>NC_090446.1:1502409295-1503030289 GCF_031143425.1 Pleurodeles waltl | reverse complement strand
GATGGGATGGGAATTTTGAAAGCAGGATATGCTGTATGCACTGTAACAGGTGTCTTGGAAGCGGGCTGGCTTCAAGGAGTCTATTCTGCACAAGTAGCAGAACTTGTAGCCCTCACAAGAGCATGTCAACTGTCTGCATTGATGAAAGTCACCATTTACACTGATAGTCAGTACGGGTTTGGGATTGTGCATGACTTTGGACAACTATGGTCACAGAGAGGTTTCCTGACTTCTTCAGGATCCCCAGTGAAAAATGGGGAAAGGATAAGGGAATTGTTACATGCCATTCAAATGCCAGCCGAAGTTGCAGTGGTGAAGTGTAGTGCTCATACGAAAGGACAAGACTATGTTTCTCTGGGAAATGCATATGCGGATCAAGTCGCAAGATTTTGTGCCTTGAATTGTATATTACTCAGAGATGAATGGAATTCGATAAGTGAACCAGAACTCGAACCAGCTGAAGCATTTGCCTTGAAGGTTGTAGATACAATAGATGAACTAAAAGCATTACAGAATAATGTCAGGGAGGATGAAAGAGATTCCTGGATTAAATCACAATGTATAAAAAGACCGGATGAGTTATGGGTTTCAAATGAGGGAAAATTTGTTTTGCCAAATAGTCTCTTATCACAGCTTGCGCGGTTCTATCATGGGCAAGCTCACCTAGGGAGAGATGCCATGATAAGATTGTTCAAAACTGATTGGTTTAACCCCAGATTTCATCAAGCTGCAGAAGCAGTTTGCCATCGATGTGTCATTTGCCAGCAGATGAACCCAGGAAAGGGAACAGTTGTGAACGCGAGCCACATTGGCAGGGCCAGTGGACCATTTAGTCGAATGCAGATGGACTTCATTGAGATGCCTGTGCATGGAGGTCTGAAGTATGTGTTGGTGATTGTGTGCATTTTTAGTCACTGGATTGAGGCATACCCCACACGTAGAAATGACAGCCTTACAGTTGCAAAGCTATTGTTGAGGGAGTTAATACCACGTTTCGGATTCCCGATCTCTTTAGAATCAGATAGGGGAAGTCACTTCAATAACGAGGTGATAAAGTTACTTTGCGAAGCGCTGAACATTGAGCAAAAACTGCATTGCAGCTATCGCCCTGAAGCCTCAGGACTGGTGGAACAAATGAATGGTACATTGAAATCAAGAATGGCGAAAATATGTGCATCGACAAATTTGAAATGGCCTGACGCATTGCCCTTGGTGCTAATGTCAATGAGAAACACCCCTGATAGAAAGACTGGATTGTCTCCGCACGAAATTCTCATGGGCAGGGCTATGAGACTTCCTGCAGTTCCCGCAAACGCACTTTTGAATATTACAGATGATATGGTGTTAGACTACTGCAAGGGTCTAGCTGACGTGGTTCGCTCTTTCTCTCACCAGGTGGAAGCGACCACCTTGCCACCGATTCAAGGTCCAGGACACACACTGAAAGCAGGTGACTGGGTCGTGGTAAAGAAGTACGTGAGAAAGTCGTGTCTGGAACCCCGTTGGAAAGGCCCTTTCCAAGTGATCCTGACGACAACTACCGCTGTAAAGTGTGCGGGGGTTCCCAACTGGATTCACGCCAGTCACACAAAGAAGGTGTTGTGTCCCACAGAGGAGGAAGTTGAAGCGCTGAAACTGCCAGTGCCTGACAAAACAGTGCTGAGTGCTGAGACAAAGCAAAACCGAACTGAAAGCGAACAGGCAGAGACGGGAGAGAGAGAGATATTCTCTGAGGACGAAGAGACCAACTCGCTAGGGGAAGACCAAGGAGAAACTTCAGACAGCGACGAAGCAGCTGAAGGTGACAAAGAACCTGAAGCAGCTGAGGGTAGCAAAGAGCCTGAAGCAGCTGAAGGTGACAAAGAACCTGAAGCAGCTGAAAGTGATAAAGAGCCTGACGAAAGTAAAGGTGACGAAGGGCTCGAAAAAGGTGAAAAAGCAGGAGAGCCTGATCAGAGGAGGGCTTTCCCAGAAGCAGACGATAGAGAAAAAGAAAAAGAGAACGTGATTGGTTCCCCAGAAGGAGGGGACAAGGCAGAACAGAACGAAAAAGTTCAAGCTTCCACAGAAAAGATCGCAAGTCCATCAAATGGACACGGTGCAAAGAGGAGACTAAGTATATCACCAATAAAAGAAAGGACTAAAGAAAGTTTGAACGACAGAGAAAGGCCAAAAGTGAAAGAGAAAAGAAAAGAAGTAACTGTCGTGGTACCATCCCCGAGTGAAGAAAAAGACTTGACAAAGGTGGAAAGTACCAGCGAAGCAGAATCGAAAAGAGAGGCAAAATTGAAAAGGAAAAGGATACCGAACAGAAGGTATTCCGGTCCTGAATGGGCATATGTAGTCAATGACGATTGGACTGACGAATTTGTATCTCTTAGCCTCGAGAACGAAGAAGAAGAGATACCAATAGAAAAGAAAAGTTTCATGGACTCTGTCGATTGAAAGGGTGATAAATGACATTGCTTGCTACAATCTAACGTGATGCAAACAACCAGCTGAGACATTGCTAAACCGGATGAGACACTTGCTGAACTGATAAAAGACTGAGTTATTGCCGAATTGAGACAAATGCTGCTAACCGCTAAGTGACTGGCCTCTTGAAGAAGGCGGTGTGAACATTGCGCTCGCTCAGCTTTGTAACTGAATTGCTAAATAGTTTCTTTTACAGGTGCTTCCAGCTCTCTGATTCTATACAGATCATGACTGGGTACGCTACACAAAACAGTAGAAAGAAATATTGTAAATATGTGTGTATAGGCTTGGTAACTGCATGTGTACTAATAATAATGGCAATAGTGCTTACAATGCATGGAAAGGGTGAGAATGAGAAAATTGATGCTTCTACCTTTGCTCCTGTTACTGTCACTGAACTAACCGCATTAAAAAGATTAGAATTAGATGAGAGGCTCTTGCATGATAAGAAAGAGCTTTCGTATAATGTTTTCTATCGCTTGCTAACAGAATATGTTGAGACTATGGATGCGAAGGATTGTTATGTGTGTACACAGATACCGACATCAGTAAAGGAAGGGGTGACTTATCACCACATGCCTCTTACATACGGGATTACATGTAGTATAGTAATGTCTAGGTTTTATGGTCAGACTAACATACAGTATTTTTACTCAAATTATGATGTTACCTTTGCATATGTTCCTATAATAGCGCAGCTAAGCCAGATTGCTAAAGATTGGGATGCTAAAATAATGAGGGAATTTTTCGAGCCAATGCAACCTTTTGAAACGGCTCACGCTCATAGGGAAAACCTTACCTGCTCGCTCTCTGCAATAGAAATAAGCTTTTTAGATCGCACAGATGATAGAAGAGCACAAATGAATGCGAAATTAGAAAAAGAGCTACATAAGAGGACTTCAGTAGATAATTATGATTTTGCCGCACTAAAGACACAAGGGAGAATAGCTTTAGATGCTTGGCATGTAGGGAAATTTTGTATATATCGGGGTGAATCCTATTATGACAATATTTTTGTAGGAGCGAGTGAGTGTAAACATACGTTTATTTTTAAGGCCAAATGGACATTCATGATGAACGGACTTGACCCTGTCATTCCAGGTGTATATTACATTTGTGGGTATAATGCCTATTATCGTCTTCCAAAGGGATGGTGGGGAAGATGTTATTTGGGTATAGTGTTCCCAAAGGTTTATCAGCTGGATGACCTATCGATGATTCAAAAGACACCTGGATCCCATCGTATCCAGAAAAGAGAGACCGCAGCTGCTGTGGTAGGAGATATATTTGGAGCCATGACTCCTTCGTTGGGAGTTGTGTTGAATTCCATCAAAATAAGAAAGTTGTCTACTATAGTGGATAACATGTTGACAAAGTTTTCAGGTGCTATAATCTTGATAGATGCTGAACTTGCAGCGGAAAGAGCTATGACTCTTCAAAACAGGCTTGCTTTAGACATTCTTTTAGCAAAGGATGGCGGCATTTGCAAAATGCTTGGTGCACGACACTGTTGTACGTATATTCCTGACAATAGTGTGAAAATTAAAACTATGCTTGCTAATCTAACAAAAGAGAGTGCAGATTTGAAGGAACTGAAAGAACCAGGAGTGTGGGAGAAGGTTGGAAAAGGACTTGCTTCAGTGGGACATTGGATTGGGGGAATTTGGAATGGAATATTACTGAAAATAATACAAGGAATATTAATAGTACTAATTTGCATATTTGGAATTTGGGGAATAAAAAGGGGAATAATAATGATTATGGAAAGAATTAGAAGAAGGAAGGAAGAGAAAATAATGAAGAGAATGGCAGAAGAATACAAAGCGAAAACTAGGGGAACTAAAAGGAAAAGAGAACTGACAGAATTTTAATGGAATAAAATTTGTGGGCATGATTTGGTGTGATGACAAGTAGTCATCAGAGGAGGGATTGATGAAGCAGAAAATGAAGGTTTTACATTTATTAGCGCATAAACGTAGTGTGAAATAATCATGTGTGACTTTAACCGAACTAATAAAGATTGTACGGGGACAAAATGTGCCCTCAGAGTAGTTTGACAATATTTATAAGCGTGCTTTATATAACGTGGTGTATTAGAATTGCACTAATCCGACATAATCGTAAACGTGTGCTATGATTTGCTTGTTTGAAATGTTTTAGCTTAGCATTACTTTAGTGCAGGCTTCGGCCTAGTTGCCTGGTCTCACGGTTTAGATGCTCGTATTTTTCCAATGTGCTATTAAACGTGTATTTCTGCTTGAAGCTGTACTTTTCCACTGAGATCGTTCACATGCTTATCTTAAGGTTTCGTGCCAGCCTGGCATATTTTCTCTTTACTCCAAGGTCGATCTGCAGGTGCGGACAATGGAAGCTCTGAAAGTGAGTTAATTGGTATAAAATGTTGCAACTTACGTACCCGTCTCCAAGGATAATGTATGCTTAAGTAAAAGCTTGAGAACTGTTGTTTTTGATTGGATAATTTGAAGCTAACCTATGAACCCTCCAATGGAAGACCCTACTGGATCCGAACTGTTGTCTATTTAAACCAGGTGCACGAGAAGAAAGTAGCCTATTACAGCCTATTATAGCCATTACCAGCTATTGCCCGACATTGCGCCATTCCGTAGCTATTATGGCCCACTTTGCTGCGACGCCATTTTGAAAGAGACTTTGATGCTTTCTCTAATCGAGAGAAAGAGACTTTAAATGATTCTTGCCCTAGAGACTTTAACTTTAATCCCTTTGCATGAAGTAGTAGTTTTACCTTGCCGCCGTGAGGCAATTGCCCCGTCCACCCCTGCGCCTTTGCCCCGTCCCATGCTGATCGAGAAACGGTACCTGTGAGACGAAGACTTCCTTGAATGCTGATCGTAATTGGTAAATATGAAAGGAAATTGTACAATTGCATTGTGTTTCCTTTAGGTAACCAACTGCTGATTTTGATAAGAGCCCTAGTTAGGAGTTTTCTAAATTAATGTTGCTAAATTGTTTTTTGCATGAAGTCCCACATGCCGATGCTAATTTGAGGTTAGACGAGGATTCCTTATGTCGCACGATGCAATTTGAGATCTTGTTATGCTGACTAAATGTATGCAATTAGTTCGTTACAGATTATAGTTTTAGTGATTTGCATTGCTATTATCGAATGCCTTGTTATTCAAATGCTACATAGATTGCACTTGTTTCGCCGTTATGGACAGCTATTAATGTTCATATATGTTTATCATTTGGTGTTGAGACACATCTATATTGTGCTAGCTTTGTTAATATAGGGAAATAAAATTCACTAACTTTGAATAAACTGGTGTGGTTATTCCTGGCTGAAAGGTCAGGGTTCGCCGAAATGTATTCTGGATTAATTGTTAAGTGTTATGTCGATCAAGGTATTGCTTATGTTCGTTATTGATTACTGATTTGATTAAAATTAACCGATATAGAGTACGGAGAGTCCCACTTAGTCAAAAGATTCATCGGCCTAAAGAGCGTCCGAATACAGGTAAATTATTAGTACGGACCGCTCTATCAACAGGCAGCGCTGGGCCCTGCAGACCCTTTGTTAGGGAGACTGCCACAGCACCGCAAGCACACTGACTCAATGCAGCCCCAGGCAGATGACGCTGTATCAAGAATCTATTTACCGCAGTGGTTCCCAAACTTTTTCGGCCTGCGGCTCCCTTGACTTACTGGCCATTGGCGGTGGCTCCCGGTTATGTCACTTTTTTTTTTACAGGTGAGGGGGTGTAAGCCAGGCCTCAGAAGCACTATTTTTCTCCCTGAAAATAATTGGGATTAAGCGAATAAAGGGCTTCTGAGACAGGTGTGTCTTCCATAACTCCCCCACATGGCATTCCCACATGGGTTACTCAGGGCCACAAATGCACATTACAAAAACCTAACAAATTTGATTTATTTGCACTGTGATTCTTTATTTTTCATACTACCCTACAGCTTCGTTCTAAACGTAACGTCTTTAGAACTGAGCAGTATGGTAGTTCGAAAGAGAAAGAATTGCAATGCAAGTAAATCAAACTTGTCAGGGTTTTGCAGTGTTAGGATGTAAATTGTAAAACCTTTATTGTTCTCCTTCATTATACCGTGCGGCTTCGTTAGCTGTACGGTAGTATGAAAGAGAAATACTCACAGTGGAAGCAGTGCTTAATATGAGTCCGTGGTTTCTGGTGGAGGGCACCAGCACTTATTTTTGACAGCCATGCACTTAGTTTTCTGCATCAGGCATTTACTGCGATCAAAAGACACATATGGTAAAGACAAAGGATGAGAAGGAGACAAGAGCTCCACATTGGGAGAAATCAGAAAGCTGCAAGAGTGAGCTGAAGGGGCAGGGAGAGGCTGTAAATGGATTAAAGAGGCCCAAGAAGGCTTTAGGATTACGCTGCATCAGTATTCTGTGTTTGCTCATTTAATTACAGTAGCCGCATATTTCAGAGGAGAGCTTTCAGCTCTGGCACGTTTTTATTTACAAATTAAGCACTGACTTGAGGGGTTTTACAATTTACAACATACTATTTCACAACCTAACAAGTTTGATTTATTTGCACTGGAATTCTTTCTTTTTCGTACTAATGTCCCCATGGCTCCCTTCTAAACATAACATGGCTTTACAATGGAGCCATGCAGTAGTATGAAAGAGAAAGAATAGCAGTACAAATAAATCAGATTTGTTAGGTTTTTGCAATGTGAGGATGTAAATTGTAAAACCCATCAAGTTTGATTAGTTTACACTGCAAGTCTTTCTCTTTCATACTACTGTGTGGCTTTGCTAGCTGTACGGTAGTGAGAAAGAGAAAGACTCACAGTGGAAACACTGAAGGTGCCCCTTCCTACAAAAACAATCCTGCATGCAACACGGTCACCCTTCCACCATGGTGCAAAGGTGCCTGTTGGCGCTAGGCAGCTCATTGTGCACTGGCTCAGGCAAAAGACTGGAATGCACCACCCAGTGTTAAGTACAAGCATTCCTGTCCTTTCCCTGTCACGCAGTGCAGCACAGTGACTTGCAGAACTGCGTGAATGTTTGCTAAATATGCCCCTAATACAGACCGCTGGTGGCCTCAATTGAAACAGCTTTAGTATGAGCTAACAAAAGGAGGGATGCATTAGGAGGAAAGAGACAAAGCAATGTGTTAAAGGTTATCATATTGCTTCCTCTTTCATTTTGTTTTTGACTTTAATGTCATATTTTGTGTATTTGCTTGATGTGTAGCTGTTTTGAGTTTCAGACAGAAGACTTTTTTAGCTGGGGTTCCCTGGCTTCATGTACTGGTTCAGTGGGGGTCCAAAAATAGTGGCAAGTTCTTTGCTAAAGGTTGCGTGGGCACATGCATGGCGCTGCAGTTTTCCAGTGCGCCCGCAGGCTTTTGTAATTGTAAGTAAACCAATGCAACGCTTGGCATCCCTTTGAACCATGCAAGCACCCACACATAACCTCAGTAAATACCCCCTGCATGTCAGCACTCACTCACTCATCATAGAAAGTAACATGCTGCAAATGTTTCTGTTCATTATTGTGTGGAGGGCGGGTTGGGGTACCTCTATTAGCAGTAAGCTCCACTCAAAACACTAAAGAACAACCATTGTAGCTGAGTATCCTCTCCCCAATTTGCTATCATAGATGCAGTTAATCACTCTAATCCTGACACTAACTCCCATTTTCCTCTTCTCCTGTTTGCTTATCTTAACAGCGGACAAGGATTTCCCCACCTATTACCAGTCATGCCTGAACCTCCCTGTTGCCGCCTGCAACACCCGCATGCGTCTGTCTGTGACGGGGTACATGAAACTCAGAGTAACTTTCAATTGCTGCAACAACAAAAACAACTGCAACCGCGCCCAATACGAATGTAGGTAAATCGTCAAAGTGACAAGCAATCCCAAAGGCTTGATTACAGAAAAAATGTGGTAGGGTTGCTAGACTTCCAATCTGTGCTATTTTCAAAAGACAATGGGGGTGATTCTAACTCTGGCGGGCGGCGGAGGCCGCCCGCCAGAGTTCCCCCCTCCAGAATACCGCACCGCGGTCGTGAGACCGCTGCAGTGATTCTGGGTTTTCCACTGGGCTGGCGGGCGACCGCCAAAAGGCCGCCCGCCAGCCCAGTGGAAAACAACCTTCCCACGAGGACGCCGGCTCAGGATGGAGCCGGCGGAGTGGGAAGGTGCGACAGGTGCAGTTGCACCCGTCGCAAATTTCAGTGTCTGCATAGCAGACACTGAAATTCTTTGTGGGGCCCTCTTACGGGTGCCCCTGCAATGCCCATGCCATTGGCATGGGCACTGCTGGGGCCCCCAGGGGCCCCACGACACCCCATACCGCCATCCTGTTCCTGGCGGGAGAACCACCAGGAACAGGATGGCGGTATGGGGTGTCAGAATCCCCATGGCGGCGCAGCGAGCTGCGCCGCCATGGCGGATTCTTTTGGGCAGAGGAAAACCGGCGGGAGACCGCCGGTTTTCCTCTTCTGACCGCGGCCAAACCGAAGCGGTCAGAATGCCCTGCGGGGCACCGCCAGCCTGTTGGCGGTGCTCCCGCCAACCCTGGCCCCGGCGGTCCATGACCGCCGGGGTCAGAATCACCCCCAATGTTTTGTAAACAAATGTGCTTGCATATGCAAATGCATTTCTCTGCTGACTGAAATCCCAGAAGACGAGTTACAGCTGGTCAAGTAGGAGAGTAGTCAAGGGGGAGCTGGACCATTCCCAGGCCCAGCATTCCCCAAGCTGTTGCATCGCTCTTTCTCTTGTCCTCTCTCTGCTTTATCCCCTGCTCTTTTAGTGTCTTCTCTTTGCTTTTTTCTTGTTCTCACTGCTTTCTCCTTGCTCCCCCCCCTCTTTTTGTCTGCATTCACCTTGATTTTCCCTCATTTGTACTTCTTTTCCTTGCTTTGTCTTCTGATTTTTGTGTGCAATCTCCTTGCCCTTTTCAGTGCCTTCTCCTTGCTGCTTCTGCTGTTTTCTGTGTGCCTTCTCCTTGCTTCCCCCCCCCCCCTTCTTACTGCTTCTTCCTTGCTTTTCCCCCATTTTTGAGTGGCTTCTCCTTGCTTTTCTCTCGTTTTTATGTACTTTCTCCTTGCTTTTTCCCCGTTTTTGTATGCTTTTGCCTTGTTTTTCCTTCATTCTCACTGCTTTCTCCTTGCCTTGTCTGTCATTTTTTGTGTGCCTTCTCCTTGCTTTTCCCTCATTTTTAATGTTTCGCCTTGCTTTTCCCTTGACGCTCCCGGATCCCGCCCATTATTTCCTGCCTTCTGCCTACCCCCGCCCACTCCATTCCAGTGCCACTCCTCCTCCCAGAATCTACTTAATGGAGGCCGCAGGCCGACCCCATTGAGCTGGCCCCAGGCCCAGCTCTGCCCGTGCTGCTGCATCGATTTTGCTCCTGTCTTCTCCTTGCTTTCTCGGTGTCTTGAGACCCTCAAAAGTGATTTGCCACACTTTATGAATCCTTGATTGATTGATTAATTGATTTCACACCTGCAGAAATTCCCCAGGACACCTGCAGAGAAAGAAAGTGAGTGCTGGACAGTAGTCAATCAATCAATCACTGCATTTGTAAAGCGCGCTACATACCCGCAAGGGTCTCAAGGCGCTGGGGAGGGGGGGTGCTACTGGTCGAAGAGCCAGGTCTTGAGGCATCTTCTGAAGGCCAGCAGGTCCTGGGTCTGTCGTAGAATGGTGGGGAGAGTGTTCCAGGTCTTGGCGGCGAGGTAGGAGAAGGAACTGCCGCCGCCGGTGGTTTTTCGGATGCGGGGGACTGTGGCGAGGGCGAGGTTGGCTGAGCGGAGGCTTCGGGTGGGGGTGTGGAAGCTGAGTCGGTTGTTGAGGTAGGTGGCTCCGGTGTTGTGCAGTGCTTTGTGTGCGTGGATCAGGAGCTTGAAGGTGATCCTTTTGTTGACGGGGAGCCAGTGCAGGCCTCTCAGGTGGAGTGTGATGTCGCTGCAGCGGGGGACATCGAGGATGAGTCAGGCCGAGGCGATCTGGATGCGTTGGAGTCGTCTCAGGAGCTTGTTTGTAATTCCTGAGTAGAGGGCGTTCCCGTAGTCGAGTCTGTTGGTGATGAGGGCCTGGGTAACAGTTTTTCTTATGTCGAGGGGGATCCATTTGAAGATCCTGCGGAGCATACGGAGGGTGTTGAAGCAGGACGCGGAAACGGCGTTGACTTGCCTGGTCATGGAGAGAGTGGAGTCGAGGATGACCCCCAGGTTGCGTGCGTGGTCCGTGGGTTCCGTTGCTGTGCCTAGTGACGTGGGCCACCAAGAGTCGTCCCAGGCTGATGGGGTGGGTCCGAGAATGAGGACCTCCGTCTTGTCTGAGTTCAGCTTCAGTCTGCTGTCCTTCATCCAGTCCGCTACGGCCTTCATTCCTCGGTGGAGGTTAGCTTTGGTGGTGTGGGGATCTTCGGTGAGGGATATGATCAGCTGGGTGTCGTCGGCGTAGATGATGTTGAGGTTGTGTTGTCGTGCGACGTGGGCGAGGGGGGCCATGTAGATATTGAACAGTGTCGGGCTGAGGGAGGATCCCTGTGGGATGCCGCAGATGATCTCGGTGGTTTTAGAGCGGAAGGGTGGGAGGCGGACGCTCTGGGTTCTGCCGGAGAGGAAGGATGTGGTCCAGGCCAGGGCCTTCTCTTGGATACCGGAGTCATGGAGGCGTGCTGATAGGGTGCGGTGGCAGACCGTGTCAAAGGCTGCTGATAGGTCCAGGAGTAGTGGTGACAAACACTACGGGATAGTGAGTGAAGAGGATAGTTGAGGAAACTTGCTAAAGCTGGCAGCTCTGAGACTGGAGGTGCTGGATGGAAGCCTTCTAAAAAACAGTTGCCTGGCATTTGGAGACGTTTGGGAGTGCAGCAGAGTAAGAGTACTCAGAATTTGTGCTGAGTGATGGATGTCTGAAATCTTGTGAAATAGCAGCTTTTGTCATTGGTCTGTTAAAACTTTGGGGTACCATTGTGGTGTCAGGCCTTTATAAAGAACCAAATAAACAGTGCTGTCTTCTTAAGGGCATGTTCACACTCCTGCTTTGATGAAGACATTGCAAAATGCCTGAGGCAGTGGAAATGAATTACAAGAAAAGGATTGCTTTCTGTGCAGAATGGATGCAAAAGATGAAGAATTGAATGTGGCAAAAGTGTGATGACTTTTTGTATTTTAGGGATGTAAAATAGTCCCTCATATACTGCAATGGAAGCGCTCCAAATGAAGCGAAAGGACACACCAAGCAGCCTATAGGATTTGGTGAGAGGACACTGTATCCATACTTTGGAGAAGAGCAGTGTCAAAAGGCACTAGGAGACAGCTGTGCTGTCTAGCTAGACATAATAAATATGACTTGCCTAGCGATAAAAAACATGAAGCAGAGCTACAGATGGTGCCACGTTTGTGTGATCTGATGAATTTTTGTTCACACACCACCTCAAACGGACTGAGAAAGACAAAAGACCCCATTGGTAGGGGAGGGCTGGACTTTATCATGGGTCAATACAATGTGAAGAGCCTATTTAATTTATTTGAATATTATGCACAAAGTTCACCTCAATTAAGTAGTTTTCAATGTTATAAGACACAGAAATTAGGAGCCCTTAAGAAGGACATATTTAAAAGTACTGCAGATAATAAAAACTCTTGCTTAGCAGTTGAAATGGTAGGTCTAAATCCAGCTTCTTCTAACACAAAATAAGAAGCTAAAAATGCAAAATATAAACAAAATAATTTCCTGAGTTTTCAAGGAAAGAAATCATCATGTATAGTCAGCTTGAAATAGCTCATCCCCTCTTTTGGGTGTCTGCACAACAATGGCACTGGCCCGCAAGTGTGCAACTGTTGATCAGTTTAGAACAGCATTTGCTGTTTAGAAGATAAAAGGTGGCCAGCTTTTTATAACATGCTGTAGAAAAGTGTTCCTAAATGCAGCTTGTCTTTTAGGGACTACAACTGCTTCCCCCCTAATTAGTTTCTAACGGGGCCCCCCTTTTGGGAAAACAGATAAAATGTAAACCAAGTGCAGGTGCATCCTTTTTTGTTAACTCACAGTCAAATGCACACTTATTTCAATCTTACTCCCTTTGGATCCTTCTAGGCTGCTCGGGTAGCTCCTCTACAAGTCTGCTGCAGGTTCCGTGGTGAGCGACCAAAGAGGTCCTTGTTCCCTCCCAGCTCGTATTCAGCCATGTCTGGAAGCCCCGCAGGCACCAGGGCATAATTGGTGTCTCAGCCAGGACAGTCTCTCCTCTTGCAGAGCCCGATAGAACCAGTCCCTCTCTCAGCCAGCCGGGGGATAGCCTTTGAGGTGCTTAAGCAGATCCATAGCTACTCCCAGCAGATAGTATGGATTACCCCTCTCCACTAGCAGACTGGTTGTAGGCAAACACCAGCTTGGACTGCACAGCAGACCATTACATAGTCGGCAGAACACTCCTTTCACAGTTGGAGATAGAACAAAATGGTCTGGCTTGGGCCCCACTTTTATATGTAGCTTCTAAGAGGGGATATGGATCCACTGTCTCAAACTATACTAGGTTTTGGGCGGTTCTTCTTCCAGGTGTCCTCCTCAAACTGCTCCACAGACACAGCCTTTGTGTAGAATGGTGTTTCTTACAGCAGGTCGCACTGAGCTGTCTTCCACCTAGAACACCCAGAACTCAGCCACAATGTGGTGTGAGGCTTCTACACCTAGCACATATACATGAATTACCATGGATAGACAAAAGGTCAGGCCTTTCCTAGAAACTTCCAACCTCACACAACAGAAACTGCAGTTCCACCCCTCAAACCTACCATCTATACCATGGGAAGACTAGGAAGATTAATCAGCAGCTCCTTGCTAACAAAAAGCCTCATGGAATTTCTAAAGTCAACCTTGTCTAAATCCTCCTCATTTAAGTGGTTGTTTCTCCTCCCGCCAGCTACAGAATGTAGACAATACATGCTCAATGTCTAGTGGCACAGTACATACTCACCAATTTACTCTGCCTGGCCATGGCATCCAGGATGGATCTTACTGGTCTCTGTTACCCGTGCTCAATCACACACAGCAGCATCATAATATGTGTTACATGTGTACTGTGCATACAGGGTTTTAAACACACATAATAGAGACATTATGCACAAGTCGGACAGTAGGACACACTCAAAGTGTCACAAATACAAAGGTCTGGTGACACTACTGATCTTTTCTAAGCACAGGTATGTTGTCAACACTGCTTTAGTCACTATATCCAGGACCTTGACTTTAGTCCTCTTTATGCAATAAGGGCACACTTGGTAAACCCAAGACCAGAACCTGCTGTGACAATAATAACATGAAGCGGTGATGATTAGGATGTTTGATCATCAACGTTTGGGGTATATTTTGTATTCACTCTTACACTGTCATAACAATGTTTGGGGTATATTAGTATTCACTCATATACTGCCTTTAATTGCTGAGGCATTCCTCATTATGATGGAAATTTCACATAATTTGACTACTATATAGTAAATAATAATTGTTGTAAAATACCAATGTGTATGCACTGATGTTGTGTACTTAGAGGGCTCCTTATTTATAATCTGCAAGGGCAAAAGATTATATGGTTTCTCAGACTTGTGTCTGATATTTTGATGAATAATATTTTATAAGCAAACTTTGGTACAGATATATTTTCAGGTGTTAGCTGATATAAACCTAGAGACTGCATTTTATATTTCACACAGAAGCTTATTCTCTAGTGTACAGTGGGCCAACATCATATATCAGTGGCCATTTGTAACTTTTCTAAATCAAACTCTGTACACCAAGATCCCACCCACCAAAGAATGGAATGCAAGAAAAATAATGAGCACGTGTTGGAAACCATTTAAAAACAACATAATTGTATATGTATTTGTAAAGCACACTATCACCCAAAAAGGTATCCTGGCACAGAACAGGTGTGTCTGCCGTGCCCTGCCTGTAGCGGGTTGGTTAAATGAAAGCCAGGTCATCAACTTCTTGTGAAATTCAAGAAGAGAGGAGGAGGCTCTAAAGTGAAGTGGGTGGCCGTTCCATGCTTTAGGAGCGATGGAAGAGAATGCCCATCTCATGATCTGGTTCTGTAGATACCTGAGATATATGTGAGTGGGATTCCTGTGGAGCAGAGGTGCCTGGGTGGTTGGTAGAAGGAAAGGTGACTATTCAGGTGGGTAGGGCCTAAATTATCTAGTGCCTTAATTGTGATTGTGAGTATTTTGAAATAAGTGCATTTATGTATTGGGAGCCAGTGGAGATACCTAGGGTGTTGTCTGATGTGCATTTTGTGTGGAAGGTTGAGGATGAGTCTGGCTGCTAAGTTCTGGACGCTTTGTATTCTTGTATTCTTCTGGTGAGTTGCTTGGCCGTCCCAGGGTAGAGGGTGTTCCCATAGCCTAACATGCTAGTGACTAAGATGTAAGTGACGGTTTTATGTCATGTCCAATTTGCTGTCGATGGTGAGTCTGAGGTTTCTAATGTAGGTGCCAGGTGTGGGTTCGGGTACAGCCACCCACCACTTGTAGTCCCATGGTGAGGTTATCTTGACAAGCATCACTACTTCTGCCTTGTCAGTGTTGAACGTGAGAGAGTTGACTTTCATACAGTTAGTGCCCTTGGTAATTTCAGGTGGTTAATGTGTTTCTTGGGTTGGGGTCTTCTCTTAGAGGAAGAGTATAAGTTGCATGTAATTGGCACAGGAGTAGATATTGATGATAAATAAATACACTCACAATGTAGCTACCGATATTGCAGCTTTCCCGTTATAAAGTTTTAATGAAGCAATATGTATATGTCAGTAGTTGTCACTTATATATAGAGGTGCGTTGGATCTCGAAAGTTAAAGTATAATCAATCCTTCCCTGGGTAAACTTCATAAGCCTTGATAAGCTAAAAATATAAAAAAGGAAGTTACTGCTCCAAAATGCCAGCTGAACAAATTGTAAAAAACATGATTAAATAATACCTTCCAAAATAAAGTAACCTTCGAAGTGTACTGTAGTGCCCTAGCAACCGATTTCGGCTGCACGAGGGAAGAAAACGATAAAATAACGTGCTACAAAGAAATGAAAGAAGGACTGCCACATGTTGTTAATCACAGTGGTGGAAACTGGCATGATTATAAACTGCTACACTAAGGCCCTCATTACAGCCCTGGCGGTCGGTGATAAAGTGGCAGTAATACCGCCAACAGACCGGTGGTAATTACCACGAACTATGACTATGGAGGAAAGAGCTCAGATAGACAGCCACTTTACCACACCAACCGCCAGGGCGGAAACAACAGCCACCACAGCGGTAGCCGCCTACAGCCAAGCCAAAGTCAATGTTCCGCCCCCATATTATGACATGCCAAGCTGCCACCTTTTCCGGGGCAGTACCAACGACATCAAAAGCCTGTTGGAAACACTGCACAGAAGTGAAAGGACTCATCATTGGAGACACAGGCAACAACAACGCCGCCATGGAGCCCGAGCTGCAAATATTTCTGATGATTGTTTACATCCTGCTCCACCACGAACACCAATGACGGCGAAGACAACCACGGTGAGTACAGCCGCCTAGCACACAAGGGAGGGGGGGAGGAAAAAAAGAGTGAAACAAACACAACACCCCCCCCCCAACATCATACACACAATCAGATGCAGTAAGAAAACATATTTACCCCGTACCCCTCAGGAGTAATGCAATGACAACACTAATAGATGAAAGTGAGTGTCATAATATAAATAGAGTAGAAATACGCACATCCAATCTAAAAGTCTATACTTTTATACAATTCAAGGGACACTGCCCAGTCCTCAATGTGCGTGGGCCACAGGGCCACATGACAAAGTCCAAGGCCCCACTTGTCTCCTGCACCAACACGGAGAGAACACTGCAGGGACATCAGTTGGAAAATAGGCAGGCACCTCAGGGGGACAGGGAATGGGGGGGCACCTCAGCCGGCAGATGGAACAACACCAATGGTCCTGGAGGGGGCACCATGCCCATTGCTCTGTCCTGGGGAGTGCAAGGCCACAGTCTTTCAAGTGGAAGACTTGCCCACATGCTCTGGAGGGGGCAACATGGCCATTGCTCTGTCCTGGGAGTGCAAGGCCACAGTCTCTCAAGTGGGTGTCTTGCCCACCGGTTCTGGAGGGGGCAACATGCCCTGTGCTTGATCCTGGGGAGTCGGGGTTGGTGGGTGTCTTATCCACTGGTTCTGGAGGGGGCATCGTGCCCTGTGATCTTCATCCTGGGGAGGATGGGGTGAGTGGGTGTCTTTCTTACCCACTGGTTCTGGAGGGGGCATCGTGCCCTGTGATCTTCATCCTTAGGAGGATGGGGTGAGTGGGTGCCATACTCACTGGTTCTGGAGAGGGCATCGTGCCCTGTGATGTAGATCTTGGGGAGGGCAAGGTCACAGTCTCTCAAGTGGATGTCATTCCCACAGGATTTGCAGGGGGCAGGCAGCACAACAGCCCATGGGGGCAGGCCTACAGTCAGTCCCAGCACCAGGCCCCTTGTCCTTTCTGCCTGCTAGTGCAGGCCCCTTGCCCTTCCTGACAGCAGCTGGGGATGGCTCTTTGCCCTTCCTGGCAGCAGCTGGGGATGGCTCCTTGCCCTTCATGACAGTACTTGGAGCAGGCACCCATTCCGTGAGGCATCCTGGTGCCCTGGATCCTTTCCCACCACAAGTGGTGTGGACACTACTGTGCCCGTGGACTGGGTGGCTGAGGTGCTTGCCTGAGTTTTAGCCACCCTGGCCAGATGTGAATGATGGTGGGGAGGGGTAGGGAAGAGGTGAATGTTGGGGAGGAAAAGCTGTTTACGGACATTGGGGTGGGGAGAGGGAGAAGGTATGGGAGTGGAGGAAGAGGGAGTGGTTGTAGGATGTGTCTTCCTGCTGTGTTTGGGTGCATGGGCTGGATGCTGTTGTGAGGTGGATGGCTGTTGGGTGTCTGAGTGCTTGCGTTTGTGTACCTTGGGAGGGGGAGACAGACACAGTGGGAGAGGACACAGGGGACGTGTGCATGGCTGTTGTGGTGGTGTCTGCAGGTGAGGTGTGTGTTCTGAGGGTGCTGGTGATGGCGGCAGTGGATGATGGTGTAGTGCATGCAGGTGTGAGTATAGACGCAACTGGGAGGGAGGTGGAGGAGGAGCACAGGGACACAGTGGAGGCAGTGGATATTGGTATGTCTGCATCTGGATGATGTTTGTGTGAGTGCCTGTGG
Organism: Pleurodeles waltl; assembly: GCF_031143425.1. Classification (NCBI taxonomy): domain Eukaryota; kingdom Metazoa; phylum Chordata; class Amphibia; order Caudata; family Salamandridae; genus Pleurodeles; species Pleurodeles waltl. The sequence goes on along the minus strand of NC_090446.1, from coordinate 1,503,012,599 downwards.
GATGATGTGTGGTGCTCATGTTTGCCTGTGCCACTCTTGTGTGTTGTCTTGTGAGCATGATCATCTGCCTGTGTGCTGGGATAGGTTGGGGTTGAGGGAAATGAGATTGGGTAGAGGAAGTTGGAGGGGGGAGGGGGGAAACAGTGACAATGGTTGCTATCAGAGAGGAGGCCAGAGCCTGGATCAATCTCTGTTGGGCCGCTAAACCAGTGTGAATGCCCTCTAGAAATGCATTGATTTGTTGCATTTGGGCTGCCACCCCCTGGAAGGCACTCACAATGGTTGACTGTCCAACAGAGATGGATCTCAGGAGGTCAATAGCCTCCTCACTCAGGGCAGCAGGAGATGCCCACCCTCTTGGGTGAGCGGGCACAGGCAACTCGATGAGGGGCTGCTGGGAGGGCAGTGCTGGTACAGGGGGTGGCGGTTGTACCTGTAGCTGGGGTGGTCACAGAGGTGTCCGCCACCACCACCGTGGTGCTCCACTTGCCCTCCGTCCCACTGGTGCCCTCACCATTGGTGGACTCTGCCTCCTGGATCCTGTAGGATGCAGCTCCCTCCGTCATCGGTGCCTCTGCTCCTCCGCTAGATGATGCTAAGGACATAAGGACAGGATGACAAAAAAAAAGGGTGGGGAGAGACAAAGGATACACTTGGTCAGTAGCTGTACCAACACCACTGTTGGCGTACACAGCACCCTCACACACATGGAACAGGCCTATGCACTATGCAATGCACTACCAGTAACAATGCTAGTCATCAGGGCATGGGGAGGGACACATACCGCCAACTGCAGCATACCTGGGACCCACACAGCCCTGCCCAATAGTGGATGCCTACAAGCTAGGTAGGAGGACTATCACCTCAGAACCCTTGCCACCAGGGGACCTACTCTGCAATGTCAGGCCTGGCCTAGGGGCACACACAGACACACATCCCCCACCTGGATACCACCCCACCAGGCGTAAGTAGTAATGATGAGCACTGTACTCACCCCCTGGTGGCTGCTGTGATGCCCTCAAGCTCCCATTCAGCTCCGGATAGGCCACCGCCAGTATTCGAGCCATCAGAGGGGTCAGGGTTCGACGGGCACCCCTTCCTCATTGGGAGGTCATTCCCAGCTGGGCCTCCGCCGTCTTCCGTGCCCAGCGTCTCAGGTCCTCCCACCTTTTCTGAAAGTGGGTGCTCCACCTGCCTTAGACCCCCAGGGTCCGCACATTCTTGGCGATGCCACGCAATATACCCTTCTTTTGATGGGCACTGACCTGCAGAGGAAATGCACACAGGGAAAGGTATTAGTCTGACTGTCCTGCCTGTTACCCTCATGGCCCACCATACCCCTTCCAATCTCCATTTGCACAGACCAGGCCCAGCACACAAGCAGCACGCCGCCCAGGGGACATCCACCAACCACCCCTACATGAGGCCTTCACACACACCATTCCATGCAGTCATGCCCCATGCATAGTGCTCACAGTGTACTCACCTGTTGGTCTGGAGGCCCATACAGCAGTCCGTACTGGAGTAGGACCTCTGAGACTACTCTAAGCAGCATTCAGCACTTTACAAAAACTACAAACAAATACATACAATTTGATCTTTAGGTGTGACAAAGTTTTAACAGGTAACTCACAATGCCCTGTGAATTACAAGTTATTCCACCTCATGGAACCCTGATGTGATACAAATTTACAGCCTCTTCAGAGGTGAAATGTAAGCCCTCATTGGCAAAGTTTTGTGTCCCTGTGAAGTTAAGAAAGTCCCTCATCTGGCCAAGATGACCAAGATCCACTGCCTGGTCTCATTCTGGCCACTCACCTTTCAGTCCATTAGAAGTTGCCCGCTTCCCCAGGAGATATGTTAACATGTTCTTAATGCTCATGAATTATCTTGGACCACTTTTCAAATATGTAATTGTATATTTTAAGAAGCATTATTATCCCTCTTGCTTTACTCTCTGGATTCATACCAGAAATGAGTAAACAATTCATCCAAGTGACTTATTAAATGTATTCCCCAATATTCTCCAACATTTACTGTGCAGAGAAATCCAGTTACATTTGTGACCTTTGTGACCTTGTGTGAGAGGTAGAAATGTAACCTAGCACTCCAGCTATCAGGCCATCTATGAGTGTCAGGTGTGGGTGCCTGGAATTCAGACAAAGGAAACGTGTGTCTCCTGTCTGGACTGTTCCTTTGCTTCATGTGTTCTTCACAAGGCCAGGTCTCAAACAGGCAAAGAAAATGTGAACTAGGTTCACACTTAAGGTCAAAGGGGAATGCATACAGATCACCACCTACCACACCTATAAAACCACCCATAACTGAAAACAATGAGACTGGTGAGATGCAAATTTATGCAAACACTTTCCCATAAAAATTATGTTTGTGAAGTTGCTCCTTCGCAATGCATCTGATTTTCCCTAAACATGGCCAAGCAAGACGACTTGATTTCCCATCATTTATCTGTACACTGCCCAGTGACCCCTACACTCCTGCCCCACATAACACCTAATAAATGGCGGCTGCAGGGGGGACACATAACAGACACACGCTGAAAGTACACCAAAGGCAATCCCATCTGTCCCCTCTACACCTGGACTGCGCTCAACACCAGGAACCCTGGTCCTCCCCCACTCACCAAATAATGCAGTTTTCCACATATTTAGGCCCTCATTATGACATTGGCAGTAAATCCCACTTACTACCACGCTGACTGCCGCCAGATCTGTGACTGGGGGTGAATGTTTGATTGGTTCTGCATTCTGTCCATCCAGCTACGCTATCCCACAGCGTTTGTGTTTTGCTTTGCCGCCAACATACCGCCACCGCCGCAGATATCCATTCACCATATTATTACACACACACACCAATCCGTCACTATTCAGCCACGGACATAAATCCACCAAACTAAAGGTCATTGATGAACTGGCGGTATCAAAACCCACACCTTTACGCCAACAGAATGTCGCCCACCACATTATGACCCACGAATCCCCACAGTGGAATTTCAACAGCGGTAAACCATTGGCGGTACATACCGTTGTATTCAAAACACACACACTCAAACAAAACAACACCACATTGGACAATTCAAACAACACAAACCTGACACCCATACACACACTACACCCACACACCCACACCACCATAAAATACACACCCACATTACCCACAATCCTTTAAGACTACAAACCATTGGCACGAGAAAGACACCACGACCACAGACAAGACCCGACCCACACACCACCATCACCTATACACCACCTACGCACCCCACATCAAACACCATCACCCACACCAATCACATAACACCCATGGCACCACAATGACACCCCAGATTCTCTGAGGAGGAGCTAAGGGTCATGGTGGAGGAAATCATCCGGGTAGAGCCACAGCTATTTGGAGCATGGGTGCAGCAAATATCCATTGCTAGGAAGATGGAGGATTGTGGATCGGGTCAACGCCGTGGGACATCACCCAAGAACCAGGGATGACATCAGGAAGAGGTGGAATGACCTACGGGGGAAGGTACATTCCATTGCAGCAAGACACCAACTCGCTGTACAGAGGACTGGCGGTGGATTCCCACCTGCTTCCCCACAACTAACAACATGGGAGGAGCAAGTCTTGGCAATCATGCATCCTGAGGGCCTGGCAGGAGTAGCAGGAGGACTGGAGTCTGGTAAGTCAACTCTCTATTTCTACTACCCCTCTACCTGCATGCCATCACATAACCCCACCCTCACCCTCACTCCCATCACATCACCAAATCCCCCACCCCCCACCATCACATCTCACTCATCCCAATGCCAAGCCCTGTATGACATACCAATGCATGGACACCACTCACAGACCTGCATTGACAACTATCACTAAAGCATGGACACTAGAGAGAATCAGCTATCCCACCATATACCAACTTACACAAGTGAAAGCTGCCAGGGCAAATACAACCAAAGAGGGCAACCCACCCATGCACCATATGTCACACACGGGAACAATAACACTGCATTTACATTCCCACAGGTATCCCAGCCAATGTCAGTGGAGAAGGGGTTCCAGCAACTTCCAGTCCCCCCACAGAAGAGGCCCACATTGATGACAGCAACTCTTGTCGCCTGGATCTGGATGACCAACCTGGCCCATCAAGGACCTCTGGAGAGTGGGTTACCCAGCCACAGTCACTCAGGAAACACCACCACAGCACCCACCCAGCGTACCCACCTCCCTGTCCCCAGGACATGTCAATCAGCAGTGTGTCCACCACTACAGGGACCCCAAGGCACACCTCACTCCCAAGACAATCAGTCAGTGGCAGTGGGCACACAGGGGACAGAGGCACAGGACAACAGGGAAACTGGGAGGAGTGCTGTGCGCCAGGGGGAGGACAGGCCCAGGGAACCGACTCTCCAGGAGGCACTCACCGAGATCCTGGGAACATACCAACATTCCCTGGATACCCTGGGCCAAATCCTGGCCAGCGTGCAGGAGAACAGGCGGCTGCAGGAGGGATAGTACGCAGTACGAGGGGATCAGGGAGGACTTGCACGCCATCTACACTACCCTGGTCTCCATAGCAGGGGTGCTGGCAGATATGGCCAACATTATGAGGGAGGCAGTCCCACAACAGCAGGCCCCTGCCAATAGCCAGAATACTGAAGGGCCCTCCACCTCTGCTGCTGCTAGTGGACAGGAGGCCCCGCCACAGTACCAACAGGCCACCAGCACCCCTCCCCCTTCAGAAGGTAAACCACCCCGCAAACGTTCCTTGCGATCCAGGCAGAAGCCAGAGACTATTGCCAAGACCCCTGCCAGGAAATAAGACTCTCCTGTAATGAGAAGAAATATCTTTATTTTTCCTAATCTTTCCTCTTTCTATGCACTGCATTTTACAGCATACATAGAAAGAGGAAAAAGCCTCAGGGGATTTTTTGTGTGCAGGAAGGTACCCCGTCCTGTACAAAAACAGTCCTGCATGCAACACAGGCAAACTTGCACCATGGTACGAAGGTGGATGCATTGGCACTAGGCAGCCCATTGTGCACCAGCACAGGGGAAATGTCTGAAATGTGTTGAATTGTCTTAAATTCAGTACATTCCTGCCTTGTCCCAGGGATGCACTGCAGCTCAGCAAGCTCACTTTCTGTGTTGTGCCACAGTTTCATAAATATGCCCCAGTGGTAGGGGAGGGGATACAAGAAGTAGGATAAACACAGTAGCACTTCATATGATCAGGGCAGTACATAGTTGGGATGAAAATTAGGTTATAAAAATAAGTTAAGCCACTTCATAACTTTAGAGAGTTATCCAACGGTTGAAGAGAAGAGTTTTGGGGAGTTTTTGAATTTCCGGAAATTATTCATATTCAGCTGTGAAGGTAGACTATTTTCATAGAAAGTTTTTTACATGGATGCCACACTTCTTGTATATGGATTGGCCCATGATTCAGGTGGGCAGATCTTAGGTTTCTTGTAGGTTGACAGAGTAAACAACTTGGTGAGAAAGCTTGGACTAAAACCGTGTCAAGATTTGTGGGTGAGGTAGACAATTTTTATTCTGGGATCTGTCTTCTATCGGTAGCCAATAAAGGGGTGTAAGTTTAGTTGAGATGTGATCTTGTTATGTTGGGACAAATATCCATCAAGCAGCATGATTTTGAACTCTGTATTTTATAGAGCTATTTCTTGTAAAGTAATGTATAGATGTCAATGCAGTTGTCCAGCTGTGACATTACCTCTGTAAGAACTAGTGAGATTTTCTGGGGGAGCTGGAGGGGAGGTGAGATTCCTTATAAGAAGATGTGGTTGATGGAAGTTTGATTTAAAAACTACATTTATATGGGGTTGGAATGACAACTTGCTGATGAACCTTATCCCCAAATTACAGGTTTGTCTACAGGCTGTTGAGGAGTGGATAGTGACTTTGGTCTGTTCTTTTGAAGAAGTGAGGGGTTAACTTTGCGTGAAGATGGTTCTGCAATACTTATTTGTTTTTTGCACCAGGAGGAAGTGCTTCCTATGGGCATTTGAGATGATTTATCTCTCCTTCTCTGGCAGAATCAATCTTTCTACCACATTCTTCGTCTCTTTCTTTATTTCTCTTTCTTATTGCCCCTCACTTTCTCCCACCCTCTCTCTTGTTTTCAATCTGCTTATATTGACCTTATTCTCTTTCTTTTTGCTTTCCATCTACATATCCATGTCTGGTTAATTTTCTTCCTTTTTGTGCATGGCTTCAGGGCAAGAAGAAGATGTCCCTTCCAATAGCTATCAATGCCCAGTGTGCTACCATGAGAATTCCACCGAGCCCTGCGATGCTGGCGTCAACATGATGAACTGCACAGAGAACGAGTTTGAATGTGTTACTTTCATTGGAACACTAAAACGAGGAGGTAATCCTTCCTAAATATGACTCAAAAGAGGGCAAAGACATGGATGGAGAGCTTGTTTCTTTTAGTATGTTTATGTGTTGTTATTTGTCAAAGCATTAGAAGAAAGTTAAGCAATCACAGAGGAGTACAAGCCTGTAAGAAACTGGGTTTTTGGTTGAGAGGGGTGGAGGCCCTGTTCAAATATTAAACACAAACCTTTTCAGGGTGAACCACAAAAATCACAAAATAAACCTGTGCTTAACCCTGTTGGCACAAAAGCAGTCAGTCTTAACTTAGAGGCAATGTGTAAAGTATTTATGCAGCACTGAATTACAAATAAAGGGGGATTACAACACAAGAGAAACCCCCCACCAATTTCGAAACACAGAGTAAATTTTAGTGAATAAAATAACATAAAAATGACAAAAATCCATCACTGGAACTAACGTTATGAATTTTTTAAATTTCAGGTACAAATTCACAAAATTCCTAGTGTGGTTATCTTGTTGCACACAAAAGAGTAAGGTCACAAGTTTAGGTCAGCCACGATGGAGCACAAGTTTTATACAGGAACCAAGTTCATACCTTCCCGAGTCCAATTTCATACAAGAGACTGCAGGTGGAGATTTACATTGGCAGAGGACACGAGGAGAGTGTTGTTTGCACAAGGAGCAGGTTTTTGCTGGATCTTTGCATTGGCAGTTGACGTGGAGTCTTTCCATTGAAGCTCAGTCTTGGAACTGATGCAAAGAGCAGTTCATCCTTGGAGATTCTCAGGCAGTTGTTGTTTGGCATGATGAGACGAATCAGTGGTCGCATGGCGCCCAAAATGTCTGGGTTTTCAACATTATTTCAGGATGTGTGCACTTTGAAAATAACCAAGGGTCCAGGACAGAGGGCGCCTATTGAGGATCAGGACATGCTGTAGTAGAGGTCAGCTACAGGGCTCAGACGGGACCAGGTTGGTGCTAGCCAGCTGGGCAGTTTCCATAACCTTTCCTGGGTTTCGCTCTAGCTGTCAATGGTTGGAAAGAGTAGGCGGTCCTAGGTGTTAGGTGCATTTGTCAGTGGCAGGGCAGGAAACCCTAAGAAATAACGAATAATGTGGACATAGTCCAGAGGCTAACCTCTGAAGTACAGGAAGGATGAGTACATACCCTGAGGACATCCTGCTCAGAAGAGTATTACTGTACCCCATACCCAAGGCTTATTTGATTTTCACCATTATAAGGGTATCTCTTCCATTGATTAACACCAGGTTATATTATTAAACTTAATAAGTGATAGTTTCATTTTGGTAACAGGTAGAGAAATGCTTATTCCACTCAAATGAACTATACCTTAATATCCTCCTTAATAGTAAAGTTAGATTTTAAGTTACTATTTCGAAAGTGGGATTTCTCTGCCTACCATAAGTGTGCCTTTTTGCCAGTGTCTGGGGTCACAGGATTTTGAATGCTTTCCTGTGGTGTTTTGTGTATTCCTTCCAGGCAGTGATGCTCATTGAAGACATTTGTATTCATGTCGTTCTAAATTGCATGTTCCTTATGTGAGGAACCCAATGTTACCTACGCTGTTGTAAATTGTATTGAATGGTACTATCAGGAGGATTGCCCTCTGTTCATTGCTTCGTTGATCCCTGGCTAAATCTGAGCTACACATGTACGTATGCATACATACTTAGATACAAGTATACATTATTATATGGGCAGAAAAAAGAAAGCCACTCATTAAAGTCATTATAGTGTCAGATAGTGACAGCCCTCGTAACACACAATCCCAATAACAAAATAAATGGACCCAATGTCTTCATTTATTCAGGCCACAAGTAATACACCAACGTCCCAGCTTCCATAGATCACCCACGCTTAGCATTCAGGCAAAGATATCATTCCTGGCATTATTGCCCCTTATCACAAACATCCTTCAATCACTCAATCAATCCGTTTTTGTATAGTGCAACTACTCACCCGTGAGGGTCTCAAGGTTCTGGTGGTGTGTCTGGGCCTCATTTGAAGAGCCATGTTTTGAGGTTCTTCCTGAAGATAGTGAGAGCTAGGCTTGTCTGAGGTGAGTGGGCAGGTTGTTCCAGCTCTTAGCTGTGAGCAATGCGAAAGATCTTCCTCCGGTGGTGGCTTTCCAGATGCTTAAGATGGTAGCTAGCACCTGCTAGGCGGAGCGAGGGGTCTGGCGGAGTTACGGAAGTAGATGCAATGGTTCAGTTAGGCCAGTCCGATGTTTTGCAAGGCCTTGTAGGGGTGGGTGAGTAGTTTGAAGTTGATTCGCTTCTCTACTGGGATCCAATTGAGGGTCCTCAGGTTTTGAGAGATGTGTTCTTGGCGAGGGAAGTTCAGGACAAGTCTTGCAGCAGCATTTTGGATGAGTTGTAGTTTCCTGATGTTCTTTGTTGTGGTGCCAGCGTAGGATGCATTGTTATAGTCAAGCTTGCTAGCCCCTCAAATGAAATTCTCAACTTTATTATATACTCTTGTGGAGCTGGCATCACTGCTGTCATCTTCTGTCTTTGTGGTGTCTTGCTGTTGTGTTTCTTTTTCCTGTGTAATGGATGGTCAAGCTCAGTTCAAAACAAAAGTTAAGCATGGCCCATCAATGCTATATTTCTCACATTGCTTACTGTATGCTTCTTCACAGGAGTTGTTACAGAGCTGGTGGCAAAAAGCCTGGGGAAAATCTATATTATATATGGCTATACAAAATCTCTAAATTTATTTCTAAAAACATCTATCACCTCTCTGCAAGGTCGAGTACATTTTTCAGTCAATCTTCTGTGTGGCAGCAGTAAAATTAAAGGCTTAAGGAGCATTCCACAGCCTATCTGTTCAAGTTAGAATCTAAAGGCCAGATTTAAGAAAAGTGCCACTGCACCAAGTGTAGTGCCACTTTTCTTGCACCTTTTAGCACCCCCCTAACGCCACCATGTGTGCACTGTATCTAAGATACAGTGCACATTGGTGGTAATTAGGGGACTAGAATCAAAATCTTTCATCCTAGTTCGGAGCTTTGCAGGATTATCATAAAAAATGTTGACCCTAATCCAGCAAAGCACATAGGGACCCATTGTAACTAATGGTGTGCCTCCTTTTAATGCCTGCTCTGAGAAGGTGTTAAAAGTGATGAAAAAAATAATGCAAAGAAATCTCTTAAATTTCTTTGCACCATTTTCGGCCCCCCTAATGGGCAAATGCCCTCTTTGTATACATTATGCCTGGCAGAGGCATAGTGTAGCGTGAAGGGTTACAAAGTGGCACAATACATGCATTGTTCCACTTTGTAAATATAGTGCAGGGAAAAGGCCACCTTAGCATCCAAAAAATGAAGCTAAGGCAGCACTAAAGTGGCGCTAGGCCCTCTTAAATCAGGAGCTAAACGTCAGGCGTTTTCAACACAGTGCATGACTAACGCCTTATGTGGCTTCCCAACTACTTCCCACCACCAGTTGAAATCACAAAATTGCATCATGATAATGCCAAAAGAAAACAACTGTCAGTTGAAAGACACTAAGGCCCTCATTATGATGTCAGCGGGGTAACTCGCCGAGATCTGCACTGACGGTCGGCAGAAGACCGCCAGCATGAACAACCCCCCGCCGGCCACATTTCCGCCTACCGGCCCAGCTGGAAAAAGGGCCTGAACATTGACACCAGCGCCAATGTGGCAGTGCGGCGGGTGCAGCGGCACCTGTCACACATTTCACTGCCCGTAATTCGGGCAGTAAAATGCGCAATGGGGCTGTGCATGGGGCCACTACACTGCCCATGCCAAGTGCATGGGCAGTGCAGGGGCCTCCAGGGGGTGCCCGAGTCACTCATTCTGCCAGCCTTTCCCTGGCGGTGTAAACCACCAGGAAAAGGCGGGCGGAATACGACTCATTATCCAGAAGGCAGTGCTGCTTGCAGCGCTGTCCTGGTGGATCTGAAACGCCGCCACCGCCAGGCTGCCAGGTGGCGGGAGCCTGGGAGTGGCAGCGTTTCCACCGTGGCGTTTCAGCCACGTTCAGAATATGGCAGTCTGGACCACCATGCCGTTGGCGGTAATGGCTGACACCGCCGATGTGCCGGTCCAGTCCGCCATTTTCATAATGAGGGCCTAAGTCTCTGATTCATGCCAAAGTGGTGCAGTGCAGTGCTGCACCAAAAATAGAAGCGTTGCACTACTCTTGAAATGCAGGTATGAGCCGTATTTACAGGAATACGGCGCACCCCTGAGTTTCCCCCTGCGTCAGCGCCTAATTAAGCTGCCTGCACAAATGCAGGCATCCTTGCACCATAGTGTAAGGGTGTCTGCGTTGAGGGGATAGATTGTTTATGTGCAGGAAGGGATCGCTTCCTGCACATAAATAATCTGTAATGGCGATTTGGCACTTCCATGTGTGCTGCAAAATGCAGCACGCATAGAAGTACCAAAGTGCCATTATAGATTGTTTATGTGCAGGAAAGAAAACCTTCCGTCACATAATCAATCATCCATGGCATTTTGCTTCTTCTATGTGTGCTGTAGAATGCAGCACACATAGAGAAAGCAAAATAAAAGGGAGAATAAAAGCATTCTTCCTTGTTTTGCCATGCTAACGGCACCCCTGGGGTGGCATTAGTTTCTGGCGCTGTCACAGATTTATGATTTCTCATAAATGTGGGGCAACGTCAAAAGCAATGGGTGTTGCAGTAGAAAGCCCACTATAACACCCATTGTATGCCCCTCTGATGCAGAAAACTGCATCGGAGGGGCCCATGTATACAAGGAGGCGTAACACCACGGAAAGAGGCATTACACCTCCTTGTAAATATGGAGCACTGGTTAGCGCTACCAGAACATCACGAAAAGTGATGCTCAGGTGGCGCTAGGGACTCCTAAATCTGCCCCTAAGTTTAAGTGGTAAATCAGGTCTCCCAGAGGCTAGCGGAGTTATTCCATGCTGCCTCTAAAAGATTTGATCTCAGTCAATGTCTACAAGAGATGTGTCATTTGAAGTAATGAAGCCACCAGTCTAAGCTGACAACCATGTATTTTTTCCACAGATGATTCAGTTCGCCAGCTATCCTTCAGAGGCTGCATCATCAAGGATGGATGTAAGAGTGGGTTTGCCGGCTTGTATGGAACGACTAATGTCGGTAATTACACTTTGACCTGCAAAGATGCCAAGAAGGTGGAGATTTCCATCTAATTGCAGAGTCCATGCTATGTCACACTGACACGCACAATCCTATAATTGATCCATCCCTAAAATGGGTGCTAAGCCCATGTTTCTGGGAGTGCCTGATGTTTGAGAAGCTTGGTATGATCCAATCAGATTCCCCATCTTTCAGACTTACTCTTTAAAAAGCGCACCAAGCATGGGTACCTACGGCTGATGAAATGCAAACTTTCATACAATGCATTTTTTGTGGCAGAATCATATTCTTTGTCCTTAGAGACAATAAAAATATCACAATTGTGTTGAGTTTGTTGCAAGAGTAATTTCTTTTGTATACAATTGTTCATGGGTGCATCACACTGGCAACGGTGCTTCTGTTATCAGTGAAAGCAAAAGCAACAGAGCATTATCATTCTCACTTTTAAAAAATCAACAAAACAAAAATACTTATACAAAATATTTATGTTTGCCCCAAGTGACATACTGCTTCAAGGTGCGTTTACAGGTGAGGGATTGGTCATTTGAAGATATGCTCCTTCAGAACTATTAATCAGGGCTTTTCCACCTTCACTTACACAAGCTGCAAGTGACAGGCATAGAAACAAATCATCCCCCTTACTGTTTTTTGCTGAGGAGTGGGGTGTAGTCTCTGTGTGGTTAACAAATGACATAGAGGCAGTGACGTAACAAATGCCCATGCAGCCCCAGCAGTGCAAGCGGGGCAAGCTCCAGGGGCCCCTTCAGCCCCGGCTGGAGTGGAGAGCTCCTGAATAAGTCCGTAATGCCCCCCCCATGTACTTTGCAGTGGGGACACCCTCAAGTTGCGTTACGCCACTGCATAAAGGAGTGATTTGTTAGGACTTCATAAAATAAAGCCTGATAGTTTTTTCTCCTGGTAGCCATAGTCATATCACCTGCTGAATCCCCACACTACACAATGCTATGTTTCTGGGAAAGGGTACATCATTTGAGAAATGACACACAGGTGTATTTGGACAAGTGCAGGAAGGTGTGTTGGTTTGTATTACAGAAAGAGGGACTCCTGGTAGTTGTAGTCATGTCACTTGCTGACTCCCCAAACTACACAAATTCTAAACTCCCAGAGGAGGGTACATCATTTGAAAGAAGGCAAACAGGTGTATTTGGACACATGCAGGGAGGCCTGTTGGTTTGAAATACAGGAAGAGGGTCTCCTGATAGTTGTAGTCATGTCACTTGCTGACTCCCCACACTACACACATGCTATGCTCCCAGGGGAGGGTACATCATTTGGAGAGATAACACCCAGGTGTATTTGGACAAGTGCAGGAAAGCCTGCTGGTTTGTGTTACAAGAAGAGGGCGTCCTGATAGTTGTAGTCATGTCACACTATGTAATTCCCAACACTTGACACTTGTTTAGTCTTACATATCTGTTACCACACTGCAGTTAGGTTGGCCCATGCATATGCATGCAGGCACATGTCATGGATTCTGGGGTGGCCTTTTGACATTGAAACACCTACAGACCCCATTCCAACATATGGGATGTAATGGGGATTGATACATGTGAATGACAAGGCACATTGACAAGTTTAAATCTCAGCAATTTGGGTAAGTAGATGAGCAACACAGTGGCAAAAGATGAGATGTGAGCAGGCAGGCCACTGAAGATTTTGTGACCGTTTTTGTGTTGTAACTTACCAGACTCTGTCCCCAGCTATGCCTGTCTGTAACGCTATGCACATTTTAAACAAAAGCACAGCACTTTGGAAAACTGCATTTTTCCCATACTTGACTAATCTATCTCCAAAGGACTAAAGTCGGTCTTGAATCCTAACATAGCCATAATGTGTGTTTTCTTCTCTCATCCCATTGCATGTAGCAAAACATGTACCTCTGTTTTGACATACTGCACTCGAAGACCCCCAGAAACATTTGTGCTACATTCAAGGGTCTTCCTACCAGTGCCACTGTAGGCCTCTGCATAATGTGAGACTGCCATTCTTTTGAGTGTAACTAGATCCTTACAGACACATTCGATGCCATTAGGTCAGCTTATATTAATATTCATTTAGGGTATGGTGTTGGGATGGTGCTGGACAATGCTACATTACATTTTGTATTCTCATTTGCCAATTTGTGTAATAGCTAAACTGCCTTCTACTGACGATGTAATTTCACCCTGTATTTTGATACACATATTAATTCAATCAAGCAGGAGCTTCTAACTTAGTGGGATAGACTGCACACAGGAGAGCTGCTAACGGGTATATGAAGAGCTACCGGTAGCTCACCAGCTAATGGTCGGAGAAGCCTGGCCTAGCTCCTCGCGGCAGATCTAGTTTGGCCGACTCAATGGTAATGAATCCAGACAGCAAACCATCTATTTCCCCTATTGTAAAATAGTACTTTTGGTGCAACTCCTGACCCCAGATCCAAACAGGGCAATAGGCAGACACTAAGCCCTAGGAATTTGTAGCAGCCGAGTAACTGGCTTGCAACTTATATTGAGGCAATGTTGAATAAGATGCCTATAGACTGTCAAAACTTATTGTACCGTATTGTAACAAATGGAGACTATGTAGACCAGTTTTCAAAAACACCTTCCAAATGGGGAAATTGTGAAATTATTCCAACAACTTTATTGTTGACAGAGATGGAGCACAGACTGTAAGTTTTCATACCAATAGACAAAACATAGGATTCATTTGTATCAAGGCCCAGTTCGTCCCAGTGCTTAATTTATAAATAAAGTGGTGCCGGTGCTCAAAGCCCTTCTCTTAAACTCGACGCTGCTGTAATTAAATCTGCCAGCACTGAATACTGAGGCTGCGTAATCCTGAAGCCATCTCGGACCTCTTCAATCCATTTACGGCCACCCCTGCCCCTTCAGCTCATCCTGCAACTTTCTACTTTCTCCATTTATGACGCTTTTTAGTTTTTCCTTCTTCCGTCTTTCCCATATGTGTCTTTTGCTCGCAGCAAATGCTTGAGGCATAAGAATAAGACCCGGCCCACACAAATAAGTGCCGGTGCTCAGCACCGGAAAAAACAAGCACAAATTAAGCACTGGTTCATCCACAAAACTAGCAAAAGCCTTTATGAACATTTTAACGCTGTTCGGGGTTCATGCCAAAATAAAGGCATTGTCCACATATACTGGTACAGGCAATGCGGATCATGTCCTTAAACTTATTAAAAGCACACCCTGCCCACAACCAACTAAAACTGAGCTAAGATTGATAGTATACATAAAACAAGCATTTGCAATGCAATAGGTCTCGCATTTGCCTGAGTTTGAGCTATTGGCATTGTAAATTCAGAACTGGACTTGTTTTCCACATACATTGGTGAACCTTGTCATTGTAACTGCTGTCATGGTCCTGCCACGGCGGTAAACGCATGGCCGCTGCTGCAATAGCACTGAGACCGCTGTAGCGGCAGATCATGGCACCCATATGGTTAAAATTGTAAAAATGCACGATACAAATGCTGTGCATGTTACAATATAAACTCTTTCAGACTCAGTAGCAATGTCATCCTATTAGAAGATAGCTGACTAAAGAGGGTTCACAAAGGGAGGGCTCACTGGGTTTTCGTTTTGTCTCAACCCGCTATTCTTCAGACACAGTTAAAGGGGACAATATTTAGAGCACTGCAGTGTGAACGTGTTAGAGCAATATTATTATTATTTTTTTTTGCTTCTGCTAAGTAGTTGGCCAGCATCCGACCAGTCATGTATGAAGCATTCTGGGAAAGTTAAGCTTCCCAAAAGTGGAAAGCGCCAGCCCTAGCAGTGCGATTCCCAGGTTTAAACCCCTTGACAACTTTTAGGAATTGACTGGACTTTACCGAGTCAAAAACACACACACAACATTAAGCAAAAGTCAGTTCCAGAAATCTAGCAAAATGCTATACATAGGGCCTGATTACAACTTTGGCAGAGGGGGTTAATCCATCTCAAACGTGACGGATATCCGCCCACCGTATTACGAGTTCCATAGGATATAATGGGCTCGTAATAGGGCGGGTGGGATATCCGTCACATTTGGGACGGATTAAGACCCACTGAGCTCTCTGAATTTTCTATTTTTCTTTCTTTTATAAATGGCTGAACAATCAAAATTACAGGCGCAGTCAAGCATTTGCAATAAAGAAGAAATCTGATGAACTTTGTCAAAATAAACTGGTTTAAAAGCTGCCACCATAAATCATCTTGAAAATAGACACAGTTCTCAGTCCTTGCATACATAAATGCATCAGTAAATATACTAAGCATTGTTGAGGCGTGTAACTTGTTTTGAATGAGAAATAAACGGGTTGCCGGCCCATGGGGTAAGGATCTGAGGTTATAAGGACAGTAATAGTTTTGGCACTAAGGTGTAGGGATGGCCCTCATCACCAGTTCTTTTTTAACCCATGAGACGACTCTGCGAGTTAATGTGCCTGAACAAGAAATCTGTGTACAACCTGAAGATTTCAGGTTAAATGCCACTTCATGAGTTACTTGTGCAATACACTTGCTATCGAGATCTGTGCGTATCCTGCAGGTCACTGGCTTAAAATCATAGTAACATAGCTCAGTGGGTCAACGGCCTTGCAGAAGATACCTCGATGTAAACTGAAGGCCACAAGTAAAATTCCACCACATTAATTGCTCAGTTGTCAATGCACTTGCTGCAGAGATCAAAGTGTAACATGCAGGTTACAGATTTGAATCGTAGTAACAGCTCAGTGGGTCAACATACTTGCTGCAGACGTCGGTGTGTAACATGAAGACCGCAGGTAAAATTCACCACATTCATTGGTCAGTGGTCCACTGCACTTGCTGCAGAGATCAGAGTGTAACATGCAGGTCACAGGTTTGAAACTTAGTAACACAGCTGACTGGGTCAATGCACTTGCTGCAAAGACCTTTGTACACCCTGCAGGCAAGAAGTTTGATTCTATGTAACACTACTCACGTGCAATAAACTTGTGGTGTATGGAGAGGGTTTGAGTTGGTCAGACTGACAGCTCTGGTTGTTCTCAACTGCCCCAACCACCTCTAAGTCCATACGATCATTCGAAGTGATGGCCTTGCTCGGGCTCACACATCGGGTCTGTGGTAGAGGAAAGACAGTGGCTCAGTTATTTTGTTCCCATGTTCTCTCTGTTACACTGCTCTTTTCTCTGCAAGGAGATTATCAAAGGCAGATGAATGAGGGAACAATGAGAGAGAGGAAGATAATGAGAAGGGAATAAATTATAAAGAAAACGCAGAGTGGAGAATTGCAATGGGAAAGTGGATGCAAACGAGCGAGATATATAGTATATATGTGTGTAGACTGGGAGAGATTGAGAACATCATAGAAAGGCCAAGAGACAGGGAGATGGAAGTGGCCAGTGAGAGAGAAAAAAAACAAGAGCTTATAAATGAGAGAAAAAGATTGAAAAGGCGGCAGCAAGAGGTTTTCTCTTACTGTCTTCACACTTTGTCTCTGTTTTAAAGACGAAAAGAAGGAATAAAATAGCCCCAGGAACCTTGAAAGGGCAGAAAAGCCACCCAGCTACAACGAAGAGACTGGAAGTAAATAAGAAAGGGGAGAAACAGATTAAGAGAGAGATGAAAGGGCAGAGTGAAAGAGACAGAGCTTGAGAGAGAGGGAGGCAGACAGTGTGAGAGACAGAGCGACAGAGAGAGAGAGGCAGACAGTGCTTGAAAGATAGAGAGAGGGAGAGAGAGGGAGGACGACCGCGTGAGAGACAGTGCGAGAGAGAGAGAGGCAGACAGTGCTTGAAAGAGAGAGGGAGAGAAAGAGGGAGGAAGACTGCGTGAGAGACAGTGTGAGAGGGAGAGAGGCAGACAGTGCTTGAAAGATAGAGAGAGGGAGACAGACAGTGTGATAGACAGAGCGAGAGAGAGGGGCAGGCAGTGCTTGAAAGATAGAGGGAGGGGATGCAGACAGTGTAATAGAGAGGGAGTCAGACATTGTGAGAGACAGCGAGAGGGAGGCAGACAGTACTTGAAAGAGAGAGAGAGAGAAAGAGGTAGAGAGAGGGAGGCAGACAGTGCTTGAAAGATAGGAAGAGGGAGAGAGAGGGAGGCAGACAGTGTGATAGACAGAGCGAAAGAGAGAGTGAGAGACAGTGCTTGAAAGACAGAGCGAGGGAAGGGAGGCAGACAGTGTAACAGAGAGGGAGGGAGGCAGACAATGTGAGAGACAGCGAGAGGGAGGCAGACAGTGCTTGAAAGAGAGAGAGAAAGAGGTAGAGAGAGGGAGGAAGACAGTGCTTGAAAGAGAGAGAGAGAGAGAGAAAGAGGTAGAGAGAGGGAGGCAGACAGTGTGAGAGACAGAGCGACAGAGGCAAACAGTGCTTGAAAGGTAGAGAGAGGAAGAGAGACGGAGGGAGACTGCGTGAGAGACAGAGCGAGAGAGAGAGGCAGACAGTGCTTGAAAGACAGAGAGAGGGAAAAGAGGCAGACAGTGTAACAGAGAGGGAGGGAGGCAGACATTGTGAGAGACAGCGAGAGGGAGGCAGACAGTGCTTGAAAGAGAGAGATAGGGAAAGAGAGAGAGAGATGCAGACAATGTGAGAGAGTGAGAGAGGGAGTCAGACAGTGTGAGGGAAAGAGCGAGAGAGAGGGAGACAGACAGTGTGAGAGAAAGAGTGTGAGAGAGAGGGAGGCCGACAGAATGCTTGAAAGAGAGGGAGAGGGAGACACAGAAAGAACTATAGCAAGAGAGAGGCAGACTGTGAAAGAGAGGCATGGACGAAATCCAAGATTAAATCCTTTATTCTGTCAAAGGTATAAAAGCGGCAGCAACCGCAAATCTTATCCACTCCTCACGACCCTCCATTGCCCTCCAAATGCCACCCACGTTCTACCTCCCCGTCACCATTCTACCTGGCGCATTCTCTCCTCTACATTCCAATGCCACACACCTTTCCCCCAACAAAGAAATAACAAAAGTAACATTGTCTAATATCACAATACAAGAACATATAACTTGCATAAACAAAAACAGAACTGCATGAGAATCTTAACAATCATAACTCATAAAAAATAAAGAAAATATGGATATAGACCTATCTCAATCAGTTACATAGTCATTTAAATATATTGGGGCTCTTCTATCTCTTGCACCACGACAAACAACCTCATCCACATTCACATGCGTCTCACGAGAACTAAATGCCTTAACAGAGGAGGCGCATTATTTCCCAAACAGATACCCACTACACTCATCTAAACCATCATTACTATGTTTAACACCCGTATCCACTTCTCTACAAATCGATATGTGTCTTACATTCCACACTTTGCCATTGTCCAATTTAACTGCATTTCTCAAAATCTTAACAATTTTCCTAGGCTCAGACCACTGTGGTTTACCTTTCTCAATAATTCCCGGTATTTTGACACGGACACACTGCCCCACAACCAATTCATCCAAACTAGATCTGGTATCATGGCGCAATTTGGTACGCAATTGATACTCTAATACCTTGTCCTTCATCACATTATCACAGACCACACCAAATTTCACCCGATTCCTTTCCATTAACCACCATGGAACCAACCCGGTAGACGGCTTCCTTCCTCTCAATAGCTCGAAAGGTATCTTTCCAGTCACAGAATGTGGTGACGCCCTATAAGACAAGAGCATTTCTCTTGTAGCCAGTTTCCAAGGAATACCTGATTTACAAGCTAATTGTACAGTTTCCTTAACAACTCTATTAAATCTTTCAACTTGGCCACTAGAGGAAGGATTATATAGAGCTACTTTAATATGTTTAATACCCTTCCTTTCCAGAAATGCAATTCTTAGATGTAAACTGTACACCATTGCCCGACACAAGTGCTTCAGGAACACCTTCCCTAGCGAATATATTTTCCAAAAATTCAATCACACTTTCAGTAGAAATTTTGCTCACAAATTCAACCTCTGGCTATTTTGAAAAATAGTCAACAAAAATAATAGCATATGCCTCTTTCATAAGTAATGTAGAAAACGGCCCCATAAAATCAATACCTACTTTCCACCAAGGTCTATCAGGTAATTCGACTGGTAACAGGGGAGCCGAACATGGTTTTGCACTCTTGTTCCTCCGAGCACAAATAGAACAATTTCTCACATATCTGTCAACCATCACATCCACACCCGGCCACCAGAAAAATTCCTTCACCTGCCTTTTGTTCCTTGACATTCCACCATGACCAACATGACTCCTACTTACAATAATCTCATGTACTCCCTTCGGAGAAATTATTCTGTCCCCCCTTAAAACCACATCGCCTTTTAAGCTCAATTCATCTTTTAGTTTCCATAAAGATGCATTCTCACCACACAAAAATCACTCACAAGGCCAACCATCGATAATATATTTTCTTACCATTTGCAAATCTTTATCATTCATCATTTCTTCTTACCATTTGCATTCAGACAACACAGTTTGATAAGATGCATCATACGATTCCAAACCTGACAAAACATCCTTATATGTGTACGCAACATCACACTCAACATCAACACATTCGTCATCAGTAGGCAAACAGGATAATCCATCAGCAATATTGTTGTTTCTACCCGGAACGTACATTATTTAAAAAAAATACATTTGCAACTTAGAGGTTAGCCAAGGGTTTATGATCTGTACATAGTATAAACTTCTTCCCCCATACATACATTCGAAACCTTTCAACAGCCCATGAAGCTGCTAACAATTCTTTTTCAATTACGGAATAATTTGTCTCAGACTGTGTTAATGTACGCGAAGCATAAGCTACAATCCATTTCTCATATCCATTCATTTGTGATAACAGAGCACCAATACCATAATTACTAGCATCTACTACAATCACACAGTCTGTATTGGTCTCAAAAGGTTTAAGGCACGGAGCCTGAACAATTTCATGTTTAATAGAATCGAAACATTCCGCTTGTTCCTGCCCCCAAATAAACTGAACATTCTTCTTCAATAATTTCCTCAAGTTCTCCACCTTAGTTGCGTAGTTTTCTATAAATCGTGAATAGAACTCTGTAAGACCCAAAAATGACATTAGTTGTTCTTTGCATTTTGGCTCAGGTGCATCAACAATAGCCTTCACATGACTCACTTTGGGACGAATACCCTCACGGGAAATAATGTGGCCTAAATAGTCCACTTGCATTTGATCAAATTTGCACTTATCTTTCTGAACTGTCAGTCCATTCTCATTTAGTAAGTTCAAAACCTCCATTAACACACTATCATATTCCGATCTGTCACGCCCATACATCAAAATATCGTCCTGAAATACTTTAGCCTTTTGGCACCTTACTAAAAATGTTGTTCATTTCTCTTTGGAAAACAGCAGACTTGCTTGCAAGACTAAAGGGCATCCTTTTGTATTGAAAAGTACCCTCTGATGTTATAAATGCTGTAAAGTGTTTTGAACCCTCATCCAATTCAATTTGTTGGCAAGCACTAGATAGATCAATGGTAGAAAACACAGTAGCCTGACATACTGATGATACCAATTCCTGCAAATTTGGTAAAGGAAAAGTATCCACCCAAATAGCATCATTCAGAGATCTCAAATCAACACACAATCTTAGCTCCCCAGTGCTCTTAAGTGATAATACAACCTGAGATATCCAGTCCGAGCTTTCAATTGGTTTAATGATATTCTTTTGGCACAAGTCCTCCAGCAGATCTTTTAGTTTAGATCTATAATGCACCGGAACATTTCATAATTTGCTGCACTGGTCTAGCATTTTCTCTTAATATAATCTTGTGTTTAAAATTCTTCAATTTGCCCAAAGACTTTGAAAAAATTGTTGGATAGCATTTGTCCAGCTCATCATATTGCAGAGCACCTTGGAAATCATAGTCCATTACTCCATACACAGGAAAATCTTTTGTAGAATCGATTTTGATACCCAGCTCTTTAATATGTGGACATCCTGAGATCGTCTGACCTTTCTCAGCAACATACAACCTCCCCTTACACCACTTACCCCCAAACTTAATGCATACATTAGTATATCCAACCATGGAAATTCTATGACCAGTATAACTTCCAGGGTTGACATCCGTGGGTAGCAAGTTTCTACCCGGCCACAATTTCTCAAACATACTCACACACATGATGGTGAACCATGCACACGATTCCACCATTGCAGTAACTTCAATACCATCAATGCTCAATTTGCAAGTCGGTAACCCAGAAGATTTCAGTGGTAAAACAATATCGTTATCCGATAACAGACTTAAAACTAAATCCTGAAAACTGGTGGAATCAGAATCCTCTTGTGCTGCAACATAACTCACACCCTTCACATTCATACTGCTCTTACACACCTTGCCAAAATGGACAATCTTTTTACACAAATTACAAATCTTGTTAAATGCAGGAAATTTTTGGGAATTAGCAAGATGATCGCCAGCCCCACATCTATAACAATATTTTGTATTGTTCTTTTTCCATTCACTTTTTTTTTCCATCCCTTTAGATTCTTTCGTCACAGCACTAAGAGCAATTGCCTCAGGATCCAAGTCAGAAGTATTTTTCCTCACAGTTCGGATGCATTTTTCCGACACTTCCATCGTTTGTGCTACATCAATGGCTCCTTTCAACGTCAAATCACTGCCACATGACCATAATTTCTTCTGAATTTTACGAGATTTCGTTTTCATTAGAATTTGATCTTGCAAAACCTGGCCATAAGATATTTGTTCGAAATTACAGGTAACAGCTAAACCTCTGAGAGCAGCAACAAATTGATCTATTGTCTCATCATCATGCTGTGTTCTGGAGTAAAAACGGTACCGTTCCAGAACCACATTAATCTTCCTGTCGTAGCGTTCATGAAGTTTCTTCTTTGCAAGCTGATAAACATCCACATTTCCCACATTGTCTATTGGAGGTAAGTTCTTAAATTCCCTTAAGCCAACAGTGCCTAATCTATGTTTCAGCAAGGCCAAATATCTGTCAGGCGTGCATTCTTGATCTTCCAAAACATCTATATAAGCTTCAAATAGGTCAATCCATAATTCCCATTGAATAGGAGGCTCACCAGGCTCCGCAAGAAAAAATGGTGGAGGTTGGATGCTTGACATTTTGTTGCAGTTTAACAACTAGGAATAATGAAAGAAATTGCAGTATGAACTTGAAACAGTCTTGAAATACTACTGCCAATAATGTACACTTCGCAAAAATTCATTCAGTATCCTCAAATTAGCTGCAAATTTTGCCACTATTAACTGGAACAAAAATACTTCCAAAATGGCAGCGGAAAGTGCCACTATCATGCATCATCCAAGGTTGCGCGCCAGATGTTTAAGCAGTCTCGCATAATAGCAGAGAGATTAAAATTGACCGGTACACTTGAGCAGCAGGAACGTGATCAGCGCAGAAATAGAAGATCTCGATCCACGTAGCTACGGGAATGCGTTGCTATGAAATCCTCAGACCCTATATCGTAGACGCATTAAAGAACCAGCCGATTGCTGCCGCTTCTCAGAAGAACTTCTTCCCGCTCGTCGCCAATGTGAAAGAGATGCATGGACGAAATCCAAGATTAAATCCTTTATTCTGTCAAAGGTATAAAAGCGGCAGCAAGCTCAAATCTTATCCGCTCCTCATGACCCTCCGTTGCCCTCCAACTGCCACCCACATTCTACCTCCCCGTCACCATTCCACCTTGCGCATTCTCTCCTCTACATTCCAATGCCACACAGACATTGTGAGAGACAGCGAGAGAGAGGGAGGCAGACAGTGCTTGAAAGAGAGAGAGAGAGAGAGGGGGGGGGGAGACAGGCAGTATGTGAGACAGAGAGAGGAAGGCAGATAGGGTAAGAGAGACGGGGGCCGACTGAGAGAGAGAGAGAGCATGTAAAACAGAGAGGGAGCTAGATGAAGAGAGAGTGAGAGACAGAGGGAGGCAGGCAGAGGGGCAGGCTGTGAAAGAGTGAGAGAGAGTGTGACAGTGAAAGAGAGAGAGGGAGGCAGAGAGGAGGGGGCAGAGTGACAGAGGGGGACAGAGAGAGGAATAGAGATAGACAGACAGATAGCTATACAGAATGAGAGAGAGATATTACCTGCTGCACAGAGGTGAGACATCTTTAGACAGTGTCTCTATCCCCCGCTTCACGCCGTGCGGCCCGGCAAGGCCCAGCCAATGAGTGAATACAGACTGACTCTTGCAGTACACAAGGGCGCCTGGACGTACTGAGATAGCGCACATGCCAGCCGTGTCCCCATCCGTGCCAGCACGGCGGGCACGGTGTTAGAAGTGAGGACAGTTGCTCTCCACTGTGCCTCTGCCCCCTCCTTTGATTGGGGCTTTTCAAATTGAATGAGGAAGCCCTGGGGCAGCACTGCTGTCTGCTCGCTCCGCCGGCTCCGTCCTTGGACAGTGCCGGGCCGCAGCACAGCTGTGCTGATAGGGGCCCAGTGGCACCCTCTCTCGGGATGCCACTCAGTCCGGTGACCTTCTAGCACGCTCTCCATGTAATGCCTGTCAATATGATGCTTTGGCTGTCTCTGCCTGGCAGGGGGGCGGGTGAGTGAGGGGCACATGGTCTTGTGCTCTTCATGCTGAGCCCCCACCCCCTGCATAATAATGCCAAGCCCCCTCAAAATGGTGTAGAATTATCTCAGACTTAATATAGCAATGTTAACAAGCAAGCTGGAGTAAGTAACCAGCGGAGCTTCATGCCACAAGCCTTGAATCTATGGAGCTAGTAAAGTCGATATTTGGTAGCGTTGTCATTTAATATGAATAAATACATGTAGGAGGTGCTAAAATTGTAAAAAAATATTCTGGGAACCCATAAACTGGGGGGCAAGTTTGGCATAGACAAGGGGGTGAAGTCACGAGGGGAGGAGCTTGAGAAGCTAAGTCAATTTATACATGTATATGTTACGGTATAGGAATTTTGCTTCTTCTAAGCAGTTTTCCAGCAGCCAACCAGCCATGGATGAGGCGTTCTGGCAAAGTGAAGCTTCCCAAAAGTGTAAAGTGCCAGCCCGAGCAGCGCGAGAGGCGGACGGGTGCCATAGTGACTGCAGGCTATCAGAGCTGTGGCCTTGTAATGTGCTGAACCTCATTTCAGACAGGGAAAGAAATGTTCCTGAAAAAGGCAATGAAAAAGATTAACTCCTTCCTGGGAAGTCTGTTTTCAAACAACCAATGGGCTGGTATTGCTGCAAGGAGAAAGGTTCGCGCTCAGATTAAAATCACAAGCATTTTCAGTGTAACGGGTCTCGCAGTTGCTCGAGTTAGAGCTGTTAGCGTTGTAAAGAAAAGAAAACGCAGGGCAATCACGCTATGTAAAATGCAGCGTGATCGCGCTGCGTGGAAAATAAACAGATAAAATAGTCGAGACTCCCGGCTGAAAACATTGAGCCTCAAATGTTTTTAGTAGTTTACCGGTGCTGTGTAGGTAGGCTAAACAGCAGAAAAGGCATGACGTGTACATGCCTTTCACAAATGAGAGCAAGTGGATTTTAAAAGGCAAGCCCACCAACCAATGTAAGTGACTGACGTGACATGGACGTGGTTTGAAGCACAAAGAGAGATTACAGAATGGGAGGGAGCGCTTTGTACTCGCCCATAAAAATAAAAGTGGGGCAAGCATACAGCCCTTTTGCACTTCACTCTCCAATTGAAATGGTCTTGAATGTTCTCCATTCTTCCCATAAAACAGCCAAGAAATTCGCAATGGACAGGGCAAGCTTCAAATATGACAAATGTTTCAGAGCTTTGAATGATTAACCTGATTGAATGCACTTGATAGAACCATGAACACCAGGTAGAGTGGACAGCCTTTGGCAGTGGTGTGCTTGTCAATGTTAGGATGCAGATTAAGGCATTGTTCCCCTCTAACTAGGCCTTCCCTGAACCTATACTGCGTTTCACACAATATAATATTTCTCTTAGCACAATGCAAAATTCTGGTGTGCAGCACTATGTCCAGAAGTTTCTCTATAGAATCTTTAAAAAAAATGGCCTATAGCCAGAGGGATTGGATTTGTAACCATTCTTCAGAATGGGGGCACTGGTTTAAAGGAACCAGGAATTCAGTAGATCAGTTCTGAAGACACATTTTAATACTGAGCAAAATGAAGAGGTGGTGAAAGTAAGAGAAACCCGGCCATCGTAAGACAATCGCGGCTCGGCAAGCTCAATTTTTATTGACACTACACCGATTACACACTGTAAAAGTCCTCTGATTCTGGTCTGCTTGGAAACAGATTTTGAGCTATTAGTCATTTTATGTTTATCCATCTCAAAAGTGTGATGAAAGAGACCTGGCCCCTGATAGGTGTAGACGAGCTAGTCAAATGATCGCACTATATAGCACTAGGCCTCTCCTACCGGGACACTGAAATGCTGGTACTTGTAGTGCCCCCAAACAGCAAGAAGTGTCTATGTACATCCCGCACTGCCAGGCAAACAACCTTGCTATATAGCAGTAAGCTTCTCCTGTTGGGTCCTTGTAGCACATCCCATACTGGGGGGCAAACAACAGCGCTATGTAGACATGAGCACCCCCCCATCGGGTCACTGAAATGCTTGTACATGTAGTGTGCTTTAAATTGTTCAACCTATCAGCATTAGGGTGGTCAGTCGGTCAAACATTCTTTATTCAGCAAAATGGCATAAAACCACAAAACATTTTACACAAGTCAGTGATTAAAATACATTAAAAAATATACAAGGCATCATTTACAAAACATTTCAGCAGCATAGCCCACATCCAGATCTAATCACACTACCAATACAGCAGAATCATGTCGGTCCCTGAAAGCAATATCCAATCTCATCAGATTTAAAAAATAATACATTGGTACCCTTCAATTTTATGCGGAATCATAACAACCTTAAAATATGGAACATTCACCTAAATTATGTAAACAGTATACATTGTTTAAAATCATTAAAATGTACAGAATAAAGTGACAAGTGCACACTTATATAAACAATCACAAATTCTTTTAAAATCATATCCATTTCCAAATTAGAACTATTGTACAACTATGTCAACCAATTCATATCGTTTCCTGATAGCAATGGCAGATCTAATAACATTTAATACAGGATAACAGATTTCAATTTCTGTAAATTTTTTAACATGGATCATAGCATCCTTATAATGTATGAACTTTAATTTACGTAAAAGAGGCAATATAAAAGCATGTTCAGGGGAAGTATAAAGTGTTCAAAATAGAAAAAAGTGAGATGTGCTCTGCCTAGATCTGGCATCACAGGGGCAAGGTGGATGCTCTTTTTGCCAAATGCATTGTTTAGGGAAGGCCACTCTACAGTGAATTAAATTTAATCTAAATAGTGTTAAAAAGGAACATATTAATGGACTCACGAACCAAGTTAAATAGGGTTCCATGGTAACCACGGTTGAAATCTGGACATAAGGTTAAAAAGTTTTCAAATTCAGGGCACCATGAAGTCTAAGGCTCAGGGCGTATTCAAAATGCTGTTGTTTCACCACCTCCATAGCATTTATTGACAAAGACTCTGGATTTGTAAACATATTCTCGAGCCCCACGTTTTGAAAAGATGTTTGCAAACATGAAAGCCAAGGGATTTTATTTGATTTGGCCGAATTTTAAACAATCAGTCATACAGTCTTGATTCAGGCCAGCTGCAGGGTTTCACCAGCATTTAAGCCACAAGAGTGGGGCAACAGCAATAATATCTTCTATATATCGTAAACCGAATTCCTCATGGCAGATGACATTTGCTACGTTCTTTGGTACAGTCAATAATCTGTGGGCAAATTTATTCTCAACACGTTGAAGTAAACCTGCTTTGGCATAACCCCATATCAGCATTAGGGTGGGCTTCCCCCAAGCATTTTGCCTTACTCCTCCATATTTTTCTGATCTTGTTTTTGTTGGGCTTAGGACTGTGCACTTTACCACTGCTAACCAGCGTTAAAGCACTTGTGTTCTCTCCTCTTAACATGGTAGAATTAGCTTAAAATGTGAATATTTAATTTACTCATACCTACCTGGTAAAGTGGTACTGCATGTACCCAAGGTTTGTAAATTCAATGTTACTAGTGGGCCTACAGTGCCACCCACTTAAGTAGCCTTTCAACATTTCTAAGGTCCACCCTTGCAGCCTGTGTGCACAGTTTTAAACTATAAATAAATATTTTGCAAGGCTCAAATCTTTCTTTTTGATTCATATAAGTCACCCCAAGAATGGGCCCTAAACAGCCCATAGGGCTGGGTTGAATGTATTTGAAAAATAGGACATGAACTTTTAAGTTGTACATGTCCTGGTGGTGAGAAACTCTTTAATTTGTGTTTTACTATTGCAAGGCCTACCTCTCCCATTGGATATCATTGGAGCTATCTTATTACATTTAATAAGCTGTAACGTCCAAATGGGAACACATAAACAGCTCATGTTTTGTGTCTTTGGAATAGTAATGAAAGTCCTCTTTTGTGGTAAAGTCGTATTTTGAATTACAACTTTGAAAATGTCACTTTTAGAAAGCTGGCATTTTCCTGCCTTAGCCATTTAGCACTAGATTCAAAAACGGTCTCCGCAGTCATGGTGGAGGCCCCACATTTGTGGGGGGATCCTGCATTCATGGCAGAACCTCTGTACGGCTGTTTTCCATTGTGTAAGTACTACACACCTGTCACAACTGGGGGGCCTCAGACGCAACTGCAGAAGCCCATTGTGAATCCATCCTTAGTGCCTGCAGCCTTCCTCTGGGTCACATGACTGGGTGTAGTTGGCAGATGGTCTCTGTGTATTCCTTCGAGACAGCCACACACAAAAGAGTAGTTCGGAGTGTCTGGGCTGGCCATTACTGGCAAGATGGGAGAGATGGGTTAGGCCCAGCTACACTTACACCTGAATACTCTGTGGGGGTCATTATGACCCAGGTGGTGAGTGGTAATGTAGCAGCAATATCGCCAACAGGGTGGCGGCACATACCGCCACATTAGGAGATTTGTGGGTTGGCTGCAGCCAGCCCGCCACTTCTCCACTCATACTGCCATGGCGGTATGAGCCGCCGGGCCAGAGATGTCTATCTCCAGACCGGCGGCCAGCATAGTACCACTGGCGGCTTTATGAGCCTGCCTACCACCATGGTTTTCGTGGCGTTAATAATGTCACAAAAACCATGGCGGTAGGCCCTACCAATGACAAGGAATTCCTTCCCTGTCACCAGTAGTCTGCTCCCCCACCCCTCCAACACTCACCTGACACCCCGCCTCTTCTCTATCCAAACTCCCCGCCCCCTCCGATCCTCACATACACCCCACCCCCTCCGATCCTCACACACACACCCCCAACCCCCATACACGCACACACCCACAGACACGCACCACGCATACACCCAATCACTCACACTGGCAAACATGCATTAATACATACACTGGCATACACACATACTTCCAGACATGCTCACACACATTCTTACAATGATCACACTTACATGCGGACATGAACACACTTCTCCATTCTTAGACAAATTCACTCACGCATACCACCACGCAAACAACACAACACACACAGACGCATTCACACACACACACACACACATTCACGCACACACTCAGACACACACACGCAACACCTCCAACCCTCCCACCACCTCCACTGTCGGAAGCCCGAATTACCTTTGTCGAGGAGGTCTTTTGGCATGAAGGGCGCACTGCTACCATCAGCACCGCCCGCCAGCAGAACACCGCCAGGCCGTATTACTGGACATAATATGGCTGGCAGTGTTCTACTGCCGTGGTGGTGCTGGTGGTAGCAACGGCAGCTTACCACTGTCCGCCAGTATGATCACTGCCGGATTTACGCCCTTTTTGTGCCGGAAGTCAGGCAGTGCCCATAATATGGCGGGCGGATGGTAGCCACGGTGACGGTATGTTGTTGGCCTTCACCACGGCTGTAGGCGTTTTTTACTGCCAATGTCATAATGATGACCTGTGTTCTGTCTTCACACAGAGGATTTAATAGATGATCTGTAGCTAGGGCATGGGAGGCAGGAAACCTGGGCACTTTAAAGGGAATCCTCTAGAAGCTTCACCCACTTCAAACAAGACACCAGGTATGAATATTGGACCTCAAACGCCAACTCTTCAATAAACGTCTGTACCTGTGGAGAAGAAGGACCGCTGTGCTGCTGAAAGGACTGCCACTCTGCTGCCTTCCTGCCTGAGTCACTTGAACCCAGGACTCCC
This sequence comes from Pleurodeles waltl, assembly GCF_031143425.1. Taxonomy (NCBI): domain Eukaryota; kingdom Metazoa; phylum Chordata; class Amphibia; order Caudata; family Salamandridae; genus Pleurodeles; species Pleurodeles waltl. The sequence continues at coordinate 1,502,982,885 of NC_090446.1, read as the reverse complement.
AGAGTGACTCCAAGAGCTAGTCTACAGGTCTTGTGTTCAGAGCCACAAGGACACAGCAGGCTCACAACCACCTGAACCAGCACCCAGATTCACCTGGAGAAAGCCTCTGATCCTAAACTGGTACCCCTCAAGTCATGGACCCATTGTGTGGTCTCAGAGAGGTTGAATTGAAGTTTTTGAGCGACCCTTGACCCTAGGGTAGGTCGCTTCCCCCGCCGCTGCAGCTCCACCTGCCCAGGCTCCTGCCACCTCCCAGCAAAACCGTAAGTACTCCCTGCGCTCCCCCCGTCCAGCCCCTCGTTACTCACCTCTGTCTCCTGAACTCTCTCTCCTCCAACTTTTCTTCGTACCTCTGCTGTCCTCTCTCTGTCCATTTCCCTTCGCTTTCTGCTCTTCCCTCTGGTAGCCATTTTCCTCCATTTTCTGCTCCTCTTCTGTAGCCCACTTGCTGTGTGCTCTGCTCTTCTCCTGTGTCCTTCTCTTCTTCCTCACCGCATTTTCTTTGTGTTCTGCTCTTCCTCTGTGTTCCGCTCCTCTTCCTCACTGCATTTTCTTCGTGCTCTGCTCTTCCTCTGTGTTCTTCTCTTCTTTTCTATTCTTCCTCACCCAATTTTCTTCGTGTTCTGCTCTTCCTCTGTGTTCCGCTCCTCTTCCTCACCACATTTTCTTCGTGCTCTGCTTCCTCTGTGTTCTTCTCTTCTTTTCTCTTCTTCCTCACCGCATTTTCTTCGTGCTCTGCTCTTCCTCTGTGTTCTTCTCTTCTTTTCTCTTCTTCCTCACCGCATTTTCTTCGTGCTCTGCTCTTCCTCTGTGTTCTTCTCCTCCTCTGCACCCCATCCTTCGTGTTCTTTTCTTCTTCTGTGTTTGTCTCCTCCTCTGCACTCCATCCTACGTGCTCGCTTCTTCTTCTGTGTTCTTCTCCTCCTCTGCACCCCATCCTATGTGCTCTCTTCTTCTTCTGTGTTCTTCTCCTCCTCCGCACCCCATCCTTTGTGTTCTTTTCTTCTTCTGTGTTCTTCTCCTCCTCTGCACCCCATCCTTCGTGTTCTTTTCTTCTTCTGTGTGTTTCTGTGTTCTTCGCCTCCTCTGCACCCCATCCTTTGTGTTCTTTTCTTCTTCTGTGTTCTTCTGGTTTCTTCTCCTCTTCTGTGTTCTTCTCTTCTTCTATACTCTTCTCTTCTTCTGTAGTCCATTTCTTCCATGTTCCTCTCCTCTTCTGTGTTCTTCTCTTCTTCTGTACTCTTCTCTTCTCTTCTTCTGTGGTCTTCTCTTCTTCTGTACTCTTCTCTTCTCTTCTTCTGTGTTCTTCTCTTCTCTTCTTCTATTCCTCTCTTCTTTTCTTCTGATTCCTCTCTTCTCTTCTTCTGATTCCTCTCTTCTTCTGTAATCCATCTCTTCCCTTCCCTATCTTCTTTCCCTTCCCCTCTATCTGACTCCCCCACCCCTGCCCTCTGCTTTCCCGCCGCCACCACCCGTTCGGCCCTGCCCCCCCCTCCTCCCATTCGTCGCCCCCCCCCTCCCGCCCCAGCTGACCCCTCCTCCCCCCCTCCTCCCTCTTATGGCGGCTGCTGCGCGGCAGAGACAGCGACCCTTGACCCTAGGGTAGGTCGCTTCCCCCGCCGCTGCAGCTCCACCTGCCCAGGCTCCTGCCACCTCCCAGCAAAACCGTAAGTACTCCCTGCGCTCCCCCCGTCCAGCCCCTCGTTACTCACCTCTGTCTCCTGAACTCTCTCTCCTCCAACTTTTCTTCATACCTCTGCTGTCCTCTCTCTGTCCATTTCCCTTCGCTTTCTGCTCTTCCCTCTGGTAGCCATTTTCCTCTGTTTTCTGCTCCTCTTCTGTAGCCCACTTGCTGTGTGCACTGCTCTTCTCCTGTGTCCTTCTCTTCTTCCTCACCGTATTTTCTTCGTGTTCTGCTCTTCCTCTGTGTTCCGCTCCTCTTCCTCACCGCATTTTCTTCGTGCTCTGCTCCTCCTCTGTGTTCTTCTCTTCTTTTCTCTTCTTCCTCACCGCATTTTCTTCGTGCTCTGTTTCCTCTGTGTTCTTCTCTTCTTTTCTCTTCTTCCTCACCGCATTTTCTTCGTGCTCTGCTCTTCCTCTGTGTTCTTCTCTTCTTTTCTCTTCTTCCTCACCGCATTTTCTTAGTGCTCTGCTCTTCCTCTGTGTTCTTCTCCTCCTCTGCACCCATCCTTCGAGTTCTTTTCTTCTTCTGTGTTCTTCTCCTCTTCTGCACCCCAACCTACGTGCTCTCTTCTTCTTCGGTGTTCTTCTCCTCCTCTGCACCCCATCCTACGTGCTCTCTTCTTCTTCCGTGTTCTTCTCCTCCTCTGCACCCCATCCTTCGTGTTCTTTTCTTCTTCTGTGTTCTTCTCCTCCTCTGCACCCCATCCTTCGCGTTATTTTCTTCTTCTGTGTTCTTCTGTGTTCTTCTCCTCCTCTGCACTCCATCCTTCGTGTTCTTTTCTTCTTCTGTGTTCTTCTGGTGTTCTTCTCCTCTTCTGTGTTCTTCTCTTCTTCTATACTCTTCTCTTCTTCTGTCGTCCATTTCTTCAGTGTTCCTCCCCTCTTCTGTGTTCTTCTCTTCTTCTGTACTCTTCTCTTCTCTTCTTCTGTGGTCTTCTCTTCTTCTGTACTCTTCTCTTCTTCTGTGTTCTTCTCTTCTCTTCTTCTATTCCTCTCTTATTTTCTTCTGATTCCTCTCTTCTCTTCTTCTGATTCCTCTCTTCTTCTGTAATCCATCTCTTCCCTTCCCTATCTTCTTTCCCTTCCCCTCTATCTGACCCCCTACCCCCTGCCCTCTGCTTTCCCGCCGCCAACACCTGTTTGGCCCCGCCCCCCTGCTCCCATTCGTCGCCCCCCTCCCGCCTCCTGCCCCCAGCTGACCCCTCCTCCCCCCCTCCTCCCTCTTATGGCCGCCGCTGCGCATCCGCGCGCAGCGGGCGTGCTGCTGGCGCGATCTGCGCCCGTCCACGCCTGGACCTCGCCCAGCGCCACGACCCCGGCCCCCAGCACTCCCAAACCCCGCAGCACCGCTATGACCCCACCTCCCTCCATGCACTCAACCCGGGACGCTCTAGAACCTGTTTCCACGCCAACCCGAAACGCACTCATGGACCCTTCGCATGCCTTACCTGCAAGCACACCTTCCACTGCGACTGCACCCCGCCCGCCAGCCCACGCGCCAATAACCATCTCAAATGCATCGTCATCAATGCACGCTCCGTCCACAAGCACGCCATTGAACTATGGGACCTCCTGGACTCCACCGCACTGGACATCGCCTTCATCACTGAGACCTGGATGAAGACCTCCTCGGCCCCCGACATCGCCATAGCCATCCCCAAAGGCTACAAGATCACCAGGAGAGACCGCACCAACCAAGTCGGAGGAGGAATCGCCATCATATTCAAGGACTCCAACAACATCACCACTTCCACCGAAGACACCCCCCTCGCCGCCGAACACATGCACTTCCAGATCCACACCGACCCCAGGACCACCCTCAGAGGAACTCTCATCTACAGACCCCCTGGACCACGCACCCTCTTCAGCGAATCCATCGCTGACTTCATCTCCCCTCACGCCCTAGCCTCGCCGGACTACATCCTCCTCGGAGACCTCAACTTCCACCTGGAGCAGAACAACGACCCCAACACCACCACCCTGCTCGACAACCTCGCCAACCTCGGTCTCAAGCAACTGGTGAACACCCCCACCCACATAGCCGGACACACGCTCGACCCCATCTTCTCTGCCAGCAACCACGTATCCTTCAGCCACTCCTCCGTAGTACACTGGACCGACCACAGATGTGTCCACTTCACCTTCAGACGCAAGATTCTCCACCTCCGCACACAACCCATCCCACGCAGACATTGGAACAAAATCCCCACGGAACAGCTACTCTCCACTCTCAGCCACAACCAACCCACCATCTCCACCGACCACAACAACGCAGCCCTCAGCCTCACACATTGGATCACCAACTGCGCGGACAACCTCGCACCCCTCAGACGCCTCCCAAGACAGACCAACACCAGGAAACCTCAATGGTTCACAGACACCCTCAAGGAATCCAAAAAAAACTGCCTTATCCTAGAGAAAGCCTGGCGCAAAGACCACACCGTAGAAAACATGTCTGCCCTCAAAAACGCCACCTGCGAACACCATCAGCTGATTCACGCCACCAAAAGAACTTCCTTCAAAGACAGACTGGACAAGAACACTCACAACAGCAAAGAACTCTTCAACATCGTCAAAGAGCTCTCCAATCCTAACGCCAACTCCAACTCCATCACGCCCTCACAAGATCTCTGCAACTCCCTCGCTACCTTCTTCCATCGAAAGATCACCGACCTACACGACACTTCAGTCATCAGACCCAGCCAACCACCATAGAACCCACAACCCCAGCCATCACCCTCAACGCCTGGACTCACATCAGCGCGGAAGAGACCAAAGCTACTATGAACACCATCCACTCCGGTGCCCCCTTCTGAGCCCTGCCCCCACTTCATCTTCAACAAAGCCGATGACATCATCGCCCCCCCATCTCCAGACCATCATCAACAGCTCGTTTGCTTCTGCCACCTTCCCCGAGAGCTGGAAACACGCGGAAGTCAACGCTCTCCTGAAGAAACCTACGGCGGACCCCAGCGACCTGAAGAACTTCCGCCCCATCTCGCTCCTCCCCTTCCCTGCCAAAGTAATCAAGAAGACCGTCAACAAGCAACTGACCAAATTCCTTGAAGACAACAACCTACTCGACCCCTCCCAGTCCGGATTCCGAGCCAACCACAGCACAGAAACCGCCCTCATTGCAGTCACAGATGACATCAGAACTCTGATGGACAACGGAGAAACACCCGCCCTCATCCTCCACGACCTCTCGGCTGCCTTCGACACCGTCTGCCACGAACCCTAATATCCTGCCTCTGCTCCACCGGTATCCAAGGACAGGCCCTGGACTGGATCACCTCTTTCCTCTCTAACCGCTCCCAAAGAGTCTACCTCCCGCCATTCCGCTCGGACCCCACCGAGATCATCTGCGGCGTCCCACAGGGCTCCTCGCTCAGCCTGACTCTCTTCAATGTCTACATGAGCCCCCTCGCCGACATTGTATGCAAACACAACATCAACATCATCTCCTACGCCGACGACACCCAGCTGATACTTTCCCTCACCAAGGACCCCACCAGCGCCAAGACCAACCTGCAGGATGGAATGAAAAACGTCGCAGAATGGATTAAACTCAGCTGTCTGAAACTGAACTCAGACAAAACGGAAGTCCTCATCCTCGGAAACACCCCGTCCTCCTGGGACAACTCTTGGTGGCCCACGGCCCTAGGCACCGCACCAACCCCCTCAGACCACGCACGCAACCTCAGATTCATCCTGGACCCGCTTCTCACCATGACCAAACAAGTCAATGCCGTATCGTCTTCCTGCTTCCTCACTCTCCGCATGCTCCGAAAGATCTTCCGCTGGATCCCCGCTGATACCAGAAAAACTGTGACCCACGCCCTCGTCACAAGCCGCCTGGACTACGGAAACACCCTATACGCAGGAACCACCACACAACTCCAAAAACGTCTTCAGCGAATACAAAACACCTCCGCCCGCCTCATCCTCGACATACCCCGCAACAGCCACATCTCCGCCCACTGGAGACACCTGCACTGGCTACCCGTCAACAAAAGGATCACCTTCAGGCACCTCACCCACGCACACAAAGCCCTCCACAACAAGGGACCCGAATACCTCAACCGTCGCCTCAGTTTCTACACGCCCACTCGTCAACTTTGCTCCGCCAACCTCGCACTTGCCGCCGTCACAATTGCCAAAACACCATAGAGACTATACTTCCTTAGGAGGTAAGTAAAACACACAATATATACACTAGTATCCAAAAACAGGTAAGTAAACAGTTAGAAAACAGTGCAAATTGTGAAAATCACAATAGTTAGAAATGGACCTAGGGGGAACACAAACCATATACTAAAAAAAGTGGAATGCGAATGTCGAATTTCCTGCCTAGCCAAGTGTCTTATGTAGGGGGCGCTGGAAGTATTAGCAAACCCGAAAGGTAAGTAATAGAACCCACCCCAGAGCCCAGGAAAGTAGGAGTAATTCACAGGATCTTTCCTCTAACACACAAGAAAATGAAAAAGAAGATAATGCAAGAACCAGAAGAGACTGCAAAACACCAACAGTGAATTCCTGGACCTGAGGACCTGTGGAAGAAGGAGGCCAATTCCAAGAGACACTGAAGAGTCCAGAAAGAACAGAAACCCCTGCTTATCCGGATGAAGGAGCAAAAGAAGAACCACCAGTAGAGAACAACAGACAGTACTGCATCCAAGAAGCCAGATGCGAGTTCCTGGTTGGTGCAGATGATGTCCCACACCGGGTGGATGTAGGAACGTACCATCTTGCCTGGCATGGTACCCCCATTTTTTACTTGTATGTATGTTCGTTTTTGCCTTTGTCACTGGGACCCTGCTAGCCAGGACCCCAGTGCACATAAGTTGTGCCCTGTATGTGTTCCCTGTTTGGTGCCTAACTGTATCACTGAGGCTGCTAACCAGAACCTTAGTGTTTATGCTCTCTCTGCTTTTAAAATTGTCACTACAGGCTAGTGACTAATTTTACCAATTCTGATTGGCACACTGGAACACCCTTATAAATCCCTAGTATATGGTACCTAGGTACCCAGGGTATTGGGGTTCCAGGAGATCCCTATGGGCTGCAGCAATTCTTTTGCTACCCATAGGGAGCTCAGACAATTCTTACATAGGGCTGCCACAGCAGCCTGAGTGAAATAACGTCCACATTATTTCACAGCCATTTTACACTGCACTTAAGTAACTTATAAATCATCTATATGTCTAACCCTCACTTAGTGAAGGTTAGGTGCAAAGTTACTAAATGTTTGGGCACCCTGGCACTAGTCAAGGTCCCCCACATTGTTCAGGGCAATTTCCCAGGACTTTGTGAGTACGAGGACACTATTACAGGCATGAACTACATATAGGTCAATACCTATGTGTAGCTTCACAATGGTAACTCCGAACATGGCCATGTAACATGTCTTGTCGTAGTTTGGACTCTTGCTCTGAGCAAGACTGCTGGTCTCAAGATGACAGTACTTTCGTTTGTAGGTGACTAAGGGCCTGATTCTAACTTTGGAGGACGGTGTTAAACCGTCCCAAAAGTGGCGGATATACCACCTACCGTATTACGAGTTCCATAGGATATAATGGACTCGTAATACGGTAAGTGGTATATCCGCCACTTTTGGGACGGTTTAACACCGTCCTCCAAAGTTAGAATCAGGCCCTAAGGCCCTCATTCTGACCTTGGCGGGCGGCGGAGGCCGCCCGCCAAAGTCCCACCGTCAGATTACCGTTCCGCGGTCGAAAGACCGCGGCGGTAATTCTGACTTTCCCGCTGGGCTGGCGGGCGGTCGCCTTCAGGCCGCCCGCCAGCCCAGCGGGAAAGCGGCTTCCACGATGAAGCCGGCTCGGAATCGAGCCGGCGGAGTGGAAGCTGTGCGACGGGTGCAGTTGCACCCGTCGCGTATTTCACTGTCTGCGCAGCAGACAGTGAAATACATTTAGGGGCCCTCTTACGGGGGCCCCTGCAGTGCCCATGCCAGTGGCATGGGCACTGCAGGGGCCCCCAGGGGCCCTGCGACCCCCCCTACCGCCATCCGGTTCCCGGCGGGCGGACCGCCGGGAACTGGATGGCGGTAGGGGGGGTCGTAATCCCCTCGGCGGCGCAGCTAGCTGCGCCGCCTTGGAGGATTCAAAAGGGCGGCGGTACACTGGCGGGAGCCCGCCAGTGCTGCCGGTCCGACCGCGGCTTTACCGCCGCGGTCAGAATGCCCTTGGGAGCACCGCCGGCTTGTCGGCGGTGCTCCCGCGGGCCTCCAACCCGGCGGTCATGGACCGCCAGGGTTGGAATGACCACCTAAGTTTCTTCCTACAACTAGTTGTAACTGTTGTCCAAACCTTAAAGGCTTACTAGCAGTACCTCACCAGAAACACAGTAGTAAAAGGTGATTTGTAGCAGTCGCTTACGCATGGACTCAAAGTAAGATCTCTCAGGGTTGTCGTGGTTAAACGGAAATCACCCTTTTCTCACAGATTTATTATGTCTCATATAAACAAAGGCAATAACACAGATGCAGTGAAGTTATAATAGTTTTTATTCAACATAACTGCAATTTGTGATAAGTTGCATGAACTGCAATGATTAGGATAATGAATATACCAAGCAATAGGATTGTGAAGAAGAGAGTCATTGTTATAAAGACCCCCACCATTGTGTAATATATGAGAGAAATATATGTATATGTATAAAATGGAATAAGCCCTAATACCCTAAGGAGAATAGGTCTAACCTCCTACCTAAAAGGAGAGCTGGGTTCGTTAAACCTAATCTGTCAAAGCAGTGTCCATGAGAGGAGCCCCCAACCCTCGTTACCTTGGAATGAGGTCTCTATCTCAGACTCCGCAGGGACACGAAGACTGGGTCAGCGTCAAGATGACTGCAGCATCGGTATCAGCGATGGTGGCGATGCCCTCTGGTCGGAATCCCTCTGATTATCTGTCTAAAAGTGTGTTGTATTTATACAGATCTACAAGGTCCCCTGACATAAGTGTTATTCAAAACAATAGATAACAGGCATGCTTGGGACGGCAATTAATATCAACAATCCCTCGAAAGTATAGAGAGGGAAAATCCCTAAGTGTGAATGCTTACTGTATGTTTGTCTTTCGTGCTTGATCTTGACGCCTTAGCGCAGTGACACTGATAACAAGTGGCCTAACTATAAACAAGGCCGCCATCTTAACGGAAATAAATAATTAAATGGACTAAGACAGAGCAAGCTAAGTAGGTTAAAAGTCACTGGGTGACGGGGGCACGAGTTTACAAGCATACGGCTAAGTTAACTCCTGTTATCCCATTAAAATAAACTAGGATTCACTACACCCTCCCCATTGCCGTAACAGGTATGATGAAGGTAAAGAAACCCAACTGCTAAAAAAAAGCTGCTACTGAACTTAAAGCCAAAAACAAAACCGAAAACTTAAGCTTAAAAAAAAAAATGCACTTTAATGACCAAAATAATTGCTATGTGTAAAAATTTGTTTAAAAAGACATACAGAGATGTTTTAATATCAACCATAACAAGTATAGCAAACTTTCAGTCTAATTGCTTATTTTTAGAACCGGGAACTGGCAAGCAAATTCATCAAATTATGTACTATATGCAGGATCTTGAAGAATGTCATCGAAGTCACCATTCAAGGATCTTAAAAATGAGTCAACATCATCTGAAGTGAAATCGAGAGCTGGACGGACAAACGGATCCACAGAGCAGAAGTGAGCCACATTCATCGGTGTACCGACACTCGCCGCAGTGGCCTCATCCATTTTAGATCTTATAACAGAAGGCTCATAGGTGGCCTCGCGGAGCAACCTCAGTGTCAAGGGGCATGACTGTGTATGAACCCTCATCGGGGACATCAGCAGTTCGTGGTCCACAGGAGATATTGGTGCAACAGCAAGACAGACCATAGGCAGATGTTCAAAGAGACACCATATGCAGCGGAACACCGGTTGTACACACCAGAGTAGAGGCCGGAATGACAATGACCAGTCAAACTCCAGTTCCACCAGCAAAGGTGTACCGAAGATCCGAACCATGCGTTCATGGCACAGCGGGGTTGACGGGAGCGGCTCCATTACTCTGTGTCGCTAAAAAAAAAAAACAACCACCGCGAATCAGAAAAAATAGCAGTAGCAGTCCTCCAATTAAAGCCAAAATAATTGGAAAGCCACCAAACACACTGGAAAAGAGAGAATGGACGGCTGATGGGATGATTCCGAAGACAGTCTGGAAGATGGACACGAAACCAGACCCGACAGCCTTAAAGAAATGAACAATCCCAGTTGTGCTTGAAGCATTGAATATTCTGGATACCAATTCTCCAAAGTGTTTTGGGAAATCGGTATTTAAAAGGGATTGTATCTCAGCTGATGATCTCGCAATCTGGAGAGCATACGTCTCTTTTGCGGATGTCAAGGCGACCTGTTTTTGAAACAATAGCGCCTTTAGTCTAATCAACTTGTCATAGTTCACATTAATAGTATCAATGTTGGGCCAAATTTCAGATACTTCTATCTCTCATGTGGGGGGAAACAAAACATGGCCACAACACGTAACGACGTTCGTGACTGAGATTGTGTAGGCGATTCCAGGTCGCAAGCCGCAACAGCTGTCATCGCTCAGTAGAACATAACTCCCATTATAAAAGTACATGAAACACTGAACGAATCAAGGGGACGGGAGTACCCTTCAGAAAACAGGCCAAATTCGCGACCCCCGCATTGAAAAGACCGTGAAGAGACACCTGTTTGCATATCATGGAATGACGAACAGTAGTCTCACATTCACTTCCGCTAAGAAAGACCTCCTGTTCGCCGTTCAGACATCGATACTCAAAGGGGAACTCCCACTCTTCCTTAATAAAGCTATCTCCTAGCCGTTCATATCGTCCCACTGCAAGATGTTTCAGGCAGCTCGAGAAACAAAAGGTCGAAAACGGTAAATTAATAATGCTGTGTAAGAGCCAGATAGTTGAAGGACTCTCTGCTACCGTGAAGGGCAACTTATCTAGTTTCTCTACTTGAAGCAAGGTGAAACGAGCCTCCCTTTTAGCCATCGTCTCTTGTTCCCTGGAAAAATTAAAAGCAGCGAATAGTTCACTCCCATTAATGTATTTCCATGGAATGTGGCCACTTCTCAGTGTCTGCAATGCCCAACCCAGCTGCATGATGGAACGTAGCTGTGTTTGCCCATGATATAACCGGGACAAATCAGTCTGAGTGATATCAATAGCAGATGACACTATATTCGACAGTGAATAAATCCTGTTGGATAGCGTGTTCATGCCATTGTCGACAACAGCCAATGTTTTTTCCAAATTCTCCTTATCAAGTTGCCTTAAACGTGCAGCAGCCTCAATTTGAGAAAGTTTCCAAATTTCATTATACATAGCATATAAAAACCGTTTAGAGCGTTGTTTCCTAGGACCTAATAGGAAATCTTGTAAGTCTATACTGTCAGAAAGAGTGTTCAGGTGTTGTTTGACCGCTGTTAATGTGTTTGTCTGCACCCATTGCTGGCACAGCTTACCCACACTGTATGTTGTATTTATACCAGTATGTTGACCTGATAGAAAGCGAGGGTCTGGCCTATGAAAGGAAAAACCCCGTGAAGAGTTCAAAAAACGCCTCTGACACTCATCAGTGTCGGTGGGCCATACCAACCATCCCCCGGGACGGGAAAGTGAAGAATTATAAGCACCAGCCTTAACCATTGCATCTAGCCTGTCCTCTGAAACACTAATAAAGTGTTGCCAATCTCTAAATTTTGTCGGGGTAGGGATATTGGGCGTGTTTAGATCTTTAATTTTCGCTAAACCCAGACATGATGTCTGCTCAACAGTGTCATTCCAAAAAATCATTTGCACAGGAATTAAGCAAGCTTGAAACAAAGCCTCCCTACCCTGTATTTGCCAATCTTGTGTTCCCCATACACTCTTCAAATCGATAGTGTTCTTCCAATATTCGTAACCCTCAATCGAGAGTCGGGAAACAAAGGGATCTGAATAAATCAGTTTTGTATCTGTTAGCAAGAGTTTTCTAAATTGTGCTGTAGGTAATTTAAAATAATATGATTCAGCTTTCTTCGTATCATGCCCAGAAAAGTATGTGAATTTGTCACTGTAATACTTTGGACTCCCCACCCGTGGTGTTGAACAGTGTTCCCATTGTGTGTAGTTAAAGAGAGGCCTATATCTAGTTGCTCGGTGCAGGTAGTGATGTCCCCAATTGTTATAGCAGAACATTTCCCCATAATTCATTGTATAATCATATATATCATCACTTCCAAAAGCGGAGTAGTCCTTCATTTCAGTTACCATGAAATCAACTGTTTGGACATCCCAATCATCAGAGACAACATTAGGTGTAATAACATCAGACATAGAAATTTTGAACACGTATGGTATTTGAATTATCTCTGTAGGCCCGTATATATCGAAATGAACTTTGTCCCAAACAATTCCATCAGCAATTGGAATAGCTTTAATATTGACAGGGGACAAATCACGTCGGACCTTATGTGATGAATGATGTGGTGTTAAAATTACATCAACAGGCTCTACGGAGGAGCGATCAGCAATATAGTGACCATTAATTAGTAAAAAGAAAACAGTCACAAAACCAATCCATAAAAATAATGCAATAAATGTCAAACAGAACCAGAGATAGTTCCATGGATATATCAAATAGTTCTTCTTAAGCCATCAATAGAATTCGCTACCTCTCGAAAGTTTGCCAGTCTCAGTTGAGGATGAATCTGAAGAAAAATCATCAATGTCTACAAAATAGCCAGAGGAAGTCTCCGCAAACACAGGACCCATCGAATTCTCATCCACTGCTTGTGGAAGTTCTTGATAGACAACGTTATTAGTCGTGGAAGTGTTCGTGTAAAATACAGCCAAATCCTGTAGCGGGGTGTTCTCCGAAGTTGTTACTGGAACCAACAAAAGTTCATTTTCCATCCTCCCCATGGTCGAGGAAGTGTCTGGAACAGCAGCTGACATAGTTGCATAGTCAGCAGTAGCGATAGTCATCCTACTATGTAGAGGGATGTCCTCTTGGGTAGTGAGAGGGGATCGGGAACTACCCAAGGGACCTCCCGGTCTACTGTGAAGAATCGACCACATGGTGTAATTTGATGTCATCAATGGAGATGAATCTGTTTGATTTGGAACCAGACAACGGTGGAAGGATGACAGTCCTGGTGCCTTTTATCCCCAAGACCGGTACAGGTGCTCTGTATGACGGACCAAACTCTTTTTTCACAGCGATCTTCTCACGAACCAGATCCCCAACGTTAGGAATCCAGCCAGTCGAAGTTTTCGCCAAGTCCCTTATTCCCAAGGTGGCAGCACTTGCAGATGATTTATCATCACGGAATTGTTGAAGCGCCTGTAAAACAGCGAGACATTCTTTTATGTCAAATGGTGTTTCTGCTGCCACCATACCAGGGGCATCGAGATCGGGGACATACATATTTGTCCCAAAGAGAACCTCAAATGGAGACTTTCCCCCCAAGGACCGTCTTGGCAGATTATTCAGTGCTCTCTGGACCCCATATAGGTGATGTAACCAACTGCGGCCTGAACCTAATACTCGAGCTGTTAAGGACTGCTTTAGATCACGATTCCGCCTCTCCACGACCGAATTTCCCTCGGGATGGTATGGTGAGGAGTAATGGAGTGCAACACCCATTGTCCTCATGGTGTCCCTGAAAGCCTTAGAGGCAAATGCAGGGCCCTGGTCCGAATGGAATGCTGCAACCGCATATGTACCGATAAAGATCAGCAAATCTTTTATAACAGTCCGGGCGTCAGCCGACCGCTGTGGCCATACCCACAGGAATCTAGAACAGGAATCTACAGCCACTAAAATGTATTTGTATGCACCATCAGGTTGCAAGGGACCACAATGGTCCAGGTACACACAATGGAGTGACTTGTCTGACACTAAGAGATGTCTGCGGAGGGCGTTTGATATTTGAGCCCTTATTCTGCTGACAAATGTTACAGCAAAGGACATACTGTTTAGTCCGTCTGCATAGACCAGGCCACCAGTACCGTTGTTGTAGAATGGTGATAGTGGCCTGTATACCAGCATGTGCAGAAGCGACACCCTCATGTGCAGCTGTAATCAGCTCCAATCTTTGGTCTTCATTTGGGATCACTCGATCACCAACATCAGGAATTGTTGCAAAAGCAACATTCTGTGCACTGATATGATAAGTATAGTTCGTAGGGTATCCTTTCGGAAGGGTCTTGCCTGCAGCCGAGGCTTTAACAGCAATCAGTATTTCATTACCTCGTCCGAGAACGAGTCACTGCAGCCACAGAAGCCGTAGCTACTGATGCTTTGGCTGCTTCATCAGCCAATATATTACCGGCAACATGTATTCCTACACGTTGGTGCCCCAATGTATGAACTACATGGACACATGGCAGCTTACCCTTAAGATCAGCCACCCTTCCCCACAACATTTTGGGGGTGATTCTGACCCCGGCGGCCGGGGTCGGCGGGAGCACCGCCAACAGGCTGGCGGTGCTCCGCAGGACATTCTGACCGCGGCGGTATGGCCGCGGTCAGAACAGGAAAACCGGCGGTGTCCCACCGGTTTTCCGCTGTCCTGCTGAATCCTTCATGGCGGCGCAGCATGCTGCGCCGCCATGGGGATTCTGACACCCCATACCGCCATCCTGTTCCTGGCGGTTCTGCTGCCAGGAACAGGATGGCGGTATGGGGTGTCGTGGGGCCCCTGGGGGCCCCTGCAGTGCCCATGCCAATGCCAATGGCAATGGCATGGGCACTGCAGGGGCTCCCGTAAGAGGGCCCCACAAAGAATTTCAGTGTCTGCCTAGCAGACACTGAAATTCGCGACGGGTGCTACTGCACCCGTCGCACACCTCCCACTCCGCCGGCTCCATTCGGAGCTGGCTTCATCGTGGGAGGGTGTTTCCCACTGGGCTGGCGGGCGGCCTTTTGGCCGCCCGCCAGAGTTAGAATGACCCCCTTTGTGTTTAATGGTGTTCCCTTTAGAATCTCTAAACCCGTTCAGTTTCCAATGATTGAGGTATTCATTGTATGACCGGATGCAGTAATATGAATCACAGACGATCAAAGTCTGTGTTCCTGGCTCTGAATGTTCGAGCGCTAGAAGAAGAGCCTTAAGCTCGGCCAACTAGGCTGTGCAGTCCCCTAAGGTCTGAGTGTAGGTATTATGAGGATGGAAAACTCCGTCTTCCATTACCCCGAACATGGCCGCGCAAGCTGCCGAGTATTGATGTTTAGTACCCACAGCCGGTTGTGCCGATCCGTCAGTATAAATGATGGTATCATAACTGTCTATTGGCAATATATGTAGAGGAGCGGGGTACTCCTGTTCATGCTGGAGAAATTCTTGCGTCTGAAGTCTTGGGTCAAACACATAATCAACATCAGTGGCGGTCAGAGACGTTGCCCATTGAATCCAGCGTGGATGTAATGCCTTAGCATTTGGAACGCTCGCTTTAGTGACAGCCTCTAAGGCCGGTACCGGGGAGACAACAATAATGCGCTTCCCCTGGGCAAGTGGCCTCTCCTTTATGACGGCCATCTGAACTGCTGTCAGAATTTTTTCAGTAGGAGCAAAACGTTTCTCCGCATTGGAATACAAATGTGATTTGTGTTCTATCGGCACCGTGTCACTCTCATTAAAGGTGACATAGGTAAATCCAAGGGCACCAGCTATTATTCTGATGACCAAATTTGTTTTATTATCACGTGTGTATAAGTGTCTAGCTTCCAGCATGTCCCGTTGTATGTCCCTAAGGATGTGTGTGTGTTCAATTGTCCATCGCCTGCTAGAAAAATTGGGCTTAATTAAGTCATAAGTGGTTTGATGCGTTCAGCATAATCTGGAATGTATGTTCTGCCAAAATTAAAGAAACCCAGTAACGACTGTAATCTCTTAAGCGTGTTTGGAGGCTGTAGCTGAGCACACTTTTCTAGGAAGTGCGGGGCCAGGCTCTGCACTTCGTTTGATAGCTCATATCCTAGGAACAATACACTAAGAAAGGCTATCTTGCTTTTCTTAAAATTAAATTTATAGCCGAACGCTGCAAATCCCAAAATTATCCGATCGACCCTTGCAAGATGAATGTCGAGGGTGTCGTCAGTGAGATAGATATCATCCACATACGATAATGCATCGGAATCAAGCTCGTGCAAGATTGATGTTACACGGGCCGAAAACAGTCCTGGGCTGTTTTTATAGCCTTGAGGTAAACGACAAAAGCGTTTCTGAGAGCCAAAGGAAAATGCACTTAGGTCCCTACTTTCATGTGCTAAATTCTGGCAGAAAAATCCATTAGATATATCCAATGTAGTTTTGTATTTTTTACGCACTATATTATTGATCAGCGCTGTGCTGTGTGAGTTTTGTATAGCATATGTGCGTGTATGACTATTAAAGTGTCTATAATCAACCACTATTCTATATGAATGATCAGGTTTCGCAACGGGAAATAGCGGATTATTCATTGCCGATGTACAGGGCTCAATTACTCCCTGGTACTCAAGTTGTGACAGTATCTCCGTTACTGGAGCTTTCGCTTCATGTTTAACAGGGTATTGTGGCTGCGGGTGTGGTGTAGACCGAACGGGAATAACATGACAGGGAGAGTCCTTGTCCCAACCTACATGATTACGGTATAATGCAGGTGCCTGTGCTAAAGCCCATTCGGCAGCATAGGCTTTTTTGTCTGCCTCTGGAGCAAGATCGGAGAAAGAAGGCAAAATGACATCTTCCCCATGTGGGAGCATGCGGACATGTTCAGGTGGCCAGTCTCTTTCGGCCAGCAGGATATCACTAGTAAGTTCATCCCAAAATATTACACTAATAACGCGTTCCACGTCTCCCTCTATCTGAATTGTTAAATCATAAACCCAATCGGGTGGGAGAACGCGGCCATCCGCCGTCTCAACCGCGTTGTAATCGCTAGTTGCTGTCGCATCCAGATGATGTTTCAGACTCTGGTGACATATCGTGACCTCTGCCGCGCTGTCCAACAGAGTCACTGCCCACCTCTTGTTCCTCAACAGTGTTCTCAATACTACTGGCATTTTTAACGGTCAGTGCTGCCTCTTTCTTCTTTTTAAATTGTGGCTTTTGCGGAGGAGTCTTTTCTTCTTTTTAATGGTAGACTGTGGCGAGTCTTTCTTTTCTTTCACGTATTCCGGACGTCGATCTTTACGGCCCCTCTCTCGCTACGTCTATCCGGTGAGTCCTGAAAGGAACGAGAAGGACGTGAATCAGTATATCTGTCTGGAGTTCTAATGTTATCCCTATTCCTGAGATTATACCTCCTTTCGGAGTACTCCGGATGTGGAGAATCAGCTCTTTTACTTCTCCTATCTTTGAAATCTTTTTGTTTGTCCCAGCGCTTCTTAGAGCCCTCTTGTGCTTGCTTTGTACCTTCCTTATGGGCGGTATTCAGTATCTCCAATTTTTTAGGTTTGGCTCCCAGACCATCCCGTCCTATACTAGTATAGGTATCGGATTTATTTTCGGTAGCTGTCTCTCCTGTTCCACATGTGGAGTTTCCCGGAGACGCTGGCGTATCGCCAGTGCCACCGCTTCCCCTTTAATATTACTTAGTATTATCGAGGAGACGGCGTCAAAGTTACGCATCAATTTCATCCCCAGATCTAGGGCCGGTGCAGCCCCATGCTCATTTTGTATTTGTTTTAACACTTCCGGTAAATTGGCAAGTGTAGGGGTACCATGTGTGGTAGTATAAACGGCAGCGAAGACTGTACCCCGAATGGCACATTCATCCACGAGGGAACCATCCCAAATGGCAAGCACATAGTGAGCAATCTATGTTTCTCCTGTGGCCCCGTATGGGGGAACACAGCTTCCAGCTGATTTGTTTTCTGAGCAATCCAGAACGGTATTTTTTCTCGTTCCGTGGGCACTTTACCCATAATGGTATGCACCGTTTGTGGATTAATCCCAATAGCCAATTGATATCCACCAGCTAAAGGCGGTGCTGGACGCGCTGGTGTAGTGTTCAATGTTCGCATCACGAACTGAACCAATCATCTATATAATGCCACTAATTCATTATATAATATTCTCAAATCTACAATCAGCATAGTCTGTATGCCTCGGTGAGGTGTATATGTGGCAAACATGGGCCATGTAGGCCCTTCATTAATTAAAGGACCTAGCCTCACCCGTCGTAGTACATGTGGTAGGGCGCCTTCAAACCAGTTCTGATGCTCTTGATACTTGAGCGGTATTTCATGATACTGGTATGCTTCGTATCTTACGGGTACATCCGCAATGTCATATGTGTGAAATGTGTGCGTTCGTTGGTCAGCCTCAGGAAAGGCAACCCAACAGTAAAATGTTTCTGTTTGGTAGTCTTCAGTCGCTTCTATAATCAAAGTAACTTCCTCGCCCTCTTCCGTAAGGCCATGCGCTAATAAATGTTGTGTAAGTGCATGTCTAGCATTTGCAGGAATGTCTATGGTATTAGCCATAGTTGTTTAGAGAAACGGAACACCAAAAATAGGGGAAGTCAGGTTTGATTCCAAGGACACGTACACCTTGATTGACTTTTCTCTGACCTGGGCAAGCTGGAACCATTGCCTCAGGCCAAACCTGTTTGGTCAGTCCCTCTCCCAGTGGCCGAATCAGATAGCATCAAGGCACACCATGCCATAAAACCCTTATTATCGCTCACACACCCTGCCTAATCTTGCTCACACCTGCACCTGCTCTTTTCTTCTTCTTACTTTACGAGGGGGAGGTGCCCGTTTTTATTGGGGGTCCACACTTATCTGATGTAAAATACTAGGCCTTGCCGGGTAATTTATTATGGGTTGGATGACATGAAATATGAGGTTTCATCATGACACTGTTTTTTCCTTTGTAGTGAAAACATGTGAATGACCAACCAAAATGTCAAGAATGTTTGCCTGAAGCTTAAAAAACTGTATATAAGGAAACCTGACTTTGCATTGAAACACAGTCTCCTGAGAACATACAAACCGTGCTGTTGTACTTCTAGGACGCTTGTTACTTGGCTGCAGCCAATAAATTAGATCTTTGACTTCACCTAGAAGACTCTGAGTTTCTGTGGTCTGAATCAGGAAAGTACCCGAGGTCTTTGGGTGTACCCTGGCACCGCTGGGTTACAGGATCAGTACCGGTTCTGAAAAACCCAGTACCTCACTACAAGGTCCCCTGACATAAGTGTTATTCAAAACACTAGATAACAGGCATGCTTGGGACGGCAATTAATATCAACAATCGCACGAAAGTATAGAGAGGGAAAATCCCTAAGTGTGAATGCCTACTGTATGTTTGTCTTTCGTGCTTGATCTTGACGCCTTAGCGCAGTGACACTGATAACAAGTGGCCTAACTATAAACAAGGCCGCCATCTTAACGGAAATAAATAATTAAATGGACTAAGACAGAGCAAGCTAAGTAGGTTAAAAGTCACTGGGTGACGGGGGCACGCGTTTACAAGCCTACGGCTAAGCTAACTTCTGTTATCCCATTAAAATAAACTAGGATTCACTACAGTCTAAGATCGTGGAATTGTCCCCTCAAGCCAAATCTTGTATTGGGGTGCCAATCCCATGCATCCCCGGGGCTCCGGCATGGACTTTGGGTACTGCCAAACTAGCTCTCTGGGGTTTTCTCTGCAGCTACCGCTGCGCTAACCCTTAGACAGGTTTCTGCTTCCCTGGGGGTCTGGGCAGCCCAGTCCCAGGAAGGCAGAACAAAGGATTTCCTCTGAGAGAGGGTGTTACACCCTCTCCCTTTGGAAATAGGTGTTAAGGGCCTGAAAGAACTAGCCTCTCCTGGCCTCTCCAAATGCTTTGAAGGGCACAGATGGTGCCTCCTTGCATAAACAAGTCTACACCGGTTCAGGGATCACCCAGGCCCTGCTCTGGTGTGAAACTGGACAAAGGAAAGGGGAGTGACCACTCCCCTGTCCATCACCACCCCAGGGGTGGCGCCCAGAGCTCCTCCAGTGTGTCCCAGACCTCTGTCATCTTGAATGCAGAGGTGTGAGGGCACAATGGAGACCTCTGAGTGGCCAGTGCCAGCAGGTGACGTCAGAGACTCTCCCCTATAGGCTCTTACCTGGTTAGGTAGCCAATCCTCCTCTGAGGGCTATTTAGGGTCTCTCCTGTGGGTTTCTCTTCATATAACGATTGCAAGAGCTCACCAGAGTTTCTCTGCACTTCTCTCTTCGACTTCTGCCAAGGATCGACCGCTGACTGCTCAAGGACACCTGCAAAACAGCAACAAAGTAGCAAGAAGACTACCAGCAACATTGTAGTGCCTAATCCTGCCGGCTTTCTCGACTGTTTCCTGGTGGTGCATGCTCTGAGGGCGCTGTCTGCCTTCACCCTGAACTGGAAGCCAAGAAGAAATCCCCTGTGGGTCCACGGAATCTTCCCCTTGCTAATGCAGGCACCAAACGTCTGCATCACCAGTCCTCTGGGTCCCCTCTCATATTGACGAGCGTGGTACCTGGAACACAGGAGCTAGATCCAAGTGACACCGACAGTCCAGTGGTCCTTCTGTCCAAATTTGGTGGAGGTAAGCCCTTGCCTCCCCACGCCAGACAGTAAACCTGTGTACTGCATGCTCTGCAGCTGCTGTGCACTTTTGCAAGACTTCCTTCATGCACAGCACAGCCCAGATCCCCAGTACTCTGTCCTGCATTGCTCAACTCACTGAGTTGACCTCCGACTTCGTGGGACCCTCTTTTGTTGTGCTGAGACGACCATTGTGCTTAGATTTCTTGAATGCCTGTTCAGGTACTTCTGTGGGTGCTGCCTGCTTCTTTGTGGGCTCTCTCTGTTGCTGAGTGCCCCCTCTATCTCCTCCTCCAAGGGGCAACCTCCTGATCCTTCCTGGACCCTGTCAGCACCCAAAACCTTCAACCGATTGCAGCTAGCAAGGCTTGTTTGTGGTCCTTTGGCGTGAAAACAACTCTGCATCCTCCAGTATACAGTGGGATATCTTCTGACCAAAGGAGAAATTCCTGGCACCTTCCGTTGTTGCAGAATCTTTGGCTTCTTCCCCCCAGAGGCAGCCCTTTTGCACCTTCATCCGGGGATTAGTGGGCTCCTGCCCCCCCGGACACTTGCGTGACTCTTGAACTTGGCCCCCTTCCTTTGCAGGTCCTCAGGTCCAGGAATCCGCCTTCAGTGCTTTGCAGTCAGTTGTTGTGTTTGCAGAATCCCCTATCTCGACTTTACTGTCTTTCTGGGGTAGTAGGTTAACTTTACTCCTCTTTTCAGGGTCTTGGGGTGGGGTATCTTGGACATCCTTAGTGTTTTCTTACACTCCCAGCAACCCTCTACACACTACACAAGGCCTGGGGTCCATTTGTGGTTCATATTCCACTTTTGGAGTATATGGATTGTGTTGTCGCTAGGCCTATTGTCTCCTATTGCATTTTATTGTGTCCTACAGTGTTTGCACTACTTTTCTAAGTGTTTTACTTACCTGATTTTGGTTTGTGTGTATATTTTGTGTATTTTACTTACCTCCTAAGGGAGTATATCCTCTGAGATACTTTTGGCATATTGTCACTAAAATAAAGTACCTTTATTTTTAGTAACTCTGAGTTTTGTGTTTTCTTATGAAATAGTGCTATATGATATAAGTGGTATAGTAGGAGCTTTGCAGGTCTCCTAGTTCAGCCTAAGCTGCTCTGCTATAGCTACCTCTATCAGCCTAAACTGCTAGAACACTTCTAATCTACTAATAAGGGATAACTGGACCTGGCACAAGGTGTAAGTACCACAAGGTACCCACTATAAGCCAGGCCAGCCTCCTACATTGGATGATTGCAGTATGGTTTGCGTTGCTGGATTCCACCAATAAGCCTTGGTAAATGCAAAGCTTGCGATTAGCAGTAAATGGCGCTGCCTGGGACCAGGAAGGACCAGGTCAACTCTACCTAGGAGGGGGAAAAAGAGGGGGCTCCCAGCAGTCCAGAGAGCCCACAGAAGACCAGGTAGCACACACAGAAGTCCCACAGCACGGGGACAAAGAAGGTGCAAATGGAGGCCCATGCAGCACTACGCAAAGGGATTCCACGCCGCCAGAGAACCACTCAGGAAGCTGTATGTCACAGGAAGCAGTGCTGGGGGCCAGAGCTGTGCTGTGCATAGAAGGTTGCACACAACTGCAAATTACGCAGTGCACTGGGGTACTGTCTTGCGTGGGGAGGGAAGCTCTTACCACCACCAAAGTTGGACAGCTGGATGTCAGGACCATTGGGACCACTTCAGTCTACCACCTGTGATGCTGGATCCATGTACTTTGTCAGGAGAGGGGACCCAAGCCACCGGTCATTGCTGGAGAGGGGTGCTTGATGAAGTAGGGAAGTGACCCCTTCACTTCAAGGGAGATTCCTTTGTTCTTCTGTTGCAGGCTGAAGACAGGCAGTCCTCGGAGGATGCATGACCTGGAAACAGTTGCAGTTGCTGGCAGGAGCTGAAGATACAATGTTGCAGAAGTCATCTTTGCTTCTTTGTTGCAGTTTGTAGAGTTCCTGGAGGGTCCAGATGCAGTTTATTCAGTGAGAAGGTGGAGTAAAGGATACAGAGGATTCCTGCTGGAGTCTTGCAATCTGAATCTGAAAATCCACCCAAGAGAAAGACCCTGAATAGCCCTGAAAGGGGGATTGGTCAGCTACACAGGTAAGCACCTATCAGGGGAAGGCTCTGACGTCACCTGTTGGCACTGGCCACTCAGATGCTCCCAGAGTGCCCTGCCAACTTGGAATCCAAGATGGCAAAACCCAGGGGCACTCTGGAGTGGTGACTCCCCTTTCCGTTGTCCACTTTCACGCCAGAGCAGGGACTGAGGGTCCCTGAACTGGTGTAGACTGGATGATGCAAGGAGGGCACCTGTGCCCGTTGAAGCAGTGGTTCACAACCTGTGATCTGGGGACCCCTGGGGGTCCGCAAAGCCTTCTCAGGGGGTCCGCGACTGCTTAGAAAATTCAAAAATATTAATGAATATTGACAAATGTTGACTAATTAGGTCCCAAACTTCCAGTAATGACTCAGTAGGGGGGGGGTGTCCCTGGATTCCAATGATGATTCAGTGGGGGTCCCTAGGTTCAATTAATGATAAAGTGGGGGTCCACAGAAGTCAAAAGGTTGGGAACCACTGCTTTAAAGCATTTCCAGAGGCTCTGGGAGGCTGCCCCTTCCATGCCTGTAACACCTATTTCCAATAGGAGAGGGTGTAACACCCCTCTCCCAAAGGAAATCCTTTGTTTCTGCCTTCCTGAGCTGGAGCTGCTTGAGCAACAGGAGGGCAGAAACCTGTCTGTGAGGTGGCAGCAGCTGAGCCTGCCTGGAAAACCTCAGAAGACCGGTAAGGCAGTACTGGGGGTCCACTGTGGAGCCCCCAGACTGCATGGAGTAATATAACCAATTCTAGGATCAGCATT
The DNA here is from genome assembly GCF_031143425.1 of Pleurodeles waltl. Classification (NCBI taxonomy): domain Eukaryota; kingdom Metazoa; phylum Chordata; class Amphibia; order Caudata; family Salamandridae; genus Pleurodeles; species Pleurodeles waltl. Next base: position 1,502,959,730 of record NC_090446.1, on the reverse strand, counting down.
GGTTTATAATTCCAAGATGTTAGAGACCTTACATGACCATATTCGTAGTTACCATTGTGAAACTGGACACAGGTATTGACCTATGTCTCCTGCACGCGTAAGATGGCGCCCCCCACTCACGAGGTCCAGGAAAATGGTCCTGGATGACATGGGGGCACCTCTGCTAGAGCAGGGGTGCACTCACATACAGGTACTCAGCACCTAACCTTCAGGGCTGGAAGGTCTGACATTTGGTGACTTATAAGTGACCTGGTGCAGTGTAAATGGCAGTGAAAGGGTGCATGCACCATTTCACACAGGCTGCAATGACAGTCCTATTGAAGCCTTTGCATGGGCTTGTAAGAAAAATCCTCTTTCTAGCCTTGTTACCCCCACTTTTGGTCTGTTTGTGAGTATATGTCAGGGTGTTTTAACTGTCTCACTGGGATCCTGCTAGCCAGGGCCCAGTGCTCATAGTGAAAACCCTATGTTGTCAGTATGTTTGTTATATGTCACTGAGACCCTGCTAGCCAGGAACCCAGTGCTCATAAGTTTGTGGCATGGATGTGTTCCCTGTGTGATGCCTAACTGTCTCACTGAGGCTCTGCTAACCAGAACCTCAGTGGTAATGCTCTCTCTGCTTTCCAAATTTGTCATTAACAGGCTAGTGACTAAATTTACCAATTCACATTGGCATACTGGTACACCCATATAATTCCCTAGTATATGGAACTGAGGTACCTAGGGTATTGGGGTTCCAGGAGACCCCTATGGGCTGCAGCATTTCTTTTGCCACCCATAGGGAGCTCTGACAATTCTTACACAGGCCTGCCAATGCAGCCTGAGTGAAATAACGTCCACGTTATTTCACAGCCATTTACCACTGCACTTAAGTAACTTATAAGTCACCTATATGTCTAACCTTCACATGGTGAAGGTTGGGTGCAAAGTTACTTAGTGTGTGGGCACCCTGGCACTAGCCAAGGTGCCCCCACATCGTTCAGGGCAAATTCCCCGGACTTTGTGAGTGCGGGGACACCATTACACGCGTGCACTGTACATAGGTCACTACCTCTGTACAGCGTCACAATAGTAACTCCGAACATGGCCATGTAACATATCTAAGGTCATGGAATTGTCTCCCCAATGCCATTCTGGCATTGGGGGGACAATTCCATGATCCCCGGGTCTCTAGCATAGTACCCGGGTACTGCCAAACTGCCTTTCCGGGGTCTCCACTGCTGCTGCTGCTGCCAAGCCCTCAGACAGGTTTCTGCCCTCCTGGGGTCCAGGCAGCCCTGGCCCAGGAAGGCAGAACAAAGGATTTCCTCTGAGAGAGGGCGTAACACCCTCTCCCTTTGGAAATAGGTGGTAAAGCTGGGGAGGAGTAGCCTCCCCCAGCCTCTGGAAATGCTTTGATGGGCACAGATGGTGCCCATCTCTGCATAAGCCAGTCTACACCGGTTTAGGGATCTCCCAGCCCTGCTCTGGTGCAAAACTGGACAAAGGAAAGGGGATTGACCACCCCCCTGACCTGCACCTCCCAGGGGAGGTGCCCAGAGCTCCTCCAGTGTGTCCCAGACCTCTGCCATCTTGGAAACAGAGGTGTTTGTGGCACACTGGACTGCTCTGAGTGGCTAGTGCCAGCAGGTGATGTCAGAGGCCCCTTCTGATAGGCTCTTACCTCTCTTGGTAGCCAATCCTCCTTCCTTGGTAGCCAAACCTCCTTTTCTGGCTATTTAGGGTCTCTGCGTTGGGGAAATCTTTAGATAACGAATGTAAGAGCTCATCAGAGTTCCTCTGCATCTCCCTCTTCACCTTCTACCAATGGATCGACCGCTGACTGCTCAGGACACCTGCAAAACCGCAACAAAGTAGCAAGACGACTACTAGCAACCTTGTATTGCCTCATCCTGCTTGCTCTCTCGACTGTTTCTAGGTGGTGCATGCTCTGGGGATAGCCTGCCTCCTCTCTGCACCAGGAGCTCTGAAGAAATCTCCAGTGGGTCAACAGAATCTTCCCCCTGCAACCGCAGACACCAAAAGACTGAATCACTGGTCCTCTGGGTCCCCTCTCAGCACGACGAGCGTGGTCCCTGGAACTCAGCAACTCTGTCCAAGTGACTCCCACAGTCCAGTGACTCTTCAGTCGAAGTTTGGTGGAGGTAAGTCCTTGCCTCCCCAAGCTAGACTGCATTGCTGGGTACCGCAGGATTTGCAGCTGCTCTGGCTCCTGTGCACTCTTCCAGGATTTCCTTTGGCAACAGCCAAGCCTGGGTCCCCGGCACTCTAACCTGCAGTCCCCAACCTTCTGAGTTGTCCTCTGGCATCGTGGGACTCCCTTTTGTGACTTCGCATGGACTCTGTGTTGTAATCGATGCTGGGGACGCCCAAGTAAGCATAACATATAAACTTTTATTGTTAATAAATATCCCCGAAGAGTGCCGCTGTCGCGTCTTCTGGCCAGCTTCTCCCGCTTTCAACCATCTCCTCCGAATGCCGTGCCCGCAGACGCGACCGCCCGCTCCGCGAGACTGTTCGGGTTCGGCACGCAGCACCGCGTGCCGAACCTGCGCATAACATATTATCTCATTTTTTTAAAACTTAAAACAACTTACATAGAGAAGAACAAAGTACAGAAGAGCATTGGATCACTTATGCATTACATAACATTTAACAATCACATCAGTGTGTCCATGAGATGACAAAAAATTAAAACATTCTTGCTAAACACTATGATATTCCTTGAGTTTGATCGGTACCTATTTCTCACGGACAAATCTCCTCAAGGTGTCGGGTTCTAACAAATGGTTGTCTGACACCTTGCATTCCTGATGAATGCCCTCTGACCTAGAGATGCCACTTCCTTCCACTCCACGGTGACCGACATCCCTAACCTTAACAACCTTCCCCATATTCCACCATTGACCACCCTCAACCATGATGGCATTACCACATACTTTCTTCACCCTCACAGGACAACCATAGCAGGCTTCCCCTTTCCTCACAAATGTCTGTAACTTGACGCGCACCAGATCTCCAGGTTGAAATGAGAGTTTTTTTGTAGAATTCTTCAGGTCATACCTAGCTTTTACCTTTTCTTGATTTTTTTTTACTTCACCTAACACGCAGTCCTTGTTCACAGAATCAGGAAATTTACCAGAGACAACTTTGGCTAACCACGCTGGAAACAGTCTTGAGGTGCTATGTCTTCCTTTGAGCAGTCCAAAAGGAGATATTTTTGTCACAGAATGTGGAGTGATACGATAGAACCACAACATAGAATTCACTGCTTCTTCCACATCCAGCTTACTTGCTTTAGCCCACTTGATACTCTCCACAACCACCTTATTCATTCTCTTTACTAAACCATTCGTTTGAGGATGGTATAGAGAACTTTTCAAATGTTTCACACCAGACTCTCTCAGAAACGTTTCCATGTCATTATCCACAAACTGTACACCATTATCCGAAATCAAGGTTTCCGGAAAACCTTCCCTCCAAAAAATCTCTTTGAGAAACTGAATCGCACTACCAGCAGTAGGCTTTGCAAAAAACCACACTTCTGGCCACTTACTGAAATAGTCCATTAGTACAAAAGCATAACGCATCTGGCTAGGGAGAAAATTGAAAGGTCCAACCATATCGACCCCAACTTTGACCCAAGCCCTGTCTGGTAACGATATGAGTTGTAATGGAGGTTTTACAATCTTCAACCCTTTTTCTGCACCATTACACACCACACATCCACCAACCACTCTTTCTACATCCTTGTCCATAGAAGGCCACCAATAGTGTGCTCTAATACGTCTCTTAGTCATAGTGGCACCAAGATGACCCTCATGAGCATGATCCACCAACCTTGTAGGAATCTCACATGGGGGAACACATCTATCATTCCTCAAATTTATCCCATTTTCAATTGACAATTCATCGCCCACCTTGGCATATGGCTGAACTTCAGGATTAAAATTTCTTTCTTTAGGCCAGCCATTGATTATATGCTGCTTAACAATGGACAACACCTCATCACTGCTTTCAGCCTTCCTCCACACAGTCTCCGTGCACACCTTGGACTCATCAGCATCAACTGCAGCTATAAAACAATCTTCCACATCATCCTCCAAATCAAGATTACTTTCTTCATTGATAGGTAGACGAGATAGAAAATCTGCTGTGAAATTATCTTTCCCTGGAATATACTTGACCTGAAAGTCATACTGCAACAATTTTGTGGTAAGGCGTGCGATACGAGGGGTCGTATAGTTAATTTTATCACCATTTAAAATGTAAACCAACGGTTTATGATCTGTTTGAATTATATATTTTCTGCCCCACACATAACTCCTAAATTTCTCACTAGCCCAATAGCATGCTAGCAACTCTTTTTCAATCAATGAATAATTCAGTTCAGGATCACGTAAAACTCTAGAAGCATAACTAATAACTTTCTCCTCTTTTCCCAGACTTTGCGACAACACAGCCCCCAACCCATACCTACTAGCATCAACCGTAATGGTACACAAATGGCTGGGGTCGTAAGGAGTCAGTGGTCTGGCGTCCACCAACTCTTGCTTCACCCTTTCGAAAATGGTTTGACACTCACTGTCCCATTTAAATGGAACTTTGCTTTTGAGCATATTGGACAAGACTTTCATTTTGCTAGCATAGTTGGAAATGAACTTTGAGTAGTATTCACACATGCCAACAAAAGATCGTAACTCATCTTTATCTTTAGGGTTAGGAGAATCTACAATTGCCTTTACTAACCCAGGACGAGGTGTAATACCTTCCCCAGACACACAATGGCCCAAAAATTATATTTTTTTGGTAAAACTCAAATTTTTCCTTCTTTACACAGACGCCAAAGGACTGAAAAATCTTAAACACTGATCTAATTTTCTCATTGTGATCTTCTAAACCCACTGTGTAAATCAACACATCATCCTGAAAGATTAGTATACCATGAATTTCCCCAAGAGTTTGTGCATGATGCGTTGGAACGCTGACGCAGCAGAAGCCAACCCGATTGGCATCCTGCAAAACTGGAAAGTGCCAAAGGGTGAATTGAAAGTGGTGTAATGGCGCGAATCCTCATCCAATTCAACCTGGTGATATGCAGACGCCAGATCAATCTTTGAAAACCATACTGAGCCCCTGAGCCCTTCGAGTAGGTCACTGATCTTGGGTAAAGGATACGAGTCTACCCATATTTCCTTATTGAGACTCCTGAGGTCTACACATAAACGTAGGTCTCTATTACGTTTACGGGCAACAACCAAAGGAGAAAGCCACAAACTGGACTCAATTGGCTCAATTACACCATTCTGTTGAAGCTTGTTCAATTCAGATTTAAGATCTTCTCTTAAACTAAATGGCACTGACCTGACTTTATGTCTAACAGGAATGGCCCTATCCTTAACCTTTATCCTATGCTTGAAACCTGTAATCTTCCCCAAACCCTGGGCAAAAATACCAGGAAACTCATCTTCAAACAGTGCCTTGGAATCTGCGTTCTCCACCAACAAAACTTGTTCTTTAGTTCCAGGTTTCAGCACCATACCAAACAAACCCTGATGGTACCACCCCAAACTGTTCAAACACTTGTATGCCACATAGATTTTACCAAAAATCATCCGACCCTTGAACACTAAACTGTCTTCTATGTAACCTTCTAACTCAATTTTCCTGTCTTCATAAGAGACCGGTGACCTATCGGGAGGGAATAACTTTCTGTCACCCCAAATATTATGGAAAAGATCTGCTGAAATCATAGTAATGCATGCACCAGAGTACACCAATAAACAAAGCAATTTATCCCCAACCCAAATATCCACCATGGGATCTATGCATTGGTTTTGTTCCTTGACCCCTAAAACTTTATCTGCGACCACAACAATCATGTCTTGAAAGGCTTTTACAAAAGATTCTTCTCTATTTTCTTCATCATCCTCCACTACGCACGTTACATTAGCTTGCTTATTACTAGTGGATTGACAGACTTTAGCAAAGTGACCAACTTTACCACATTTTCTAAACACAACGTTCTTTGCCGGACAAGACTTGCCATCCTTGAAATGAGGCTTGTTTCCACATCTAAAACAAATATTCGAAGACCTAAAAAAAGGATTGTCACTTTTCTTCATCTCAGCATTCTTTGCCGTGCCCCTTTTTGTAACAACACTGACATGAAGAGGGTCCGAGTCCTTCACAGCAGAGATAGAAGAGAGTTCCATCAAAGAGATCTGGGCAAACTCCACGCTCTTGGCTACTTTGATAGCTTCATCCAACGTTGGATTTCCCAAGGTGAGTAATTTCTGCTGAATATGTTTATTCGAACAATGACCAATTAACTGGTCCCTTATGAGTTGGTCTTGAAAATCCCAAAATTCACACTTGGAAGCCAGTTGTCTTAGAGCACTGACATATGCATCAACATCCTCACTTTGAAATTGCTGACGCTTGAAGAATTTGTGCAGCAAAACTACTAGACTTGGTAAAACATCAAATCTTGTGGACAACTTTTTGGTAGTCATCAAATATTCATCTAGTTCTTCTTCATCAATTTGCGGTAGGTCAGGTAAGTGTTTGAAATTTCTCTCCCTTCATACCCCACTGAATGTAAAAGCAAACATTTTTTTCTTTCAGGGCGAAAACGAGAGGCTCCTATGGCACCCAGGTAGGTTTCAAAACCATCAAACCACTGTCTCCATGGAATGGGAGGGGCACCAGGAGTTTCCAAGAAAGGTGGTGGAGGATTGACTGGCTGCATTACTTAAGACCAGACGTGGCAATCGAAGTCAATGTGCTGTGAACAACGTAACAATAAAATTCTACTGGTGATATATTTCAGTAAAGATTCAAGCACGAAGTACTTCCAAGATGGCGCCTGAAAAGGCCATTCACAGTACAAGTAAATACACGTTCTATATCACCAACACAACTGCTGATCCACAAACCTCCACAAGGAAATGCCCAGCATACACCTGTTTTCTTCAGTAAAATGATGTGGAAGACGAAGACAGGGCAAAGGAATATTGCCTCAATGTGCTCTCATCAAACGCTTAGGAAGAAACCAGCTCGTCGCCAAGAATAAAATGTTGTAATCGATGCTGGGGACGCCCAAGTAAGCGTAACACATAAACTTTAATTGTTAATAAATATCCCCGAAGAGCGCCGCTGTCGCGTCTGCTGGCCAGCTTCTCCCGCTTCCAACCGTCTCCTCCGAATGCCGTGCCCACAGACGCAACCGCCCGCTCCGCGAGACAGTTCGGGTTCGGCCCACAGCACTGCGCGACGAACCTGCACATAACACTCTGGTTCACTCTTCTTCCAAGTGCCTGTTCAGGTACTTCTGCGGGTGCTGCCTGCTTCTGTGAGAGCTTCGTGAGTTGCTGGGCGCCCCCTCTGTCTCCTCCTCCAAGTGGCGATATCCTGGTCCCTGCTGGGCCACAGCAGCACCCAAAAACCTCTACCACGACCCTTGCAACTAGCAAGGCTTGTTTGCGGTCTTTCTGCATGGGAACACCTCTGCAAGCTTCATCGCGACGTGGGACATCCGTCTTCCAAAGGAGAAGTCCCTAGCTCTCTTCTTTCTTGCAGAACTCCAAGCTTCTTCCATCCGGTGGCAGCTTCCTTGCACCCTCAGCTGGCATTTCCTGGGCTCCTGCTAGCCAGGAACCCAGTGCTCATAAGTTTGTGGCATTATACTTAGGTCCGGAAATCCACTGTTGCTGCATTGCTGGTGGTTGTTCTTCCTGCAGAATCCCCTTATCACGACTTCTGTGCTCTCTGGGGGTAGTAGGTGCACTTACAACTACCTTTCAGGGTCTTGGGGTGGGCTATTTTAATAACCCTCACTGTTGTCTTACAGTCCCAGCGACCCTCTACAAGATCACATAGGTTTGGGGTCTATTCGTAGTTCGCATTCCACTTTTGGAGTATATGGTTTGTGTTGCCCCTATACCTATGTGCTCCTATTGCGATCTATTGTAATTCTACACTGTTTGCATTACTTTTCTTGCTATTACTTACCTAAGTTTGGTTTGTGTACATATATCTTGTGTATATAACTTATCCTCATACTGAGGGTACTCACTGAGATACTTTTGGCATATTGTCATAAAAATAAAGTACCTTTATTTTAAGTAACTCTGGCCCGTATTTATACTCCGTTTGCGCCGAATTAGCGTCGTTTTTTTCTACGCAAATTCGGCGCAAAACTAACGCCATATTTATACTTTGGCGTTAGACGCGTCTAGCGCCAAAGTATGGGCAAATAGCGTCATTTTTTTGCGTGAACGCCTTCCTTGCGTTAATGAGATGCAAGGAAGGCGTTCCCGTCTAAAAAAATGACGGCGACGCAAATGCGTCGTATTTATACTCCCGGGCAAAAATCACGCCCGGGAGTTGGCGGGTCAAAAAACCCCGCATTTGCGCCACTATTTAACGCCTGGGTCAGGGTAGGCGTTAAGGGGCCTGTGGGCTCAAAATGAGCCCACGGGTGCCCTCCCCTGCCCCCAGGGACCCCCCCTGCCACCCCTGCCCACCCCAGGAGGACACCCAAGGATGGAGGGACCCACCCCAGGGACATTCAGGTAAGTTCAGGTAAGTATAATTTTTTATATTTTTTTATTTTTTTTGGTGGCATAGGGGGGCCTTATTTGTGCCCCCCTACATGCACTATGCCCAATGACCATTCCCAGGGGACATAAGTCCCCTGGGCATGGCCATTGGGCAAGGGGGCATGACTCCTGTCTTTACTAAGACAGGAGTCATTTAAATGGCGTCTGGGCGTCGAAAAAAATGGCGCAAATCGGGTTGAGGCGATTTTTTTGCCTCAACCTGACTTGCCCCATTTTAAGACGCCCTAACGCCATTTTCCCCCTACGCCGGCGCTGCTTGGTCTACGTGGGTTTTTTCCACGCACACCAGGCAGCGCCGGTCTGCTAGCGCCGGCTAACGCCATTCCATAAATACGGCGCCCGCATGGCGCTTCAGAATGGCGTTAGACGGCGCTAAATTTTTTGACGCTAAACTGCGTTAGCGCAGTTTAGCGTCAAAAAGTATAAATATGGGCCTGTGTGTATTGTGTTTTCTTATGATATTGTGCATATGACACCAGTCATATGCCAGTGGTATAGTAGGAGCATTACATGTCTCCTAGTTCAGCCTAAGCTGCTTTGCCATAGCTACCTTCTATCAGCCTAAGCTGCTAGAAACACCTCTTCTACACTAATAAGGGATAACTAGACCTGGCACAAGGTGTAAGTACCTCTTGTACCCACCTCAAGCCAGGCCAGCCTCCTACAGGGCTCCTTGTGGGTGGCAAAAGAAATGCTGCAGCCCATACAGATCCCCTGAAACCCCAGTGCCCTGGGTACCACTTGTGTATATTATGTACTAGGGACTTATAAGGGGTGAACAGTGTGCCAATTGTGGGAGAAATACTGGGATACCAGTATGCAGTGACAAAATTTAGAGGAGAGAGAGCATAAGTACTTGGGTACAGGTTAGCAGGATCCCAGTGACACAGTCAAAAACACTGACAAACAGGCCAAAAATGGGGGTAACATGCCAAAAAGAAGGTACTTTGCTACACCATCCACAACACTTCCCTGCACCTTGGGATCCCCTACATCATGAACTAGACTCTTGGGAGGGGCAGGTCTTGCAGTAGTGAAGAACGAATATAAGAGTTTTCCACTACCAGGCGAAGTAAAACTTAGAAGGACATGCCCAACTTTTTTAATACACTGAGAAGTGAAGGCGAAAAGTTTGGGGATGACCATGCAGAAAGGGCCAAGTCCAACACCACATAGATATTTGGTTCTACTAATTAGATTTTTTACATTTTGTGTCAAAATATTTATTAAATTCTGTCTATTTTTTACATCAGTGTTACATTTGTGTTGTGTTGTGTATACACGTTATTGCTGTTTGAAGTGCTGCAAAATACTTTACACATTGCAGCTAAGTTACGCTCTGTGCTAAGCTGCCAGAGGGTTTGTCGCAGGTTAATTTGGGGTTTGCTTGTGACTTCACCCTGACAAGGATCATGGTTGCTGTTTGAGAAGGGATTTTTCACAAGTGAAAATAGCATCAAATAGCACAAAGTGCCTTCCACAGCTACCTGATGATGCAAAACCGGGTGAAAGTCGCAAGTTCAGCCTGACCACAACGGAACGTGGTTCACCACTTGAATAGGGTTTACCCTCTTGCAGCAAGTAACCCAATTTCTTACAAACAGCAAGTAGCATTGTAGCACGCAATTCTTTTTATGTGTCCTAGCACCTCTGACCTTGTTTAAATCCTCCTTGCCTCCGGAGTTGGGTTCTGACGTACTGCAGCACAACCATACTGCTCCAAAAGCGTGAGAAATGCTGATGCTGGAGTCAAAGTAGCACTCATTTCATCTAATGCTGAATTATGTTAAACCTGATATGTTTGCTTTAGGAGAGTAAGTGCTACCTTCAATCTATTAGTTTTGAATTTCTGAGAACTGTAGACAAAATAGCAGTCATTTTGTATTTACTGCAGATACTGTTGACTGCTGCAGTTTTAAGGAGGCTAAAAAAAAAAGCACCAGAGTAGCAGCCAGAGAAATAATTGAGCTTCTGACAGGCCAGTGTGGTGGTGGGATGAGCTGGGGGAGTGGGGATAGATTGCTGATACAATGTATCACCTCCCAGTTAAACTACTGCATAATAAAGTCAAGGTCCCTAAACTTTTCTAAACTTGAGCCTTTTTGACTCTAAGACTTATTGAATTGACTAGGCTGGTTTCTTTGCTGTTAAACTGTTATCTGTAGGGACACATTGCATCATATATTCTGGAGGTTAACCCATATCTGAAAAGATAGTGTCAACACTGGCAATGATTACGCGCTGTACACAGTGAAATAAAGTGTATTAGAATGAACAGGGGAATAGCATGTTACCAGCATTCAAGTACAACAAACAATCTATGGAAAAAAAAGAAATAGCACATAAAAAAAAAACAATCTTAAAAATGAGACAAGCAAAACATAGGCCCTCATTATGATTTTGGCAGGATGCCCTGCAGCCAACTGTGCCGGCGGTCGACAGAAGACCACCAGTGGCGGCAGCAGGCATCCTGCCAAATAATGACGCATGGTGCCTCACCGGCATTAATTGTGGTGAGAGCCGCCATGTGTCATTCTGGTGGTCAGTGGCGGGGGTGGATGCTGCTCCACCCTCTCTGACACGTCAGTCCAGACACAGCCACCCCTATAATGATGCATTCATAGGCATGGCAGTGTTTGGAGCGGCAGCGATGGTGGCAGAGTAGCATACAGGGAGCCCATTCCCTCCCGGAGCAGCGTGACGGAAGAGAAGTGCTGTCCAAGAGGGAAGGGGGAGAGGGGTGTGTGTGTGAGTGTGCGAGTGCATGGGGGTGTGCGTGAGTCTATGTGTGGGGGGAATGTTTATCTGAGTGTATGTATGAGTGTGTGCATGTAGGTGAATGGGTGCATGAGGATGTGGGGGTTTGGGAGGACCTTTATGTAGGGGTAGGAGGCGGGGGATGGTGAGGGTCGAGCTAGGGGGCTTACATGGGGTTTTGGGGTGGAGGGTTGGTTTTCAGGATTCGGGGGTAGGGTGTGGGGGCGGATCTATGGGCTTGGGGTGGTGGGGGGTGTAGTGGCAAGTGGGGGCTGGCGTTCACATACACATGACAGGAATAAGTATTCCTTTCACACGTATGCTTTCCACCAGGGATTACTGATAGAAATAGGATCATAATCCGATTGCCGGCCCGGTCTCCACCGCCGGGTCGAATGTGCCTACAGTCGGCCCGGCGGTCAATTTTGGCCTGGCGGTGGGTGGTAGTGAACTGGCTGCTTTTCAGCCAGTTCACTGGTGTGTTCAGAATATGGCGGTTTGGACCGCCATGCTGTTGGCGGTAATGACCGCCGGCGTAGCGGTCAAGACTGCCATGTTCATAATGACCGCTATAGTGTTTGTGCCCCTGAAATACTCAGGTGTTGTATGGTGCTTTCTTCAAGTATGTGTTCAGTTGAGAATGTTTCATTGAAGACAGAATCAGTGATGATTCCTATTGGAGTTTAGAATCGCTTCTGCTGCCCTGAAGTTTGTTCAGATGAGCTGGAGAGGGCAGGACTTTGAGTACTGGACTCCATGGAAGTCTGTTTGTCTTGGGAAGGTTTACAGTGCTTTTTCGGAGAACCCAATCCACAGATCTAATGGTAATCCAATAGACTGTGAGTACATGTGAATAATAGCAAAATAACTGTCCCTGCTCCAGATACTTGTGGTTTGACTCAATGGCTCAGACCTAATTTTAAGGCCGAAGGTTTTAGTGCAAAGTAAATAACGTCACATAGGGGTGAGGTATTTTCCAAGTGTGATAAATAGCTCTGATTCACGTACCACCAAATTCCATATGTGTCAGAATGTATCCCATACTGCCTGCCTGCAAATATTTACCTGGCTAATTGGGTAGGATGTGATTTGTTCTTCGTACAATTTACAACCAGATTTCTGTATTACGCAGCGATCAGAAGTTATCTTCCAACCCTGAACTAGAGCAGAAAAATTCTTAATAGTGATGCTTTGAATAAACTCTGAAGCCATCAAAACAATTTGGGCCTGTTGAGAACTTTGGGCCTGATTTAGAGTTGGGCAGAGTTTGGAGGAGGAGTTACTCTTTCACAAACATGAGGAATATTCTGTCCGCTGTATTACGATCGCATTATAGCCCATGGAGATCGAAAAAACGGAGTATGGAGTATCCGTCATGTTTGTGATGGAGTAGCCTGACCACCAAACTCTAAAGGAGTCCCTTTGTCTGAATTACTGACTTATGTCTGAGAACTGGAAAAGCATATGCTTGTATAAGTGGCACAATAGATAAAAAAAACTGGTATACATCAGTGAAACTGTAGCACATAACTTACACGTGTTAGTTATTAACGCACTCTCTTAAATGTCTCCTTTGTCATGCCCTGGGGTGTGCAGGAGGAGTGGTTGGAGAACTTGCAGAGACTTCATTTTAAAAACGTGGGGGTCAATATACTAAGGGCTTGGCTTGCACTTGCATCACGCAAGATAACACAAACCCTTAAGTTGGATTTGACAAGCCATGCAAAGCCACGTTGCGTGGCTCTGTGTGGTTTAATAAAGCTAAAGAAACACAAGACAGCACATTTTGGAGCCTTGTGTTATTTTGCATGAGAGAAGCTTTCCATGGGCAGTTTGTGGGATTTCCCCCACATCCGCCCATGAATTTTGGTACATTCACAGATACACAAAGAGTTGCAAAACTGGGAATGCTCAAAATGGTACACCTCCTTTATCCGGGCATAACAAAAAACGAGTTTCTCATGTTGTTACTTCCTTTTTGTGTGTGTGAGATGTGTCCATCAGTGTAACAAAGGCACCCTTGGACCGTGGTGCAAGGGTGTCTGCATTGGCGACAGACAGCACACAGTTCTGTAAATCTGGCAAATATCTGCGTTTCGTGAAATGTTAGTATTTCTGCATCATGATGTATACCCTCCGCTGTACATTTTACGACACTTACAAACATCTGTAAGTGTATTTCACCGAGCTATCTGCACTGTCATGTTACAAATAAGTTCCTGGAGATGGGTTTCACCTCTCCGACAACTAACGGTGAGAAGTCAGAGGGGCTGGGGTGCAACAGGGGGGGAGGGAAAGTCGTCTCAGTTCACATCCGGCTTTTCAGCCATGGTCTGTGAATCATGACTTTTTTTTGGCAGACAGCTCCATAACTGAAAGTAAACAGAGAATATTGCTTCCTACATTTCTGACCGTTAGCTGTGCAAACAGATGCAGTAATGTTGCTCCACATACTACTAGTATTAGCATATTCTACCATCAGCCGCTGGTGACAAAGTTGGAAGCATATGGCATATTCCGCCGAAGAAGTGCCTCATGTAGAACTCAGTTTGGAACATTAGAAGTCCACCAAGGGGGCAGGTTATTTTCGTCAGTGTTCACATTCCTTGTAGTGTCTTACTTGCTAAAGTAGAGTCACCCAAAGACGTGCCTCTTCTCTTCAGCAAAGGCAAGGCATGAATCCAAAGGCGTGTGTGCTGAGAAACCATCCTTGCACTAGCAGTCAGCGGGATCCTGGCCTTCGTCCAAAACTAAATTTAGGAAGCCATTCCAAGATGAGGCGGAAAATCAGTTCCCAGCATTGCAGTGTTTTTAGTCTTCAAAAGAAGGGAACAAGGCAGATACTAGGGTGCCTGGAGGAGAGAGGGCGCATTATGGTCCTGTCGTTTTAAGACTGCATTCTCTACTTAACTAAATAGGTCGTATATATAAATGATGGTCCTGGAAATATTATGTGTCAGTGCCTAACGGGATAGGACATTGGCGACCAGGCAGTACTTGGACCCTGCATGTGACTCCTAAGTTAAATCAGACTTGTGTGGCTTCTGGTATGTGGATGGGACATCTGTGGCAGTCCAGAATCATGATGGAATATTCCATTCAGATCTCCAAAGAGAACTCCACAAAATGGAAAAAAAGGAATAGGCGGAGAAGAGATAAACTGTCCCACTTGTACTGAAGTGGCTTGGTGTTGACCAAGGCTGGCACAACACGTACTGGCAATGCCAATAGGTCTGGCTTGTGAATGAAAGTACCTCTTGTGTCACTGACGTGTTGAGGCAATCAATAGGTCATCACAGATGTACTCTGTCACTCATTTTTACACTCATGCATCCAATAATCCACTGACTTATACTTGCATTCACCCTCTGATACGCACAAATTCAACAACACATTCACAATACATTTTAAAAAAACAAGCAGTAAAAAGAAAACCCGCTGCTGTTTAAACACTGTGCATGTATGCTTGTAATAAAGCAACTAAACTTAGCAGCAGGTGTCCGTCCTGCAGAGGTATTGTAAATAGTCTATCATTGGTTTAAAGTTCCAGCATAGCGCCGCATTCAGAACCAATTTGTTGGCCATCTTGGAATGGTATAACAATGATGCACTGTAGATAACAGCATTCCAGCATGGTTTCCTGGTTTAAAGGAAGTGGCTGTGTGGGATGCGATGCACTGTGGATGAAATGAGTGGCAAACAAGTGACCATTTAGCACTGCCTAGAGAGCTGTGGTATTGTTTTGACATATTAAAATAGAAAGAGGATAAGCAAAGAAATGAAAGGGGAATTATTAAAGGAGAAAACTGAAAAAAGGAGTGGCAAATCAGCCCTGATACGGAAGCACACTCATATTAAGGCAGATGTACACATGTGATCAGAAAATGCCATAATTTACCGTGCAAGAGAACCAATGACTGATGTACTGAAGCATTACCCCATGCGTTAAGCTATCATGGATGGAAGCGCAGTGTGAATGGCACTCAGTCAGACCAATGGTAGAACAGAGCTGACCCACAGGCCCACTATGTATCAATATGGATATTTATTTATATATAAATGCCTGTATTATTTAATGATTTTCTATATTAGAAGATCCTGGCAGACAGACAAAAAGAGATTCTAGCAAGTGTTATTACAGTGCAAAATACAGCTGACAAAAAATTTGTAAACGCCCTACTCACACACCCTTATAAGGATTATAGATGTGCAAATTCTCTATCCCCATGGTTTGTTCATGTGGGTCACCAACACCAAAACCCTTGCCTAATCTATGTGATTCCATGTAAGAAAATACCTGCCTCCAGGCTTTAGCACAGAGTAATAACATTTCACCAATAAAAGCCTATTGACTTTAAAACCCAATTTTCACAATAATTAAGGCCTTCTTGCTTTGTCAAAAATTTTACTTATAAACGCTTTTGTAAGAAGGTAAGAGTTCACGGTGTCAAGATAAGCTTTTCTGGTTTTTATTGTTCAAGTAAATATTAAGATAAGGAGGTAATAGACATTCCAGCCTCTGCTCCAACGTCCGTCCTCCTCTCACTTGAGCCCTGCATTCGGAACCCATGCGACTCCAAGATTCCAGTCCTTGATAACAGATGAACATTCCAAATACGTAATGAACATTAATACACTGAATATATTACATCTCTCTCCTATTAGAATTAACAAAAGAAAAAAAACAGTAATATACGTAAAGTTTTACATTTCTTAAACTGATAATCAGAAACACTCAAAAGTCATTTCAAGTCCAAACATATGGGGTAATTCCAACCCTGGCGGTCGGTGTTAAAGCGGCGGCCAACCCGCCAACAGGCTGGCGGTCCAAAAAATGGAATTCCGACCCTGGCGGGAACCGCCAACACAGCCCGCCACTTTAACACTCCGACCACCACGGCGGGACAAGCAAACAGCGCGGCGGTCACCGCCAACAGACAGGCGGGAGACAATGTACCGCCCACACTATCATGACCCACCAATCCGCCACCTTTTCCGGGGCGGTTGCCCCGCCGATAAAAGCACGGCGGAAACAGACTTTTCGAACGGAAAACGCTCACCTCTACACACTCCACGAGGAATCTGGACAGCATGGAACCGGAACTACACATCCTCCCAGCCATTGTCTTCCTGCTCCTCTACCAGGAGCACGAACTCCGGCGCAGACGACAATGGTGAGTACTGCACCTACGACACAGGGGAGGGGGGAGGCAAAAACTTACGGGGACTCACATACGCCACACACCCACCCCCACCCCCACCCTAACCCACTACAACACACACATCAATGCAGAGCAACAACTCAGAGTGACACCCCCCAAGCCCCCCCGAAGAATGCAAAGACAAAATAAAATGATCATTAAAATTGAAGTATATTATAGCATATTTGAAGTTAAGTGAAATATGAAATATATAAATAAAGTATATTACATCAAGAACAATATATACATAGGTCAAAAGTCCGGCCCATATTGGCTATCATCCATTGTTCGTGGGCCAATGGACCTAAACACATGGGCAAAGCCCACACACGAGACCCGATTCCATTGGAGAGAACACTGCAGGGGCATCAGATAGTAAAACTACAGGCACCTCAGGGGGAAGGGAAGGGGGGGCACCTCAGCCAGTTGAGTCCACGATGCCAGATCCACGAGGGGCCTCCATGCCCACTGTACCATCCTGGGGAGTGCAAAGCCACAGTCTCACAAGTCTCTACAGTGGGTGGGTTGCCCACTGTACCATCCTGGGGAGTGCAAAGCCACAGTCTCTCAAGTCTCTACAGTGGGTGGGTTGCCCACTGTACCATCCTGGGGAGTGCAAAGCCACAGTCTCACAAGTCTCCACAGTGGGTGGATTGCCCACTATACCATCCAGGGGAGTGCAAAGCCACAGTCTCTCAAGTCTCTACAGTGGGTGGGTTGCCCACTGTACCATCCTGGGGAGTGCAAAGCCACAGTCTCTCAAGTCTCTACAGTGGGTGGATTGCCCACTGATCCATCCTGGGGAGTGCAAAGCCACAGCCCATCAAGTGGATTACAGACTCTACTGGTTCTGGAGGAGGCCTGGTGCCCTTACTGCTTCGTGAAGCCCTGGCTGACACAGATCCGGCCCTGCCAATGGGCCAGCGGTGCTTGAGATGAAGGGCCCAGCGGAGCGGTGCTTGACAGGAAGGGCCCAGCGGAGCGGTGCTTGAGATGAAGGGCCCAGCGGAGCGGTGCTTGAGATGAAGGGCCCAGCGGAGCAGTTCAGAGACGGCGTTGCCCAGCGAAGGGGTGCTTGACAGGAAGGGCCCAGCGGAGCGGTGCTTGAGATGAAGGGCCCAGCGGAGCGGTGCTTGACAGGAAGGGCCCAGCGGAGCGGTGCTTGAGATGAAGGGCCCAGCGGAGCGGTGCTTGACAGGAAGGGCCCAGCGGAGCAGTTCAGAGACGGCGGTGCCCAGCGGAGCGGTGCTTGACAGGAAGGGGCCAGCGGAGCAGTTCAGAGACGGCTGTGCCCAGCGGAGCGGTGCTTGACAGGAAGGGCCCAGCGGAGCGGTGCTTGAGATGAAGGGCCCAGCGGAGCGGTGCTTGACATGAAGGGCCCAGCGGAGCGGTGCTTGACAGGAAGGGCCCTGTTCAGCGGTGCTTGTCACAGCGGGGCCCAGTTCGGCGGTGCTTGTCACGGCGGGGCCCTGTTCAGTGGTGCTTGTCACGGCGGGGCCCTGTTCAGCGGTGCTTATCTTGAAGGGCCCTGTTCAGCGGTGCTTGTCACGGCGGGGCCCTGTTCAGCGGTGCTTGTCTTGAAGGGCCCTGTTCAGCGGTCTTAAAGGGCCCAGTTCGGCGGTGCTTGTCACGGCGGGGCCCAGTTCGGCGGTGCTTGTTACAGCAGGGCCCAGTTCGGCGGTGCTTGTCACGGCGGGGCCCTGTTCAGTGGTGCTTGTCTTGAAGGGCCCAGTTCGGCGGTGCTTGTCACGGCGGGGCCCAGTTCGGCGGTGCTTGTCACGGCGGGGCCCAGTTCGGCGGTGCTTGTCACGGCGGGGCCCAGTTCGGCGGTGCTTGTCACAGCGGGGCCCTGTTCGGCGGTGCTTGTCACGGCGGGGCCCAGTTCGGCGGTGCTTGTCACGGCGGGGCCCTGTTCAGCGGTGCTTGTCACAGCGGGGCCCTGTTCAGCGGTGCTTGTCACTGCGGGGCCCTGTTCAGCGGTGCTTGTCTTGAAGGGCCCTGGTCAGCGGTGCTTGTCTTGAAGGGCCCAGTTCGGTGGTGCTTGTCACGGCGGGGCCCAGCTCGGCGGTGCTTGTCACGGCGGGGCCCTGTTCAGTGGTGCTTGTCACGGCAGGGCCCTGTTCAGTGGTGCTTGTCACGGCGGGGCCCTGTTCAGCGGTGCTTGTCACGGCGGGGCCCTGTTCAGCGGTGCTTGACATGTGTTCCCAGGGAACCAGATCGGGCCAATATTTTCCGCTCAGTCGCCATCCGACCTTTCGCTTGCGGGGCCCTCCTGTGCTGGAGTCCTGGGCCCGTGGGTGTCCTCCTTCACACCCGAAATGGGGCTGGTGGGGCCCTCCTGGGCAGCTCGCCTGCTGCCGGACTTGTCCGCTCTGCTGCCCTTGCCCTCCTTCGCCGATTCTCTGGGGCCCTTGCCTCCCTTTGTGGATGTGCCAGGTGACGGTGCCTGGGTAGTGCCTTTTGGGGCTGCCGTCTCTGGCCTCTCGCGCCGGCCCTTCCCTTTTTTTAGTTTTTTTCCCAGGGGGTGGGCTGGCTGTCCCCTTGCTGCTGGCCGATGTTGCTGCCCTAGAAGCTGGTGGACTCCAATAGCCCTGGACTATGGTCCTTGTAGGTGCAGGGCTTGTGGTGGCTGAGGTGCTGTTTGGACTCTTATGAGATGGAGGGGGTGGGTCAGGTGATGCAAAGAGGTTAATTTTGGAGAGGAAAAACTTTTTAGGAGCAGTGGGAAGGGTAGGTGCAGTGGGTATGGGAGTGGAGGAAGAGGATGTGGGTGTAGGAGAGCCAAGTGTGCTGTCTTTGGGTGCAGGTGCTTGTGACGGAGGCTGTCGTGAGGTGGATGGCTGTTGGGTGGGTGGCTGCCTGCATTTGTGTGGTTTGGAAGAGGGGGTGACAGACACACTGGGAGAGGACACAGGGGACGTGTAAATGGCAGTGGGGGTGGTGTCTGCACGTGTGCGGAGTGTTCTGGTGGGTCTGCTGGTGATGGACGTACTGGCTGATGGTGGTGTGCATGCAGGTGTGAGTGGAGACGTCACAGGGAGGGAGGAGGGAGACGAGGAGGAGGGGGACAAAGAGGAGGCAGTGGCTGTTGGCATGTCTGCATGTGGATGTTGCATGTGTGAATGCTTGTGTGATCTGTGGTGCTTATGTCTGTATGAGCTGCCCTTGGGTGTTGATGTGTGTGCAGGCTGGTCTGTAGGTGTGGCTGGGATAGGCAGAGGAACAGGGGTATGGGACTGAGATGAGGAAATTGGAGGGGGGAGGCTGGAGACAGGGACAATGGCTGCCGTCAGTGCTGAGGCCAGAGCGTTGAACGATCGCTGATGGGCAGCCTGACCCGAATGAATGCCCTCCAGATATGCATTACTCCGGTGCACCTCCCTTTCTACACCCTGGATGGCATTCAAAAGGGTAGACTGCCCAACAATGAGCGTCTGGAGGAGGTCAATGATCTCCTCACTGAGGGCAGCAGGGGTAACTGGGGCAGGGCCTGAGGTGCCTGGGGCGAAGGAGATGCCCGCCTTCCTGGCCGAGCGGGCACGGGGCGAATGCTGAGGGGCTGCTTGGAGGGCGGAGCTGGTGCGCTGGGTGGCGGCTGTACCTGTTGTAGCGGTGGGCACGGATGTTGCCGCCACCACAAGGGAGCTCCCTTCCGAGGACGTGTCTGTGTCGCTGACATCTCCACGGGTCCCCGTTGTGGAGCTCCCCTCGCCCTCCGTCTCACTGGTGAACTCGGAGTCGGTTGCATGGCCCTCCGGGGCCATGTGAGATGCAGCTCCCTCGTGCTCCGATGCCACTTCTCCTCCGCCTGATGATGCTAATGCACACATAAACATGAAGACCACAACAAAAGGGGGGGGGGAGAAACAAAGACATGTTGAGTGCATGCATTGGCGACACCGTTGGCGGAGGGGGCAGACACAGAAGCCCCCTGCACTACGCCGCGCACTCGGTGTACACTACTCAATTATTGTGACTTGGCCTACTAGCCTATGGACGACAAATGCACACATAGGTGACCCAGGGCCATGGATAGCTGTACTTAGCACCCTACAGAGGTGGGGGGCGGGGGCACAGGGCCATGCCTTACGGAGGGGCCTAGCCTACAGAAATCACCCTGGCCTAGAGATAGCCACAGCCCTCCTCCCCCACCCAGACACCTCCACTGTGCGCTAATATAGCAGATTTTGCTGGTACTCACCCCCTTGTGTCTGCTGTGATGTCCTCACGCGCCCATCCAAATCGGGGTAGGCCACCGCCAGGATCCGGGACATCAGGGGGGTCAATTGCCGTATGGCACCCCTCCTAGGTTGGGAGGCCATCCCCAGCAGAGCCTCCGCGGTCTTTCTGCTCCCGCGGCGGATGTCCTCCCACCTCTTTCGGCAGTGGGTGCCCCGTCTGTTGTGGACCCCCAGGGTCCGGACGTCCTTGGCGATGGCACGCCAAATGTCGATCTTCTGATGGGCGCTGACCTATGTGACATGTACAGGGTGGGAAAATAAATATCATCATTTTCTGCATGGTCGATGTGAGTGGCCCCCCCTCCCCAACCTTGCCATATGGCACATGCTCTCATCTGTCGTGCGATGCATGCCTCATTCGCTCCCCACCCCACCATCTTTCATTCACCCCACTCAACCCAGGCATTGGCCACAAAACATGGTCCCAGTGTACTTACCTGTTGGTCTGGAGGACCGTAGAGTAGCGCATACTGGGGGAGGACCCCATCCACGAGTTTCTCCAATTCTTCTGAAGTGAAGGCAGGGGCCCTTTCCCCAGTCGCAGCAGCCATTGTCTCTTCCAGACCGAGGTCACAGCAGCACTTGCAGTATAGGTCCTCTCCTGTGGATGATCAGGTCTCGAGTGATTAAGCAGATAGAAAATGGCGGTCACGGCCACGGCGGTGCGTACCGCGGCAGTGCGTACCGCGACCGCCGGCGCACATCCTCATTGGCTACTGAAACCCATAGGGTTCAATGTTAACCAATGCGGCTTTGCACCGCGGTCTTCGACCGCCTACCGCCACGGTGTGCCACGCCAGCGCATTGACCTCACATCCCATTGTCACACTTCACAGGTCAGGCAGCCACCATTTCAAGGGCCCACATGGCTTAATTTCTACTGCGTCACACAGGCCTAGGCCTTGCATTGCCACTCATACAAGCCATTCAATGCATACAGAATCGTGTACTGTGCAAGCTGTGTGAACGTACCTGTGGGTTGCTTGACTCTGTGCTCCATGTTGTCCTTCCTAGGCACCGTCCGCTGGGACTTGCGAGGAGATGGATGAATCCTCCGGTGTACAGACCGCTGGTGGACCTGTCGACAATGGAAGAAAGACATGTCATACTGACATACAGACTTGACCGTGCCACTATACAGGAACTGTGTGCCCAGCTGGAGCCAGACCTGATGTCACCCATCCACCAACCCACAGGGATCCCCCCTCTAGTGCAGGTTCTGTCAGTGCTCCATTTTTTGGCAAGTGGGTCATTTCAATCTACAGTGGCCATTTCATCAGGGATGTCCCAGCCTATGTTTTCAAAGGTGTTGTCCAGAGTGTTGTCTGCCCTGATGAAATACATGCGGAGCTACATTGTTTTCCCTGAGGTGGGCGATTTGGCTACAGTGAAGGGTGATTTCTATGCCCTTGGACATATTCCCAACATCATTGGTGCCATTGATGGGACCCATGTGGCTTTGGTTCCCCCCAGAGGGGTGAACAGGTGTACAGGAACAGAAAAAGTTATCATTCGATGAATGTCCAGGTGGTCTGTTTGGCAGACCAGTACATCTCCCATGTAAATGCCAAGTTCCCTGGGTCAGTGCATGACGCGTACATCATGCAAAATAGCATCATCCCTTATGTGATGGAACTGCTACAGAGACACCGTGTGTGGCTAATAGGTGACTCTGGTTTCCCCAACCTGTCCTGGCTACTGACCCCAGTAAGGAATCCCAGGACCAGGGCAGAGGAACGGCACAATGAGGCCCATGGGCGTACTAGGAGGGTGATCGAGCGGACCTTCGGCCTCCTGAAGGCCAGGTTTAGGTGCCTGCATATGACAGGTGGATCCCTAATGTACTCACCAAAGAAGGTGTGTCATATCATCGTGGCCTGCTGTATGCTTCACAACCTGGCTTTGCGACGCCAGGTGCCTTTCCTGCAGGAGGATGGTCCAGATGGTGGTGTTGTGGCAGCGGTGGAACCTGTGGAGAGTGAAGAGGAGGAAGATGACGGGGACGACACAGACAACAGGGACAGAGTGATACTACAGAATTTTCAATAACACACAGGTAAGGTTCAACACCGGCATTTTACGATTACTTTCAGTCTCCTGCCTCTCCACTGTCTGGCCTATTCCCCCAGTGTATGTTAACTGATTTGTGACTTTCCCTTTAAATTTCAGCGATGTGGCCCCCACTGCGTGACCTCTGCTTGGTTTACCCATGGACTACAGCTGTGTGCCAGTGGTATGTTCTCATCACTGTGTAACAGGACATTTTGGCAGCGTTATGTCTGATACATTTGTTCACAATACAGGCAGACTCCAGATGATTTTTGTGCAATAAGTGTTTTTATTAAAGTGCAGGAAATGGGGACATGGTTGCAAATCGGTGATGGGTGATGTTGGAGGAATGTCCATGGCAGAGTCCAGCTTTTCAGTCTCACAGGTGCATTGTCCATATGCCTGTGGAAGGTGGAGCAGGGGCAGTTAAAGGTTGGACAGGGTGACAATGTGGGACAGTGGGATGACATCAGGGGGTATCCTTTGCTGGCGGGGGTCTTGGCATCCTACTCGGTCTTCTTACGAGATCTCAGGCCCTCTTGCGGGGTGGTTCTTCTTCTGCAGGAGGTGGGGTTCTGGTGGCCTGTTGTTGTGTGGGGGCCTCCTGTCCACTAGCGCCGGCGGAGGTGGTTGCCTGTTCTTGGTCCATGCTAGTGACCGGGGCCCTTTGTGGTGCCACATGGTCCCGCAATGTGGTGACAATCTGGTTGAGTGCCCCGACGATGGTGCCCATTGCGGAACTGATGCTTCGAAGTTCTTCCCTGAACCCCATGTACTGTTACTCCTGAATGACCTGGATCTCCTGGAACCTGGCCAGTACCGTCGCCATCGTCTCCTGGGAGTGGTAGTATGCTCCCATGATGGAGGAGAGGGCCTCGTGGAGAGTGGGTTCCCTGGGCCTGTCCCCCCCCTGTCGCACAGCAGCCCTCCCAGTTCCCCTGTTTCCCTGGGCCTCTGTCCCCTGGACCGTGTGCCCATTACCACTGCCCCCAGGTCCCTGTTGTTGTTGGGGTGGTGGGTTAACCTGGGTGCCCTGTAGTGGTGGACACACCGCTGATTGACGTGTCCTGGAGACAGAGGCATGGGCCCGCTGGGTGGGAGCTGTGCTGGTGTTCCCAGAGGGGGTTGGGTCTGCTGTGGCCAGTGGCTGTGTGAGGGGAACCAACTGTCCTGAGGTCCCCGATGGGCCGGGCTGGTCATCTGGGTCAAGGGAGACAGAGCTGCTGTCATCACTGGTGGCCTCTTCTGGGGGTGGGATGGACATTTCTGGACCCTCCTGGGCGATGTGGTGGTGTTCGGGTCCTGCAGGGGTATAGAGGTATGGTTATTGCTTCAGTGTGTACCATATAGTGCAATGGGTGGGTGTCCGTGTACCCCAGGGCTGGCATTCCTGTGTGGGGGCTTTTGTGAGTGTGGCTTGTGGGGGAGATGTGTATGTGCAGTGGGCATGCTTTTGTGATGGGTGTCCATGCTTTGTGGACGCATGCAGGGCTAGGTGTTGGGATGGGTGGGTTGTGATGGTGAGACATTTGCAGGGAGTAGGTGTGATGGGGGTGGGGGTGAGGGTGGGGGTATGATTTGGGATGCAGGTTGGGTGGGGGGGATGAAGTAGTTAAGATTTGACTTACCAGAGTCCCATCCTCCAGATACTCCTGCGAGGCCTTCAGGATGCAGGATGTGCAAGACGTCCTCCTCCCATGCTGTAAATTCTGGGGGAGTAGGTGGGGGTCCGCCGCCAGTCTTCTGCACCGCGATGTTGTGCCTTGATACCATGGAACGCACCTTCCCCCGTAGGTCGTTCCACCGCTTCCTGATGTCATCCCAATTTCGTGGATGCTGTCCCACAGCGTTGACCCTGTCGACTATCCTTTGCCATAGCTCCATCTTCCTGGCAATGGTGGTGTGCTGCACCTGTGTCCCGAAGAGCTGGGGCTCTACCCAAACTATTTCCTCCACCATGACCCGGAGTTCGGCGTCTGAAAACTGGGGGTGTCTTTGGGGTGCCATAGGGTGGTGTGGATGAGGTGTGGGGTGGTGTATGTGTTGTAGAGTGTGGTGAGTGTGGTGATGTGTGGTGTTTTGTGTGTGGATATTGTGTGGGTGATGGTGTGGTTTGCCTCTGTGTGATGGTGTTATCTAAGCAGTGCTGTCTGTCTCTGGCTTTCTGTCAGTTTTTTGGGTCGTAAGGGTTTGTGGGTGATGTGGGTGTGTGTTTTATATTGAATTGGGTGTGTGGGGGTGGTGTGTGTATGTGTATCAGGTGTGTGTATTTCGAATTGTCCAATGTGGCAGTGTTTTGGCGCTGTGTGTGTATTTTGACCGTGGCGGTGTGTACCTCCAATGGAATACCGCGGTTGAAAGACCGCCGCTTGGATTCGTGGGTCGAAATGGAATGGGCGTATTTCTCTTGGCGTGACGGTGGAGGTTTGGTCATCGCCAGTTTCCCGCTGGCCGTTGGTGTGGCGGACTTTTGTTGATGTCGGGTTTTTGGCGGTTTGCCAGTTGCGGGTCAGAATGACCGTGGCGGTTTACCGCGGCCGCGGCGGTGTTATGGCGGTCTTCTGACCGGCGGTAAGTGCCTTTTACCGCTGAGGTCAGAATGACCACCATAGTCTTTCAGATGAGAAGGAATCTTGATGACTCTCTTGGATTTCCTTAACACTCCATCATCGGAAGGATGAGAGATCCTATCTTGTTGTGTTTTGAACTTCTTCACGTCTAAAGAGTCACCATAACACCTGACGACTCTATTTAAATTCCATATTCGACCATCTTCAGTCTTCACCGCATTGATGAAGACTTTTACAACTTTCATGGGAGAAGACAACTTCTTTTCATTAGTTCTAGGAGAAGGTCTTTTGATCATGACCCAATCACCAATACTAACAACAGTTTTCTTCACTGCATTTTTCCTGTCAAAATTACATTTGCTCTTCAAAGATTTCTCTTGTTCTCTAGCTCTCCAATTTACATCATTAGTATCTTTCCTTTTACTACTCAAGAAATCATTCGCCCAATTTGGCTCAAGAATGGTATTATCTCTTCTCCCACAAAACAAAGCAAAAGGTGTTTGTCCTGTGGTGGAATGAGGAGTGTGTCTGTACACAGCTATTTTTTTCATAACCTCTTGTTTCCAATTTAACCGACTGTCCTTAGCCATGGTGATAGTTTCCTTAATGACAAGATTAAATCTCTCTCCTAAACCATTACAGTCTGGATGATATAAAGCACACAATTTATGCTTGATTCCACACCCTCTAAGAAACTCCTCCATATCTTTTGAAATGAGTTGAACCCCATTGTCGGTGAGTAGAGTGGAAGGAATTCCTTCCTTAGTTATCAAATATTTGAGGAAACTTATTACCTTGCCAGTTTCTATGCCCTTGGTGAAGCACATCTCAGGCCATCTAGAATACATGTCAACTACAACAATAATATAGTCAGCTGACCCTTCACTATGTATGGGACCAAAAATGTCTAAAGCTACATCCTCCCATGGTCCTTTGGGCTTACTCCTTATTACCATGGGCTGTACTCTGGGTTTCATGGCCTTTTCACTTATTGTACACTGCATACAATCTCGAACAACTCTCTCAGCTTGAATATCCATGCCGGGCCACCAGTAAGACGATCGTAACCTTTCCTTGGTTTTGGAGATGCCCATATGACTACTATGTGCATGATCAATCAACTGATTCCTTACACTGGTTGGAGGTATTAACCTCGTACCTCTAAGTAGTAAACCACGATCTACTGCTAAATGATCTTTCACAATCCAGAATTCTCCACATTTTACGTTACCTTGAGTTTTACTTCTCCACCCTGATTGTACCAACTTCATCAGATCTTGTAAAGTGTCGTCAGATTTGGTTTCCTCCTGCCACCTTTCCTCAGAAATTGCTTCATGGTCAACCTCACCCACACTTTCAAACTGTTCCAATTCCCCATCAAAATTAGGCTCATCCTGATCAGATAGGCAGGGTGACACTAATCTAGACAACACATCTGCTGAATAGTTGTCAGATCTAGGAACATACCTCACAACAAAATCAAACTCTTGTAAAGCTATTATCCATTTGGTAATTCTGCTTGACACCGAATCTATACCTTTGGAATTAAAGATTTCACACAAAAGTTTATGGTCTGCCCTTACTACAAAATATCTTCCCCACAAGAACTTCTTCAGTTTCTTAATAGCCCAGAATGCAGCAAGAGCTTCTCTCTCTATTACTGAATACCTAGATTCAGTTCCCTTTAAACTTCTAGAAATGAACACAATAGTGTTCTCCGGGCAACATATACCTTGCTGTAACACTGCACCCAAACCTTTGCTACTAGCATCGATCGTCAGTATTGATTGTAAAGCCGGATCAGAATTCTTTAGCCTGGGTGCATTGGATAAACTATCCTTCAAAGCAACAAATTCCTTCTCACAATTTTCATTCCATATAAACTCTTTAGCCTTTTTCAGCAAAAGCTCTCATATTGAAGCAGGAGCTAGAAAAATCTTTAATAAACTTATTATAGTATTCTGCCATTCCTAGAAACCGCATAAGCTCTTCCTTGGATGTGGGGGAGGTCAAACCACGAATTGTGTCAACAAGATCTTTCTTTGGTACTAAACCACTTCCAATAATGGTGTGACCTAGGTAGTCAATTTTGTCAACTGCAAACTTGCATTTTTCTGCCTTAATGTTAAGATCATGTTCAGAAATTCTACTTAGAACTTGCCTGAGAATTGCATTGTGTTCAAAATGATCTCTGCCATACACTAAAATGTAGTCCTGGTAAACACAGGCACCCCTGATGCCTCTCAATATTCGTTCCATTGCTCTCTTGAAAACAGATGCAGCTGAGATTAACCCGAATGGCAAACAAATGAATCTATACGTTCCAAAAGGAGTAATGAATGCTGTCAAGTTTCTGCAAGATTCATCCAACTTTATCTGGTGATAAGCTGAGGTTAGATCAATCGTGGAGAAAACCTTGGCCCCAGACACCACAGCTAACAAATCAGAAATATTGGGAAGAGGGTATTTGTCCACAACCACACTTTTGTTAAGCCTACGGAGGTCCACACAAAGCCTAATATTGCCATTAGATTTCTTGGCAATGACAATGGGAGACAACCACTCAGTTCCCTCAACCTCCTCAATCACACCTTTTTTTTATCAAATTCTGTAGCTCAGAATGTAGTTCATCCCTTACCACAAAGGGAACATTCTGAACTTTACTGCAATAAGGCACAGCACCCGAAAGTAACTTGATTTTGTGTGAGTACCCCTTCATACACCCAATTTTCTCACTGAAGACTTTTCCAAACTCCTTACGCAAAACTTCTGAAAGAGCAGTGGTAGACTCTAATTTTCCCACAGTGCGATCATGAGATTGTTTTAATATAATAGGAGAACTATTACGGTCTAGCATCATACCCAGATCTTTCTGGTGCCACCAGCTTATGATACTATCCCCTTTCTTAGAAACATACATTTTCCCAGAAATATAATGTTGGTCATATTCAATTAACCCAACAAAATATCCATGTAGATCTATTGGTTCACCACCATAGGCATATGGGGTGATATCAGGCCGCATCAGTTTGACTCTTCCTTTTAGCTCATTCTGATAAAATGCATTTGAAACTATTGAGATTTTCGCACCTGAGTCAAAAAGTACTTTTGTTTTCCTACCTTCTACAGTAATATAGTCTAAAGGCCCACAGAAGCTATTATCTGAAACTTGTAGAACTATTTGGCCACACACAAAGTCTGAATTATCATTGATATTGCTTGGATGATCATCAATAATACTCAGTGTCTGTTTAGATTTTTTTAGATTGCAAACAGACGAAAAATGTCCTTTCTTCTTGCAAAATAGGCAAGAACCGTTGATAGCTGGACACGATTTGCTGTTTACAAGATGACCTTCCCTTCCACATCTATAACACTTCTTTTTACTAGTACTAGTAGTTTCCCTGTCGGAAAACTTGTTGCCCTTAGATTTACGTGCACCAACCACTTTAATATCTTTCAAATCCCTGTTTTTGACAACTTCAACACATTTAAGAGAATGTTCAATCAACCTAGCAAGCAATATTACTTGATCAATTTGTGGATCATCTAATAACCACAATTCATCCCGTACCTTTTCAATGTTGCAACCTAGCATGAATTGGTCCCGAATCCTTTCATCCAATGTCGGACCAAACTTACATGATGATGCTAACCGTCTTAATTCTGTAATATAGTTTTCTGCAGTTTCTCCTTCAGCTTGATGTCTTTTGCCAAAGTAATATCTCTCTAAGATTGTGCTAATCTTGGGTAAATAGTGAAGATCTAATTTCCTAATGCATATTTCGTATTCATTGAGATTTATGGCCTCACTGTCTGGAAGATTGGGAAGATGATCAAATATTTCTTGACCCTCTGTTCCCAAACAGTGAAGTAACAATGCAGTTCTTCTTTCATTACTCAAGGATGTACTACACACTCTGGAGTATGTTTTGAATACCTTCTTCCATTTACCCCACTTGATGGAAGGCTCTCCAGGGGTGGAAAGAAAAAATGGAGGGGATGTAATGTTCTGCATAACAATAGGCTACAAGATTAGATTAGTAATAAGAATTCACAGACAAGCAAAGGGGTAACGTGGATTATGGGTGACAGATAATATCTGTAAAATTCAAGTAAAATAACCAGTAAATAGTATGTTTAGCATAATCTTAGAGTAAAGCACACCACTCTACAACAGTATCAAAAGAAACGTAACTGAATATCCCCCTTATCAACAGTAGTAATGCAACCTGCTTGTAGAACAAATTGACAACAGAGTCCGACTTGTAAGAAACACGTTTCTAAGCAACACAACTAAATGTTGGCAATCGTAGAAATTTATTTTCTTGAAGAAAAAGCAAAATTAGGAAGAGTCTGAAGCAAAGTCGGCGATAATAAGTAACAGCACAGTCTCTGAAGGTTGATTTCCCTAGGCAGCTGTCTACACGTCCAGTTGGAACACAGCTACTGTTGTTTCAAGCCTTCAGCAGCTGTTTATGCGACTGAATGAAGAGCCTCTCACGACCGGGAAGTTCACCAATCAAAATGACTGGAAACCGCAAGTGTAATCCTCCGTACGGACCACAAATTTGGAAAAAACACGTTGGGTCTTTTAGCCAAAATGATGGAACCAAATGCCACTAAAAGGTGTAAGGAGGCCGCGGGTGCGAACCTCCGTAAGGCTAACAATGGCGTTGAACCGTTTAAAGACAGTATGTGAAAAACGCCAGTAAGTGCACACCAGGAAGCCAAATTAAAGTCTATCACAGCGGCGCAGGGTGCCGATAAACGCACAGCAGGAAGGCGGTGCTGAATCATCAAAGCTTGAAACTATCATAGCGGCGCTGAAACATCGAAAAACGGATTGCCTAAGGCGCCAGTAAACACACACCAGGGAGGCAAGTTAGAGTCTGTTGAAAGCAATAGTTTGTTTATCAAATATATTCGGGAGAGGAGGGAAAAAAATATATATATATAATTTACATACAGGTGAAGTAATGATGAGTGCAGCTTCGTCCCAGCATTGTAGAAGTGTAGCAACAGGGGTTCCCAGGGGAGGAGACAAAGAAACCAGTGCTCCTCGAAGTGTGAAGATGAATCCGTTGATTGTTTATCTTTGAGAGTCCTGGTGTAGCGTAGTTGGGATGTCGTCCGACATAGCACAGGCTAGTCCATCTCATCGCCAGTGTAAGAAGGTAAGAATTCACGGTGTCAAGATAAGATTTTCTGGTTTTTATTGTTAAAGTAAATATTAAGATAAGGAGGTAATAAACATCCCAGCCTCCGCTCCAACGTCGTCCTCCTCTCGCTCGAGCCCTGCATTCGAAACCCATGCGACTCCAAGATTCCAGTCCTTGGCAACAGATGAACATTCCAAATACGTAATGAACATTAATACACTGAACATAACAGCTTTGTCAAAAGTTTTACTTATGAACAGGTCACATCTACGAAATCCAATATAACCTTCCCCACTGAAATGATAAAGCCTCTTCCCTTTCACAATGGCTTGGCACTGTATACAACACATGCCTACTGAAGTGTGCATAAACTGACAACTAACATACAGACATATGTAAAATTACAAATATGTACAAAATAACAGATGGCAAAACAATATACAGCCCCTTTCAATAGGGACTAACGAGAGCCATTACAGTGAAATTCCGCTACCTGGGTTATTCAAACCATTTGTCTACTATGGTAATCTGTGTGATTGTATGTAGCAAAATTCCTATCTGTAGAACTTTAATTCAGACTAATGGACAATCCACTCTTTAATGCCGATTATCTTTACCATCTGCATTTCACAATAAATAGGCCAAACCTCATGCCTTTATAATAGCTTTTTTATAATAAACAATCAGGCCTACAGCCTTTCTCACTGGCATGCCACCATAACAAACTCTTGTCTACTGTACTGAGGATAAGGTTTCTATGAGGCAACCATCCAACATACAGTCACAAAAACACAAATATATAAAAATTACAGTTGTCAAAGCAAAATACTATCACTCCAAATAGAGCCTGAAAAGGGTTAATGTTGTGCCTATCTTCTGCCCCCATGGTTTCTTCTAGTAAATCACCTAACACCAAGATCCTTTTCTAGTACGGTACTTATGAAATTCCATAAAACAAAATGTCTGCCTACAGGCTTTACCACACTGTTGTGTTTAGAACATGCTTTTCACATTAACTAGGTCAGTCCAACTGGCTTTAATATAACTTTTGGAAATGGGGTCTCTAGTTGGCAGAGGTATAAACCATTATCCAAATAGGGGCCACAACACAATGCTAGTCAGGGTAGAATGTACCACTTAAGGGTATATGAGGGCATTTATAATGCTAGACTGTGAGAGGAGCAGGCCTCACATTGGTGCAAAACGAATTTTGGATTTTTCACTACCAGGCCATGTAAAGCTCATAAGTAAATATCCTGCTTTTTACCTACAAAGCACCCTGCCACCAAGGTGTTGCTGCTCCGGACTCCGTGGCCTGAGTGACATGCTTGCACTCGCTCAGGGGTCTCTTCCCTACAATGAGGCTCACCCTGCTTCATCCTGAACTTAGTGCACGGTGGGTGAGTGTGGCTAACCCAAGAGACACAGGGCTGGGCAGGCCCAGCCATCTGATGGATGTGATGCGGCATCCTGCACATAGATCCCCTGGCCACCCTGAACACTCGGCCCCAAATGGCAACCAGCCTCCAATGTGGGACGGGCCCGGACGCTCAGTGGAAAAGAAGCAGCAAGCTTGTTTCTGAGTCCTCGGATGGATATCTGGCCCTATACAACAGCCTGCCTTGGGCTGTGCAACGCGTTCATACCGGAACACCCCTTACGACCCTGGTACAGGTGTCTGCTGACTTGGGGGCCAACCTAGGAAAAAGCACAAGAACTCCAGAGGCGTTGCAGTGCAACAAGGTGAGTTAGCTAGATGGGACAAGAAAACTGCAGTTGGATCTTGGGGAACCACTGGATACATATTGGCTCTATTGTGATGACTGTTTTAGCTCACTTAAGCCCCTCCAACCCACATAACTGGGGCACTCATTGGGGATGAGATGGTGACTTATGAAAGGGTCCTGGCAGAGGGAAGTGCAATTTGCTGACCCTGAGGAGTGGCCAGTGCCTCCTGCATGCCCCCTTTCTCCCACCCCATGGACGGTGCCCTTTATAAGTCCCCTGGCACTAGACAGCAACTCATGGGGATATTACACTGAACAAGCAAATCAGATGGACCCTGATAATGACTAGCGGTTCTTCGCAGTGTGCACGGCCCTCCCTTTTACACACAGTGCTGGGAATAACTGTGCGACAGCCATTGAACTCTGACCTCCCTGTGTCATATACTCACCCTTCATCCTATGGTGGCGTGACAGGGAGCCTCCAGAAACACCTGTTTCACATGCACCAGACCACTGCACCTTGCAAAGAATCCTGCTTAGAGGTTCTGCCAAGATTGTGGGGGCAAGCCATGCTGCAGCAGGAACAGGGAGCATGTCTCACCCAGTGTACCTCATCAAGACAAGTATTCGAATGAGGGGGCTCCTAGGGAAAGTCTGACCCCCCCACCCCTAACTGTGAAGGAAGTCAAATTCCATCAAAGCTCAATTTGGTAACACCTAGCCCTCCCCTGTCTGGATTCATCACCTAAACAGAGCCACACGGCCTACTGGGACCCTCCTGAGCAGCACCTACTTCCTAGCTGCTGGTAGTGGCTCTTCCATGCAAGGGGGCCCCCTGTCACTGCCTCCTTGATCCCGTCCTCCCCAACAGATGCATGGCAGAGAGCCTGGAGCAGCACCATCAGTCACATAACCAGACCTCCGCAAGCAAACTGAACCAGACATCCTCACTGACATGCCACAAGGCAAAACCATCAAAGATAATGTAGTGATATCACTTTGGTCCAAATCTTCCACACCAGGCGTGAGTGGCAAATTGGAGGACCTTCTACCATCAGCTATGCCTTCCTCTGGCCCAGCCATAATGCGAGACTACATGGAGCAATTTCTTAGTGACATTCGACAAGAGATCATATTGCTTAAATCAGAATTCAAAAGCTGCCATAAGGAAATACATAGAGTAATCATGGCAGTGGGCGACAGAATTGATGATCTAGAGAGCACAGTAGACTCCCACCCTGTGGTTCAAGAAGCCTTATGGAGATGTTTCATCTCCTTGACAGAGCAACAAACGGAATTACAGGTGAACCAGGAGGAATTAGAGAACAGGGGTCAATGGAACATCATCTGTAGTGGGGGTGCCCAGAGGAGCAGAACGCAACACCACCCTCACCTTTGCCAGGAATCTCCTGCAAGCACTTTGGGGTGAGGAGGAAGGCTGCCTCCTCATCTGAGATAGAGCTGACCGTGTGTCACCCATAAGGAGCTGCTCTGAATCCCCCCCAGATATCCTCACATACTTTCACTTCTTTCACAAAAAGGAAACCATTCTCAGAGCAGCTCAGGGGAGAGCAGATATTGTCTACCGAGGCCACACTGTACAGATCTACCAAGACCTCTCTACCTTGTCACTCAAAAAGCTGCATGATTTCAAACCATTTACACCACTGTTTTGGGAGAAAGTAGTCAAATATCAATGGACAAACCCTTTCACACTGCTCTTCCAATGGAGTGGCCAGAGGAGGGTGGTCCGCTCCCTCCCAGAGGTTCAATGTTTACTTGGCATACATGATGACTCACAAGAAGATGACCCCACACTCTCACAGTCATCTGGCTCAAATGGCGGGAGCCCGGCTTGGCGCACAGTCCACGGAGCTCTTTGGGTCGTAAAAAGCATCCTCCCCCACAAAAAAAGCCATCATTGCACATCTTCACAGTATGAAGCAATAATCCCAGATTCTCAAGTCGAATGACCCGTGAGCCATATATAAAGGTCTACACCAGCCTTCCTTGCTCCCATGCAGCAAACAAGTGAGACACCAAGATGCCTTTTCCTCTGAAAGCGGGTCCAGACTGACATATCTTCAGAATGTTGCTTGATTTAAACTCACCTTGCTTCTTCCAACAGTTTGATATTGTATATTGTCTTATTGGGCCCCCACATACTGAACTAGTCTCAGTTGAGGGTGACACCTCAGAAGAACCTGGTGGGATCTCCAACTGGGTTCTGGTTGGAGTAGCCCAATATATTTGACCCAGTTGACCTTTTTGCACCTTTGTTACCTGTTCCACTTCTTGCAGGTCCACCTCGCACTCCTCCCACCCCTGGTCCAAATACCTTGATTTGCCAGATCCTTGCAAAGAATACACTCTGGTGCACTATGCTGCACCTTTAGGGGTGCTACACCCCTTTCTTATAGGATCTAATGGTGGAGATATCTCCTGGTAAGTTCTTATCCCTTAATGCCCGGGACTTAATTTCCCCCAACAAAAGGCGGCAGGAGTGGCAATACCTATTGCCATACAAGAAATATGAGGGACAGGGAGCTTATTAACGGGTCCATTGTCAGCCTCCCTAAGGTCAATGCAAATCAGAAAAAGTACACTGTTCCACAAAAAGGTCAAAAGTCAGGAAGGCACTTCTAAATTTAGAAGCTAGAACCCTCACACATACATTGGATGTCATGCTTCATCATCGTGCCTGCTCCTCGTCAGATTGGCGCTGCAATGGCCGACGGGCCCCATGAGGAGCCTCTTTGCCAGAGATCTTGTGAAATGCGTTCCATCAAGAGGAAAATAGGAATGTATTCAGACCTATTTGAACAGAAAGAGAGCTAGAGAAAAAAGATTAAAATTGTCTCGAGAGCCTCACAGTAACAAATTTTTTCATTGTGACTTCACCCTGACAAGGTTTATGGTTGCTGTTTGAGAAGGGATTTCTCACAAATGAAAATATCATCAAATAGCGTGAAGCACCTTCCACGCCTACCTGGTGATGCAAGACCGGGTGAAAGTCGCAAGTTCTGGCTGACAGTGACAGAACGTGGTTTACCGCTTGAGTAGGTTCTACCCTCTTGCAGCAAGTAACCCAATTTCTAACAAACAGCAAGTAGCATTGTAGCACACAATTAATTATACGTGTCCTAGCACCACCGACCTAGTTTAAATACTCCTTGCCTCCGGAGTCGGGTTCTGAAGTACTGGAGCACAACCACACTGCTTCACGAGCTTGAGAAATGCTGCATATTAGAGACAAAGTAGTGCTCATTTTATCTAATGCTGAATTATGTTAACCCTGATATATTTGCTTTCAGGGAGTAAGTGCTACCTTTGAACGTCTGAGAACTGTACACCAAATAGTACTAATTTTGCATGTGAGAGAACAGGGCTGATTGCAGAGGCCACCTAACTTTTTTGCCCCCATTTTCCACTTTTTGCTGGTGTTTTCCTGACTCTGATGGTGCCCTGGGTACTGATAACCAGTCCCAGGGCCTGTGCTCTGTGTAAAATCAGTATGCAAATTAGGCTAATTATATTTGGCTAAGTCAACCTACCTATAAGTCCCTAGTATATGGTAGGGCATGTAGGTTTAGGGTCCCCAGCTTAGGTAGTGTACCCATAGGTGCACTGCTGAGGTGCCCAGTGTCATTTTAAAGGCAGGCCTGCCTTGCTGGCTGCTTTTAAATTAAAGTTATATGCAAATTCGACTTTGGAATTAAAAGTAGTTCCAAAGTCTTAAACTACCTTATTTTTACATATATGTCACCCCTAAGTTGTCACCTATGTGCCCCTAAGGCTGGGTGCCATGTAACTGTAAGCAGGGACCTTATAAAAAATAGCTTTATAAGCCCTGGTGAGATAAAACAGCCAAATTTGTTTTCCTTCATTGTAGTGAATGGCCTCCATAGGCTAGAATGGCGAGACTTTATTTGAATTTTTAAAGTCTCCTTAAGTAACAGATACCAAGAGTTTGGTATCAAATTAATTGTTGTAATAATAAATCCCACAACTTCCAGTTGTGGGATTTAATATAACTTGTTCAGGTAAAGAGTTTTAAACTTTACCTAAAAAGTTGCCACATTCAGCCCTGCAGTGTTTTTGCTGCTGTGCTCTGATTGTCCAGCCTCTGGCAGCATGGCCAGGCTGCCTTGATGAGGTGTGAAGTGGCCTGACTTCACACAAAGAGATGTGCCTGTGGGAGGAGATCTCCCCTCAGCAGATGGTGAGGCAGGAAGGGGGACGGCTGCCAAACTGGTCTTCAAAGGCAGAAAAGGACATTTGGAGCAACCCAGCAACTCCCCCACATCCTGCAAATGCAGACAATTAGGTGCCCCCTTGATTAGATGAGGAGAGGGCAGGAGAGGGGTGTGTTTAGGACTTTTAGCCACACCATTGGGTGGGCTCAGCCAGATGTAACCTCCAAAAATCACTCTCAGCCATGATGGATTTTTGAGGAATGTTGCTCCCTGGGATTGATTTTTGGCACACTTCCCTGGAAGTGGTCATCACAGGGGGAAGGACCCTGCACCTGATTGGAGAACTAGGACCCCCCTGTTTTTCACCCAAGGGCAGGGATAAAACTGGCAGACCTGCACCCACACCTCAGATCCCCATCAGATTCCAACAATTAAGAACTACAGAAGAAGAAGGACTGCCCTGCTGGACCCCTGACCTGTACCTGGACCCTGCACTCTGAAGGACTGCACCAGCTGCACACTTGGGCTTCACCACAAGAAGGACTTTGCCTGGCTTCAACTGGTTCAAGGAGTGACTCCCTGTTTGCTACAGGTGAAAAATTGCTAACCAGAGTCCCCTGCACCAACTCCTAAAGAAACCAACCAGCTGACCACTGGCCACTGGCCAAAAAGGAGTTTGCGCCAGGTGCATTCTGGGAGTTGTAGTCCACACCCCCAATGATCATCTCAGAGCTTCTGGAACCTTGGGGTGAGCTGTAGACCCCAGAAGAACCTTAAAGGAACATCTGGAAGAAGATCCAGTAGTTTGGATAAGTTTGGAGAACTTATGAAAAAAAGCTGCATAGAGGGACCAACCCACCGCAGCAACTCTAGCCGGTTTGCCTCAACGGCGACCCGGCCTGACTTGCAGGTTCGTCCCGGTGAAGAAAATCTCCAAAAAAGAGACTAAGGGGGTCATTCCAACCCTGGCGGTCGGTGTTAAAGCGGCGGCCAACCCGCCAACAGGCAGGCGGCCAAAAAACTGGAATTCTGACCCTGGCGGGAACCGCCAACAGATACCGCCACTTTAACACTCCGACCGCCACGGCGGAACAAACAAACAGTGCGGCGGTCACCGCCAACAGACAGGCGGCAGACAATGTACCGCCCACCCTATAACAACTCACCAATCCGCCACCTTTTCCGGGGTGGGAGCCCCGCCGATAAAAACACGGCGGAAACAGACAACAAACGGGAAAACGCTCACCTCTACACACTCCACGAGGAATCTGGACAGCATGGAACCCGAACTACACATCCTACCAGCAATTGTCTACCTGCTCCTCTACCAGGAGCACGAACGCCGGCGCAGAAGACTACGGTGAGTACTGCACCTACGACACAGGGGAGGGGGGAGGAGAAAAGGTAACGTGCACATACATACGCGACACCCCCCCCCCAACTACCTACACACCAATGCAGAGCAACAACTCAGAGTAACACCCCCCAAACCCCACGGAAGAATGCAAAGACAAAAAAATATGATATCGAAAACCAAATATATTGTAAGCCTAAGTAAATAAGTAATTCGGACATCCAATAACTATATACACATGTGTAAATTGTCCCGTAAAAATTGGCTTACAGTCATTGTACGTGGGCCAATGGTCCTCAACACATGGACAAAGCCCACACCGGAGACCCGAATCCATTGGAGAGAACACTGCAGGGGCATCAGATAGAAAAACTACAGGCACCTCAGGGGGAAGGAAAGGGGGGGCACCTCAGCCACATGAGTCCACGACGCTAGATCCACGAGGGGCCTCCATGGCCACTGTACCTTCCTAGGGAGTGCAAAGCCACAGTCTCACAAGTCCAGACAGTGGGTGGCCTGCCCACTGTGCCATCCTGGGGAGTGCAAAGCCACAGTCTCACAAGTGTCTACAGTGGGTGGCCTGCCCACTGTGTCATCCTGGGGAGTACAAAGCCACAGTCTCACAAGTCTCTACAGTGGGTGGCCTGCCCACTGTGCCATCCTGGGGAGT
Source organism: Pleurodeles waltl (assembly GCF_031143425.1). Lineage (NCBI taxonomy): Eukaryota > Metazoa > Chordata > Amphibia > Caudata > Salamandridae > Pleurodeles > Pleurodeles waltl. Next base: position 1,502,921,179 of record NC_090446.1, on the reverse strand, counting down.
GCAAAGCCACAGTCTCACAAGTCTCTACAGTGGGTGGCCTGCCCACTGTGCCATCCTGGGGAGTGCAAAGCCACAGTCTCACAAGTCTCTACAGTGGGTGGCCTGCCCACTGTGCCATCCTGGGGAGTGCAAAGCCACAGTCTCTCAAGTGGATGACAGACTCCACTGGTACTGGAGACGTCTTGGTGGCTAGAGTGTATTGTGCAGCCCTGCCCAACACTGATACGGGCCGCCCCTTCTGCCAATGGGCCAGCGGTGCTTGAGATGAAGGGCCCAGCGGAGCGGTGCTTGAGATGAAGGGCCCAGCGGAGCGGTGCTTGAGAAGAAAGGGCCCAGCGGAGCGGTGCTTAAGACGGCGGTGCCCAGCGGAGCGGTGCTTGAGAGGAAGGGCCCAGCGGAGCTGTGCTTGAGATGAAGGGCCCAGCGGAGCGGTGCTTGAGATGAAGGGCCCAGCGGAGCGGTGCTTGAGAGGAAGGGCCCAGCGGAGCGGTGCTTGAGATGAAGGGCCCAGCGGAGCGGTGCTTGAGAGGAAGGGCCCAGCGGAGCGGTGCTTGAGATGAAGGGCCCAGCGGAGCGGTGCTTGAGAGGAAGGGCCCAGCGGAGCGGTGCTTGAGACGGCGTTGCCCAGCGGAGCGGTGCTTGAGATGAAGGGCCCAGCGGAGCGGTGCTTGAGATGAAGGGCCCAGCGGAGCGGTGCTTGAGAGGAAGGGCCCAGCGGAGCGGTGCTTGAGGCGGCGGTGCCCAGCGGAGCGGTGCTTGAGATGAAGGGCCCAGCAGAGCGGTGCTTGAGATGAAGGGCCCAGCGGAGCGGTGCTTGAGACGGCGGTGCCCAGCGGAGCGGTGCTTGAGAGGAAGGGCCCAGCGGAGCGGTGCTTGAGACGGCGGTGCCCTGTTCAGCGGTGCTGGTCTTGAAGGGCCCTGTTCAGCGGTTCTTGAGACGGCGGTGCCCTGTTCAGCGGTGCTGGTCTTGAAGGGCCCTGTTCAGCGGTTCTTGAGACGGCGGTGCCCTGTTCAGTGGTGCTGGTCTTGAAGGGCCCTGTTCAGCGGTGCTGTTCTTGAAGGGCCCTGTTCAGCGGTGCTGGTCTTGATGGGCCCTGTTCAGCGGTGCTGGTCTTGATGGGCCCTGTTCAGCGGTGCTGGTCTTGATGGGCCCTGTTCAGCGGTTCTTGAGACGGCGGTGCCCTGTTCAGCGGTGCTGGTCTTGAAGGGCCCTGTTCAGCGGTGCTGGTCTTGATGGGCCCTGTTCAGCGGTTCTTGAGACGGCGGTGCCCTGTTCAGCGGTGCTGATCTTGAAGGGCCCTGTTCAGCGGTGCTGGTCTTGATGGGCCATGTTCAGCGGTTCTTGAGACGGCGGTGCCCTGTTCAGCGGTGCTGGTCTTGATGGGCCCTGTTCAGCGGTTCTTGAGACGGCGGTGCCCTGTTCAGCGGTGCTGGTCTTGAAGGGCCCTGTTCAGCGGTTCTTGAGACGGCGGTGCCCTGTTCAGCGGTGCTGGTCTTGAAGGGCCCTGTTCAGCGGTGCTGGTCTTGAAGGGCCCTATTCAGCGGTTCTTGAGACGGCGGTGCCCTGTTCAGAGGTGCTGGTCTTGAAGGGCCCTGTTCAGCGGTTCTTTACATGTGTCTCTAGGGCACCAGATCCGGACAATAGATGGTGTTCATTCGCCATCCGACTTCTTGCTTGCTGGGCCCTCCTGTGCTGGTGTCCCGTGCCCGTGGGTGTCCTCCTTCATCCCAGGAATGGGGCTGGATGGGCCCTCCTGGGCTGCTCGCCTGCTGCTGGACTTGTCTGCCGTGCTGCCCTTGCCATCTTTCCTTGAGTCTCTGTGGCCCTTGCCTACCTTTGTAGATGTGCCAGGTGGCACCCCACTTCCTGACGGGGCCAGGGTGGTGGCTGTGGAGGCTGCCGTCTCTGTCCTCTCGCGCCGGGCCTTCCCTTTTTTAGACTTTTTCCCAGGGGGTGGGCTGGCTGTCCCTTTGCTGCTGGCCGATGTAGCTGCCCTCGAAGGTGGTGGACTCCAAAAAACCCTGGACGATGGTCCTTGTAGGTCCAGGGGTTGTGGTGGCTGAGGTGCTGAATGGACTTTTACGAGATGGAGGGGGTGGGTCAGGTGATGGAAAGAGGTTCAATTTTGAGAGGAAAAGCTTTTTCGGAGCAATGGGAAGGGTAGGTGGAGTGGGTATGGGAGTGGAGGAAGAGGATGTGGTCGTAGGAGAGTCAAGTGTGCTGTCTTTGGGTGCAGGTGCTTGTGACGGAGGCTGTCGTGAGGTGGATGGCTGTTGGGTGGGTGGCTGCCTGCGTTTGTGTGGTTTGGATGAGGGGGTGATAGACACAGTGGGAGAGGACACAGGGGACATGTAAATGGCAGTGGGGGTGGTGATTGCACGTGTGCAGAGTGTTCTGGTGGGTGTGCGTGTGATGGACGTAGTGGCTGATGATGTTGTGCATGCAAGTGTGAGTGGAGACGTCACAGGGAGGGAGGAGGGAGACGAGGAGGAGGGGGACACAGAGGAGGCAGTGGCTGTTGGCATGTCTGCATGTGGATGTTGCTTGTGTGAATGCTTGTGGGATGTGTGGTGCTTATGTCTGGATGAGCTGCCCTTGGGTGTTGAGGTGTGTGCAGGCTGGTCTGTAGGTGTGTCTGGGATAGGCAGAGGAACAGGGGAGTGGGACTGGGTGGAGGGAGTTGGAGGAGGGAGGCTGGAGACAGGGACAATGGCTGCCGTCAGTGCTGAGGCCAGAGTGTTGAACGATCGCTGATGGGCAGCCTGACCCGAATGAATGCCCTCCAGGTATGCATTGCTCCGATGCACCTCCCTTTCTACCCCCTGGATGACATTCAAAAGGGTAGACTGCCCAACAATGAGCGTCCGGAGGAGGTCAATGACCTCCTCACTGAGGGCAGCAGGGGTAACTGGGGCAGGGCCTGAGGTGCCTGGGGCGAAGGAGATGCCCGCCTTGGTGTGCGAGCGGGCACGGGGCGAACGCTGAGGGGCTGCTTGGAGGGCGGAGTTGGTGCGCTGGGTGGCGGCTGTACCTGTTGTTGCGGTGGGCACGGATGTTGCCGCCACCAAAAGGGAGCTCCCTTCCGAGGACATGTCGGTGTTGCTGATGTCTCTACGTGTCCTCGTTGTGGAGCCCCCCTCGCCCTCCGTCTCACTGGTCAAATCTGAGTCTGTTGCATGGCCCTCCGGGGCCACGTGAGATGCAGCTCCCTCGTGCTCCAATGCCACTTCTCCTCCGCCAGATGATGCTAATGCACACATGAACAGGAAGAGCAGAAAAATAAAGGGGGAGGGGGACATAAAGACATGTTGAGTGCATGCATTGGTAACACAGTTGGCGGAGAGGACAGACACAGAAGCCCCCTGCACTACGCCGCGCACTTGGGGTACACTACACAATCAGTGAGACCTGGCCTACAAGCCAATGGACGAAAACTGCACACATAGGTGACACAGGGCCATTGATAGCTGTACTTGGCACCCTACAGAGGTGGAGGGCGGTAACACAGGGCCATGCCTTACGGAGGGGACTAGCCTACAGAAATCGCCCTGGCCTAGTGATACCCACATCCCTCCTCCCCCACCCAGACACCTCCACTGCGCGCTAAGATAGCAGAATGTGCTTGTACTCGCCCCCTTGTGTCTGCTGTGATGTCCTCACGCGCCCATCCAAATCGGGGTAGGCCACCGCCAGGATCCGGGACATCAGGGGGGTCAATAGACGACTGGCACCCCTCCTACGTTGGGAGGCCATCCCCAGCAGAGCCTCCGCGGTCTTTCTGCTCCCGCAGCGGATGTCCTCCCACCTCTTGCGGCAGTGGGTGCCCCGTCTGTTGTGGACCCCCAGGGTCCGGACGTCCTTGGCGATGGCACGCCATATGTCTATTTTCTGATGGGCGCTGACCTATGTGACACGTACAGGGAGAGACAAGAAATATATCAAAATTTTCTGCATGCTCGATGTGAGTGGCCCCCCCTCCCCACCCTTGCCATGTGGCACATGCTCTCATCTGTTGTTTGATGCATGCCTCATTCGCTCCCCTCCGCAAAGTCGTTCATTCACACCACTCAACCCAGGCATAGGCCACAAAACATGGTCCCAGTGTACTTACCTGTTGGTCTGGAGGACGGTAGAGTAGCGCATACTGGGGGAGGACCTCATCCACAAGTTTTTCCAGTTCTTCAGAAGTGAAGGCAGGGGCCCTCTCCCCAGTCGCAGCAGCCATTGTCTCTTCCAGACCGAGGTCACACCAGCACTTGCAGTATAGGTCCTCTCCTGTGGATGATCAGGTCTCGAGTGATTAAGCAGATAGAAAATGGCGGTCACGCCCGCGGCGGTGCGTACCGCGGCGGTGCGTACCGCGACCACCGGCGCACATCCTCATTGGCTCCTGAAACCCATAGGGTTCAATGTTAACCAATGCGGCTTTGCACCGCGGTCTTTGACCGCCTACCGCAACGGTGCGCCACGCCAGCGCATTGACCTCACATCCCATTGTCACACTTCACAGGTCAGGCAGCCGCCATTTCAAGGGCCCACATGGCTTAATTTCTACTGCGTCACACAGGCCTAGGCCTTGCATTGCCACTCATACAAGTCTTTCAATGCATAGAGAATCGTGTACTGTGCAAGCTGTGTGAACGTACCTGTGGGTTGCTTGACTCTGTGCTCCATGTTGTCCTTCCTAGGCACCGTCCGCTGGGACTTGCGAGGAGATGGAGGAATCCTCCGGTGTACAGACCGCTAGTGGACCTGTCGACAATGGAAGAAAGACATGTCATACTGACATACAGACTTGACCGTGCCACTATACAGGAACTGTGTGCCCAGCTGGAGCCAGACCTGATGTCACCCATCCGCCAACCCACAGGGATCCTCCCTCTAGTGCAGGTTCTGTCAGTACTCCATTTTTTGGCAAGTGGGTCATTTCAATCTACAGTGGCCATTTCATCATGGATGTCCCAGCCTATGTTTTCTAAGGTATTGTCCAGAGTGTTGTCTGCCCTGATTAAATACATGCGGAGCTACATTGTTTTCCCTGAGGTGGGCGATTTGGATACAGTAAAGGGTGATTTCTATGCCCTTGGACATATTCCCAACGTCATTGGTGGCATTGATGGGACCCATGTGGCTTTGGTTCCCCCCAGAGGAAGTGAACAGGTGTACAGGAACAGAAAAAGTTATCATTCGATGAATGTCCAGGTGGTCTGTTTGGCAGTACATCTCCCATGTAAATGCCAAGTTCCCTGGGTCAGTGCATGACGCGTACATCATGCGAAATAGCAGCATCCCTTATGTGATGGAACAGCTACAGAGACACCGTGTGTGGCTAATAGGTGACTCTGGTTACCCCAACATGTCCTGGCTACTGACCCCTGTAAGGAATCCCAGGGCAGAGGAACAGTACAATGAGGCCCATGGGCGTACTAGGAGGGTGATCGAGCGGACCTTCGGCCTCCTGAAGGCCAGGTTTAGGTGCCTGCATATGACAGGTGGATCCCTAATGTACTCACCAAAGAAGGTGTGTCATATCATTGTGGCCTGCTGTATGCTTCACAACCTGGCTTTGCGACGCCAGGTGCCTTTCCTGCAGGAGGATGGTCCAGATGGTGGTGTTGTGGCAGCGGTGGAACCTGTGGAGAGTGAAGAGGAGGAAGACGACGGGGACAACACAGACAACAGGGACAGAGTGATTCTACAGTATTTTCAATAACACACAGGTAAGATTCAACACCGGCATTTTACGATTACTTACAGTCTCCAGCCTCTCCACTGTCTGGCCTATTCCCCCAGTGTATGTTAACTGATTTGTGACTTTCCCTTTAAATTTCAGCGATGGCGCCCCCACTGCGTGACCTCTGCTTGGTTTACCCATGTACTACAGCTGTGTGACAGTGGTATGTTCTTATCACTGTGTAACTGGACATTTTGGCAGCGTTATGTCTGATACATTTGTTCACAATACAGGCAGACTCCAGATGATTTTTGTGCAATAAGTGTTTTTATTAAAGTGCAGGAAATGGGGACATGGTTGCAAATCGGTGATGGGTGATGGTGGAGGAATGTCCATGGCAGAGTCCAGCTTTTCAGTCTCACAGGTGCATTGTCCATATGCCCGTGGAAGGTGGAGCAGGGGCAGTTAAAGGTTGGACAGGGTGACAATGTGGGACAGTGGGATGACATCAGGGGGTATCCTTTGCTGGCGGGGGTCTTGGCATCCTACTCTGTCTTCTTACGAGATCTCAGGCCCGCTTGCGGGGTGGTTCTTCTTCTGCAGGAGGTGGGGTTCTGGTGGCCTGTTGTTGTGTGGGGGCCTCCTGTCCACTAGCGCCGGCGGAGGTGGTTGCCTGTTCTTGGTCCATGCTAGCGACAGGGGCCCTTTGTGGTGCCACATGGTCCCGCAATGTGGTGACAATCTGGTTGAGTGCCCCGACGATGGTGCCCATTGCGGAACTGATGCTTCGAAGTTCTTCTCTGAACCCCATGTACTGTTCCTCCTGCATGACCTGGATCTCCTAGAACCTGGCCAGTACCGTCGCCATCATCTTCTGGGAGTGGTGGTATGCTCCCATGATGGAGGAGAGGGCCTCATGGAGAGTGGGTTCCCTGGGCCTGTCCCCCCCCTGTCGCACAGCAGCCCTCCCAGTTCCCCTGTTTCCCTGGGCCTCTGTCCCCTGGACCGTGTGCCCACTACCACTGCCCCCAGGTCCCTGTTGTTGTTGGGGTGGTGGGTTTACCTGGGTGCCCTGTAGTGGTGGACACACCGCTGATTGACGTGTCCTGGAGACAGAGGCATGGGCCCGCTGGGTGGGAGCTGTGCTGGTGTTCCCAGAGGGGGTTGGGTCTGCTGTGGCTGTGTGAGGGAAACCGACTGTCCCGAGGTCCCCGATGGGCCGGGCTGGTCATCTGGGTCCAGGGAGACAGAGCTGCTGTCATCACTGGTGGCCTCTTCTGGGGGTGGGATGGACATTTCTGGACCCTCCTGGGCGGTGTGGTGGCGTTCGGGTCCTGCAGGGGTATAGAGGTATGGTTATTGCTTCAGTGTGTGCCAGATGGTGCAATGGGTGGGTGCCCGTGTACCGCAGGGCTGGCATTCCTGTGTGGGGGCTTTTGTGAGGTTGGCTTGTGGGGGAGATGTGTATGTGCAGTGGGCATGCTTTGGTGATGGGTGTCCATGCTTTGTGGACGCATGCAGGGCTAGGTGTTGGGATGGGTGGGTTGTGATGGTGAGACATTTGCAGGGAGTAGGTGTGATGGGGTGGGGGTGAGGGTGGGGGTATGAATTGGGATGCAGGTGTGGTGGGGGGGATGAAGTAGTTACGATTTGACTTACCAGAGTCCATTCCTCTAGATACTCCTGCGAGGCCTTCAGGATGCAGGATGTGCAAGACTTCCTCCTCCCATGCTGTAAATTCTGGGGGAGTAGGTAGGGGTCCGCCGCCAGTCTTCTGCACCGCGATGTTGTGCCTTGATACCATGGAACGCACCTTCCCCCGTAGGTCGTTCCACCGCTTCCTGATGTCATCCCGATTTCGTGGATGCTGTCCCACAGCGTTGACCCTGTCGACTATCCTTTGCCATAGCTCCATCTTCCTGGCAATGCTGGTGTGCTGCACCTGTGTCCCGAAGAGCTGGGGCTCTACCCGAACTATTTCCTCCACCATGACCCGGAGTTCAGCGTCTGAAAACCGGGGGTGTCTTTGGGGTGCCATAGGGTGGTGTGGATGAGGTGTGGGGTGGTGTATGTGTTGTAGAGTGTGGTGAGTGTGGTGATGTGTGGTGTTTTGTGCGTGGATATTGTGTGGGTGATGGTGTGGTTTGCCTCTGTGTGATGGTGTTATCTAATCAGTGCTGTCTGTCTCTGGCTTTCTGTCGTTTTTTTGGTCGTAAGGGTTTGTGGGTGATGTGGGTGTGTGTTTTATATTGAATTGGGTTTGTGGGAGTGGTGTGTGTATGTGTATCAGGTGTGTGTATTTCGAATTGTCCAATGTGGCAGTGTTTTGGAGCTGTGTGTGTATTTTGACCGCGGCGGTGTGTACCGCCAATGGAATACCGCGGTTGAAAGACCGCCGCGTGGATTCGTGGGTCGGAATGGAATGGGCGTATTTCTGTTGGCGTGACGGTGGAGGTTTGGTCATCGCCAGTTTCCCGCTGGCCGTTGGTGTGGCAGACTTTTGTTGATGTCGGGTTTTTGGCGGTTTGCAAGTTGCGGGTCAGAATGACCGTGGCGGTTTACCGCGGCCGCGGCGGTGTTATGGCGGTCTTCTGACCGGCGGTAAGCGCCTTTTACAGCCGAGGTCAGAATGACCCCCTAAGTCTGAATGTAGAAAATTGACGGGACCTCCCTGCCAGCGTATCCGAGGAGGGCTCCAAGGACGACGGATCAAGATCTAGGTTTGTCTCAGTTGAACGATTTTCACCTCGGAAAAACGACTAAGTCCGAAGGTAAAAGTCTCCACCGAGGGCTCCCGTGATGCGTATCCGGAGAAGAGTTCCAGGAGATCGGATTGGACTGGCAGGTTCGTCCCGCTGAGGAAAGTCTTCAGAAAAACGACTAAGTGTGAAGGTAAACTTTTGACTGGGGCCTCATGCGGGCTGTAGCCGAGCCGGGCTCCATCGTGGTTGGCCTTAAACTTTGACTTTGCCCCAGTCGAGGTGTGACCACATGACCAGATTGGCGCTTTTTGTTTCTAGGCACTAGAAAACAATAATTCTTTAAAAATTCATATCACCGGTTCCCTTTATCCGATTTTATTCATTTTTGTGTCACTTTAAAGATACAAATATCATCTATTTTTAGAAATTGGTTTTGGATTTTTAAACTGCTTCCTTTGTTTTATTTAATTACTGTTTTGTGAAATTTGAATGCTTTACACTCTGTCTCCTAAATTAAGCCTTGTCGCTCGTTGCCAAGCTACCAAGGGTTGAGCTGAGTTTAATTTACTGAGACCTAACTGGACCTAAGTGGAGGTTAGTGGCCTATTGCTAAGTGTAGGTACCTACCTGCCCTTACCAATAACCCATTTTCCAACATTGTATTTACTGCAGATACTGTTCACTATTGCAACTTTAAGGAGGCTAAAAACAAAAGCACCAGAGTAGCAGCCAGAGAAATAATTGAGCTTCTGACAGGCCAGGGTGGTGGTGGGATGAACTGAGGGCAGGGTTAGTGGGGGGGTTGGGGACAGATTGCTGATACAATGTATCATCTCCCAGCTAACTCACTGCATAATAAAGTCAAGGTCCCTAAAAGTTTCTAAACCTGAGCCTTCTTGACTTAAGACTTTTTGAATTGACTAGGCTGATTTATTTGCTGTTAAACTGTTATCTGTAGGGATACATTGCCTCATATATTCTGGAGGTTAACCCTGATCTAATAAGATAGTGTCAACAATGATTATGCTCTGTTACACAGTGAAATAAAGTGTATTAGAATGAACTGGGGGTAGCATGTCACCAGCATTCAAGTACAACAAACACACCATGGAAAAAAGAAATAAAATGTCTTCTAAACAATAAAACAAACAATGTTAAAAATGAGACAAGCAAAACAGTGTTTCCACCCCTGCAATACTCTGGTGTTGTATGGTACTTTCTTCGAGTGTGTGTTCAGGTGCGAATGCTTCATTGAAGACAGATCAGTGAGCATTACAATTGGAGTTTAGAATCACTACTGCCCTGAGATTTGTTCAGATGAGCTGGAGAGCGCAGGACTGTGAGTATTGGACTCCATAGAGGTATGTTTGTCTTTACTGTGAGACACCTTGGGAGGGTTTACAGAGCTTCTTCTGAGAACCCAGTCCACAGATCTAATGGTAATCCAATAGACTGTGAGCACTTCTGAATAATACCAAAATAACTGTCCCTGCTCCAGATACTTGTGTTTTGACTCAATGACTCAGATATGATTTTAAGGCCCCAAGTTTTAGTGCAAAGAAAATAACGTCACATAGGAGGTGAGGTATTTTCCAAGTGTGATAAATAGCTCTGATTCTAGTATCACCAAATTCCATATGTATCAGAATGTATTCTATACTGCTTGCATGCAAATATTTACCTGGGGAATTGGGTAGGGTGTGTTTTGTTCTGTGCACATTTTACAACCAGATTTCTGTATCACGCAGGGATCAAAAGCTATCCTCCAACCCTGAACGAGTAAAGAAAAAAATCTTAATAGTGATGCCTCTAATAAACTCTGAAGCCATCAAAACAATTTGGGCCTGTTGAGAAGTTTGGGCCTGATTTGGAGTTTGGCGGAGGAGTTACTCTTTCACAAACATGAGGAATATCCTGTCTGCTGTATTACGTTTCCATTATAGCCTATGGAGATTATAATATGGAGTAGGGGGGTTTCCGTCATGTTTGTGCTGGAGAAGCCTGACCTCCAAACTCTAAAGCAGTCCCTTTGTCTGAATTACGCCTGAGAACTGGAAAAGCATATGCTGGTGCAAGTGACACAATAGATATCAAAGTTAAAGAAAGCTGGTATACATCAGTGAAACTGTAACAGATAACTTACACATGTTTGTTATTAACATACTCTCTTAAGTGTCTCCTTTGTCATCCCCTGGGGTGTGCAGGAGGAGTGGTTGGAGAAATTGCAGAGACTTCTTGTTAAAAACGTGGGGCTCAATATACCAAGGGCTTGGCTTGCACTTGCATCACGCAAGATAACACAAAGCCTTAAGTTGGATTTGACAAGCCATGCAAAGCCACGTTGCGTGGCTCTGTGTGGTTTAATAAAGCTAAAGAAACACAAGACAGAACATTTTGGAGCCTTGTGTTATTTTGCATGAGAGAAGCTTTCCATGGGTAATGTTCAAAATGGTACACCTCCTTTATCCTGGCATAACAAAAACCGAGTTTCTCCTTGTTACTTCCTTTTTGTGTGTGTGATGTGCCCATCAGTGTAACAATGGCACCCTTGGACCATGGCACAAGGGTGTCTTCATTGGCGGCAGACAGCACACAGTTCTGTAAATATGTCAAATATCTGCGTTTCGTGAAATGTTAGTAAATCTGCATCATGATGTATACCCTCCGCTGTACATTTTACGGCACTTACAAACATTTGTAAGTGTATTTCATAGAGCTATCTGCACTGTCATGTTACAAATAAGTTCCTGGAGATGGGTTTCACCTTTAAGACAACTAACGGTGAGAAGTCAGAGGGGCTGGGGTGCCACAGGGGGGGAGGGACAGTCGTCTCGGTTCACATCCGGTGTTCTGTCTTTTGTCGCTCCCCGTCTTTTTTTCGGGTCAACTTTGTCCTGAGCGCATGCGCATGGTTGCACGCATGCACATGGATGATTTTGTCAATTTCACCATCCAAAAGCGCACCCCGTACAGCGCACTTTGAAGTGCATGCGCTTTTCATTTAAAAGTTGTCTTTAGCAGCTCAGTCACGCGACAGTCACAAGGACTGCGGTCAGCTATTTACAGTCACGCAACAGTCACGAGGATTGCGGTCGTGCACATGCACGTTTTTTAATTTCAAGGTAGTCTTTAGCAGCTCCCCTCACAGCTCATATGGACACGTGGATTGCAGTCGGAGGGTGTTAACGGTCACAGCTGATTGCGCTCACGACTGATTGTGCTCTTCTCTAAGGTAAGCACTCATGGCGATTATATATTTCATATATATAATTTCGGCCTTGCTTTTTTTAATGTGAGTTTCTCTTGCGTTTCTGCCCACCTGCTTATTACCGGTTCCGAACTGCGTCGCAGCAACCTGTTGGGCCGTTAGAAGCAGCTAGGGACTCCGCACGCATTTTGGAATCAGTAAATAAACGGCAAGCAGCGCCAGTAAATAAACGGCAGTCAGCGCGATTACTATGATAAAATGCTCATGGGTGGCCAGGCGCGCAGGCATACAGCGATGTACAAATGTTACTGCTACCTGTGAGTTCATTATGCAGGGCAGGCCATTGTCTTTATAATGGTCCTCGTCTAAATATGGGTATGTGTAGTTTTTGTCATATTTGGCTATGTCCTCAGCTAATTTATCTAGTTTTTTCTTTTGTGTGATATATGTAAATTCCTTGGCTGTTTTTTCTAGGTCCTCTAGTGCCTGGCGTGCGTTTGTCAGTGCGGTGTCATCTAGAATTTCCTTTACTAAATCCGTTATTTCCTTTTCTAGTTTATTGATGTGTTCTAAAGCAGTGTCAATACCTAGAACCATCCAAAAACTAGACAAACTAGATGCGGCTTTGTGATACACGATACATCGTGTACGAACCCAGGAGTTGAAATTGCTTCACACATGCTTGCAATCTGGACGATAGATCAGCAGCCTAACTAAAACTAGTAAGTTTCACGCTCTGCCCAGCTTAATCATAATCCATATTTATTCAACCCTTATCCGGATGGCATTTACAAGAATCCTCCTTTGTTGTAGATACCCTGAGCCCCAGATAAATTGGCGCTCCTGATACTTTCTCCAGCAATTGATCCTGAGACCAGCACAATACCAGTAAGTGCTCACTAGCATCCAGATAGATTTCATTTACTCTGAGTTTCACTGTTTTAATTAGGACCGATTTCCCTTGTTTTTAGATAACTCAAGCCGTTTAATACACCATCGGCGCTTGATGGGATTTTGAACACAGACTACAGGATAAGAGTAGACCCCCAGACCTTGGGACACTTACATTATCTGTAAGTTTCCACTGATTTATGGTTCTCTATAGATTGGAGCATACACTGTATATTTATTGATTTCACCATTATCCTACCAGGTAAATGTCCCTGACCACCAGACTGTTTTCAAACACTGGAATTTAGGTGAGTGCTGTCTTCCCACCACCCCCTTTTTTGACGTCATACGATTTATAATCAGGCCTCAAATAATCTGGTGATTTAACTACCCTTAGGTGCTACAAGTTGGAATTTCTTTGTCCTGATGATGACCCCGATTTGACTCACCTCCTCTACGGGGTCGAAACGTCGACATATCTCTAAGAGTAGATTATATGAATACAAAACATTCTTTGTGAGATTTCAGGGCTTCCTGGACTGCAGGAGCCACTAGAATTTCATAATTTTTCTTCTAACCACCTTTTGCACATACTGTATATATCACTTTCACTCACCCGCACCTCAGCACTTTCAGTGTTTTTATTAGGAGCACCTATCTAGACAAATGCAATTTTGACATATGGAATGACATGTTTAAAAGAAATTTACATGCAATTGTCTGGAATAATATGTTCAAAGAAATATATGATGTAATACATTTCTTGTGATGTTACATTAATGGTACGCAGAGAATTTCTTTAATTCCTTTAGTTATCTATTTACCGTGGAAGTCTAGGATACTTCCCCCTTGCCTTGACCTGTATTTAAAACACATTTATTACCCTGGTTATAAGTGTTAAAGGGTACTTGCCTCATTCTCTTTTACTTAATCAATATTTTTAGGCAAAATTCTCGTCTTCAGGAACTAAATCACCTTATAATAATGTTTAATCACTTCAGGTGATGGTGCACCTGTAAGTCTATCCCTTTCTGGTTCACTCGTTGTCCAATCCACTGCCCTCTTACTTTCAACCCACAAGTCAGCTGGAACCACTATCTCCAACAGAGTATTCAAGTCTTCCCACAAACATTTAGAAAGTTTCACAAATCTATCTGTCTGCAGGTACCATTCAACCGGTTTCTCCCTCAATTTTGGATAATCATTTGTGAATGACAGAATATCACTCCTGTGCCAGGGAACATGAACAAACTGCCCCCGGGAATCTCCCTCATTGGTCAAATTTTTCCTGGATCTTTTTCTTTTTGCACACTCTCTGACTTTTCTTGGGAATCTCGTTTCCGTTTCTCCTTCTTCTTTGCCCATCTGTCTTCCCACTTCTCTAATGCTCCCCAAATCTGAGCACTCTGCAATAGCTCCTTGAGATGCGCCTTCATCCCTGCTGACCTCATGTGTTCAAAATCCTTTGGCTCAAAATCTAATCTGTAACTCCTTTTCAAGTGCTTTGATTTCTCCATTTCTGGATCATGTTTATCTGCCAGATTGGCTCATTTCTGCTGTATCTTGCCCACTTCTCTCGTAATTCTCAGACACAAATATCTCAGCTCTTCTTCTGTGCAGGATTCTAACCTGTTCACTCCCATCGATCCCTTGTCTAGTTCAGTTATCTCTGTAGCCAGTCTCACACAATAAATCTGCTCCTCACCCCTGGATGTATTAGGAGGAACATTCAGACTATCTAACCACTTGTTTAGCTGCTGTGCTGTCAATCCCTGTGTTAGAAATGGGGTCTTTGGTTGACAGTCAGGTTACCCCCTGTTCAAGCAAGGACCCTCACTCTAGTTAGGATAAAAGAGAATCACCCTCAGCTAACCCCTGCTTACCCCCTTGGTAGCTTGGCAGAGCAGTAGGCTTAACCTCAGAGTGCTGGGCGTAAAGTATTTGTACCAACACACACAGTAACTTAATGAAAACACTACAAAATGACACAACACCAGTTTAGAAAAATAGGAAATATTTATCTAGACAAAACAAGACCAAAACGACAAAAATCCAACATATACAAGTCAAGTTATGATTTTTTAAAGGTTTAAAATAAAAAGAGTCTTTAGGTAGTTGTAACAACACACTAGCGCTGCTAGCGTGAGAATGTACCTGGTTTGCGGCAAAAATAACCCCGCACGGGCGGTGTGCGTCGAAAATAACCCTGCACGGGTATATGCGTCGAAAACAGCTCGGCACGGCGAGGCGCGTCGAAAAAGCCAGCCACGCTGGTTGCGATCTCTCAGCCTTCGTCAGCGATGCTGCGCGTCGTTTCTCCTGCTCCGGGCGTCGATTCTCCGGTCGCGTTTCCTGCGGCGTCGTTTCTCAGCTGCGGAGCCGGCGTCGCGTCGTTTTCTCAGCCGCGATCGGATTCGCGTCGATCTTTTCTCCGCACGGCGCTCGGTGCGTGTATTTTTGTCCTTAGGCTGCCAGCCTCTCCTTTCAGGGTCCCAGGAACTGGAAGGGCACCACAGAGCAGAGTAGGGGTCTCTCCAGAGACTCCAGGTGCTGGCAGGAAGAAGTCTTTGCTATCCCTGAGACTTCAACAACAGGAGGCAAGCTCTACATCAAGCCCTTGGAGATTTCTTCTTCAAGATGGAAGGCACACAAAGTCCAGTCTTTGCCCTCTTACTCAGGCAGAAGCAGCACTGCAGGAAAGCTCCACAAAGCACAGTCACAGGCAGGGCAGCACTTGTTCCTCAGCGATCAGCTCTTCTCCAGGCAGAGGTTCCCCTTGATTCCAGAAGTGTTTCTCAAGTTTGTAAGTTTGGGTGCCCTTCTTATACCCATTTTAGTCTTTGAAGTCACCTTCCTTCAAAGGGGACTCACACCTTCTTGTGAAATCCTGCCTTGCCCAGGCAAGGCCTCAGACACACACCAGGGGGTTGGAGACAGCATTGTCAGAGGCAGGCACAGTCCTTTCAGATGAGAGTGACCACTCCACCCCTCCCTCCTAGCAGAGATGGCTAATCAGGAAATGCAGATTACACCCCAGCTCCCTTTGTGTCACTGTCTGGTGTGAGGTGAAAAACAACCCAACTGTCACTCTGCCCAGACGTGGATTGGAGTCAAGCTGCAAAACACCAGAATCATAAGCACAGATAAATGCGCACTTTCTAGAAGTGGCATTTCTGTGATAGTAATAAAAAATACACCCACACCAGTAAGCAGTATTTATTATCACCATCACAACCATACCAAACACGCCTACGCTAGCCCTCATAAATCAGACAATACCCCTACACTTAAGGCAGGGCATTTCTAATGCAATCCTATGAGAAGGCAGCACTCACAGCAGTGAGACACCAAGTTAGGCTGTTTGTCACTACCAGGACAGGCCATGCAATATGGCACATGTCCTGCCTTTCTACATACATGGCACCCTGCCCACAGGGCGTACTTTAGGGGTGACTTACATGTAGTAAAAGGGGAGTTCTGGGCCTGGCAAGTAAATTTAGATGCCAGGTCCCTGTGGCAGAAAACTGCGCACACAGGCCCTGCGCTAGCAGGCCTGAGACAGGTTTGAAAGTCTACTTCAGTGGGTGGCGCAAGCAGCGCTGCAGGCCCACTAGTAGTATTTAATTTACAGGCCCTGGGTATAGAGATACCACTGTACAAGGGACTTATAGGTAAATTAAATATGCCAATCAGGTATAAGCCAATCATACCAACTTTAGATGGGAGAGCACCTGCACTTTAACACTGGTCAGCAGTGATAAAGTGCTCAGAGTCCTAGAGCCAACAGCGAAAGGTCAGAAAAACCAGGAGGAAGGAGGCAAAAAGACTAGGGATGACCATGCGTGTGGCCAAAAGTCCAACACAACCCCCTACCAGCCAAAATCCAGGGGAGAACAATCAATACCTTGATGTACTTTCCTGATTGGGGCGATAGAACAAGGACCCAGGCCCACAACAGCAGGGGCATGTTCCAGTTCTACGCCTTCCTGACTCCACTGGGATCTCTCTGTCAATGCGTCCCAGGCAGCCTAGACCAACCCACGGGGATTCTCTAGCTGCCAATGGCCAGAACCAGGCCCCAGGCCATCTAGGAGCCTCTGGTCTCTGAAACCATAATGAGTGGGGGGCGGAAGCCCCAGGTGCAAAGCAACCTGTCTCCACTCCATTTTTGATCAGTTCAGGGGCTCTACCCTGCCACTGATCCACCAACCTAGGGTCCGCACCCATAGGTTCTACAGGGGCTAGAGGCGAGGCTCTCCTCCCTCTACCCCTCCTTCTAGGATCCCGCCCTCCTCTCCTAGGAGGGGTATCACCAGAATCCACACTTGCCAGGGTGCTGGGTACAGCAGCCCTGCACAACTTTCTCGCCAGCCCAGGATCACTACCTGGCGACTGACCACCCAACCCAGGGACGACACCCTTGGGTTGCACCGGGGTCCGGGGCGGGCTTCCCCCTCCCTGAACCCCACTTCCAGAGTCCTGCGTCTCCCCACCTCGGGAGAAGCCACCAGAAGTTTCACACGGGGAGGTGAGCGCACTAACCGCCCCCCCAACCAGGTCAGAGTTTACCCCCTGAACCTGTCTATCTAGTCCAGGGACGACACCCTTGGACTGGACCATTGCCCAGCGAACCAGGACTTCCTTGGGAGCACACCTACCCCCTACCAGATCAGAGCTTACCCCCTGAATCTGGCAATCCAACCCAGAGTCACTACCCTGCGGTTGAACCACTGCCTGGCGCACCAGGACTTCCTTGGGAGCACACGTACTCCCCATCAGGTCAGAGTTTACCCCCTGAACCTGATCATCCAACCCAGAGTCACCACCCTGCGGTTGAATCATTGCCTGGCGCACCAGGACTTCCTGGGGGGCACACCTACCCCCCACAAGGGAAACACTTTCCCCAAGGGCCATACAAGAGTCTGGCTGGCGCAGGTCTCCTGACCTCTGCCCATCTGACAGAGCCTGGATTCCCCCCAGCCCAGAAATGGTCTCACCAAGGTCATTCCTGGGGGGCTCTGCACTCAGAGCTGACCCCTGACCCTCCAGGTTCTCCACTGGGGCCCGCAGCCCCCTCTCAACCCTATGCCTGGATTTCTGCCTCCTCCGCTGTAGAGCGAGACTACCAGACACCAGGACCGGCGGAACGCTATCACCAGCCACCCGCCCAAGTCCTAATGACAAAATGGGATCCTTCTGAACAGCTGGCCCTACGGTACAGGCTAGGCTCACCTCCTGGCGTTCACTCATGGAACCCTCCAGGACCTGGGACTGGAGCTCGGGTACCCTGGGCCTCAGCCCAACCCCATTCCCTCTCTTCTGAGACTGGACATGGGGTGCCTTACCCGCCCCAATACACTGGGACCTACCTGGGACACAAGCCTTTCCCACCACACCTGGTTGGGAAACACCTAGACCACTCTCATTAGGAACACCCCCTAATGTCACACCAGATCCTCTGGTACGCAACCAGAAGTCTGCCTCCTTTGCAAGCTCCCTGGGGTCAGAGAGCTCACACACTGACAAGTGTTGGCGTAACTCTGAAAAACAACAACGAAACAGGTGCTCTCTGAGAATCAGATTAAACAGCCCTTCAAAATTGTTTACTGTGCTACCCTTCACCCATCCATCTAGTGCAATGCAGCAAGCCTCCACAAACTCCTCCCAAGACTGGTGGGACAGTTTCTTACCACCCCTAAACCTTTTTCTGTATTCCTCAGGGGAGAAACCATACTTCACAATCAGTGCGTTCTTCACAGCGGAGTACCCCTCCCTGTCACTCTCTTCTAGAGTCAGTAGGGCATCCCTCCCCTCCTCAGGAATAAAACTCCCTAGGCCAGTTCCCCAATCCTTCTCAGGGATCCTGCGCTCTACCAGAGCCTTCTCATATTCCTTTAACCACTGACGTATGTCACCCCCCTCTTGGAACCTAGGTACCAGATCTATGGGTATGTGAGTAACCTCTTTGCTACAGCACTGTACATTGCTGCCACCACTGGACTCCACCTGCAACGCTGGTGAGTCCAGAACCTTCAGACTGCGCTCTAGAGCGAGTCTTTCTCTGGCAAAGGCCCTCTCTGCCTCTGCCATTCTCTCCTGTACTAAGGCCTTCTCTACCTCAGCCCTTCTCTCCTCAACAGCTAGGCGCGCTAACTGCAACTTCAGGTCCCTCTCTTCCCGCCTATCTCTTAGCTCATCAGGCGTCAAGGAATGAGAGGTAGCCCTGCTTCTTACACTGGACCCAGCAAGGGACTCCCTATCACTGGGGCCTTCCCTGTCAACTGGCGTCCCCAACCGGTCATTCTCACCCTCCTGATCAGTCTCTCTACCACTCTCTAGGGATGAGGTCTGGGAGCCCTCCCATTGGGAACCCTCGCTACACTCAGGATCCTCTGGGTACCCCCTACGCACACTCCCTCCCTGGGTAAATGTCACAAACCTTTCAAAGAAATTCAGAGATCTCCTGAGGTCCCCTTCTACAGGCAGCCCTCTCTCTCTACAGAACCCCTCTAATTCCCCCTGCGTGTAAAACGGCAGGTCCTCTAAATCAAAGGTAAGCCCCATCTTGAAAAGGTACAAATAACTCAACTGTGACAACCACAATACCCAAGCGTGAGAACTGAAAACAGGAAAAATGACCAAAGAGAGAAAGTTAAGAGAAGCCAAACATGTGATGGTCTAAACGCAATCCTTGTAGTGAAATAATGAGTCACAATGGTACTGTGCAAGCGCAAGTCCTATCCTCACCGCTGACTTCCAATGTTAGAAATGGGGTCTTTGGTTGACAGTCAGGTTACCCCCTGTTCAAGCAAGGACCCTCACTCTAGTTAGGATAAAAGAGAATCACCCTCAGCTAACCCCTGCTTACCCCCTTGGTAGCTTGGCAGAGCAGTAGGCTTAACCTCAGAGTGCTGGGCGTAAAGTATTTGTACCAACACACACAGTAACTTAATGAAAACACTACAAAATGACACAACACCAGTTTAGAAAAATAGGAAATATTTATCTAGACAAAACAAGACCAAAACGACAAAAATCCAACATACACAAGTCAAGTTATGATTTTTTAAAGGTTTAAAATAAAAAGAGTCTTTAGGTAGTTGTAACAACACACTAGCGCTGCTAGCGTGAGAATGTACCTGGTTTGCGGCAAAAATAACCCCGCACGGGCGGTGTGCGTCGAAAATAACCCTGCACGGGTATATGCGTCGAAAACAGCTCGGCACGGCGAGGCGCGTCGAAAAAGCCAGCCACGCGACGGTCCGAAAGTCCCGCGGCGCTGGTTGCGATCTCTCAGCCTTCGTCAGCGATGCTGCGCGTCGTTTCTCCTGCTCCGGGCGTCGATTCTCCGGTCGCGTTTCCTGCGGCGTCGTTTCTCAGCTGCGGAGCCGGCGTCGCGTCGTTTTCTCAGCCGCGATCGGATTCGCGTCGATCTTTTCTCCGCACGGCGCTCGGTGCGTGTATTTTTGTCCTTAGGCTGCCAGCCTCTCCTTTCAGGGTCCCAGGAACTGGAAGGGCACCACAGAGCAGAGTAGGGGTCTCTCCAGAGACTCCAGGTGCTGGCAGGAAGAAGTCTTTGCTATCCCTGAGACTTCAACAACAGGAGGCAAGCTCTACATCAAGCCCTTGGAGATTTCTTCTTCAAGATGGAAGGCACACAAAGTCCAGTCTTTGCCCTCTTACTCAGGCAGAAGCAGCACTGCAGGAAAGCTCCACAAAGCACAGTCACAGGCAGGGCAGCACTTGTTCCTCAGCGATCAGCTCTTCTCCAGGCAGAGGTTCCCCTTGATTCCAGAAGTGTTTCTCAAGTTTGTAAGTTTGGGTGCCCTTCTTATACCCATTTTAGTCTTTGAAGTCACCTTCCTTCAAAGGGGACTCACACCTTCTTGTGAAATCCTGCCTTGCCCAGGCAAGGCCTCAGACACACACCAGGGGGTTGGAGACAGCATTGTCAGAGGCAGGCACAGTCCTTTCAGATGAGAGTGACCACTCCACCCCTCCCTCCTAGCAGAGATGGCTAATCAGGAAATGCAGATTACACCCCAGCTCCCTTTGTGTCACTGTCTGGTGTGAGGTGAAAAACAACCCAACTGTCACTCTGCCCAGACGTGGATTGGAGTCAAGCTGCAAAACACCAGAATCATAAGCACAGATAAATGCGCACTTTCTAGAAGTGGCATTTCTGTGATAGTAATAAAAAATACACCCACACCAGTAAGCAGTATTTATTATCACCATCACAACCATACCAAACACGCCTACGCTAGCCCTCATAAATCAGACAATACCCCTACACATAAGGCAGGGCATTTCTAATGCAATCCTATGAGAAGGCAGCACTCACAGCAGTGAGACACCAAGTTAGGCTGTTTGTCACTACCAGGACAGGCCATGCAATATGGCACATGTCCTGCCTTTCTACATACATGGCACCCTGCCCACAGGGCGTACTTTAGGGGTGACTTACATGTAGTAAAAGGGGAGTTCTGGGCCTGGCAAGTAAATTTAGATGCCAGGTCCCTGTGGCAGAAAACTGCGCACACAGGCCCTGCGCTAGCAGGCCTGAGACAGGTTTGAAAGTCTACTTCAGTGGGTGGCGCAAGCAGCGCTGCAGGCCCACTAGTAGTATTTAATTTACAGGCCCTGGGTATGGAGATACCACTGTACAAGGGACTTATAGGTAAATTAAATATGCCAATCAGGTATAAGCCAATCATACCAACTTTAGATGGGAGAGCACCTGCACTTTAACACTGGTCAGCAGTGATAAAGTGCTCAGAGTCCTAGAGCCAACAGCGAAAGGTCAGAAAAACCAGGAGGAAGGAGGCAAAAAGACTAGGGATGACCATGCGTGTGGCCAAAAGTCCAACACCCTGCAATGAGATATTACTTGCATTCGGCAATGGCACCTGTTGTACCATTGCACCCAGAGTTTGTGGCGTCAAAAGCTTCAAGCTCTGACTTACACTCGGACCATTTATGGCATCTGGAAGTGCAACAAGTGGACTAATATCCATTAATGGCCTAGATCCATCAAAGGTCTGTCCCATAGATGATATTACTTGCACATGGTCTCTTACTCCCCTCCTCACGAGGCTCTGTGACATTTCACCCTGTTCTCCTGCAATCAGCTTCTTTTGTGCAAACAATGGTACAGCTGGACCAACAGTAATTGGCAACGATATTGCATCTGGTGCGGCTCTGGCACCTGTATTTGGTGGAAAGACTACTCCCATACTCTGAATCATCACTGGTGTCACATCTGACTGTGTCCCTGTCAATGGTGTGAACTTCGGCAAACCCTGTGTCTGTGCCTGAGGCAACATTGGAGTCGGCTCAGTTTGAACCTGCATTGGCCTCAGAAGCACTTGCTCCGTAGGAACCACTAAGTTCGAGGTTGTCTCAAGAATCGGTACCTCTGGATAAATTCTCTGTACGGGTGGTGGATGCATTTGTGTTTGGACTACCGAAGTAGTTACTGCATACACAGTACTCTGCACTACCCCTTGTACCTGTCCACTATCTGTTTGCACTGGTCCCACTGTCCCCAACACTCTGGCTGGGGCAGTTGGAGCAGAACTAGTACTTGGACCCCCTTCATGCGCCGCATATGGTGGAGGTCGGTCCCTCAACACCTGAGTAATAAGATCCTCAACATCTGAATCTTCTTCTTCCACATAAGACTTTTTCTTCTTCTTACCCTCTGATGAATTCTAATCACTCCTGCTAGTATCCTCTTTCCCTTCTGTTTCATCTTCCTCTGTGATAGCTGGAAACAACTTCACACCCTGAAACGTTGCCATTCTCCACTTCTTCTGTTCTCAATCCCATCTCGCTTCCGCTAAAGACTTCTCTATCTTCCTTATTCTCCCCTGGAATTTCATTTCTTGATGCTGCCTCGCGATGAGCTCCCAAACCGCTAATGCCTCAAACTGTGCTGGTCTCGGGAGTGGCTTCATCTCAAATAGTGTAATTCACAACTGATCCAAATTCTCAAATTAAACGTTCCATGCTCCGGAAACGCTAGAGCTCCCTGTTTCTCTGTCAATTTGCACCACAGCTTTAACCAGAGACATGGCGCGACCCCTCTCTCCTCCATTACAATAAATGCGGAGACTTTTCTGGTGGGCTAGGCTTCCCCACTGTCACCTTAAAGTAAGTATCACCCTTCATGGCACTCCTAAACGCTTTTGAAAAACTTAATCTTTCTATCTTTTGTACATTTGATTCAATAAGGAAATGATTTTTACTCCCAAGATTCCTTTCACCCGCTTCCTCAACCAATTGCCTGTTGCGGACGGCTGCCAATCCACTCTTCTCACTAACCAACCTATCCCAGCGTGGCTCACTCTGATGTCACACTCACACGCTGCAGCTGACAAAGTCTTGCGGCTTGTCCTCCTGAACTCCAATTCTCACAAAACGAATGCAAAATTATTGCGAGCACTTAACCCAAACTCAAAAACCAAAAAAAAATCAGCTGGTTTTACTACAGGAAGGTACACAATCGCTTTAGAGCCCTTATGGATTTTCACTGATGGCCCTTTCGCTCATGCAGCTATTCCTCTTTCTCAGTCTCCCAGATTCGCAAGCAAAATTTCACTCTCAACTGATCAATGGGTCTCTCCAAATCTCAGTTGAAAATTGATCTTACTCGCTTTAACTCACACTCCAACTTGTTGACCAACCTACTAAACCAGACAGTTTACAACATATAACCAAGTTTCTCCTTCACTTGTCTATATATTTCGGAATCTTAGACCACTCAGAGTCTGTACATCACCAACAACCATATTGAATTTTTTTTAGCACAAAGCTCCACACGCATTTGAAGTTCAATGACTTCCCTACTCTCATACTGCAGAGTACGCACACTCCTACTAAACCTCAACTGGAGTAGGCAGACTCCCTACTTTACCTCACATACATCACAATTTACCTGCGATTTGCTTAAAAACCCAAATCACAATAATATTGAACAACTTAACTCTAACTCAAACTACCACCATAACCATCAGTCACCATGTAACTAGTTCTCCAAGGAAACTAACCATCAAGCTGCTACCAAAAACTTCTAGCGCGCCTGATCCTTAGTAAGTAAACTTACAAGGTGACGCATACAGGCCGATGAACCTTTTGGATCGCATGGAGTAACCTTGCCATGTAGTGACCAATATATATCAATAACTAATACACAATCAATAACCACTGAGGAAAACATTAATTATAGTCAACATTCATGAATAATCACAACTCAATATACGTTTTAACAAATGTTATTTCCCTATTAGTTGCAATTCTAATGTAATAAGGTTTACTCAAACTTTATTTTAATAATCTCGGAATTAATTCATTAGTGACCAGTCATTGCATTAACGTATAGTAATAAAAATTAATTCATGTTAGAAAAACCATAAAAATTCACTGAAAAAGCAAAGGTTACATGGCTTTATAGTTAGGAAATAGAATTTAAAAAAACGCATAGAAATTCACTTAAAAGAAAAGGGGACAGGGACGCTATAGTGAGGCTCACATTTTAAATGTACAAAACCATAGAAATTCACCAGTTAGAGTTATCTCAAGTAACTATAACTCATGCCCTAAGGTAACTATAACTCATGCCCCCACCAGGCACTGCTAATTACCTCACAAATTATGGCATTAATGACATCTTTGATAATGTCACTGATAATATCACTGTAATATTGGCTGTAAATTTTTTGAGGAAAAAACTGTGCATGGCGGGTGCACGAGTTATAGTTACCTTAGGGCACGAGTTATAGTTACTTGAGATAACTTTAACAATAAATGTGAATTTCTATGATTTCGTAAATACAAAATGTGAGCCTAAGTATAACGTCCCTGTAACCATTCTTTTTTATAAGTAAATATGTATATTCATAGACACACATTCAGTGAGAAAATGAAAAGTTAAACTGACCTTATAATTAGGTCAAATTTAACTTAACAAAATCACTGTGATTCACATGTTATAGCTATCTCATGTAACTGTATCTCATACTCTAAAGTAACTATAACTCCCGCCCCCACCATGCACAGTGTTGTTTTCAAAGTTCGGTGATGTTATAAATGATGACATAGAAGTTGTCATGAGTGATGTACTACGTGAGATAATTAGACGTGCTTAGTGACAGTGGAAAAAGCATCTTTTGTTTTTGTCATAACTTCATAGCCATTTGATGAATCTTCATGAAACTTCTGAAAAAATGGTCATCCATCTAAGTTCCTTCCTTTCACACTGATCTATCAAGCAGGGGCTGAGAAACGCGGAGGTCCCAAAACATGTTTTACCCAGTATGGGTTTCTTTTGAAACATTGGAACCGTGGTCCTAACTATAACTACTCAGTGTTATACATGTTTTGCCCCAAGTGGTTTAATATTTAGACTTTAATTAATGAGTCACTTGTAATGGCCTGATGTATGGGTGTTTTCATGGCAAACATTCAATGTTATCTTGTTTGAAGTATTTTAATGCTAGGTTTAGGGCCCTGGATTTATGATGGTGCAAAGAGCTCAAACCTCACTCATTCAGGCCTTTTGTAATTGCTTTCTCTTAATAATTAGCATGGAGCCAAGGCTAACACATCAACGTTTGTCTTCTGCCCCCACTATCCCACATAAAAGACATAGGGCCTGATTATGACCCTGGCGGATGGCGGAGGCCGTCCGCCAAGGTACCGCCGCTGAATGACCGCACCGCGGTCAAAAGATGCGGCGGCCATTTAGACATTTCCTCTGGGCCGGCGGGCGCTCTCCAAAAGAGCGCCCGCCGGCCCAGAGGAAATGCCCCTGCAACGAGGACGCCAGCTCAGAATTGAGCCGGCGGAGTTGCAGGGGTGCGACGGGTGCAGTTGCACCCATCGCGTATTTCAGTGTCTGCTTAGCAGACACTGAAATACTTTGCGGGGCCCTCTTACGGGGGCCCCTGCCGTGCCCATGCCATTGGCATGGGCATGGCAGGGGCCCCCAGGGGCCCCGCGGCACCCCCTACCGCCATCCTGTTCCTGGCGGGCGAACCGCCAGGAACAGGATGGCGGTAGGGGGTGTCAGAATCCCCCATGGCGGCGCAGCAAGCTGCGCCGCCATGGGGGATTCTAAGGGCAGCGGTAAACCGGCGGGAGACCGCCGGTTTACCCTTTCTGACCGCGGCCAAACCGCTGCGGTCAGAATGCCCTGCGGGGCACCGCCGGTCTGTCGGCGGTGCTCCCGCCGACCCTGGCCCCGGCGGTCTGAGACCGCCGGGGTTAGAATGAGGGCCATAGACTCCTATGCATCCGTTTATAATGAGCTTTATTCATCTACACAGCTCAAGCACAAGCGCTGCAATCAGACTGGTTGGGTTTGGGGCACCCATCACATTTCTCACAATTAAAGGTTGAACATGATTACATAATTCGACATAAAAATGGGTGGGGTGGAAAATTCCAAGTCATGGTCTACACTTGGCTGCCTGAGGTCTGGATGACACAAGAAAAGAACAGGAGATCTCAGGTCAGTCACATAGACACGTCACAGCATTCTTTCATAGCAACATCTCAGAGATTGACAATGACTGCAAGATGGAACAATGATCTGTCAATTGTGAATTAGGTGACATTCAAAAGCTTAATGCACATGTGAGACTAATTACACCTCAACCCTGATGGATATTCAGAGGAACCAAAGTCACTGATCCCATGAGTTGTAGTCTTCCTATGGTTAGGTAGGCAGGATGTAATGGGTCTGCGATAGAGAGAGCAGGTGAAATCAGCGCATACTTGCAGATCCCGCCCCTCATCATGGCAGTGTTTAAAGTTAGAGCAAAAACTGCCTGTCTCAAGCATAAACATCTTTCACTACCCACCACCACCCGTGAAGTGACTCTTGTAGACTCAACAACATCTTTCTTCAATTACCACGTTGGAAGGCATTGTGTACACAGCAGCATCCTCCTTCAGGCTACTTTATCAAATCAGCCTTTAGTTTCCGGATCATAGACTCCACCGCTTTAATCATTCTGTTAACATTTAGGCAAATGAAATGAGTCAATATTAAACTGGTCAACCAAATGTTCATTCATGTATATTTTGATGTACCCAGTGGATGAAAGTGGTTATACTCCCATTAGTAGTGAGCGGTCCCATTGAAGATTCCAGAGTAGAAGGCCTGCGCAAAATGTCAGATGGTATGATAGTAAACACAAATTGAACAGTAAAGATGTCATATGGCCAATGAAAATTGTATATAGCATATTGATAATGTTAGATGAGTCACTGGAAATTCCAGATGGTCTGGAAACAATATCCAGATATATTTCAGATATTAGGCAGTTTACTGGAGATATTAGATGAAAATTCTCAACAAAGATGTCTAATCCCCAAGGGAGTTTGTCATATAGCATTCTGGTTATATCAGCTACTGATAAGAAAAATAGGATGGCCTAATAGAGGTATCAGATGATGTACAGAAGATATCAGCTTACTGAATATATGTAAAAGGTCTATCAGAGAAGTATGATGGACTAGAGATTCAAGATGGTCTGGTCACGTTTACATGTATGCACACTGAGAAGTCCGATGGCCATGACATGAAGTAGGATGGCCCACCTGAAATGACAGTGGCTGTAGTATTGTAGCCAATGGCGTCAGGAAATACCTCATAGTCTGCCATAAAACTGAGTCAATCAATCAATCAATCAATCAGAGTCTAATCACCCGATCAGGTCTCAAGGCGCTTGGGGGGGCGGGTACTGCAGCTCATTGTGCTGGTTGGCTGGTTCAGTCAAATAGCCAGGTCTTGAGGTCCTCCCTGAACTAATGCAGAGAGGGAGATTGCCTGAGATGAAAAGGAAGAGAGTTCAAGGTCTTAACGATGAGGTAGGAGAAGGATCATCCTCCAGCTGTGGTCTTGCAGATCCATGGGTTAATGGTCAGGTGAGTGGAACGGAGTTGTCTAGTGGGTGTGTAGAAGGCAAGGCAGTAGTTGAGGTAGGCAGGTCCGATGTTCTGGAGGGCCGTGAAGGCATACATGAGGAGCTTGACAGTGATTATTTTGTTGTTGAGGAGCAAGTGCAGGTATCTCAGGTGCTCAGAAATTTGGGTGAAATGAGGGATGTCCTAGATGAGTCTGGCGGTGGTATTCGTGGACTGTTTGCATCTTCTTTTGGAGCCTCTGGGTGGTGCCTGCATAGAGTGCATTGCCATAGTTGAGCTTATTGGTGATGAGCTCCTGGGTGACTGTTCTTCTGTGTTTCACGGAGATGCACTTGAAGAACCTTTGGAGTCAGGGGAGCATGTGGAAGCGGGAGGACGAGACAGTGTTGACTTGGTGTTTCATAGAGAACGAGGAGTCGAGGGTGATGGTGAGGTTACATGCAAGGTCAGTCAGTGTGGGGGTGCTCTGAGTGTTGCAGGCCACCAGGAGTAGTCCCAGGTGGAGGGGGTCATGCCCAGAATGAGAACTTCTGTCTTGTCAGAGCTGAGCTTGAGGCAGCTCTCTTTCATACAGGTGGCAACTGCCTTCATTCCGTTGTGGAAGTTGGCCTTCACAACAGTAGGTTCATTGGTGAGGGAAAGGATCTGCTGAGTGTTGTCAGCATAGGAGACAATGTTGAGTCCATGGTTTCTGACAATGCCTTCTAGAGGGGCCATGTAGATGTTGAAGAGGGTGGAGGGAGGAAGGAGCCTTGGGGGGCGCCACAGCCAATCTCTGTAGGCTTGGATGTGAACGGTGGGAGCCTGACTCTCTGGGTTTGGCCGGTAAGGAAGGAAGGTGAGGATCCACTCCAGGGCTTTGCCGCGGATGCCTGCCTCATAAAGTCTTGCACAGAGGGTGTGGTGGGAGCCACTGTTGAAGGCGGCCGAAAGTTCCAGGAGGATGAGGGCTGCAGTTTCCCTTCAGTCCAGGATATTGAGGATGTCATCTGTTGCTGCGAGGAGAGCAGTTTTAGTGCTGTGGTTGCTTCTGAAGGCGGACTGGGAGGAGTCCAGGATGTGGTTGGTCTCAAATTCAGTGAGTTAGGCGTTGATGGCTTTCTCAATATATTTGGCTGGGAAGGGGAGCAGAGACTTGGGTCTGCAATTCTTGAGGTCCGTCAGCTCTGCAGAGGGTTTCTTCAGTAGCAGGTTTATCTCTGCGTGTTTCCAGTTTTCAGGGAAGGTGATGGTCTCAATGGAGCAGTTGATAGTGTGGCAGAGCTTGGGTGTGAAGGTGTCGCTGGCTTGGCAGAAGATGTGCTGGGGCAGGGGTCCAAGGACAGTCTTCGTGATCCGTAGAGTGTCATCAGTGGTGAGGGTGGCCCAGTTGGCCACGGTCAGCTGTGATCCAGAAACTTTGGGTGCAGTGGTTGTGGCGGGGCTGATAGAGATCTTGCAATGGAAGAAGGTGCTGAGGTTGTCGCAGAGGGCTTGTGATGGGGGAATGTCTGTGGTGTCAGTGCTGGGTTTGGTTCATTCTTTGATCATGGTGAAGAGTTCTTTGCTGTTGTGTGCTTTGGCTTTGATTTGGTCTTGTTTGGCAGTTTTCTTCATGGCTCTGATGAGGCAGTGTTGTGATGTGATGGCAGTTTTGAAGGCTGCATGGTCTGCCAGGGTCATGCTGCACCTTCATCTTCTTTAAAGTCATCTATAGGTGCATCTGGACTCTTGGAGGGTGGGAGGGAACCAGCTGGCTTTCTTGGTGGACTGTTTGCTGGAGTGTTTCCTGAGGGGGGGGCCAGGGTGTTGGCTCAGTCTTGGATCAATCGATGGAGGAGGTGTGCAGATGTGGTGGCTTCGGAGGAGGTTGATGGTGCTGTGCTGCAGAGGGTGATGGCGAGTTGGTATACGGTGACCTTGTTCCAGCTTTTGTGCAGGTGGCAGAGGGTGTGGTGGTGGCGGGTGGGTTGGTGAAGAAGTAGACATTGTGGTGGTTGGTCCATAGGAGTTCAAAGGTGTGTCTGACGGAGATGATGGCGGCGAAGATAGGGTCGAGCATCTGTCGCATAAGTCCATTGGGGGAGTGACCAGTTGTTTGAGTCTGATGCTGGTGAAATTCTCCAGTAGGGATGAAATGTTGGGGTTGCTGAGGTTGTCCAGGTGAACATTAAGTCGCCGAGAAGGATGCAATCTGTTGAGGCAAGGGCAAGATGTGCAATGTAGTTGGCTATGGATTTGCTGAAGGGGGTGTGGGGCTTGGGGGAGTCTGTAAATGAGGGTGCTACATAGGGTGGTGTTCGGGTTGTTCTGAATCTGGAAGTGGAGGTGCTCCATGCCAGGTGCATGGTCATCGGTGCTGGTTGTGAGGCGGAGGGTGTACTTGTGTAAGATGGTTATGCCTCCTCTTGGTCGGTTGGTGTGGTGCTTGTGGATGATCTTGTAGCCGTTAGGGTGGCAGTTTTGAAGTCCGGTGCAGAGGTGGGGTTTAGCCAGGTCTCCGTGAGGAATGTGACATCTGGAGTGGTGGAGTCAAACAGGTCCCAGATCTCCATCGCATGTTTCTTGGAGGAGTGTGTGTTGATCAGGATGCATCTGAGGTCGTTGTTTCCAGTCCTTGGGGGCATTGTGTTTGGTGAGGCTGGTGTGCGGTGGCAGGGGAAGGTGTAGTTGTAGTAGGCAAAGGGTCCTTGGGTTACACTCGCTGATGCCTAGTGGCAGGTGGTGTTTCGTCAGGCATGGAGGAAGCTGGCGTTGTAGCGGTGAGGGGTGCAGGAGCCAGGGTCACTGGCGCTGTGCGCTGTCCAGGCGTGGATGGGCGTAGATGGGCTTGCCTTTGGCGTGCTTTGGCACGGCCACACAGCTGCCATCATTAAGTAGTGGTGAGGAGGTTGGAGGTGCTAGTCATTTGGAAAATGGGAGGCGAGAAGCAGAATTGGGTGGGGAGGTCCTCAGGGGCAGGCAGTGGCAAGGGCATGAAGGGCAATGGTAAAGCGAAGGGGGCACAAATAAATACAGATAAGGGAAATACAGGAGAAAAAAGCACACAAGGAGAAATAGAGTAAACATATAAACACAGGAAAAATAACAGAAAGACAGTAAAAATGGAGACAGCCAATACTCACCACTGGACCACCAGGGATTAGGCGCAGGAGGAAGCCAGCAAGTGGCCGTGGGCCGCGAACC
The DNA here is from genome assembly GCF_031143425.1 of Pleurodeles waltl. Lineage (NCBI taxonomy): Eukaryota > Metazoa > Chordata > Amphibia > Caudata > Salamandridae > Pleurodeles > Pleurodeles waltl. The sequence continues at coordinate 1,502,890,604 of NC_090446.1, read as the reverse complement.
ATACAACTAGAGTGCAGGGGAGCACACAGCTACAAGGTGGAGCTGTGTGACGGGGAAACAACGCATGCTGACAAGGTCAGTGAGGCCATTCATTCACCGCACAGCGGCTGCCATTAAGTAGTGGTGGGGAGGTGGGAGGTGCAGGTCAGCTGGGAGGTGGGAAGCAGTGCTGGGAGGGGGCTGCTGGGGAAGGTAGTGGCAAGGTTGGGAAGAGCAAAAGGGAAGTGAAGGGGCACAGAGAAATACAGATAAGGGAGATACAGGAGAAAAAAGCACACAAGGAGAAATATAAACACTGGATAAATAACAGAAAGACTGGAAAAATGTGGACAGAGACAGACAATACTCACCACTGGACCACTAGGGATAAGGTGCAGGGCCTTGAACCCTACAACTAGAGCACAGGTGGGCACACACCTACCAGGTGGAGCTGCGTGGCGGGGGAGCAATGCACGCTGACAAAGCCAGTGAGGTTGCTGTTCACCGCGCAGCAATTGCCATTAAGTAAATGTGGGGATGTAGAAGGTGCTAGTCAGCTGGGAGGTGGGAGGCGGGAAGCAGTGCTGGAAGGTAGCTGGGCTACAGGGGCAGCCAGCCACAACGGTGAGAAGCACAGTGGGAAGTGAAGGGACGAATACAGATAAGAAAAATATAGGAGAAAAAAGCACGGAAAGAGAAATACAGTAAAAATATAACTACAGGAAAAGTACCAGAAAGACTGGAAAAATTGAGACAGATACAGACAATACTCACCACTGGATCACCAGGCATGAGGTGCAGGCAGGAGCCTGCAGGTGGGTGCGGGCCTCAACTTTACAACAAGAGCGCAGGGGGCACACAGTTACCAGGTAGAGCTGCATGGTGGGGGAGCATTGCACGCTGTCAAAGGTCAGTGACGTCGCTCCTTTACTGTGCAGCGGGCACCATTAAGTAGTGGTGGGGAGTTTGGAGGTGCTGGTCAGCTGGGAGGTGGGAAGCAGTGCTGGAAGGGGGCGGGCTGCTGGGGCAGGCAGTGGCCAGGGTGGAAAGTGCAACAGGGAAGCAAAGGGGCACAGAGACATACAGATAAGGGAAATACAGGAGAAAAAAGCACAGAAAGGGAAATACAATAAAAATATAAACAGGAAAAATAACAGAAAGACAGGAAAGACAGAAACAGTGACAGGCAATGCTCACCACCGGACCACCAAGGATGAGGTGCAGCAGGAGCCTGTGGGTCGAGACGGGCCTCGAACCCTCCAACTAGAGGGTGGCACACAGCTACCAGGCGGAGCTGTGTAGCGGAGAAGGAATGCACGCTGACAAGGTGAGTTAAATGCTCATAGAACATCTGCCTGCCATGTTTTCAGTGTGTTTGATAGGTGATATAACAGAATAGAGAGAAAATGCTATAAATACAGCACGCACCTCCACCTGGGAAAAGAGTGCACAATTAATGCTCTATTCAGATGCCAGCCACACTAAGGACTTGCCTGATAAGTTATGTTGATCGCTCTGAGATATTTTTCCTGCTCAGTTCCCAGCTCAAAATAAGTTGTTTGCAAAACAAAGGCCAAGTCCTTGCGGCTGGGGGATGCAATGGGTCGCCACAGTTCATAGTCACTGTTTGATATGTGGTAGGATGATTACTTTGGCAAACGGGATGAAACTGCATGAATTGCAGAGCTTAAATAATATGCCTTCTCTTTGTGAAGCCTATATTTAGTGTGCACTCTGAAAAGACTATCTTCAAAATACTGTTTCGAGGGTGCATAAATGAAATCTATGGGGTCAATAATTTTGTTGCGATCTCCCTTTAAAAGGTCAGAGTGTGTGGCTGTGCAACATGGCGTCTAAATGAAAGTCAGGCGTTTATATGAGCAGAAACACCAGGTGGCCAGCCTTAAAGTTTCTGGATGGTACCTCAGTGCCCATATTTTTACCTATTAAGAGCATATTCCTCCTAGTGAATTCTTAACTAAGAAAACCCAGGTGAGGGAACACCAGTGCCGTTAAAATTGAACAGAGCAGAATTCCATCCAACTCATATATGGGGCCTGAAGTCAGAAGGCAGGGGTATTCTTGACACTTTGTATAGTTTCCTGAATAAAGAAGGACTGCAGCCTTCAAGTGGTGGGTGTGCCTGCCGCCTGCTGTGGACAGAGGCATAAAAGCATTGCTTGACCAGTAATGTAGCTCATTGTACATGAAGCAGAATGAAAGCTATGCAGACATCCCAAGCGAAACATATAACCCCCAGTCCATTTCATAAAACCCAATATCTTCAATCAAAGAAGCAGGTTCAGCTTGTTTCCTAGCAGCAATAGCACTACTGCAGGCACCTGGTTAACCACTCAGCACCATGGCAGGTTTGCGCATTACAGGCCGGTGTGCACTGAGCCTTAACCGTAGAGGATAAGTGTGTTCCTGGTAAGTGATACATGAGAGAACAAGCACCAGGTGTGGAGCATCCTTTGATGGAATAGACCTGACATCCAACCCTGCAAAAAAGAACAGAAGAACATTTACTCGCACCTCAGTGCAACACAATTTCCTGTTATGACTTTAATCAATGTGGAACCTATAGTTCTCGTGATCTAAACTCTACAATGGGTCATCTCATTAGAATAGCTGTATTAATATATGTCACTTAAGACCGGAAGGATTTATGACTGGAGATTTTAAATGTTACATTTACATGCAGAAGGCCACAGCTGGAATTGAAACTAGCACATATTCAGGTTGCAAAATCTGGGCCTGATTTAGAGGTTGTGTAGAAGAAATACTGACTTCAGTTAAAACACATTGTGCAGGATTTTTAACATCACAAAAAGACACAGTGTGGTCCAATTCCTTAGAAAATAGGATATTGGGACAGGGATCCTCCAAGAGACCCACTTGAACATATCACAGCATTTTAAACTATCTCTGAAAAGGAAAGGACCACTGTACTCATCCTCATATTCTACTTTCTCCAGGGGAAGTAGCAGCTTGGGTTAGTGCAGGAGCCATGTATACAATTTAATTGCTTGGCACCCTGGAAGCAGGACACCTGTCTGCTTAATGTAGATGCACCATACATGGTGGATGCATTTCTTCCCAAAACGTATTGATCTCATGGCACACTGGAAGACTCTCCTGTGAAATGGACTGGCAACTTTATTTCTGTGATGTTGGGGGCCTGGGACAGGTCCCCAATCCAGCTGGGTAGGGGGATAGGGTAATGATGCAGTTCACTGACATTGGCCCTAATTAAGAGTTTGGCAGATGGGAAAGCCCGTCAGCAACCTCCAGGCAGGGTGGCCGCCGCCTTCGCCACCGGAGGTGTTAAGAGTTTCCAGCTAGGTGGGTGGGCAGAAACCTCAGTGGGTGGGTGGGCAGCCTAGCAGGAAACAGGCTACAGCATTGTCTCCGGCTCATAATCGAGCAGGCGGCAATACAGTAGCTTGCAGGGTGCACCAGCCCCCACGCAATGTTCACCGTCTGCAAAGCAGACGGTGAACATTGCGAGGGTGCTGGTAGGGGGCCCCAGCACTGCCCATGCCAAGTGCATGCGCAGTGCAGGGGTCCCTCTGTGGACCCTGCACCTGTTCTCCACCAGCCTTTTCATGGCGGTGTTACCGGCATGAAAAGGCTGGCAGAGAACAAGGTCGTATTCTGCAGGGCATTGCAGCATGCAGCGCTGCCCTGTCAGGTTACGATCTCTACCACTGGCAGACCACCGGGATCGAGGTTCCCTGGAGGTCTGACCACCAGGATTTTAATTTGGCGGTCGGAACACCACAACAGCGGTGGTCATGACCGCCACGGCGAGAATCTGTTTTTGTTTATGATCCATAAGATAAAGCATTGTGGGATCTCAACAACTGGAACTGTAATGATAAATGCAATGATTTGTTGGATAAGCTAGATGTCATGTTATATAGTTTTATATAGTTTTATAAAGCACACGCTTGCTGAGAATGGGAAAAAAACACTGAATAGGCTTGGGAAAGCAGGCTTCAGGGATCACTTGAAGGACCTGATTTCATTTTGTCCATGGGAGCTTCTGTGAACAGCAGATCAGTTGTTGTTAGTGTTTCATTGTGAATTTGTAGGTGGCTTCATCTAAAGAGTGGGGTTCAGTCTTGGTGGTTCTCAGTTCATCATTATACCAGGGAGCAGAAGGATATATACTTGAAGAAAGCATCTGGTTGTAATGGAGGCAAGACTATCCAGAGCTTACCCAGCCAGAGATTAAAGGTTGCCAGTTCCTTAGTGATACCTAAGAAAAGGCAAATAAAGTGAATATCAATGCTGAAAATTAATTTGTATTAATAATGTTAGGCCAGTTACAGCCAACCTTTATGCTACTAGAGGTACACATGTTCTTTGAGGTTTGCTTAAGTGACAGTGCAAAAGGTACAGAGAAATGGTTGGACCATGTAAGGGACATGGGAGGGAAGGGCTTGATGTTGTGGAAGCTAGAGAAAATGACATCTAAAAGATCACCTGCTTAACGGGAAGGAGCAGTGGAATGCAGAGACAGAGCAAACATGCAAAATGAGTCTAAAGAGATACTGCAGTAGTATAGATGGGTTGGCAATATGAATATTGAGGATGTCAAGTAAAGTATAATTGGCAAATGTAACCAAACAAATCACTTAAAGATGCACTGGAATTGGTAGGGGGTCCCAGGGGCTGGTAGGTGAGAGCCCTGAGGGCTATTATGTTTAAGAAGATTTTTGATTGTGAAAACTGTAGTTTCGCCCACTGCAAAAGAGAGGTTGTCAAGAAAGGAACAGGAGAATGATTAAAAAAGGCCACATCATAGCCTAGGATTTTGGTGGCAACAATATAAGAGGAAAAAAAGGCATTCAACCACATTTTGGTTAACAATGTTATAGGATTATGTGAAGACAGAAAAGCAAATATGTCATTTGGTATAGTGGGAGAGATCTGGAACTGAGTAGTAGTTAGAGGCTTCATGAATATAGGAATAAGAAGTAGGCAAAATAAGGGTATGTTATACAGGAGAGAAGAAGGGCCTGTTGCTACAAGAAAATGACCCTACAAGGTTATTAGAGAAAGGGTGCAAGAGAGAGAGAATTTATCAATTTCAAATTGTATAGTTTAGTGTCATTGAGTGGTGTGTCATTAGGTGGAACGTGGTACAGTAGAGTGGAGAAGAGCTGTACAGTGTACTGTCGTAGAGTTTAATGTCAAACAGTAGAGTGTGGTACAGTGGAGTGGTGAACAGTGGGATAGCAATCAGTGGAATGGTGTAGTGTGGAGCGGTATGCTGTTGAGTGGAGCATTGTAGAATGGAGTGGAGTATATTGGAGTGGGGAACAGTAGAAAGGGATAGGTTGGAGTGGCATAGAGTACAGTGGAGTAAAGTGTTATGTAGTGCAGAGGTGTGTTGTACAGTACAATGCCATTGACAGGTGCACTGTAGAGTCAAGTAAAGTCTTATAAATGGGAGTGTGGTCCTGTAAAGTACAGTGGAGTGGTGTATTGTAGAGTGAGTGAAAGTATTGTAGAGTGTTGTACCGTATAGTGTAGGGGCGTAGAGTGGACTAGAGGGCTGTACAGTGTAGTGAATGGGCACGGAGTGGAGTACACTGCTGTAGAGTTACACAGAGCATAGTAGAGTCTTTTAGAGTGGAGTAGAGTTTGTTCAAATGGAGCAGTGTAACGTGCAGTGTTGTACACTGCCATAGATTGGGGAAAAGTGCTGTGCAGTGGAGCACTATGGAGTGGAGTCCAGTGATGTGGAGTAGCGTAGAGTGAAGTAGCGTGTTGTAGAGTCGAGTGCCACTGAGTGAAGTATATTGGAGTGGTGTAACATACAGTGTAGAGTGAAATGGCGTGTGGTTCAGTGGAGTGGACTGGTATATTGTAGAGTGTCAGAAAGTGTTGTAGAGTAGAGTACAGTACAGTGCTACAGAGTGCAGTACATTGTTGTACATTTGAGTGGCATAGAGTAGAGTATGGCACAGTATAGTAGAGTGGTGCAAGCTAGCTTGTCATAGAGTTGACTAACATAGAGTAGTGTACAGTGGAGCATACAGTGGAGTGGCATGGAGTACAATAGTGGAGTATAGTGGAGGTCCATGGAGTACTGCCTCATAGAGTTAACTCAGTTGAAGCGGCATAGTGTAGATTGGCATAGAGTAAAGTAGAGTGCTGTACACTGGCATTGACAGTAGTAAATGTTTGTGTAGTGCTACAGAGTGGAGTATAGTGTGGTTGAGTGGAGGGGTATAGACTGTTGTTGAGTGGAGTAAAGTTTTGTTAAGTGGAGTAGTGGAGTGGAGTTGGGTAGAGTAGAGTGACATAGAGTGGAGTAGTGTACAGTGAAGTGGCATAGAGTGGAGTGGCATACAGTGCAAAAGTGTAGAGTGGAGAGGGGTATAGTGGAGTGGTGTACAGTGGAGTGGTGTTGACTGGAGTGGCCTACAGTGGCGTGGCATACAGTGGAATAGTGTACAGTTGAGTGATGTAAAGTGAACTGGTGTAGAGTGGGGTAGAGTGGAGTGGTGTACAGTGAAATTGCATGCAGTGGAGTGGCCTACAGGGGAGTTCCATAGAGTGGAGGTGCATAGAGTGGAGTGGTGTAGATTGGAGTGGAGTGTGGTAGAGTGGATTGGCATACAGTGGAAAGGAATACAGGGGAGTGGCATAAAGTGGAGTGGCATAATGTGGAATAATGTACAGTAGAGTAGCATACACTGAAATAGTGTACAGTAGAGAGGCATAGAGTGATGTTCAATATATTGCTGTACTCTGGAGTGGTGAGGTGTGGAGTGGCATAGACTAGAATACCATACAGTGGTGTGTTGTAGAGTGAAGTAGCAGACAGTGGAGTGGCGTAGAGTGGAGTGGGGTACATTGGAGTGAGATTTGTTGGAATAGTGTGGGAACGTACCCTCTTTCTTGGCATAAATACCACCTTTTTCTGCCTGATTTCAGTGTGTTTGACTGTGTTCACTGGGATCTTGCTAACTCTCTCTCCCAAATCTCTGTATTCAACGCACCCAGTCCATCACCACCCTAGGGGTGGGGCCCAGAGCTCCTCCAGAGGGTCCCTGGGTTCTGCCATCTTGAATCCAAGGTAGGCAGGGAACTCTGGAAGCATCTGAGTGGCCAGGCCAGGAATGTGACATCAGAGCCTCCTCCTGATAGGTGGTCACCCAGCTAGGTGACCAATCCCCCCTTCATGGCTATTTAGAGTCTCTCCTTTGGGTGGTTCCTCAGATGTAGCTTGCAGGATTCCAGCAGGATTCCTCTGCATCCCTTACTTCAACCTCTGACCAATGAAACTGTATCTGGATTCACCAGGACCCAACAATCTGCAACAAAGACGAAGACTTTGTCTGCAACATTGTTTCTCCGGCTCCTTCAAGCTTCTGCAACATTTTGGAGGTCATTTATCTTCTGAGGACAGCCGGTCTTCAGTCTGCACAGGAAAGAAGAAGGAATCTCCCTTGCAGTGAAGGAGTCACTCCCCTGCATCTGCAGGCACCAACAGCAACGATGACCGGCTGCATGGATCCCCTGTCCTGCTGAGCTGCGTGGAACCTGCAACACCGGTAGTGGTCAGACGGTCCTTTCTACCAGCTGTCCTTGCCTGCCCATGCAGGACAGTACCCCCATGCGCCACGTCATTTGCAGGTACTAAGGCCTGTTGGCACTTCTCCCAAGGGGTCCTCAGTCTTCGTGTAGCTCTAGCCCCCAGCACTTCTTCCTGTGACGCACAGCTCCCTGACTGACTCTCCTGCAGTGTGGGATCATTCTTCCTAGTGTTGCATGGCCTCCTTTTGTACCTTCGGTGTCCCCTTCCTGTGGGACTCCTGTGCATGCTGCCTGTGCTTCTGTGGGCTCTCTGCAACGCTATGGGCTCCCTCTGACTCCCCCTCCTGGGCCTTGATGGTCCCATGTGCCAAGGCTTGTTGGTGGAATCCAGACTGCAATCTTCCTTCCGTTGTGGGACATCACCTGCATCCTCCAGGAACTCGACTCTGACCCCAGGGCTGCAGTGCTGACTTCTCTTCTGCAATCCTCAGGTTGGTGGGTAGGGGCTCCTGCCCCCATTGGACTCTCCTGTGTCTTCTGGACATGGTCCCCTCTTTCCACAGGTCTTCCTCTTCAGGAACCCACCATTAGTTTCTTGCAGTCATCTCTGAGTTTTGCATTTCTCTCGTTTCTTCTAAGTGGGTGTTCTGGGGAAATTCTAGTATTTCACTCCTGCTTTCCTGGTTGCTATGGGGTGTTGTGGTATTTACCTTTGTGCTTTCCTGGTACCCCCAGTGACCCTCTACACACTCCACTTACCTGGGTGGGGGTGACACTCTCGCATTCCATTTTTTTAGTATATGGTTTGTGCCTCCCCCTAGGTCCACTATTCTATATTGTGTTTTACCCTATTGGCACGGTTTTCTAACTATTCTTATGCCTATTTCTGACTAGTGTATATAACTTGTGTATTACTTACCTCCTAAGGGAGTATTGCCTCTATATTATTTTTGTGTTGTGTTACCATAATAAAGTACCTTTATTTTTGTAACACTGAGTGTAATCTTTCATGTGTTAAGTACTGTGTGACTGCAGTGGTATTGCATAAGCTTTGCCTGTCTCCTAGATAACTCTTGGCTGATCCTCCACGGCTTCCTCTAGAGAGCCTGGCTTCTAGACACTGCCTACATTTCACTAATAGGTGATACCTGGACCTGGTATAAGGAGTAAATACCTTAGGTACCCACCATACACCAGGCCTCCTTCCTGCAAGTAGCATACAGTGGAATAGACCACAAAGTAATAGCATACAGTGGAGTGGTGTACAGTGTAGTGGACTGGCCTAGAGTCAAATAGCACAGAGTTGAGTGGGGTAGAGTGTAGTTGGAATAGCTGGAAGCTGTAGCTGGAATAGTATGTAGTGGAGTGGCATAGAGTGGTCTGGTACAGTGGAGTAGTGTAGAGTGGATTGATGTACGGTGGAATGTCATAGAGTGGAATAGCATACAATGGAGTGGTGTAGAGTGGAGTGGCATACAGTAAAAGGCATAGACTGTAATAGCGTAGAGGAGACTACGGTAGAGTGGATGGCGCATAGTGGAGTGACCTACAGTGGAGTGGCATAGAGTGAAGTGAAATAGAGTGGAATAGCATAGACTGGAGTGGCGTAGAATGGATTTGTGTACAGTAGAAAAGCATAGGCTGGGGTAGCGTAATGTGGAGCAATGTAAAATAGTGTGGTGTAGACAGGAGTGCTGTAGAGTTACTCATAGATAGGTGACAAAGAGTGGCATGGAGAAAGTAGAGTGGTGTAGAGTAGAGTGGTATAGAATTGACTGGTGTACAGTGGAACAGCAAGTAGTAGAGTAGCACAGAGTGGAGTGGCATTAAAAAGTGGAATGGCGTAGGTTGGAATAGTGTAGAGTGGAGTGCTTTACAGTGGAGTTGCGTTCGGTGGAACAGCAGAAAGTAAATTGGCATACAATGTAGTGGTTTACAGGGAATGACATAGGCTTGAGCAGCGTAGAGTGAAGCAGAGTACAGTGGAATAGCGTACAGTAGAGTCTGTATAGTGCATAGGGTGAGGGTGGTAGAGTATGCTGGTGTATAGTGGAATAGCGTACAGTGGAGTGGCATAGAGTGGACTGGCATAGAGTGGAGTGAGGGACAGAGTAATGGCGTACAGTGAAATGGAGTAGAATGGAGTGGCTTAGAGTTGACTGGCATGGAGTGGAGTGAGGTAAATTGTAGTGGTGTATGGTGAAATGGCGTGGAGTGATTTCGAGTGAAGTGGTGTACAGCTGAGTGGCATGCAGTTGTATAGGGTACACTGGAGTGAGGTAGAGTAATGTGGTGTAAAGTGGAATAGCGTATAGTGGATAGGCTAGAGTGGAGTGATATACACTTGAATGGTGTACACTGGAGTGAGGTACATTGTAGTGGCTACAGTGTAATCCCATAGACTGGAGTGGCTTACAGGGGAGTGGAGTAGAGTAGAATGGCATACAGTGGAGTGGTGTGGAGTAGAGGTAGAATGAAGTGGTGTACAGTGGAATTACAGATTCTCTCTGTGGATGGCACAATAGATACTAGGTACATATAGGCAAGGTAAATATGTCAATCAGGAGTACTACAATTTAACCAAGCTCAAAGAGGAAACATAGACACTTTATTCCTGTTCAGTGGTGTTCAAAAACGTGCAAAAATAGGGTACAGAAAAAAAGGAAAACAATATATGCAGATAAGGTGGATTCAGTATATAGTTCATCTCTACCATTTCCCAGCTACGTTTTCACTTTACAGGTACCACTACATGCTTACATCTATCCAATGCAAACCTGATCATAAAAGACATATCCAATCAGAAGCCACTTTGAGGAAGGATGATCTTTGTGATAGGTACACACCTCAAACTTATTAAATTCGGACAGGAGCAATCACCATAATCTGAAATCTTCCAAATAAAATCTGAAGACAAACCTTTTGTACAAAGCATTACCATCTCATTTTGATTCCACAGCGAATAGGTCCCTCCAAAGGGACTTGTGTGGAATTAATACAAAATCAATATCTATCACTCCAAGGGCCAGATGTATTAAACTTTTTTGCATTTGCAAATAGTGCGATTCGCAAAAATAGCGACTCCTTAAATTTGCGACCCCATTTAGAGAATCGCAAATTGCGATTGTCAAATAGGAAATCGCAAATAGGAAATTCCTATTTGCGATTTCCAAAGCACATGTATCAAGCATTTCCTAAATGCGAATTGGGCATTTTGGAAATGCAAATACCACAAACTCAAGTTTAGTGGTAAGCATGTGCAATTTTTAAAAAATGCATTACAATTCTTTTTTTAAATGACATGTAGCACACACATGCCACTAGGGCATGTGTGTGCTTCACATGTCTGCAAATATTTTTTTGGTGTGCATAAGAAGGGGCCTTAGGCCCCCAGCACCCTAGGGTTTGCATTACCTAATTTGCAAATTACTAACTGGAATTCGCAAATTGGGAAATGCAAAACCATTTCCACCTGCCCATAGGGATGAATGGAGTTGCATTCTCTAATTGCGCTTCGATAATAGTGTTTGCGAATTTTAAGAAATCGCTATTACCGACTTGCACTTTTGATACATCTCATTTTGCATTTCTTAAATAGCGATTTCTTAAAATTCACTATTTAAGAAATGCAAACCGGGAGCTTAATACATCTGGCCCCAAATGGCTTAATGTCACAAGCCAAGACTTTACAAAAATATTTAAATAAATAAAACCTATAGAAGAGTGAGAGAAAGTACTGATGATTACAGTGGTATACGTACATCCACACCTGTTCCAATGAGGATGTGACACATACCATTAGTAACAGATATTTACATTGTAGGCAAGTGAGGTTTTGTTTTCAATCTCGCCAGTGATATCTCTCACAATCAACAAGGTAGCCAACATTAATAATAGAAACAATAGATGGGCAATGTGAAATATATCACAAATTGCTATGGATTCACTGCACATTTGCTCCAAAGGGAGACAATAGCGGGTAGTGGCTATCCCCCCCACCTCTGAATTGTGAAACCTTGGTTCCCTTAATTCCTTCCATATGCTTCAAATACCAATTATGTTTACTGAGACTCTGTGAAGTGTAATTGTTTACAGTAAGACATGTGTAGTGCAGCAATGTAAAGCCACACTTGCTCTACACGATCTTGATTTGCCCCATGTTCCCCACTAATTTACAGTACTCTGATGCTTCTTGGCTAGGTGTGTCCTATAGAAATCCCAATGCATAAATAGACCAAGTGGAGTAAGTTCTAATTCTGGAAGGAGATCTTCTCATGGAACTTTCCCCACCACACTATCATTACAAGATGATGGAGAATATTCCACCTCTAGATATCTCTCAGGTTTAACACTTTCTCCATAAACATTTTGTTGCCACCCAACTCTAAACCTAGGCAATTGTTTAAAATGTATCAGAGTCTCTGCAGTCTACTTGTTTAATACACCTCAATTCTTCCATTTTTTTCAAAGAAATTGAATTTTGGCACCAGACAAGACATAAAATGGACACTGCTAATAACATAATGTTGTCTATCCTAAAGCATTTTAATGGCAATTCCCATAGCTGGGCACCGAAACATCACACGAGCCACAATCAAAACAAGAAACAAAACACCCAAAGTATGACCTATGCACTTACCTGGCCGATTGGCTTTAGCACGTACATTCATGCACTCGGTCTGCCGTCCCACACATTTGATTACTTTATCAGTTGTACATTCCTTGATGGAGCCTTCGATGAAGCAGTCAGGGCACTTGTATCCATTGTAGGTCAAGTTTATAGGAGGAACTAAAACACACAGAAGGAAAGAATTAAACACCTGCACTTTCACAGATAACTAACAGAGGGCCTGACTATGAGTACGGAGGTCTATAGGACCGCCGTACATGGGTGGTGGTCCTACTGCCGCATCCTTGGAGTCGGACCGCCATAAGACTTCAGCCACCAACAGCATTGTGTAACCTGATGTGTTGGCAGCGGTGCAAGCCGTGGTCAAGCACAGAGGTGCCAATGTCGACAGCGCTGTGCTTATCACACCTTGCCTTTCTGCCGACTTTTCCATGGCAGGGATCCAGCCATGAAAAGGCCAGCAGAATGGTGGAGATGGGGCCACAGGGGGGTGGGCTAAAGGGGGGCTCCTGCAGTGCCCGTGCACATGTCATGGGCAGTGCAGAGGACCCCCTGTCAGCACACTCAGAATGTGCACTGCCTGCCATGGCGAAAGTGCACATTCTGAGTGTGATGGCAGCATTGACAGTGAGGTGGCATTGGCCTCGGCTCTCCCTGAGAGCCAAAGCCAGTGCCACCACACTATTTCCGCTGGTGGGCTGTTGGAGGCTGGCTCTCTATAGAGCGTACGAAAATGACGTGCACTGTGCAGAGAGTTCAAGTAGCCCCACTTTGGTATGCAGAGGTAAAAATCAGGCCACCCAATGCTCTGCTGTTATGGTAATGTGTGTGAGAAGCTAGGCTATTCCAGGAGACGTTCTAAGCATTTGTTGTACTCACAGTATCAATAAATTTGGACACACTCTCGGAAAAATAACTCTGGACCAATTTACAAAAATACTTCAGACTTTTCAAGAAGTTTTAAGACCAAGATCATCAATATACAGAAAGTACTTCTTTAGTTATGATTTTTAAAGTCTAGAAAATGTTCTGTTTTTCTGTGCAATTATGCACCTTAGGAATCAATGGTAACAATTTTAAAAATACATATAAAATCAGTCAATGTTCTCACAAGTGTCGCCTTCTGTTTTTAGGTCGAGTTGTGGACAGGTCCAGTGGTCCAGCCGGAAAAGTTCAGGCAGTTCCCTTATCGAGCGGGAACAGCAGCTGAAGGTCTTGGAACTAGCACACAAAGGAGAAGGGGGCTACTTGAAAACACAGTGCACAGAGGGACTTAAAGGTAAGTCCGCCAGGCCCTCCTTAAGGGTGGAGGTCACAAGGGCTTGGGACTTCTAGAGTACAGCTGGTTGGTCAGTGCAGGGGACAGAGACGCCCAGTTTAGTGCAGAGAGGTCAGCCAGGCGTCATGCATCTTGGAGACCGCGCGGTCAAGGGCAGGCAGCTTTGAGGGTGGATTGGAAGTCAGCAGGGCCACTCAGGGGGTGTATCTCAGGTGTCTTGAAGTCCCTCAACTGGTGCTTGCTCCAGTGTTTTTGGAAGTCTGGAATGGACTGTTCTTCTGGGTGTCTGACGTGGAGTGTTTGGTACACCGGATAGTGGTACGCTACAGCCCTAGAAAGTCCTAGTGCCACCAAACTTGGCATGGTGGCAGGTCTTCTCCTCTAGATCTGTTGTATCAACTTTAGCTGGGCTGCTGGGTCCTGATCGTTGGTCAGCAGCAGGTCAGTAAGCCAGACTGCACGGTTCCTTGCCTGCAGGGTTCAGGAGAGTGATACCTTCACTCAGAGGGAGGATCTTTGGTCATTTTTTAAAAAGCTGGAGTTGCTCTGGGGTTCTGTAGAATCCTTCAGGTTTCCACTTGACACCACAGTGCTGATGATCAAGTCCTTGGAGCGGCAGGCAGGGTTTGGCACTTTTTTCTTTGTGAAGCAGGACTTCAGTTTTTGTGTTTAACAAATCTAAAGTTCATGGTCTAGGGATGCTTTCTACATACTCTAGGGGCATTAGGAGGAGTACTTGGTAGTGGCCAATGGGCCACCTACCTTAGGGTGGCTACACCCATTAAGTGACCACATCCCTGACCCTGGTTGGCTTTTTCTCCTACCATCCAAGATGGAGGAAAATTAAATAGAGTGGTCACCTCACCTGCCACACCTGAGGGGTAGTGAGGCTGAGGGTGTCCACTCCTCCTATTCTTGCTACGTTTCCCACTGGTTTTCCAGCCTAAAGTGGGGGTAGAACCATCGGGCTGCCTTCTGCTGCTGGCAGCAGAGGCGGGGTCTGATTTCAAAGGTGGCAAACAATGAAGCTAACCACTGGTAAAGGGTGCCTGCCTGGGGAAGAAAGAATGACATCTCCGCCCAGGAAAGGCTTTGTCTTCTGGCACCTGAGAGCAAAGGCTCTCCCCCCAGGGGTCCAGAATGGTGTCCAGTCATGGGAGGATGGTTAGGACCAGTCAGAAATTATGCCAGGGCTATTAGGATTTGCAGGGGGCACCTAGAATGTGCTCTCTGGGTACATTTTATAATAAAACCCACACTGGCATCAGTGTGGATTTATTATTCTGAGTTGTTTAATACCAAACAACCCAGGGTTCAGCAAGGCCATCATGTAGCTTGGGAACTCGTAATGACCAGTGTCCAGAACATGCATTTGCTATGGCTTCCCCGTACATGTACTATGTCTAAGAATTAGCAAAGACACATTAAGGGCATATATGCTCATGCACACATATGCCCTCCCATGCATTATTGTACACCCTTCCTTAGGGCTGCAAGGCCTGCTAGAGGGAGACTTACATGTAGTGCATGCAGTGTTACTGGACATGACACTCTTTGGTGAGTTCCATGTTCAGTTTGCAACTTTTAAATACACCTTGTCATGCACTCGCAATGGCAGTCTATATGAGGCTGGTGTGGGGCCTCTCAAAATGGCACAATTTGTCCCTTCCACCACAAAAACAATCCTGTCTGTGATGTAGGCTCCCTTGCACTATGGTTCCCAAGAAAAGTGGGGAACTCTATTTCCACTCTAAATACAAAAAGGGTTTTTTGCAAACATTTTGCCTGGAAGTTGACATGGCACATTGTGATACAAAGCACTGCATTGATTTACTTACCAATAAAAAGGCACTAATGTAAAACACAAATTGCACAATTTCATCTGAGTGCCTTCATAACCCTTATTAAATCTAGGCCCCAGTAAGGGTAAACAAAAGTAGGATTAACTTTAGAGGGGGTTTCCAGGGTGGGAACGGGTATGCAAAAAAGGGTTGTGACTATATACAGACATGTACTGTGAGTATTTCTTGAATACTGCACATCCATTTCTATAACACAGCCATTTGCTGTCCATAACGCTTATTTATGTTGATGTTAAATATAGCATAAAACAAAATCTTCACAGGTGCCTTGCACAGTTCTAAAATTCCACTTATCCTGATTCTGGGAAATAGGATGCAGTATTTGGAATCATAATTTGTATGCACTCAAATGAATTTAGATGCACATACTCTTTCTTTGAAGCATTGCCTAGTTACATCGACTTGGACTTATCAAAACATTTTTAACTATTAATGTAACAGTTGATTATGAAATAAATGACTAATGACGACCCTGTAAAACAGTAAAGTAGTGAGACTCTCTATACATTGTGGAGTGACTTACAGATTTGCACTTCTCAAACATTCTTTTATTTCGGACCCTTGTCTCATTTTTAGGTGCGGCCTAGAGACAGCTTTGGCTGTCTTGCCAGATCCTGTTATCCCAAACATAAAACATAATAATAGAAAGTTTTACTGCCGGAAAATGGGTTTTGGGCCAGCCCTGTTCAGTCATTGTTCAGACTGAGTGTCAGGCACATGTTGGGCCAGTCGACACATCAGTACACATAGAAGGAGGAAATAGTACTACTTAATGACTTTGCTGCCAATCCTTGGTTCAGCCCTGTGGACAGCCATTTGCGTTATGGATGTCATGTACTATGAGTAATGGCATTTTGCCTGATTAATCTCTTACTTTATATTCAAATTAGTATGGCCTAAAAAAAAAAACATTATAGGGGTCGAGCGCGCGCAAGTGCTCTAGGACCTGTTGTAATCTCTTTGTGGGCTTTTAACCACGCCCACGTCACGCCCATGAGTTTGGTTGGTTTGTGGGCTTGCCTTTTAAAATTCGCTTGATTTCGTTAGTGGAAGGCCTGCAAACGTCATGCCTTTTCTGGTGTTTAGACCTCCTAGAGCACACTGGTAAAGTACTGAAAATTTGCTAGGCTCCATATTTTCCATGTGGTTTCTGGACTACTTTGTCTTTTTAGTTCGTAGGCAGCGTGATCTCGCTGGGCAATAGTCAAGCGCTTTGAATGACATCGCCCCTGTTACATGGATAATTGCACTTTTGTCGCTATGTTTCACTGCAAGCGAACTTCAGTTTCCTTTTGTGTGTCTGCTTTGTGCTCATGACGGCTGTCGGCTCGCCTATGTGAAACTGTTTTACTTTTCATTTTCGGTCAATGAGCCAAGAAAAGTCCGGTTAGGAGTTTACAACGCTAATAGCTCTAACTCGTTTACTGCATAAAATCTCTAGCGTTTTGTTTTTAACAATATCGTGCTTTCTAAAATTACAGAAATGAAAACATGTTCAAGGTAATTACTGCCAAACGCTTTGCTGATTTCAAAGAATATATGCTGCAAAGTGAACAGTCATTAAGAAACAGTGGCGGGAAGATGCAATAAGTCTGTTGAAACAACTGTTCTTTGCAGCTCGCTACTGATTCATGAATAAAATAAGTATACGAGCACCTGTGAATTGCTTGCATCATTCCCTAGATCAAATATGTTGATTAAGAGCGAACGTAGCAGCTCTGAGGTTGGCAGAACAGAGAAGAAAGGTTACTGTACTTTGTTTGGTGCCTAATAGCACCATCCATGATGAGCTTTCATTAAATAAACTACTGAGCTCCTCTTGAAAGCACCAGTAGAGCACCAAAGTACTCTCTGTCCATACTTTCTCAGTGCCTCAAGTTTGCCAAATTATTTGTAAAAGCATTGAGAATTGAGGAGAGGGCGGTTTGGGGGCCAGAGTGAACAATTTGTTCAGAAAGTATCCCTGTTGTTGTCCTGGGTGTGAATCCAGCCTGAGAGTAATACTGTTAAATGCATCGGGAGCCAGTATTGCTCATCTGCCCTGGGATCAATAGCGTTCATTAAGATTGGGGTCATTAATGCTCGTTATTGCCTTGGGCCACCGCTGCTCGATACGTTCTATGACCCGTATTGCTCATACTGCCTGAACTAAATAATAAACGTATTATTGTTGGGCTTTGACCGTTGTTTACTGCTTTAAATCAGAATCATCGACTTATTCTGGATCAGTGCTTAATTTGAGCAAGAGTTTGCAGGTGGAGAGCACAGGCACTTATTTATCTGCTTGAAGACAGTGAAAAACACTCAAACAGGAAAGGCAACAAAGACAGAAAAGCTGTCGTAGAGGGACTAAGCAGGAAACTGGAAGAGTGAGCTAAAGAGGCAAGGAATGTCTGATAGTGGATTAAAGAGGTTTGAGGTGGATTTAGGAGTATGCATCCTTGGTATTCTGTACATGCACATTTAATTGCACAGGCCGCGTGTTTCCGAGCAGAGTTTTTTGCACCAGCATGCTTTCCTTACATATTAAGCACTGTTCCGTATTAAATATTCCTCCTTTTGTTTAGGATCAATACAATTTATTACTATTGGGGGCAAATAATGTTCATCACTACTGGAGCCCAGATCTGTGCAATGCATCCTAAAACTGGTACAATGCATGCTGCGTGGCATCAATCGTGCTCATTGTTGTTCAGGACTTTAATGGTGGTTAATGCCTGACACAATGTTATCATTGGAGTCTATGGCCATACTGTGCATACTGCACACTATCATTGTCTGGGACCCGAGGGATGTTATATTTTACACATTTAATCCTGGTGCAGGCATAATTTGATTCTCTAAAATAGCTAGAGCTTATTAAAATACGTGTAAACATCAGGGCTTTTTAATCACTTGGGTAGCCTTCTCAAATAAATGTAATGTTGTGCTGGTCAATTTCTATAATGCTGTTTGGGATTCTGGGTGTCAAATTGGGGTGTTTTTCCCCCTTTCTGCTGATATTGAAGTGTAGACCGGAGGGTTTTCGGTTGCCTTTTTGTGCTGTCGTGACAGGGGACTTTAATGCCAAATTAGGGAGCTACAGCACTAAGGAGAACCCATTTGAACAGGATCATATGACAAGGTCAGTAGAGGCGACACATGATGTGAGGGGTGGGGCTTAAGGAGTCTTGGCCTCCTAAACTTCTGCGACATGGGAGTGGTGGGCTCACATGAGGCTCACACTTTTGTTGGTAGGGGGGCTGAAACCACAATCAACTACATTTTTGTCTCCCCTCCCTTAAAGAATATGGTTGTGGAAGGTGAAGTACTAGTGTAGCATTTTAGTGATCATAACCCCCTCAGGATTTCTTTTAATTTCCCTGAGAAAATGTGGAACTTAGTGTGGGGTGGGCCAGTCTTGAGGAATTAAAGACCAGGGTAGACGTCTCGGCTGGAAACATGTTAATATTCAGCAATTAACAGAGAGGGTAGTGGGTAAAAGCTTAAATATATTTTTAGGAACACTCTTGACTGATTCTCCGAGCCCAGGGGAAGTCATGGTTGCTACATCCATATTAAATAGAGCCTTTAAAGAAGGCATGACTACAGCTGTCCAGCGCCTGTGCAAGCTTCAGGGGGTTTGGTTTACTAAGCCCTGTTATGAGGCCAAGCAATCTCTAAGGATGGCTTTGAAGGGTAAACAGAGAGATATAACCTTAGTAAGAGATGCGAGGGCCCATTATAAATCTGTCCTGAGGGACAGAAAGCAACAGCTTAAGGAGCAGGCTTGGGAGGAGCTGGAAAGGGCCACTCTATCTAAGAACCCCGGCCTGTTCTGGAAGGTGGTCAATAAGGGCCCTATTGAAACGGAAACTTCTGAGGGCTTGGGTTGCAATATTACCCCTGAGACATGGGTGGTCCACTTTTGTGGAATTGTTTCTGGGTGCCCTATAGGAGACCCAAGGGGTGATCAGCAGGGACACTCCCCAGATCTAGCTATTAGATTTAACCTAGAAGAGGTCAAGGAGGTGCTGTAACACAGTGCCAGTCACAAAGCCCCGGGTCCCAATACTATTCCAATGGATTTATACAAACATTGTCCACAGCTGTGGGCACCAATTTTGCTCACTGTTCTCAATGCAGCAGTGAGTGTGGGAATCCCTGCTACTTGTAGATCGGCATGTATTGCCCCTATTTACAAAAAGGGCAATAGTAATGATCCGAAGTCGTATGGCCCGATTTCACTGCTTGACTACTCAGAAAACTTTTTGGGTCGGATTATTCTAGGTTGCATTGAGAATTGGATTACTGACAACTCAATCTTGTGTAGGGCTCAGTATGGCTTCAGGGAAGGGTTAGGTACCCTAGAGCAGTGTTTAAATCTGCTTATGCTGATTGGCAAGTATACACAGGCCACAAGGGGCCCCTGTACCATGCTTTCATGGACCTAAGCTGCGCCTTTGATAAGGTAAATCGTAGTAAGCTCTGGGATAGGCTTACCCAGATGGGCATGGATCCTCTCATTGTGGAGCTGCTTCGCTATCTCCACTCAGGTACCAATGCTAATATGAGGGTTGGGCGGCATGGTGAAAGTACGGAGTTGTTTGAACTAAATAGGGGAGGGCGACAGGGGTGTGTTCTGGACCCTACCCTTTTTCAGCTGTACACAAATGGGTTGTTTCATTTTTTTAGCTGAGAGATGTAAGGACGCTCCTAAAATCAATGACAAGCGTATTCCTGTACGCAGAAGATGCTGTTCTTATGGCCCGCATCATGAACGCAGTTAAAGCATACAAAAGTTTCATGACATTGTTAGACTTGGAGATAAATTGCAGCAAATCTAATTTTATGGTCTATAGTAAACCTCTAATTAAGGTGGGCATTTTAAAATTAAAGGAACAGGAGATTGGAAAGGTGCAGGATTTTCCCTATATTGGAGTGATTTTTGATGATAAGGGTACGTGGAAACCCTGTATTGCCAAGAGAGGGAGGCTTTTTAACTCTACTGTAGGTGCTAGGTTTGAATTTGCTGCCAGGGTTGGTAACAAACCTATAAAGCCCCTACTCGAGGTATACAGGCATAAATGCCTTCCAGTTCTGTTGTATGGGGCCCCACTCTGGGGTTATATAGAAAATAGGATCCCTGTGACTGAGGAATACCATTTTTGTAGAAGGCTATTAGGGGTGGGTCAAAACACTTCTGGGTTTTGTGTGCACCTTGAGTTGGATTTGGACTTCATAGAAGACACCATTAAATTAGCACCTGCTTTATTGTGGATTTCAATATGGACGATAGAATCTGTGCCCCTAAACAGGGAAATCCTGCGTGATTGTTTGCGATGCGATCATTCTAAAGAAATTCCCTGGCTGGCTTATGTAAAAAATGTTGTTAATGCTTTGGGGCGTCCAGACATCTTTGGTGCCCCAGAGTATTTATCCAGAGTGGACAAAAAGTGGGTAAAGGAGAATTTTCTAAAAATGGCAATGGCCAAGAGGGAGGAGACGGAGCTAAGGAAGAAATCAGTGAGGGACTTTATTATGATTAAGATGGGGGTGGGCCCACAGACCTACCTCTTGGAGGTCAAAAACATATGGGAAAGGACCCTCATCACACGTTTCTGTTTGGGTGTGATCAGAACTAATCTGTGTTTTCCGTTAGGGCAGTTTGATCAGAACATCATAAAACTGTGTCGGGTGATGGTGTTTCCCCGCAGACCCTAATGCACTTTAATATGTTTTGTGAGCTATATGCACCTTTTAGGAAACAATATCTAGTCCCCCTTTTGAGGGACAGGGGTTTTGTGCAATACCGTCCAGCTTTTTTGTGGTTATGTATGACTTCGGAGGCGATAGTGTGGCGAGGGATTGGTTCTTTTCTAAAGGGATCAATAACTTGGCGGAATAGTGTAAAATGTCTACACAAATTTTTGTTGTAAGCAGGGTACCATCAATTTTGAGTTTTAAAATGTTGTCATATTTGGGGGGTTGCAAGGTTTAAGAGATTGTGATGTGTTATTTATTTATATGTTTTTATGGCTGACAAATTTTTCTAAATAGCATAATAGCGATTTTAATTTTTGACCTGTCAAATGTGTCTAACAACCGGGAAAGAGCCTTATTCTTAAAATCCGGAGTTGACCCTATCTGTGTTATGCTATTTTTGGTTATGGGATCCTAGAAAGGGTAAAGTGTGCTGTGACAATGTGTCTTCCCAATCCTTCTGTACTTTGTGGTATTTTGTAAGCTGTACAAATCTTTTAGAGTTCAATATTTATTGCTTCTTTTTAAAACTCAAAGTTTTAAACAATGTAGAGCTGTTTTTCGATTTTAAAAATTGTTACTTAGCGCCGATGTCTGTGTTAAAATGGGTAGTTTTCTTAAAGCAGTTGTATATTATCACAAAGTTTTTATTTTTAGATCCTTTTGCTGTATTTATTATTGTTCACCCTTAAGTATTTCCTATGTGTCTTTTATACATTGTGTATATTTTCTATTATGATTGTCTTCAACATTCGAATACAGAAATTGAATTGAATCGAAGAAGCATCCTAAAACTGGTACTATGCATGCTGCATGGTATCAACCGTGCTCATTGTTGTTCAGGACTTTAATGGTGATTAATGCCTGACACGATGTTATCATTGAAGTTTGTGGCCATACGGTGGATACTGCACACTATCATTGTCTGGGACCGGAGGGATGTGTATATTTTACACTTTTAATCCTGGTGCAGGCATATGCTCAGTGAAAATAAGGCAACATGGCTTTATGAAGAAATGTATTTTGTGAAATGTGTGTTCTTTGGAGTTCTCACTCCCTGAAATGCTATGGTGATGTCACTTCCTCTAATTTTATTAACTGTGCAAATCAGTGCTAATTCTAATGAATTAAGAAAACTCGAGGGCTCTGAATTTGACTTTGTGATTGGGGGTTCATTTTACTGATGTCCTTAGAGTTCTTGCATTCTTCTCGCTTGATACCACATCCGTCCCCTTTCTGGACCAGAAAGGTATACTCCGAGTGAACTTCTGTTCCCTCGATGTTTATAGCCTTAGAACCCGCTGTAGCGGGCTCTACCGGCTATTAAAGGCCCGCTCCCACGTTAAATGCCCGAGCCGAAGGCGGGTTCTAAGGCTATTAGAACATTCTGCCACTCAGGGCAGAATGTTCTATTAAAAAAAACAAATTGCTCACGGAGCCTGAGGGGATTAAAATCCCCTCAGGCTCCGTGAGGCTTTGTTCACAGCTGTTGCTGTGAACAAAGCGAACATTGGAATGTTGCCGCTGCAGGCTTTTACCGGCCAGTAAAAGCCTGCAGCACTCCATTGTTTTCAATGGAGCTGCCAACGTTCCAATGTTCTAATACTGTTTAGAGACCTGCGAGTATCGGTACAATAGCGCGTTATTCCCCCAACCACCCCACAGTAAATGTAAATAGAAATGTTTATTTTGCACGGCCTGTGACGTCCACACAGTCGTTTTATGTGAAACTGTTTAACTTTTCATTTTCAATTTATGTGGCAAGAAAAGTCAAGTTAGGAACTTAGGGCCAGATGTAGCAAGTGTTTAGCGAGTCGCAAACGGCGAAAATCGCCATTTGCGAGTCGCTAAAGCCACTTTGCTATGTAGAAATGCATTTTGCGAGTCGGAACCGACTCGCAAAATGCATTTCCGACTCGCAAATAGGAAGGGGTGTTCCCTTCCTATTTGCGACTTGCAATGCGATGCATTTTCATTTGCGACCGCGATTGCGGTCGCAAATGAAAGCGCAGTTACCATCCACTTGAAGTGGATGGTAGCCCAGGCGCAAACGGGAAGGGGTCCCCATGGGACCCCTTCCCCTTTGTGTCTGGAATAAAAAATAATTTTTCAGAGCAGGCAGTGGTCCAATGGACCACTACCTGCCCTGAAAAATACCGAAACTAAAGGTTTCGTTTTTTTTTTCAAAGTGCAGCTCGTTTTCCTTTAAGGAAAATGGGCTACACTTTGAAAAAAAAAAGACTGCTTTATTAAATTATTTATGTCTCCAGCAGGCCACCATCCCCGTGAGTGCCCCTATTCGCAATTAATGTTATTAATATTAATGAGGTGGGTCTTTGCGACCCCATTGCGAGTTGCAGAAGGTGTCTGAGACACCTTTCTGCATTCCAAATTGCAACTTGCAATTTGCGAGTCGCAGGGACGCGCAAATTGCAAGTCGCAATTTGGAATCTTCCTACATCTGGCCCTTACAACGCTAATAGCTCTAACTCGAGCAGATGCGAGACCCATTGCTTTGCAAATGCTTGTTAGTGTTGCCAGCAGCCCCCTGTAACTGCAGACAAGTTGCAAATTGAGTAATGAGAGCAGTGCCACGCCTTTCGGCTTCTTTATAATGGAGGGCACCCGCACCCCAATCCTTGCCATCATCTTAGAACTGATAGCTGTTTTTGGATCAGGCATTTTCTTTTTTTTCTTTTCTAAACATTGTAATATATAGTTGCAATAAAAATTGCACCGCTTTGTGCCTTAGAAGGAGTGTGTGAATCTATCCTAATAGCCATAGAGCTCCCCACACAAGTCAACCAAGTCAGCCAAGACAAGTTTGACTTCTAGAGTGACCTCTTCCATACAGCTGATCGCCTCTTTTTTGCTGGTGAGTGGTTTTCATTTTCTTCAGATTCTGGGCAGAGGAACACTTTAAAGGCAGTAGGTTAGATAGGATATCCTCGCTACCGTGCAGTCCTAATTATCAGCTATCGCTCTGCCTCTTGGGGAAGTTTCTGGGGCCAAAAACTACGAAGGCCAGCAATAAATGTCTAGAGCTGGCCCTTATAATCACAAAAGGTGTATAACTATGTTTTGGAAACCCATCTCCCACCTCCATAGGATACGTGCAGGCGGACGTGAGACTATCAGCTATTTCACGCATTAACATATGGCTCTGATTAGTTCTGTAGTGGGAAGGACACTGATTGCTCACCTTAATGGGGGTGGAGGGTATCTCTGAAGGCACAAGGTGGCTGGGGAGATATGCAGTTTTCAAATGGCAAACCCAACATTTTCTTATCAATATGCACTCACAGGCCTTCGCAGTGCTCCATAGGCGCCATTTGGAGACTCCTCAGACCCGGAGACAGGCATACACAAGCTTCCTGCAATCACTTCCAGAAAAAAAAAAACATCTCATCAATCCCTCCAAATTCTAGCCGTGAAGACGAAATGTGCTCTGTTTGTCACCGTGAGTTACGGATTCCCGGCTGGCATATGGCCTCGGGCCATCACAAGGGTACCAAGAGTCCCCCTACACCTCGGAGAGGACAGGACCTACCTTCCAATTCTTCCAGTTTTTTGCCACATTGAGCCACAAAACGCACATTAAGGTGGGAATTCCTGAAGGAGTGTTCGGAAGCATCACAGAGAGCTGGATGCATTGTCTTCGGGTTATGACAGCGCTTGTAAGACGCTACACGCACGTCACCATCTGTTGGGAAACAAAACACAGCAGTGACTCTGGATGCGGCTTCCCCGGTTCCAGCTGACTTGTATTTATATAAGATTATCGTCTTGTTACACAGCACGTCTGCCGCCTACAAGCCCAGTAAATAAGCGATGCTACGTATACCCAATTTAATGGTAGTCAAGTTGTCCACCTCGAAAGGATGGTAGGCTGAGGCAGCCAGGGGCATGTTTTCAATTCCATGCGCCTTCTACTTACAACATGATTTTTTACAAAAAAAAGGGCATGTCCTAGCTAAGAGATTCGAAGGCAACCGTCCGTCCCAAAAAGAGATACGCGCTATTTTCTCTAAGCGCCCTTTAGCGACCTTGGAGGAACCCTGTGATGAGCACCAGAGGCTTAGGGGCAGCCTTATGTTATTTGTCATGCAGTGCTGTAGAGCAAGTCACCTTGGTGTGCTGCACTGTGTGACTGGAAAAGGGCAGGAATGCACCATATTTAAGTCATTACTGCACATTCCTGCTTTCCCCCTCTGCTGGCACCCTTTGGCGGCCTAGATCCAACGCAGGCACCCTTGCACCATGGTGTAAGGGTGTCTCCATTGCATACAGGAACTCTCTGTGTGTGTTGCAGAATGCCTCACTGGGAGACATACAGTTTTGGCATATTCCTAAATTTACCACTTCTAGTAAATCTGGGAATGTGTCAAAATCCATGAATGTTGCGTGGGGACACCCCTGCAAAACCCATGTAAACTCCTCCTTGTCACAGAGTAAGGCGACACAGCAACTAGTGCCACATTGCTTGAGATTTATGAAGTCATGCAGGGCCACGCAGGGCCACCTTCATATATCTCGGGCCATATTTATACTCTGGTTGCGCCGAATTTGCGTCGTTTTTTTCGACGCAAATTCGACGCAGAACTAACGCCAACTAACGCCATATTTATACTCTGGCGTTAGACGCTTCGGGCGCCAAAGTGCCCGGAGTGTGCGTCATTTTTTAGCGTGAACCCCTTCCTTGCGTTAATGATATGCAAGGGAGGCGTTCCCGTCTTAAAAAATGACTCCCAGGCCTTTACGTGGTATTTATACTCCCGGGCAAAAGAGACGCCCGGGAGTGGGCGTGGCCAAAAACGGCGCATTTGCGCCGCTTTTTAACGCCTGGGTCAGGGATGGCGTTAAGGGACAAGTGGGCTCAAAATGAGCCCAGAGTGCCCTCCCCTGCCCCCAGGGATCCCCCCTGCCACCCTTGCCCACCCCAGGAGGACACCCAAGGACGGAGGGACCCATCCCATGGACATTAAGGTAAGTTCAGGTAAGTATTTTTTTTTTTTTTTTTTGTGGCATAGGGGGGCCTGATTTGTGCCCCCCTACATGCCGCTATGCCCTATGACCATGCCCAGGGGACATAAGTCCCCTGGGCATGGCCATTGGGCAAGGGGGCATGACTCCTATCTTTACAATGATAGGAGTCATGTTGATGGGGGATGGGCGTCGAAAAAAAATGGCGCAAGTCGGGTTACGACGATTTTTTCGACGCAACCTGACTTGCCCCATTTTAAGACGCCCTAACGTCATTTTTTCCCAACGCCGGCGCTGCCTGGTCTACGTGGTTTTTTTCCACGCAAACCAGGCAGCGCCGGTCTGCTTGCGCCGGCTAACGCCATTCCATAAATACAGCGCCCGCATGGCGCTTCAGAATGGCGTTAGACGGCGCTAAATTTTTTGACGCTAAACTGCGTTAGCGCAGTTTAGCGTCAAAAAGTATAAATATGGGCCCTCATGTCTGAGTTGCATCGCTCTTCCACCAGGTTGCATAGTGCAAGAGCGACGCACAGTGGTTTCAAAGGAAGCCATGGGTGCAGGAGCATGGACCGTGCTGGGATGTGGGAACCAAGAGTCATGTGTCTTGGGTTAGCTGCCAGCTGCTGGGATATGAGTCCAAGTTCATGTCTCCAATTTAAATCCTAATGTAAACCATTGAGAGAAGTTACTAACAGCACCATATGTTATCCACAACCTTTCCAACCTGCCAGCCTGAAGCAGTAACATTTAACATAACAGTATGAGTGTTTAAGAGTACAGGAGGGTAATGTGCCAGATGTCACACAGTGGGTCAAGAACAAAGCAGCAAAATGACAGCGTTTGCATTCAGTTTGACAGCTGGTGTTGTTTTAGGAAAATTCCTTAATCCCTGTGGCATCCACTCTCCCAGATTCCTTCCTATCAGGTTTTGAGGCTGCTCCTAGACACCAGGAGATGAGGTGTGAATGTGCTCATATGTGAATGTGTTCCTTTGTTGCAAGATTGCCATAGAACCTATGATTTAGGATGCTCACCAAGTGTGTTGTTCTCGAATCCCTGGATGCACACGTCAGTAAGAGCTTTACACTTCCTCATTGATCCTTTACAGCTGTTCAATCCATAACCACTGCATTGCTCACAACTCAAACAGTGTCCTAAAAAGGAATTCAAGATGTTAGTTGTAAGGTTTTGGCGCCAGCCACGCTCAACTCCATCATAATAGCTTGTGAAAATAGGGAGTGAGGGTGAGATATTATTTACATTAAATGTCCCACCTTGTGTGTGTCAGTTGAAGTTCACTTGTTGGTTCTCTTTGTAGTACTGGTGTTTGGGTGCTAGTTTATCCAAGAGCATATCATTGAATGCAGCCTACTGAGGTAAGTGGCTTTGACAGAATAGAATGATTGAGACAGAAAAGGTGAAGTTCCCTACTTGGCTCAAAGAGCATTCATCCCTCCCCTGAGCACCCCAAAATAAGTTCTGGATTGGTTTTTGAATTTTAGGTCTCAGCACACACGCGATTCATGCTGAGGACCTCTTACAATCCCCCAAACAGGTTAAGTGGTAGTTGAGTGATAAAGTCTTTCATGATCACTGAGAGATGAAAGCAGTAGGCATCTCGTCGGTGCGATGTCACCTCACCTACCCCATCAGGAGTATGCACACCTGTGCATCGTTACACTGGAGTTGAATTATGTCACATATGTCAAACAGGTTGAGGAAAAGTCAATGCACCACTCTCTGAAACCTGATGTAGGTGGGAAGAAGCAACGCAGACCTTGCCTAAGCCAACATGAACACTGAATGAGGTAAATGGCAACTATCTGACTACCAGGACACCCTGCACCTGGAACACTGTCTCTACACAAAACTAGGAATGGAGGGGGTTGGGCCACCTGAAAGCAAAGAGTGCATCCTTGCTCTCATAGTGCCCTACAGACAACTTGGCTTGAATGAGCTGCCTAGTGCGTAACAATACCACTGAGCACACACTGGCAGATTCGCCAACGCAATGATACTTTTCCAGATATATATGTGCCTATTCTGATGGTCTTCTGATGTTTTATGAACAGTATTGAGTTGTGTGTGTGGAAGTAAAGTACTTTTAATTTACAGAAGAGCACTAGTTGGTGAATTATTAGATGACTTACATTTACTTTGCTTAGTGCTGACTATCTACTCCACACCAGCTCCCTGAGAAAGCATTGTACTGCTCAGCTGAGGGTCAGTGTGAAAGGGGACCACCTGATTCCGAGTTTGGGTTTCATAGGCAGGTGAATCCTGAGGGCACCAATAGTATCAGTCTATGAATTCTACATTTTGAGTGATGTAACCCTTCATTTCTGTGGAACTCCTCAAACCGGTCCTATAGAAGATGGTTTGCCCTTTTTGTGATTATTACAGGAACTGTTGCCATTCCATGATGGAACTAATCATTGACTCCTCTCATTTTATCGAAAGCCAAGGATGATCACAAAAAGTTTGATATAAACAGATTACTGTGATCTGAGTGGTTCATAGTGAAAGAAAGGTGGGCTTGTAGTAAAGTGAGAGACGTGAACTATACACTGCTCCCTAAGGAGTTCAATTTAACTGGTCACCAAGAGCCAATGTAGAAATGGCAAGGCCCGGGGTAATGTGAAATGCGGTCTTGCCACCTTGAAGATAACAGGATCGGCATGTTATCCTACAGACCAAGATCTCAGCTCATTCTAAGAACAAACTTTGCATAGGTGAGGTGTCTGGTTTCTGATCACCATCACTAAATCAATTGTTGCCTAAATCATCTAAATGGCATGGGTGTTCACGTGATTATTAAATTGAGAACCTGCACAGACATCTCCACAAGGAAGATTAACACCACCCGCCTTATCTGATCTCACACATCCGATTCCCTATACTTAGCCGCCTACAAACCTCAGCATCTAACCCCCAAAACCTTAGCACATCATCACAAAGCTCTGCATTATAACAATCATTAATAAGCCTGTGACATTGCTGGACGTGGAAGCCATGTATTTATGTGAAGGAAGCTGCATGCTGCGTGTTTACATTGAAAATGCCTGTGTTGCTTTCACTATGTGTAATTTTATATGTTTTGTTTTTGCCAGAGCATGAATTGCATGTATTGTGTGTGAGGAA
Source organism: Pleurodeles waltl (assembly GCF_031143425.1). NCBI lineage: Eukaryota > Metazoa > Chordata > Amphibia > Caudata > Salamandridae > Pleurodeles > Pleurodeles waltl. Next base: position 1,502,861,428 of record NC_090446.1, on the reverse strand, counting down.
GTCTTACTCTGCAGATTCTCGTATTTTACTTTTCTGTGTGTGCTTGTCACGTGGATGCCTGTACTGCAATTTTTCAGAGTGTGTGTGTGTATGTGTTTGGGTATGTTTGCGTGTGCATGTGTGTGTGTGTGTGCTGTGCATGTCCTTAGTGTGAGGAAGCTTGCACCCCTGCATCCATATCCATTAGGACCAACCTAACTCTGCTCAGATTTCAGTAAGAGTTGAAGATGCACCTATTTAAAGAATGCTACATCATAATACATTAACTGTCCACTTCCAAGCTTCTTCTCCTATTACTCATTGACTAAAAGCATGTCTTTGACCATGTATAGCACTCACTTGCCTTTTGGCAAGGTTTGTACTATAGAAATGCCATACTTCATGTTACTGTTCTTTGTGTGGCTCATGTTCTCTGTGTGAGTGAAGTTTGAATCTTGAGTTGGGCGCTGCTAGGGCGCCAAGCACAAAGATAGTGGCTCACCTGCAGAGCTTCACAAGCTTGCTTCTCAAGAAAGATTCTTCCTAGCTGTTGTGGGCCACCAGTGGTTCTTGATTTGTCATGGCGGCACCTATGGTCAGTGCCGCACCAGGAAGTGAAACAAGAAGCTTGCCGTCAGCAACAATTGGGCGCCTTTCTTGCTGACAGAGCTTGTGACTGTTTTGGACCCCTGCTCCTTGCTGTGGCCTGTCTGGGCCTATCGACCTACTATTGGACTTTGAGGGGGGCCGAACCTTGACCAATGGCCTTCTTGCCAGACTGGGGTCCTGTGGAGCTTCATCTCATGCAATCCTCAACACTCTTGCATGGGAGACTTGAAGACGTTAGTTAAGGTGACTGGAGGTGGAGGCTGGTCCTGCATGGGGCTGCTGCTCCCAGCTAGAGCCTGTTGGGCCTCTCTTTCTCTGACATTGGGTAGCCAACCATAAGTGTGGCATATGCTTCAGGAGCCAGGATCTGGCTAGTGGTCATCTGGTGACAAAAGCCCTGGAGGCATCTGCCTTGACAGCCTTGCTGGATCCCTGTTATGGGTAGATTTGGAGAAGTCTGCAGCCTTCAAGGTGGTAGCCCTTTACCCTCCAGGTGGGGGACATTAGAGTCATTGGTCCCTGGCTGGTGACTGAGTCTGGGGCCATGGCAGATCACAGCCTATTACCACCATCGGACAGGCAGTGAGATTTTGGGGCCATCTTCCCCTGGGAATTGCTGTGCGCCACTGCACCTGCCCTCTCTTGCATCTCCTAATCCAGGGGCCTCCGCTCAAAACCCACACTCTGGTCTTAAGAGCTATTAGGAGCTCTACCCTTCCCCATCATGGACACCCCATTAGCATCGTGAATGGCCATGTCAACTTCTCTGGTTACCCCACACTGAGCACTCTTGGGTGGGTTCCTTGGAAGACTCTCCTGACCCTGCTCTAACCCTCTAGATGCAGACAACAAAGAGGACACATATTGCTATCTTTACCTGGGATCAGGCCGGGCCTCCCATGGGGAAGGTGGACCTTAGACAATCGAAGCTGAAGTTCAATAAAAAGCGTGGGGCTCCCAACAGTGGCAAATGCTCAGGACCCCCTTGAGGACACCATGTTCACTGAAGTTGCAGCATTGTTGCACTACATGAAGAACACTCTTCAATCAATTGTTGTAAATATTGACTAACTGACAAACTAGATGGATTGCTTTCAACAGTGTATGGACAAGCGTGACAAGAGGTTAGCCCAGGCAGAGTCTAGGATATCGGTTGTGGATGATTAACAGCAGACTCTGTCAAGCACAGTCACCTGTCTGTCCCCAGATCTTACATGCGCTACAGGCCAAGAATGGGGACCTTGAGGGGAGCTACCGGTGTAACATTCTTTGCATCTTGGGAATAGCGGAATCCACAAACATTGTGAACAAGGAACAGCTGGTAGAACAACTCATGGAATTGCTATTGGCCGAGACAACTTCTTTTTGGTCTTCATTGTACAGCGTGTCCACTGGTCCTTGGTTCTAAACCCTCGGCTGGGTCATACTCCTAGACAAAGTGCTTAGACTTAATAGAGCCACTCCCATTCTACATTATATTGTCTCTCCAGTTGCCTTCTATCCTGACTTCATGCCCACACTTCAGTACAGTACCTGGCTCAGCTGAGAATGGAACTCAATGGCAAAGCACACTTTGTACAGCCAGATGCCACTCTGGATTTCATCAACTTGCATCTGTGATGCAAAAGCACATCAATATCAGTCTCTGTCAGCCTTGCGGCATCCATGAGTGGCCAAGTATGTGGCGACTCCAAAGCCGGTGACTAGACTGCTTCTGCCATCTGTATTGGGTCATTGCCCATGCTGCACAGCTCATTGCTGTTGTGTTCAGTTTCTCTTTCCTGTATTCTGTTACCAGTTGCTGCATCAAGGCCGTACACTCATGGATAGAAAATCCCACATGGCTGTACTCTGGTAATTTAGCTGTGTCTTTGATGGCCTAGGCTATTCTGGGGGTAGGAAGATGACCCTTTCTATATCGTAGAAAAATGACATACACTATTCAGAGAGTCCAACTAACCCCACCTTGTTATCCAGAGGTAAAAATAGATCATCTAATTCTCTCTGTTTTTGGTAGTGTGGGCGAGCAGTTAGGTTAATCCAGGAGTCATGCTAAGCATTTGTTGTACTCACAATATCAATAAATGAAGACACACACTCATAAGAATAACTATCAGGTTTCCAAGCGATACCTCAGCAGCGATGGTCAAGTCCTTGGAGCATTAGCCAGGGTTTGGCACCTCTTTCTTTGTGCAGCAGGACTTCAGTTCTCGTGCCTTGGGTCTTCTTTGTTCCTGGTTATAGGAAAGTAGCCTCTTTATAGCTTTTTTACCCCCACTTTTGGCCTGTTTGTCAGTGTGTTTGACTGTGTTCACTGGAATCCGGCTAACCAGGACCCAAGTGATTCTGCTCTTTCCTTTAAACTTGGTTGCCGGAACCATTTTCATTCCACAATTGGCACACTGGTGCCCCATTATAAGTCCCCAGTATATGGTATTACAACATGTACTCCTACACTTTGATGGCTCAATGTATGTGCTACATGAGCATCTGGTAGTCTGTCCTTAAGATCTCCTACCCTCCCTGTGAGAGGGCAATTCTGACTATCTGGTCCACCCTGATTTTTTGCTTTTTGATCACCTGTTTTTTTACCTTTTACTGTAAGGGGAACCTCGTAGTGGGGGACTCACCCACAGTAAATGCATGGTAAAATTGACTGCACATGTTTACCTTCGGTGCGGCCTTGCTAAGGAAAGGCGGGCTTGGTGCAACAAGCGTAGGAGGCCCTGGATGGGTTACACGTGATCACGTGGGCACACAATTGTGTACCTGTGTGAGGGCTGTTCGGGTAAGATTTCTGGTGTGTACAGCCCAAGAACTGCGCTTAGGTAGCCTGGCCTCAAGGGACTATGCAGAGTAGGTAGTGACCTAGAGTAGGCCTCATGAGATGGGTGTACACATGTGAGAGATAGTCAGCGTGCTTACTGTCTTTTCACTGTAAGGACACCACATTGAATGTAAATGTCAGTGTGCTTACTGTCTTTTCACTGTAGGGACACTCCATTAAATGTTAAGGGGAGAGGATGGCCTAGGGCACAACTCCAGTCCCCTAGGGTCCACAGAGACCAGAGGCACACCAATGTACACTGTAACCTGTATGAAAAGAATAATGCAGTACGTTACAAAGGCATAGCTGCACAACTTATGGGTCTTTCAGGAATGTCATCTTTCTCCGACTCAGCTCAGGATTAGGGTCAATTACTCCTCTGTCCAGCTGCCTAACCAGGGCCTTGCATCAATCAGCCAGCTGTCATTCCGTGTCAGGAAATGGGTGGAGAGGCCCTGGAAGGGATGTCAGGAAGAAAGGACTGAAACTTTCAGAGCACATGTGGCACTAACTCCTGGACGATGCCATTTTGAGCTATCTCAGAATACTGTGCAGGAAGGAGGGGACAGGGGTAAGGAAGTAATGTGGCACATCTGGAATGGCCAGAGGTGCAGGCCTGCAGGACATTTCCAACCCCAATTCAATCAATCAATCAATCATTTGTAAAGCGCGCTACTAACCCGCTAGGGTCTCAAGGCAATTAAAAGGTCTTGCAAAGGGGAGGGCTCTCTTTCTTGGCTGTGCTTCACTGCAGGACACTGGGACTGAGGGCTGGCGTCATGGACAACTGGAAGGAAAACACCATGACTGCTGACTGAAGCAGGGACTCTGTCCCTGAATGACTTCGGATCCAGTGAGGCGCATGCCAGGGCCAGGTATGCTGGCACCATCCTGAGGACTAGTTGGGGGAGAGACTGGGCTGGCACAAGGAGAGAGTGCAGCCCTGATGAAAAGGAAGGCATGGAGTCAGCGGAACTGGCTCCATACATTTGCGAACCTTCTAGGACAGGAGGCCTAATGAAAGTGCTCCTGGTTGCAAGCGCTCACCACCAGGAGCAAAACAACACCAAGATTGTCAAAACCAGCCCTTGAGGGCCTAAGATATCCCAAGTAGAAGGTCTGCAACCTTTGACTTATTTCCGAGCAAGCGGCAAATCGCATGGAGCTCCTCCACTGTTCCGGTCGATGCCCCTGCAGTGGGCCAGGGCCCAGGGGTTGCCCCCAAAAGAAGTGAAGCCAGGGGGCATGAAGAAGACTAGTGAAGACTATTTAAGATTAGCAGAGGGACCCCGGACACAATCCCGGGGCCCCAAAGAAAAGCAATACTGAGAAGTGCTGTTGCACTCCACACGAATATGTGAAGGGCCGTGGGCCCAAAGTGAAGCCGGAGGGGCACTATTGCACCCCTGTGGCCCCACAGAGAAGGCAGAGTGGGGTAGCACCTTTGTGCTCCCAGGAAACTGAAAGAGGGCCCACACTGCATCCCAGGGCCCCGCCAAGAAGTAAGGCCAGGGGAAACCATCACATCACCTGTGAAGATGGCCGCCAGCTGAGGAAGGGGCCGGTGGCAAAGCCAGGGAGCACCGTCATGCTCCCTGTGAAAATGCCAAAAGGATCCCAGACCCCATCCCAGGGCCCCTTGTGGAAGATAAAGTCAGGTGGTGCCGTCCTGCCCCCCTGAGAAGAGGCCCATGGGGCCCCATACCCCATGCCAGGGCCCATGAAGAGGTGGAAGGTGGGGAGCGCCATTGCGCTCTCCGTGAAAGCTAAGAGGGGCCCTTGACCCCATCCAGGGGCCTGAGGATGCAGGGGAGGAGGGGTAGTGCTGCTGCACTTTCCCAGGTGGCCCGCCGCAACAGCTGCATGCATCTGCCCCGCAGGAACGTGTAGATACTAAATGGCAAGCCAGCTCCTGCGGCAGCAGCTGGAGGTGCTGGCTGTGCGGGGAGCTGCCGGGAGCGGTCAGGGGTGGGATCCCTGCACCACTCCCCAATGAGGAAGTATCATACCTGTTGTGGGGGTATCCATCTGGGACCGGGCACCCCCAATGCAGCACTCCTACTCCGATGGTATTGCTGCTCTCCCCGGCGTAGCAGGACAGCCGCTCATTTCATATGCATCCCGCCTCACAATGCCTTGCGGGGCACCAGGATTTATTTTGGCTCCTAGCCAGCCTGTTGTTGCCCCAGAAAGTTGGGGCCACCACCAACAACGTGCCCATGGACAGGGGGAGCTGCAGGAGCAGCACAGTGTCCCCCTAACACAGCGTTTGTGTCCCAACCCTAGGTTGGGTGGGACAGAAAAATCATACCCCTGCAATGTTTCCAAAGCATTGTGCTACACAAGCTGGTTGGAACTTTTGTTCTATGCTTGTGGAACTGTGCCCTCTGGGGACGAAAGGCTGTAATTGCAAGTAGTTTTACAGCCTTAATGGAAACTATGGCATGCGGTGCTAAATCTGGGAATGTGCGGTCCCAATAGGGAGACACCTAGTATGGCTTAAGAAGGGTCATGTGACAAAGCACCCTCTAAGGGTGCAGGATGGTGTTGCAGAGTGTTATCAAGAGTAATCTGAAAGTAATCTAAGAGTAATCCTGGCAGAACAAAGTATTCCAACATGCCTATACAGGTTCTTGTTCATGCTGATTTGAGTAATGAGACTGACAGCTATCTCTTATCAAAGTAGATGTACTTTATTACAAGATATAGGTGCTGTTGCTCAAAGTTCCCATCAAATGTTGCACTGGGATACAAGTAAATGTTTTTCCATGTGGGTTGTTAAATTATATGTCCCCTCAGGGGGGACCAGAATGATTATGCAATGTCATCCAAAAGTAATTCCATCAACTTGTGTATATTTGTAAATTGTTGCATAGTATTGAGTACTGTGCGTGTAATAAATGAACTTGCACTTTATCAAAAGCAAAAGTGCAGACTGGATAATTGTTGGAAAATGGGTTATTTGTAAGGGCAGGTAGGTACCTACACTTAGCAATAGGCCACTAACCTCCACTAAGGTCCAGTTAGGTCTCAATAAATTAACCCCAGCTCAACCCTTGGTAGCTTGGCAACGAGCGTCAAGGCTTAACTTAGGAGACAGAGTGTAAAGCATTCAAATATCTCAAAACAGTATTTAAATAAAACACAGGAAACAGTTTAAAAATCCAAAACCAATTTATAAAAATAGATTATATTTTTATCTTTAAAATGACACCAAAAACGAATAAATTCGTATAAGGGGAACCGGAGATATGAATTTTTAAAGATTTTTTTTTTTTTTAGGGCCTAGAAACAAAAAGCGCAAATCGGGTCATCTGGTTGCACCTTGACCAGGGCAAAGTCAAAGTTTCAGGCCGACCGCGATGGAGCCCTGCTCGGCTACAGGCCGCGGGAGGCCTCGGTTAAAAGTTTACCTTCACAGTTAGGCCCTCATTCCAACCCTGGCGGTCATGGATGTCGCCGGAAGCACCACCAACAGGCTGGCGGTGCTTCATTTGGCATGCCGCGGTCGCCCAGCCGGGTCCGGCGGTTTCCCGCCGGATTACCCCCGGCTGGGAGAATCCTCCGTGGCGGTGCTGCAAGCAGCGCCGCCATGGTGATTCCGACCACCTTCCCGCCAGCCTGTTTCTGGTGGTTTTCACCGCCAGAAATAGGATGGCGGGAACTGGTGTCGTGGGGCCCCTGGGGGCCCCTGCACTGCCCATGCCACTGGCATGGGCAGTGCAGGGGCCCCCTAACAGGACCCCAGCATGATTTTCACTGTCTGCATAGCAGACAGTGAAAATCACGACGGGTGCAACTGCACCCGTCGCACCCCTGCAACACCGCCGGCTCCATTTGGAGCCGGCTTCAATGTTGCAGGGCCTTTCCCGCTGGGCCGGCGGGCGCTACCTTGGCGGGCGCCCGCCGGCCCAGCGGGAAAGTCTGAATGGCCTCCGCGGTCTTTTGACCGTGGAGCGGCCAAGTGGCGGTTCCCAGTGCCGCCCGCCGGGGTTAGAATGACCCCCATGGTCTCTTTTTCAAAGATTTTCATCAGCGGGACGAACCTGCCATTCCAATCCGACCTCCTGGAGCCCTTCTCCAGATACGCGATGCTGGAATCCTCAGTGGAGATTTTTACCTTCGGACTTAGTCGTTTTTTCGAGGTGAAATCCTTCGACCGGGGTAAACCTGGATCTTGATCCGACATCCATGGAGCCCTCCTCGGATACGCTGGCTGGGAGGTCCCGGTCAACTTTTAACCTTCGGACTTAGTCTCTTTTTCTGAGATTTTCTTTACCGGGACGAACCAGCAAATCAGGCCGGGTCGCGGTTGAGGCAAGCCGGCTAGAGTTACCACGGCGGGTCGGTCCCTCTATGGATCTTTTTTACAAAAGTTGTCCAAACTTCTCCAAACTTCTGGGGCTTCTCCCAGATGTCCTTTTAAGGTTCTTTTGGGGTCCACAGCTCACCCCAAGGGTCCAGAAGTTCTGAGATGGTCCTTGGGGGGGGGTGCGGACTACAACTCCTAGAATGCACCTGGCGCAAACTCCTTTTTGGCCACTGGAAAGTGGTCAGCTGGTCGCTTTCTTCAGGAGTTGGTGCAGGGGACTCTGGATAGCAATTTTTCACCTGTAGCAAACAGGGAGTCCCTCCTTGAACCAGTTGAAGCCAGGCAAAGTCCTTCTTGTGGTGAAGCCCAAGTTTGCAGCTGGTGCAGTCCTTCTGAGTGCAGGTTCCAGGTGCAGGCCAGGGGTCCAGCAGGGCAGTCCTTCTTCTTCTGTTGTTCTTCCTTGTTGGTTGTGGTAGGGAACTGAGGTGTGGGTGCAGGTCTGCCAGTTTTATCCTTGCTCCTGGGTGAAAAGCAGGGGGGTCCTGGTTCTCCAATCACGTGCAGGGTCCTTCCCCCTGTGATGACCACTTCCTGGGAAGTGTGGCAAAAATCAATCCCATGAGGCAACATTCTCTAAAAATCCATCATGGCTGAATCGGATTTTTGAAGGTTACATCTGGCTGAGCCCACCCACTGGTGTGGCTAAAAATAATAAACACACCCCTCTCCTGCCCTTTCCTAATCTAATCAAGGGGGCACCTAGTTGTCTGGGTTTGCAGGATGTGGGGGTGTTGCTGGTTGCTCCAAATGTCCTTCTCTGCCTTTGAAGACCAGTTTGGCAGCCCTCCCCCTTCCTGCCTCACCATCTGCTGAGGGTGTCGCGTGGGCTCTCATTATCCTAAATGAGACTACTGGATTTCTAGGCAGCAGGATCGATAACGGTGTGGGGGACTGAGTCTGACCCACGTGTAAGGAACTCTGTCACCCTAAATCCGGTTGTTGCTCCGGCTAACTAGCAGTGCCTCATTTCTCCCACGGGGAAGAAATGATTGGGCAGCCGAGCGCATGACATCTTTGGAACTTCTCAGGGAAGTCGTGGTCACTCAGATCCAAACCAACTCTCTCATTCACAATATGGTCTCATATACAAATGACAAAGACAGTATAAGTTTTATATAATGTTTTAATAAAACAACTGTATTTTAGATATTAAGGCGTGAGCCGCAATAACCAGAACAATACAACATAGTAGGATTGATATAGTAACCAGGAGAGTAAAACATAGAAATAAAGCTATCATAATCCCTAACCGTTTCTACTCTCCCTCTGCTTGTTCTATTTGGAGCACAGCATCTTAAGCTTTCAGCTTGCCTTTCTGTATCACTAGGGAGACGGACACACTCATACCTGAGCAAAGGCCTGTGATCTGGTTCAGCATCTGCAACGAGGCAGTCAGCGTCTAGTTGTGGTTCCCTGGTCGGAATCTCCCTCTCCCATGTATTGGGACAAGGAAGTGATTTTATAACTAACATGTCATCGTGATCACAAAATGTTCCTACGCAGGAATGGCAAGTCTAGACTCCTACCACGTCTATCGGCAATGTACCAGACTGTATCCTTGACTAAAGCACAGAGTGAATATGTTATGAAGAACTCCAGTGCTGAAGCAGGCAAAACAGTGTGATATGAATAAAAAACAACACCGTAGAACTGGCTATTCTGTAAAATAACAGTACGAAGCATAATAGAAAGCATTTAGAGTAAAGTGTACAGAGGCTCTAAGCTGTTAGCAAATGAATAAAATATATTTAGGGCAAAGTGCACAGAGGCCTAAGGCCTGAAGCTAATGCGCAAAATATACGTAAAACTGACCACACTACACCCTCCCCTTGTCGGTAGCAAGTGGTTCCAACAACATTAAAAAAAAAACATGACCTAAATTTAAACCCAACATTTCGACAAGATGAGAAGACAACAAAGTCATAAATTTAGGAAACATGTGACGATAGAGCGAATTGCAATATAGTGTCAATTTAGTCGGGAGAGAGAGAAAAAAATCCAATTGTCAGACAGAAGCAATAGAACGTAGAAGCTCCTCCACTTCGAGATAGGTCAATATCGGAAGATCCACGCCACAAAGTACCATGGAGCAGGTGTGTTCCAAAGCCCCAAAACCATTCAGGGCGGCACCCCGTGTAGCGCCAAGGAAAGAGACAAAACCATCTTCCTCCAGGAAGGGAATCTCATAATCCGCTTCACGAAGCAAACGCAACCGTAGTGCACAAGTCTGGGAATGAGCCCTAATCGGGAACATCAACAGATCAAGATCAACCACTGGAGAGCGCTGCAGTGAGAGACAGAAAGCCAGTGCATGTTCAAACGAGCACCAAAGGCATCGAAACACGGGTTGCACACAATCCAAAACCGGTCGGAACGACAAAGACCAGTCACACTCCAGATGAGCCAGGAGTGTTGCTCCAAAACGCTGCATCATGCGTTCACGACACAGCTGTGCTGACGGGAGCAGCAATACAGGATCTCGTTGCGGCGGGACAGCCATTGCGAAAAAATAGCAACAACAGCAAAACTCCAGCCAATAAAGCCAAAGTAATCGGGAAACCCCCAAAAATGCTTCCGAAAATAGAGTGTATAGCCAAAGGTATCAAACCGAATATGGAAGAGAAGGTGTGAACGAAACCAACACCAACGGCTTTGAAAAAATGAGCAATACCAGCAGTGCTGGATGCATTAAATATACGTCCCACAAGTTCACCGAAGTGACTCGGAAAGTTAGTATTCAAAAGGGACTGTATCTCCGCTGATGACCTTGCCACTTGAAGTGCGTAGGTCTCGCTAGCAGATGTAAGGGCCACATGCTTTTGAAACAATAAAGCTTTCAGCCGACTCAACTTGTCGAAATCAACCTTGGAAGTAGCAATATGAGGCCAGATGTCCGCTACCTCCCTAAATTCAGTAGGGGGAAACAACACATTCCCGCAGCACGTAACGGCCTTGTTGACGACAACGATGTAAACTATTCCGACACGCATGCCACAGCAGCGTTCGCTGTTAAGAACAATGTAACTGCCGTTAGAAAGCACCTGGAAAGTGTTTTTAATTACCGGGACTGGAACTCCCTTCAGATAACAAGCTAGGTTAGCAATCGAAGCATTACACGCTCCGTGCAAGGACAGCTGTTTACAAACTATGGAATGGCTAACAGAAGCTTCGCATTCGCTACCGCTAAGAAAAACTTCCCGCAAACCATTAACACATCTGTACTGAAAAGGAAGCTCCCACACCTCGTGTATGTAACTGTCACCCAATAGTTCATATCTACCCACCGGAATGTGCTTCAAACAAGAAGTAAATTGCAGAGTTGAGATAGGCAAATTAATAACCCCATGAATCAACCACTCAGCTGACGGAATCTCAGCCACCGTAAAAGGCAGTTTCTCCAACTTTTCAATATTTAACATAACATACGTCGCTTCCTTCTTAGCCATCAATTGTTGTTGACGAGTTAAATTAAAGGAGATAAAGATCTCTCTGGCACGAATGTGCTGCCATGGAACGCGACCCGCCTTCAAGGTCTGAAGAGTCCAACCCAGCTGCATGATACATCGTGTCTGACTCTGCCCATGATATAAAGAAGACATGTCTGATTTTATAATGTCAATAGCAGAAGAGACAATGCTGTCAATCGTGTAAACACGGTCAGAAAGGGTATGCATGCCATTATCAACAACAGACAAAGTCTGCAGCAGATTTTCTTGATCAATCTGTCTTAACCGGGCTGCAGCCTCCTGCTGGGAAAGTTTCCAAAACTCATTATACACTTCGTATAAGAACCTTTTTCTCCGGGGCACCTTGGGACCTGATAAGAAATCTTGTAAATCAGTACCATTAGACAGTAACTTGAGGTGTGACTTAACTGCACCCAGCGTGGAGTACTTCAACCATTGTTGACAAAGTTTCCCCACACTGTATGTAGTTATTATATCAGCATGTTCTGGTGAAATGTAACGAGGGTCTGCCCTACTAGTCCTGAACCCCCCAGAAGAGGTAACAAAACGTTGATGACACTGATTACTGTCTACAGGCCACAATAACCACCCGCCCGGATGTAACGATGAAGCGTTAAGCGTACTATTCTGGACCCAATGCGTAAATTCACTAAAAGTAGCATTCACATAGTGCTGCCAGTTATTTAATTTCGAAGGGACAGGTATACTAGGCAAAGTCAATTCTCTAATCGACGCCAAGCCCAAACAACTAGTCTGTTGTACTGTGTCATTGAGGAAAATCATTTGCACAGGGATAATGCATGCTCGAAATAATGTATCTCTGCCTTGCATCTGCCAATTTTTCGTACCCCAAACACTTTTCAAGTCAACAGTCTTCAACCAGTATTCATATCCTTCGACCGAAAGTTTAGATACAAACGAATTAGAATACAATAATTTAGTATCGGTCAACAAAATTTGCTTATTAGAATACGGTGTCACTTTAAAATAGTAAGACTTAGCATTTCGCTGATCATGCCCAGAAAAATATGCAAATTTATCATTATACGTTTTCGAACTCCCTTGTGGAGGAGTCGAGCAATGTTCCCATTGTACATAATTAAAGATGGACTTAGGGCTACTCGCTTTGTGAATAAAGTGGTGTCCATAATAGGTGTAGCAAAACATATCACCATGATTATCTCTAAATTGGTAAGCATCTTCATCGTCATAGACAGTATAATATTGCAAATCTTTTAGCATAGCATCTACTGTCTTCACATCCCAATCATCAGAAACAATGCCTGGAATAACAATATCATTCATTGATAACTTAAGAACATACGGTATTTGAATCAATTCAGTGGGACCATATATATCAAACATTACTTTATCCCACACAATCCCATCCGCAATTGGTATTGCAGAAATGTTCACATTGGATAAGTCTCTTCGAACCATATGAGACGAAAAATGTGGTCTCAACACAGTCTCCACGTGCTCAATGTCTGATCGATAATGGAATAAAATGACCATGTATTACCAGAAAAAAGGTAACCACAAATCCCAACCATAAAAAAATAGTCAGTACAGCCATAAAAAGCCACAAATAGTTCCAAGGAACAACAAAATATGTACGTTTAAGCCAACTTAGTAGCTTACGTGGACCTCGGATTGAAGACAGCGAAGACGAAGAGCTGGATACAGCCGCATCCGCGTCGTTGAAGCAGCCAGAGGCAGTTCTTGCAAAAGGTGCAACAGTGAACAAGGAAGCTGATGGAGGTTCTCTCCTAGGTACGCTATAAATCACATGTTCAGAAACATCAGTAGAACGTACAGCAACTTGAGAAAAAGAATCGATATCAATCGTTGACTGTGGAACAATCGCAAGATCATCTTCCACCCTCCCCAAGCTCGGAGAGGAAACAGGGTCGGTGCTAATCACCTGCAGCGGGACTTCTTCCCCAGTAGTGAGAGGGATGCCGGAACTACTGGGTGTCCCTCTTGGTCTGCTGTGCAGAATCGGCCACATGTTGTAACTTGACATTATCAATGGAAACAAAACGATTTCCTTTGGCCCCTTGCAGCGGCGGCAAAATCACAGTTCTCGTGCCGCTCACCCCCAACACCGGGACAGGTGCTCGATAAGAAGGACCAAATTCTTTCTTTACTGCGACCTTTTCACACACTAGATCCCCAATCCTGGGTATCCAACCAGTAGGTGTTACTGGCTCATCCTTAATTCCAGAGGAGGCAGCACTCGCAGAAGAGTTATCTTCACGAAATTGTTGTAAATCCTGCAAAACAGTGACACGATCATTTATGTCAAAGGGCGTATCTGCCGCCTCCACACCAGGACCATCTAGATCAGGAACATACATTCGTGTTCCGAACAGGCACTCAGATGAAGTACGACCCCCCAGTGACCTTCTAGGCAAGTTATTAAGTGCTCTCTGTACTCCATACAGGTGGGCTAGCCAACTACGACCCGTACCTATAACCCTGGCCGTTAAGGATTGCTTTAAATCACGATTTAAACGCTCCACGACAGAATTTCCCTCGGGATGAAATGGAGACGAGAATTGGAGTTGGACCCCCAACGAAGCCATGGTGTCCCTGAATGCCTTAGAGGCAAAAGCAGGGCCCTGGTCCGAATGAAAAGCCGCAACTGCAAATGTATCGACAAAGATACGCAAATCTTTAATAACAGTCCGAGCGTCAGCCGAGCGCTGTGGCCAGACCCACACAAATCTGGAGCACGAATCTACAGCAACCAATATGTATTTGTATGCACTATCTGGTGTCAGTGGACCACAATGGTCCAAGTACACACACTGTAATGGTCTATTTGATATCAGAAGAGGAGTCTGCTGCGGGCATCTAGCCGACGATGCTTTAATTTGTTGACAGACGTCACAACAAAGGACATACTGCTTTGTCTCCTTATAGAGACCAGGCCACCAATAACGGGCCTGTAAAAGTTAATCGTGGCAGCCACACCAGCATGCGCAGATGCCACCCCTTCATGTGCTGCAGAAATTAATCGAGGTCTCTCAATCTTATTCGGTAACTCACGTACACCAACGCCTGGAATATTAACAACAGCATTTAGTGCACCACTCAAGCAGTAACTATATTTAGAAGGGAATCCTTTAGGAAATGGCGTGCCATCAGCCGTAGCTTTTATGGCAGCCGAAATCTCTACGTCTGGTTTTGAACTCGAACGAGTTACCGCGGCTACAGTGGCGATAGCCACTGCCGACTTTGCAGCCTCATCAGCCAAAGTATTCCCAGCAACGTGTATTCCAACGCGCTGGTGTCCAAGTGTATGTACAACATGGACTTTAGGAAGCGTCTCTTTCAGACCCGCAACCTTACCCCACAACAATTTATGTTTAATGGTGTTGCCTTTAGAATCTCTGAACCCATTCATTTTCCAATAATGCAGATATTCATTGAAGGATTGCACACAGTAGTAGGAGTCACAGACCAGCAAGGTCAATATCGCCGGCTCTGCATGCTCCAACGCTAACAAAAGAGCTTTGAGCTCAGCCAGCTGCGCCGTGCAATCTCCCAAGGTTTTAGTATAAGTATGTCGGGGGCAGAAGACTTCCCCCTCCATAGTCCCGCTCACCACCGCACATGCAGCAGAATACTGTTGTTTAGTCCCAACCGCCGGTTGCGCAGAGCCATCGGTATACATGACCACTTTATATTGGTCAATAGGCAATGTGCCAGCAGGAACTGGGTACTCTATTTCATATTGAAGAAATTCTTGAGTCTGCAGCTTAGGGTCAAATATGTAATCCACATCAGTGGCCGTCAAAGACGTAGCCCATTGTATCCACCGCGGGTGTAAAGCTTTCGAATTAGGAACACTCGCTTTTGTAACAGCCTCTAAGGCCGGAATTGGGGAAACAACAATAATGCGTTGGCCCTGGGCTAGCGGTCTTTCTTTGATCACCGCCATCTGTACTGCAGTGAGAATTTTCTCAGTCTGTGCAAAACGTTGTTCTGCAGCAGAATACAAGTGGGACTTGTATGCTATCGGGACTGTCTCCCCTTCATTAAAGGTGACATACGTAAATCCAACAGCCCCAGGAATCACCCTGATGACCAAATGAGTTTTATTGTCCTGTGTGTGTAAATGTTTAACCGCTAAGAGATCATTCTGCAACTCTCGCAGTATGTGTGTATGCTCAATCGTCCAAAATCTACTTGAAAAATTCGGGCGAATCAGTTCATATAAGGGTTTTATACGTGTAGCATAATCAGGAATGTAAGTTCTGCCAAAATTCAGAAACCCCAACATTGACTGGAGCTTCCGAACCGTGTTAGGAGGCTGCAGTAAAGCACATTTCTCCAAAAAATGTGGCGCCAGGCTCTTGCCCTCACTCGATAACTCATATCCCAGGAAAATAACACTGAGGAAGGCAATCTTCGATTTCTTAAAATTAAACTTATAACCAATATCAGCAAAACCCACAACAATGCGCGATACGCGTCTGAGATGTTGTAGAATTTCATTGTCCGTCAAATAAATGTCATCAACATATGATAACGCCTCAGGGTCCAACTCGTGCAGAAGTTCAGTCACACGAGCCGAAAACAGTCCTGGGCTATTCTTATACCCCTGAGGTAAACGACAAAACTTTTTCTGAGAGCCAAACGCACTGAAACTGGTATAGTCCCGACTTTCGGGTGCTATATTCTGGCAGAAAAATCCATTCGAGATATCCAAGGTTGTTTTGTATTTTTTACGCACTATATTATTCATAAGCGCAGCACTATGTGAATTCTGTATTGCATATGTGTGTGTATGACTATTCAAATGTCTGTAATCCACCACTATCCTATAGGAATGGTCCGGTTTAGCAACCGGAAATAAGGGATTATTCATCGGCGAGACACAAGGCTCAATCACACCTTGGTATTCCAATTGTGTAAGAATTTCCCGAACCGATGCCCTTGCTTCAAATTTAATAGGATATTGCGGCTGTGGCTGAGGTTCTCCTTTAATGGGAATGACATGATAAGGTGAATGTTTATCCCAACCCACATTATTTCTATATAGGGCGGGGGCTTGTGCTAGAGCCCATGATTTACCATATGACTCCGCTAGTTCTCTCGGAACAAGTGGTGAAAAGGAAGGCGCAATAACCTCCTCCCCAACCGGACAGTCGCGAACAAAGTCAGGTGGCCAATCTTGTTCGGCCAACAGGACATCATATGATTTCACCACATGGTCCCAAAAGATGGCGTGTACAACGCGGTCAATGTCCCCTTCTAATCGTAGAGTCACAAGATATACTTGATCAGGATCAGAGACTCGCATATCCGCCGTCTCGACTTGTATGAAGTCATCAGTTGCTTTCACCTCCAGATGCTCTAGAAGACTCCGGCGAACTATTGTGACCTCTGCCGCGCTGTCTAACAGCGCTAACGCCCATGTCTTGTTCGTCAAGAGAACTCTCTTCTTGAGCGGCATGTCTAACTGAAACTGCTGCCACTTTCTTTTTTTTAAATTGCTGTTTTTGTTGCAGCGGTTTCTCTTCTTGTTTAATAGAAACCTCCGCTGAGCGTTGTGAATCCTGTCTCGGTTTCACGTACTCCGTCCTCCGCTCTGACCGCCCACCTCTCTCACTTCTTTTCTCCGAGGAGTCCTGAAAGGAACGAGATTGGCGCGTATCAGTATATTGATATCTATCAGGCGTCTTCAAAGTATCCCTATTCCTGAGATTATACTTATTTTGCGGGGTCTCCGGTTGCGGAGACTGCCCACCATCTTTCTTAGGTGTTTGCTGTTTCTTATCCCAGCGCTTTTTCGCACCCTCAGGTTGCTGTTGCTTAGAATTATCCTTATTATTTTTACTCTGCAATTGTGGCTTCTGCGGTCGAGCCCCTAGGCTATCACGACCAATACTAGAATATGTTTCAGCTATTATTCTCGGAAGTTCCCGCTCCTGATTAATCTGTGGAACGTCCCGAAGACGCATTCGCACTGCTAGTGCTACAGCCTCCCCCTTGAGATTACTCAAAATAATAGAAGAAACTGCGTCAAAATTACCCATCAATTGCATGCCTAAATCTAAGGCAGGGGCAGCCCCATATTCATCCTGAATTTGTTTAAGCACCTCCGGCAAATTAGCCAAAGTCGGTGTACCGTGTGCTGTAGTATAGAGTGCGGCAAACACCGTGCCCCAAGTATTACAAAGATCCACCGTAGGAACCATCCCATACGGCAAACACATCGTCAAAATTCTATGCTTATCCTGAGGTCCCGTATGGGGAAATACTGCTTCCAGCGTATTAATTTTTTGCGCCAGCCAAAATGGAGTCTCCTCATGTTTAGCCGGTACTTTGCCCATTACAGAGTGTACAGTGGCCGGATTGATTCCCGGTACCACCGCATGTGGGTGAGCTGGAGCAGCACGCGCTGCATTAGTATTTAATGTCTGCATCACAAACTGAACTAATCGTCTGTATGTTGCAGTTAATTCCACATATAAACGACGCACCTCAGCCACTGCCACATTTGCCACTCCAGGATATGGTGTATATGTAGCCAATAAAGGCCAGGTCGGACCATCATTACTCAACGGACCTAACCTTACTGGTGTTACTGAATGTGGGAGGGCGCCATCAAGCCAATTATGGTGTTCTTGATAAGATAAAGGTATTTCTAAGTATGCATAAGCCCTGTATTGTCCAGGGATATTCGCAACAGTATATTCGTGAAAAGTATTTGTACCCCCATCAGCTGCTGGAAATACGACCCAAGAATAAAAAAGTTCTGTTCTATAGGCTGCATGGGCGTCCACCACAAAAGTGACCGGACCCCCCTGGACCGTCAGTCCATGTGCTATCAGATGACCCGTGAGCGGCAATCGCATATTAAGCGGTATATTTATTACAACTGGATTCGCCATTAGTACAACAATAATAGCTCTAGGACAGAGAAGGCACACCCATATCGGGGTATTTCCTTTCAAAGTTCAAGCTTGAACAACCAACCACAAAGTATGAGGATGTACCCAACCTGTGGTGGCGGAAACCATCAGCCCCACGGACGTCTCCGTATACGGAACCGAGGAGTCAAAATATATACGAGACCGAGAGAGTCAGTCGGACCCAAACATTAGAGCCAGACCAAACGTTGGCGGCGCCATGTCGCGTGGGCTCTCATTATCCTAAATGAGACTACTGGATTTCTAGGCAGCAGGATCGATAACGGTGTGGGGGACTGAGTCTGACCCACGTGTAAGGAACTCTGTCACCCTAAATCCGGTTGTTGCTCCGGCTAACTAGCAGTGCCTCATTTCTCCCACGGGGAAGAAATGATTGGGCAGCCGAGCGCATGACATCTTTGGAACTTCTCAGGGAAGTCGTGGTCACTCAGATCCAAACCAACTCTCTCATTCACAATATTGTCTCATATACAAATGACAAAGACAGTATAAGTTTTATATAATGTTTTAATAAAACGACTGTATTTTAGATATTAAGGCGTGAGCCGCAATAACCAGAACAATACAACATAGTAGGATTGATATAGTAACCAGGAGAGTAAAACATAGAAATAAAGCTATCATAATCCCTAACCGTTTCTACTCTCCCTCTGCTTGTTCTATTTGGAGCACAGCATCTTAAGCTTTCAGCTTGCCTTTCTGTATCACTAGGGAGACGGACACACTCATACCTGAGCAAAGGCCTGTGATCTGGTTCAGCATCTGCAACGAGGCAGTCAGCGTCTAGTTGTGGTTCCCTGGTCGGAATCTCCCTCTCCCATGTATTGGGACAAGGAAGTGATTTTATAACTAACATGTCATCGTGATCACAAAATGTTCCTACGCAGGAATGGCAAGTCTAGACTCCTACCACGTCTATCGGCAATGTACCAGACTGTATCCTTGACTAAAGCACAGAGTGAATATGTTATGAAGAACTCCAGTGCTGAAGCAGGCAAAACAGTGTGATATGAATAAAAAACAACACCGTAGAACTGGCTATTCTGTAAAATAACAGTACGAAGCCTAATAGAAAGCATTTAGAGTAAAGTGCACAGAGGCTCTAAGCTGTTAGCAAATGAACAAAATATATTTAGGGCAAAGTGCACAGAGGCCTAAGGCCTGAAGCTAATGCGCAAAATATACGTAAAACTGACCACACTACACCCTCCCCTTGTCGGTAGCAAGTGGTTCCAACAACATAAAAAAAAAAAACATGACCTAAATTTAAACCCAACATTTCGACAAGATGAGAAGACAACAAAGTCATAAATTTAGGAAACATTTGACGATAGAGCGAATTGCAATATAGTGTCAATTTAGTCGGGAGAGAGAGAAAAAAATCCAATTGTCAGACAGAAGCAATAGAACGTAGAAGCTCCTCCACTTCGAGATAGGTCAATATCGGAAGATCCACGCCACAAAGTACCATGGAGCAGGTGTGTTCCAAAGCCCCAAAACCATTCAGGGCGGCACCCAGTGTAGCGCCAAGGAAAGAGACAAAACCATCTTCCTCCAGGAAGGGAATCTCATAATCCGCTTCACGAAGCAAACGCAACCGTAGTGCACAAGTCTGGGAATGAGCCCTAATCGGGAACATCAACAGATCAAGATCAACCACTGGAGAGCGCTGCAGTGAGAGACAGAAAGCCAGTGCATGTTCAAACGAGCACCAAAGGCATCGAAACACGGGTTGCACACAATCCAAAACCGGTCGGAACGACAAAGACCAGTCACACTCCAGATGAGCCAGGAGTGTTGCTCCAAAACGCTGCATCATGCGTTCACGACACAGCTGTGCTGACGGGAGCAGCAATACAGGATCTCGTTGCGGCGGGACAGCCATTGCGAAAAAATAGCAACAACAGCAAAACTCCAGCCAATAAAGCCAAAGTAATCGGGAAACCCCCAAAAATGCTTCCGAAAATAGAGTGTATAGCCGAAGGTATCAAACCGAATATGGAAGAGAAGGTGTGAACGAAACCAACACCAACGGCTTTGAAAAAATGAGCAATACCAGCAGTGCTGGATGCATTAAATATACGTCCCACAAGTTCACCGAAGTGACTCGGAAAGTTAGTATTCAAAACGGACTTTATCTCCGCTGATGACCTTGCCACTTGAAGTGCGTAGGTCTCGCTAGCAGATGTAAGGGCCACATGCTTTTGAAACAATAAAGCTTTCAGCCGACTCAACTTGTCGAAATCAACCTTGGAAGTAGCAATATGAGGCCAGATGTCCGCTACCTCCCTAAATTCAGTAGGGGGAAACAACACATTCCCGCAGCACGTAACGGCCTTGTTGACGACAACGATGTAAACTATTCCGACACGCATGCCACAGCAGCGTTCGCTGTTAAGAACAATGTAACTGCCGTTAGAAAGCACCTGGAAAGTGTTTTTAATTATCGGGACTGGAACTCCCTTCAGATAACAAGCTAAGTTAGCAATCGAAGCATTACACGCTCCGTGCAAGGACAGCTGTTTACAAACCATGGAATGGCTAACAGAAGCTTTGCATTCGCTACCGCTAAGAAAAACTTCCCGCAAACCATTAACACATCTGTACTGAAAAGGAAGCTCCCACACCTCGAGTATGTAACTGTCACCCAATAGTTCATATCTACCCACCGGAATGTGCTTCAAACAAGAAGTAAATTGCAGAGTGGAGATAGGCAAATTAATAACCCCATGAATCAACCACTCAGCTGACGGAATCTCAGCCACCGTAAAAGGCAGTTTCTCCTACTTTTCAATATTTAACATAACATACGTCGCTTCCTTCTTAGCCATCAATTGTTGTTGACGAGTTAAATTAAAGGAGATAAAGATCTCTCTGGCACGAATGTGCTGCCATGGAACGCGACCTGCCTTCAAGGTCTGAAGAGTCCAACCCAGCTGCATGATACATCGTGTCTGACTCTGCCCATGATATAAAGAAGACATGTCTGATTTTATAATGTCAATAGCAGAAGAGACAATGCTGTCAATCGTGTAAACACGGTCAGAAAGGGTATGCATGCCATTATCAACAACAGACAAAGTCTGCAGCAGATTTTCTTGATCAATCTGTCTTAACCGGGCTGCAGCCTCCTGCTGGGAAAGTTTCCAAAACTCATTATACACTTCGTATAAGAACCTTTTTCTCCGGGGCACCTTGGGACCTGATAAGAAATCTTGTAAATCAGTACCATTAGACAGTAACTTGAGGTGTGACTTAACTGCACCCAGCGTGGAGTACTTCAACCATTGTTGACAAAGTTTCCCCACACTGTATGTAGTTATTATATCAGCATGTTCTGGTGAAATGTAACAAGGGTCTGCCCTACTAGTCCTGAACCCCCCAGAAGAGGTAACAAAACGTTGATGACACTGATTACTGTCTACAGGCCACAATAAAAACCCGCACGGATGTAACGATGAAGCGTTAAGCGTACCATTCTGGACCCAATGCGTAAATTCACTAAAAGTAGCATTCACATAGTGCTGCCAGTTATTTAATTTCGAAGGGACAGGTATACTAGGCAAAGTCAATTCTCTAATCGACGCCAAGCCCAAACAACTAGTCTGTTGTACTGTGTCATTGAGGAAAATCATTTGCACAGGGATAATGCATGCTCGAAATAATGTATCTCTGCCTTGCATCTGCCAATTTTTCGTACCCCAAACACTTTTCAAGTCAACAGTCTTCAACCAGTATTCATATCCTTCGACCGAAAGTTTAGATACAAACGAATTAGAATACAATAATTTAGTATCGGTCAACAACATTTGCTTATTAGAATACGGTGTCACTTTAAAATAGTAAGACTTAGCATTTCGCTGATCATGCCCAGAAAAATATGCAAATTTATCATTATACGTTTTCGAACTCCCTTGTGGAGGAGTCGAGCAATGTTCCCATTGTACATAATTAAAGATGGACTTAGGGCTACTCGCTTTGTGAATAAAGTGGTGTCCATAATAGGTGTAGCAAAACATATCACCATGATTATCTCTAAATTGGTAAGCATCTTCATCGTCATAGACAGTATAATATTGCAAATCTTTTAGCATAGCATCTACTGTCTTCACATCCCAATCATCAGAAACAATGCCTGGAATAACAATATCATTCATTGATAACTTAAGAACATACGGTATTTGAATCAATTCAGTGGGACCATATATATCAAACATTACTTTATCCCACACAATCCCATCCGGAATTGGTATTGCAGAAATGTTCACATTGGATAAGTCTCTTCGAACCATATGAGACGAAAAATGTGGTCTCAACACAGTCTCCACGTGCTCAATGTCTGATCGATAATGGAAGAAAATGACCATGTATTACCAGAAAAAAGGTAACCACAAATCCCAACCATAAAAAAATAGTCAGTACAGCCATAAAAAGCCACAAATAGTTCCAAGGAACAACAAAATATGTACGTTTAAGCCAACTTAGTAGCTTACGTGGACCTCGGATTGAAGACAGCGAAGACGAAGAGCTGGATACAGCCGCATCCGCGTCGTTGAAGCAGCCAGAGGCAGTTCTTGCAAAAGGTGCAACAGTGAACAAGGAAGCTGATGGAGGTTCTCTCCTAGGTACGCTATAAATCACATGTTCAGAAACATCAGTAGAACGTACAGCAACTTGAGAAAAAGAATCGATATCAATCGTTGACTGTGGAACAATCGCAAGATCATCTTCCACCCTCCCCAAGCTCGGAGAGGAAACAGGGTCGGTGCTAATCACCTGCAGCGGGACTTCTTCCCCAGTAGTGAGAGGGATGCCGGAACTACTGGGTGTTCCTCTTGGTCTGCTGTGCAGAATCGGCCACATGTTGTAACTTGACATTATCAATGGAAACAAAACGATTTCCTTTGGCCCCTTGCAGCGGCGGCAAAATCACAGTTCTCGTGCCGCTCACCCCCAACACCGGGACAGGTGCTCGATAAGAAGGACCAAATTCTTTCTTTACTGCGACCTTTTCACACACTAGATCCCCAATCCTGGGTATCCAACCAGTAGGTGTTACTGGCTCATCCTTAATTCCAGAGGAGGCAGCACTCGCAGAAGAGTTATCTTCACGAAATTGTTGTAAATCCTGCAAAACAGTGACACGATCATTTATGTCAAAGGGCGTATCTGCCGCCTCCACACCAGGACCATCTAGATCAGGAACATACATTCGTGTTCCGAACAGGCACTCAGATGAAGTACGACCCCCCAGTGACCTTCTAGGCAAGTTATTAAGTGCTCTCTGTACTCCATACAGGTGGGCTAGCCAACTACGACCCGTACCTATAACCCTGGCCGTTAAGGATTGCTTTAAATCACGATTTAAACGCTCCACGACAGAATTTCCCTCGGGATGAAATGGAGACGAGAATTGGAGTTGGACCCCCAACGAAGCCATGGTGTCCCTGAATGCCTTAGAGGCAAAAGCAGGGCCCTGGTCCGAATGAAAAGCCGCAACTGCAAATGTATCGACAAAGATACGCAAATCTTTAATAACAGTCCGAGCGTCAGCCGAGCGCTGTGGCCAGACCCACACAAATCTGGAGCACGAATCTACAGCAACCAATATGTATTTGTATGCACTATCTGGTGTCAGTGGACCACAATGGTCCAAGTACACACACTGTAATGGTCTATTTGATATCAGAAGAGGAGTCTGCTGCGGGCGTCTAGCCGACGATGCTTTAATTTGTTGACAGACGTCACAACAAAGGACATACTGCTTTGTCTCCTTATAGAGACCAGGCCACCAATAACGGGCCTGTAAAAGTTAATCGTGGCAGCCACACCAGCATGCGCAGATGCCACCCCTTCATGTGCTGCAGAAATTAATCGAGGTCTCTCAATCTTATTTGGTAACTCACGTACACCAACGCCTGGAATATTAACAACAGCATTTAGTGCACCACTCAAGCAGTAACTATATTTAGAAGGGAATCCTTTAGGAAATGGCGTGCCATCAGCCGTAGCTTTTATGGCAGCCGAAATCTCTACGTCTGGTTTTGAACTCGAACGAGTTACCGCGGCTACAGTGGCGATAGCCACTGCCGACTTTGCAGCCTCATCAGCCAAAGTATTCCCAGCAACGTGTATTCCAACGCGCTGGTGTCCAAGTGTATGTACAACATGGACTTTAGGAAGCGTCTCTTTCAGACCCGCAACCTTACCCCACAACAATTTATGTTTAATGGTGTTGCCTTTAGAATCTCTGAACCCATTCATTTTCCAATAATGCAGATATTCATTGAAGGATTGCACACAGTAGTAGGAGTCACAGACCAGCAAGGTCAATATCGCCGGCTCTGCATGCTCCAACACTAACAAAAGAGGTTTGAGCTCAGCCAGCTGCGCCGTGCAATCTCCCAAGGTTTTAGTATAAGTATGTCGGGGGCAGAAGACTTCCCCCTCCATAGTCCCGCTCACCACCGCACATGCAGCAGAATACTGTTGTTTAGTCCCAACCGCCGGTTGCGCAGAGCCATCGGTATACATGACCACTTCATATTGGTCAATAGGCAATGTGCCAGCAGGAACTGGGTACTCTATTTCATATTGAAGAAATTCTTGAGTCTGCAGCTTAGGGTCAAATATGTAATCCACATCAGTGGCCGTCAAAGACGTAGCCCATTGTATCCACCGCGGGTGTAAAGCTTTCGAATTAGGAACACTCGCTTTTGTAACAGCCTCTAAGGCCGGAATTGGGGAAACAACAATAATGCGTTGGCCCTGGGCTAGCGGTCTTTCTTTGATCACCGCCATCTGTACTGCAGTGAGAATTTTCTCAGTCTGTGCAAAACGTTGTTCTGCAGCAGAATACAAGTGGGACTTGTATGCTATCGGGACTGTCTCCCCTTCATTAAAGGTGACATACGTAAATCCAACAGCCCCAGGAATCACCCTGATGACCAAATGAGTTTTATTGTCCCGTGTGTGTAAATGTTTAACCGCTAAGAGATCATTCTGCAACTCTCGCAGTATGTGTGTATGCTCAATCGTCCAAAATCTACTTGAAAAATTCGGGCGAATCAGTTCATATAAGGGTTTTATACGTGTAGCATAATCAGGAATGTAAGTTCTGCCAAAATTCAGAAACCCCAACATTGACTGGAGCTTCCGAACCGTGTTAGGAGGCTGCAGTAAAGCACATTTCTCCAAAAAATGTGGCGCCAGGCTCTTGCCCTCACTCGATAACTCATATCCCAGGAAAATAACACTGAGGAAGGCAATCTTCGATTTCTTAAAATTAAACTTATAACCAATATCAGCAAAACCCACAACAATGCGCGATACGCGTCTGAGATGTTGTAGAATTTCATTGTCCGTCAAATAAATGTCATCAACATATGATAACGCCTCAGGGTCCAACTCGTGCAGAAGTTCAGTCACACGAGCCGAAAACAGTCCTGGGCTATTCTTATACCCCTGAGGTAAACGACAAAACTTTTTCTGAGAGCCAAACGCACTGAAACTGGTATAGTCCCGACTTTCGGGTGCTATATTCTGGCAGAAAAATCCATTCGAGATATCCAAGGTTGTTTTGTATTTTTTACGCACTATATTATTCATAAGCGCAGCGCTATGTGAATTCTGTATTGCATATGTGCGTGTATGACTATTCAAATGTCTGTAATCCACCACTATCCTATAGGAATGGTCCGGTTTAGCAACCGGAAATAAGGGATTATTCATCGGCGAGACACAAGGCTCAATCACACCTTGGTATTCCAATTGTGTAAGAATTTCCCGAACCGATGCCCTTGCTTCAAATTTAATAGGATATTGCGGCTGTGGCTGAGGTTCTCCTTTAATGGGAATGACATGATAAGGTGAATGTTTATCCCAACCCACATTATTTCTATATAGGGCGGGGGCTTGTGCTAGAGCCCATGATTTACCATATGACTCCGCTAGTTCTCTCGGAACAAGTGGTGAAAAGGAAGGCGCAATAACCTCCTCCACAACCGGACAGTCGCGAACAAAGTCAGGTGGCCAATCTTGTTCGGCCAACAGGACATCATATGATTTCACCACATGGTCCCAAAAGATGGCGTGTACAACGCGGTCAATGTCCCCTTCTAATCGTAGAGTCACAAGATATACTTGATCAGGATCAGAGACTCGCATATCCGCCGTCTCGACTTGTATGAAGTCATCAGTTGCTTTCACCTCCAGATGCTCTAGAAGACTCCGGCGAACTATTGTGACCTCTGCCGCGCTGTCTAACAGCGCTAACGCCCATGTCTTGTTCGTCAAGAGAACTCTCTTCTTGAGCGGCATGTCTAACTGAAACTGCTGCCACTTTCTTTTTTTTAAATTGCTGTTTTTGTTGCAGCGGTTTCTCTTCTTGTTTAATAGAAACCTCCGCTGAGCGTTGTGAATCCTGTCTCGGTTTCACGTACTCCGTCCTCCGCTCTGACCGCCCACCTCTCTCACTTCTTTTCTCCGAGGAGTCCTGAAAGGAACGAGATTGGCGCGTATCAGTATATTGATATCTATCAGGCGTCTTCAAAGTATCCCTATTCCTGAGATTATACTTATTTTGCGGGGTCTCCGGTTGCGGAGACTGCCCACCATCTTTCTTAGGTGTTTGCTGTTTCTTATCCCAGCGCTTTTTCGCACCCTCAGGTTGCTGTTGCTTAGAATTATCCTTATTATTTTTACTCTGCAATTGTGGCTTCTGCGGTCGAGCCCCTAGGCTATCACGACCAATACTAGAATATGTTTCAGCTATTATTCTCGGAACTTTCCGCTCCTGATTAATCTGCGGAACGTCCCGAAGACGCATTCGCACTGCTAGTGCTACAGCCTCCCCCTTGAGATTACTCAAAATAATAGAAGAAACTGCGTCAAAATTACCCATCAATTGCATGCCTAAATCTAAGGCAGGGGCAGCCCCATATTCATCCTGAATTTGTTTAAGCACCTCCGGCAAATTAGCCAAAGTCGGTGTACCGTGTGCTGTAGTATAGAGTGCGGCAAACACCGTGCCCCAAGTATTACAAAGATCCACCGTAGGAACCATCCCATACGGCAAACACATCGTCAAAATTCTATGCTTATCCTGAGGTCCCGTATGGGGAAATACTGCTTCCAGCGTATTAATTTTTTGCGCCAGCCAAAATGGAGTCTCCTCATGTTTAGCCGGTACTTTGCCCATTACAGAGTGTACAGTGGCCGGATTGATTCCCGGTACCACCGCATGTGGGTGAGCTGGAGCAGCACGCGCTGCATTAGTATTTAATGTCTGCATCACAAACTGAACTAATCGTCTGTACGTTGCAGTTAATTCCACATATAAATGACGCACCTCAGCCACTGCCACATTTGCCACTCCAGGATATGGTGTATATGTAGCCAATAAAGGCCAGGTCGGACCATCATTACTCAACGGACCTAACCTTACTGGTGTTACTGAATGTGGGAGGGCGCCATCAAGCCAATTATGGTGTTCTTGATAAGATAAAGGTATTTCTAAGTATGCATAAGCCCTGTATTGTCCAGGGACATTCGCAACAGTATATTCGTGAAAAGTATTTGTACCCCCATCAGCTGCTGGAAATACGACCCAAGAATAAAAAAGTTCTGTTCTATAGGCTGCATGGGCGTCCACCACAAAAGTGACCGGACCCCCCTGGACCGTCAGTCCATGTGCTATCAGATGACCCGTGAGCGGCAATCGCATATTAAGCGGTATATTTATTACAACTGGATTCGCCATTAGTACAACAATAATAGCTCTAGGACAGAGAAGGCACACCAATATCGGGGTATTTCCTTTCAAAGTTCAAGCTTGAACAACCAACCACAAAGTATGAGGATGTACCCAACCTGTGGTGGCGGAAACCCTCAGCCCCACGGGCGTCTCCGTATACGGAACCGAGGAGTCAAAATATATACGAGACCGAGAGAGTCAGTCGGACCCAAACATTAGAGCCAGACCAAACGTTGGCGGCGCCATGACGCGTGGGCTCTCATTATCCTAAATGAGACTACTGGATTTCTAGGCAGCAGGATCGATAACGGTGTGGGGGACTGAGTCTGACCCACGTGTAAGGAACTCTGTCACCCTAAATCCGGTTGTTGCTCCGGCTAACTAGCAGTGCCTCATTTCTCCCACGGGGAAGAAATGATTGGGCAGCCGAGCGCATGACATCTTTGGAACTTCTCAGGGAAGTCGTGGTCACTCAGATCCAAACCAACTCTCTCATTCACAATATGGTCTCATATACAAATGACAAAGACAGTATAAGTTTTATATAATGTTTTAATAAAACGACTGTATTTTAGATATTAAGGCGTGAGCCGCAATAACCAGAACAATACAACATAGTAGGATTGATATAGTAACCAGGAGAGTAAAACATAGAAATAAAGCTATCATAATCCCTAACCGTTTCTACTCTCCCTCTGCTGGTTCTATTTGGAGCACAGCATCTTAAGCTTTCAGCTTGCCTTTCTGTATCACTAGGGAGACGGACACACTCATACCTGAGCAAAGGCCTGTGATCTGGTTCAGCATCTGCAACGAGGCAGTCAGCGTCTAGTTGTGGTTCCCTGGTCGGAATCTCCCTCTCCCATGTATTGGGACAAGGAAGTGATTTTATAACTAACATGTCATCGTGATCACAAAATGTTCCTACGCAGGAATGGCAAGTCTAGACTCCTACCACGTCTATCGGCAATGTACCAGACTGTATCCTTGACTAAAGCACAGAGTGAATATGTTATGAAGAACTCCAGTGCTGAAGCAGGCAAAACAGTGTGATATGAATAAAAAACAACACCGTAGAACTGGCTATTCTGTAAAATAACAGTACGAAGCCTAATAGAAAGCATTTAGAGTAAAGTGCACAGAGGCTCTAAGCTGTTAGCAAATGAATAAAATATATTTAGGGCAAAGTGCACAGAGGCCTAAGGCCTGAAGCTAATGCGCAAAATATACGTAAAACTGACCACACTACAAGGGGAGATTCCTTCCCACAGGCACATTCCTTTGTGTGAAGCCAGGCCACTTCACACCTCATCAAGGCAGCTTGGCCAAGCTGCTCGAGGCTGGCCAATCAGAGCACAGCAGCAAAAACAATGCAGGGCTGAAATTGGCAACTTTTTAGGTAAAGTTTAAAACTCTTTACCTGAACAAGTTATATTAAATCCCACAACTGGAAGTTGTGAGATTTTTTACAACAATTAATTTGATACCAAACTCTTGGTATGCATCATTTAAGGAGACTTTAAAAATTAAAATAAAGTCTCCCCATTGTAGCCTATGAAGGCCATTTACTACAATGAGGGAAAAACGAATTTGACTGTTTTTACCTCACCAGGGCTTATAAAACTATTTTTATAAAGTCCCTGCTTATAGTTACATGGCACCCAGCCCTAGGGGCACATAGGGCACACCTTAGGGGTGACCTATATGTAAAAATAAGGTAGTTTAAGACTTTAGATCTACTTTTAATTGCAAAGTCGAATTTGCATATAACTTTAATTTAAAAGCAGCCAGCAAGGCACGCCTGCCTTTAAAATGACACTGGGCACCTCAGCAGTGCACCTATGGGTGCACCACCTATGCTGTGGTCCCTAAACCTACATGCCCTACCATATACTAGGGACTTATAGGTAGGTTAACTTAGCCAATCATAATTAGCCTAATTTGCATATCCATTTTACACAAAGCACAGGCCCTGGGACTGGTTAGCAGTACCCAGGGCACCATCAGAGTCAGGAAAACACCAGCAAAAAGTGGAAAATGGGGGCAAATAGTTAGGGGGCCTCTGCAATCAGCCCTGTTTTCTCACAATAATCATTTATTGAGTGCTATTCTTGTGTGCTTGTGAATGGTGATTACCAGCCCACACCACCTCCCTCGAGTAAGCCTTGGGCTGCTCTGTAGCGCTATCCTTTGAGAGTCAAGCACTATAATGGGGTGTTTGGTTCCTAGTGGTGGTCTTGTGCGGACCTATTACTTGTGCAGACCACACAACTAATGATCCACCTTCCAACACTCCCCCACAGAGTTCTGTGTTTTATGGCATTCCCTTTGGAGTCTCTGAACCTGTTTACAGGCCAGTGATTTAGGTACTCATTGAGGACTGGACGCAATAATATGAATCAAACACTATTACTGTGAGCTGATCAGTATGCTCCAGTGCCAAGATAAGAGCCTTAAACTCCACCAGTTGTGCAATGCAGTCCCCCTAGGGTGAAAAACACCATCCCTTATCAAACTGCTCACAGCTGCGCAGGCAGCTGAGTATTGTTGTTGGGTGCCTACAGGTGGCTGTGCTAAACCATCAGTGTAACTGACAGTTTGGTATTGATCAAGTGGCAAGGTGTTGGTAGGTGTGGGGTACTCCTGTTCAAAGTGGAGAAATTCTTGTGTTTGTAGTTTTGGGTCAAAAATGTAGTCAACATCAGTGGAAGTCAGGGAGGTTGCCCATTGAGTCCATCATGGATGTAGTGCTTTAGAATTGGGGACGCTAGCTTTGGTGACCGCCTCTAGTGCCAGCACCGGGCTAACAACAATAATGAGCTTCCCTTGGGAAAGTGGCCTCTCCTTAATGACAGCAATCTGTACAGCAGTCAGAATTTTCTCAGTGAGTGCAAAACATTGTTCTACCGGAGTATAAATGAGATTTGTATGCTGTGGGTACCGTGCCACCTCCTCGAAAGTGACATAGGTAAACCTGATGGCACCAGCAATTATTCTGATGACCAAGTTTGTCTTGTTGGCACAGGTGGGAGAGTGTGGTTAATATCATCTATATTAACATGAAACTGTGAACTAATCTGTGATAATGCCGCATAGAAACTGTAGTAATGTATTTTGCTTAAACGTGCACTTGAAATGTGACCACGGGGAGTGGTCGCCAATATATACGTAGACTAATAGAAATGACTAATGTTATGTTAAAGAGTGGTTTTATACTAATTATTAATGATTATGTTATTAAAGTTTTGCTAATAAATCTTATAGGCCTTAAGTTAGCATGAGCCAAAGCTTAGCTGCCTGGCTCTCATATTATTTTTCTAAAAGTGCAGTGTGCTGACTCGCAAAAGGACATGACCTCTTGTTTTCTTCAAACTAGAAGCTGAATGTAACTACAGTAGATCTTTTCTCATGAAATTCATATTGCTTGTAGAAATGTAATAACTAAAATGCAACAGTGTAGATTAGTATAGTGTACAAGGTCATTCAAACCGGTACAGACAATGGAGCTACTGACAAAAAGATATGCAAAGAATTACAGAAGGATGAAATCATACCGGACGTGCTACCTCTGAAGACGTCAATCATATGGACCAATAAAATGCTTGTGAATTAATGTGTTGGAGCCTATCCCTACCCTTTCCACTGAAAGATAGCCATAGGATAGCAGCCCACTGCCTTTGATGGACCCCCTGTACATTACAGGCCCTCTCAAGTGCAGCAAACCACTTGTTAATGTCATCCCCTTCCTTGTAAGGGGGGACTATCTTGTGCAGATTCCTAGAATCATGCTCTTTTACAGGATTACTATCTGTAATACTGCTGCTGCCACCAGGGGGTCCAAACCCCAACCTCTGTCTTTCTTTTTCTAAGTCAAATGCTTGCCTATCTAAATCCAGCTGTTGCTTCTTGAGCTTCAGCCTGGATTCTTCCACTCTCAATCTATTGAGTTCCCTTTCTAACACTCTGTCTTCAGGGTGGGTGGGCTGGGCATGCCTTGACACAGAAGAATGGTGAGAATGAACAGAGGGAGACCTGTCCCTAACAGATGGCACTCTAACAACCTGGCCTAAAGGAGCAATCTCTATACTATGATGTGAACTCACATCAGTACCAGCCCTGCTAGGTGGCCTGCTAAGGGGCAGGTTGGGAAGGTTCCCTTCTAACCCTTTTACTGGGGCTACCCCAGAATCAGAGTGTGAACCATCAGCTAATTTCTCACCAGATGTGCCAACTAAGGTCTTATCTTGTTCAATGAGCATATTAACTAACAATTCTCTTGAGGGATTCTTCCCTACCACTAAACCTCTTTCAATGCAGAGACTCCTTGCTCCCTTCCAGCTAAGGTGGTCATAATCAACTCTGGTCAGATCTACAGTTTGACCTGTACCAGACAAGATAGAAAAGGTTTAAGGGACAGAAAAAGAAAGAAAAAGTTTCAGAACTTTTTAAAGAACAGGAAAAAAAAAACAAATTGTCAACTTTTAAGAACTTTTTGAAAGTTTTAGATGTACTTTTCAGCACTTAGCAAAGGAGTAAGAGAAGAAAAGCAAAACTTTTTGGTTAGGTGTACATACACTGAACTTGTTTTGTATATTTTTCTCTTATGAAAAGTACAAAATGACAAAGTTGTAAGTAGTTACAAGTACTTATCCCACCGCTGCACAACCAATGTAGGAGGCTGGCCTGGTTTGTAGTGGGTACCAAGGGGTACTTACACCTTTCACCAGGTCCAGGTATCCCTTATTAGTGTAGAGGGGTGTCTAGCAGCTTAGGCTGATAGAAAAGGTAGCTTAGCAGAGCAGCTTAGGCTGAACTAGGAGGCATGTAAAGCTCCTACTATACCACTAGTGTCATATGCACAATATCATAAGAAAACACAATACACAGATATACTAAAAATAAAGGTACTTTATTTTTATGACAATATGCCAAAAGTATCTCAGTGAGTACCCTCAGTATGAGGATAGCAAATATACACAAGATATATGTACACAATACCAAAAATATGCAGTAATAGCAATAGAAAACAGAGCAAGCAATGTATAGTCACAATAGGTTGCAATGAGAGCACATAGGTACAGGGGCAACACAAACCATATACTCTAGAAGTGGAATGCGAACCACGAATGGACCCCAAACCTATGTGACCTTGTAGAGGGTCATTGGGACTGTAAGAAAACAGTGAGGGTTAGAAAAATAGCCCACCCCAAGATCCTGAAAAGTGGGTGCAAAGTGCACCTAGGTTCCCCAAAGAACAAAGAAGTAGTGATAGGGGAATTCTGCAAGGAAGACCAACACCAGCAATGCAACAACGATGGATTTCCTGACGAGAGTACCTGTGGAACAAGGGGACCAAGTCCAAGAGTCACGATCAAGTCGGGAGTTGGCAGATGCCCAGGAAATGCCAGCTGTGGGTGCAAAGAAGCTACCACCGAATGGTAGAAGCTCTGGATTCTGCAAGAACGACAAGGGTTAGAAACTTCCCCTTTGGAGGATGGATGTCCCACGTCGTGAAGAAGCTTGCAGAGGTGTTTCCGCGCAGAAAGACCGCAAACAAGCCTTGCTGGCTGCAAGGGTCGCGGTTAGGGTTTTTGGATGCTGCTGTGGCCCAGGAGGGACCAGGATGTGCTAATTGCATCAGGAGACAGAGGGGGCACCCAGCAAGACAAGGAGCCCACTCAGAAGCAAGCAGCACCAGCAGAAGTGCCAGAACAGACACTACAAAGTGGAGTGAACCGGAGCTCACCCGAAGTCACAAAGGAAGGTCCCACGACGCCGGAGGACAACTCAGGAGGTCGTGCACTGCAGGTTAGAGTGTTGGGGACCCAGGCTTGGCTGTGCACAAAGGAAATCCTGGAAGAGTGCACAGGAGCTGGAGCAGCTGCAAATCACACGGTACCCAGCAATGCAGTCTAGCGTGGGGAGGCAAGGACTTACCTCCACCAAACTTGGAATGAAGAGTCACAGGACTGTGGGAGTCACTTTGACAGAGTTGCTGAGTTCCAGGGACCTCGCTCGTCATGCTGAAAGGAGACCCAGAGGACTGGCGATGCAGTGTTTTGGTGCCTTCGGTTGCAGGGGGAAGATTCCGTCGACCCACAGGAGATTTCTTCGGAGCTTCTAGTGCAGAGAGGAGGCAGACTACCCCCACAGCATGCACCACCAGGAAAACAGTCGAGAAGGCGGCCGGATCAGCGTTACAAGGTCGCAGTAGTCGTCTTTGCTACTTTGTTGCAGTTTTGCAGGCTTCCAGAGCAGTCAGCGGTCGATTCCTTGGCAGAAGGTGAAGAGACAGATGCAGAGGAACTCTGATGAGCTCTTGCATTCGTTATCTAAAGAATTCCCCAAAGTAGAGACCCTAAATAGCCAGAAAAGGAGGTTTGGCTACTTAGGAGAGAGGATAGGCTAGCAACACCTAGAGGAGCCTATCAGAAGGAGTCTCTGACGTCACCTGCTGGCACTGGCCACTCAGAGCAGTTCAGTGTGCCAGCAGCACCTCTGTTTCCAAGATGGCAGAGGTCTGGAGCACACTGGAGGAGCTCTGGGCACCTCCCATGGGAGGTGCAGGTCAGGGGAGTGGTCACTCCCCTATCCTTTGTCCAGTTTCGCGCCAGAGCAGGGCTGGGGGATCCCTGAACCGGTGTAGACTGGCTTATGCAGAAATGGGCACCATCTGTGCCTATGAAAGCCTTTCCAGAGGCTCGGGGAGGCTACTCCTCCCCAGCCCTAACACCTTTTTCCAAAGGGAGAGGGTGTAACACCCTCTCTCCGAGGAAGTCCTTTGTTCTGCCTTCCTGGGCCAGGCCTGGCTGGACCCCAGGAGGGCAGAAACCTGTCTGAGGGGTTGGCAGCAGCAGCAGCTGCAATGAAACCCCGGGAAAGGCAGTTTGGCAGTACCCGGGTCTGTGCTAGAGACTTGGGGGATCATGGAATTGTCTCCCCAATGCCAGAATGGCATTGGGGTGACAATTCCATGATCTTAGACATGTTACATGGCCATGTTCGGAGTTACCATTGTGACGCTATACATATGTCGTGACATATGTATAGTGCATGCGTGTAATGGTGTCCCCGCACTCACAAAGTCCGAGGAATTTGCCCTGAACAATGTGGGGGCACCTTGGCTAGTGCCAGGGTGCCCACACACTAAGTAACTTAGCATCCAGCCTTTACCAGGTAAAGGTTAGACATATAGGTGACTTATAAGTTACTTAAGTGCAGTGGTAAATGGCTGTGAAATAACGTGGACGTTATTTCACTCAGGCTGCAATGGCAGGCCTGTGTAAGAATTGTCAGAGCTCCCTATGGGTGGCAAAAGAAATGCTGAAGCCCATAGGGATCTCCTGGAACCCCAATACCCTGGGTACCTCAGTACCATATACTAGGGGATTATAAGGGTGTTCCAGTATGCCAATGTAAATTGGTGAAATTGCTCACTAGCCTGTTAGTCACAATTTGGAAAGAAATGAGAGAGCATAACCACTGAGGTTCTGGTTAGCAGAGCCTCAGTGAGACAGTTAGTCATAACACAGGTAACACATACAGGGCACACTTATGAGCACTGGGGCCCTGGCTGACACATACAACTAAAACAACATATATACAGTGAAATATGGGGGTAACATGCCAGGCAAGATGGTACTTTCCTACAGTGAGTGAAATGCTGTAAATACACGCAGCGTGAAAGAGAGACTTTGCCTTGAAAAAAAAAAGAGCTTTTAAATCGTCCTCAAGTTGATTGTTTGTTTTGAGTTATTCTGCTATCTGATTCTTTACAGATCATGGCTTACACTAGAGGTAGTAGCAAAAAGGGTAAAGTGTGTGGTTGGTTAAGTGTGATATTGGGTAGTGTGTGTGCAATAATAACTGTAGGTGTGATTGTGGGAATGCCATGGTTGGATAAGAAAGTGACTAACAATGCTTCAAAACCTGAGACTGCTACACAAACACTGTGGGAGAAGTTTGAGCAGGATACAAAATATTTGCATGAGGGAACTAATTCAAAGTAGGAACTTTCTACTAATGTCTCGCTTACTGAATGAACATGTTGATACTATGGATGCGAGGAACGGTTATGTGTGCACAAAGATTCCTTCGTCAGTACAAGAGGGGGTCACTTACCATAGTCTGCCTTTAACCTACGGGATAAGCTGTAGTCTGCTACTAACAAGATTCTATGACCAGGAGCAAGTGCAATATTTTTATTCAAATCTGGATGTAGTGTTTTCGTTTGTACCTGTGATTGAGTTTCTGAACAAGTTAGCTAAGGAGCATAGTATAAAATTAGTTAAAGGTTTCTTTGAGCGACACTGACATTTGGGACAGCTTATGCACACCGCAACAATTTGACCTGCTTATTAACACCTTTTTAGATCACACTGATGATAGACGCAAAGCACTGAAAGAAAGATTAGAAAAGGGATTAGAGAAACACATGTATGCAAATGATTATGCTTACACTGCAATAAAGACGCAAGGCAAATTAGCTATATTACATGTAGGTAGACTTTGTATATATAGGCCAAAATCTGAGCATGACACTTTATTTGTGGGAACGAGTGAATGCAGACATGTGTTTTTGTTTCAGAGTAAATGGACATTCATGTTAAATGGACAGGATCCAGCGATCCCTTGGATCTATTATAAATGTGGTATTAATGCTTATTACTGTCTCCCTAAGGGATGGTATGGGGCATGTTATTTGGGGATAGTTTTCCCAAAGATATACCAAATTGATGACTTAAAGCAAATACCTAAAATGTCTGAATTACAACATACAAGGATAAAGAGAGAGACAGCGGCTGCTGTCGTTGGTGACATATTTGGAGCCATAATTCCTTCAGTAGGGGTTATCTTAAACTCCATAAAGATTCGAAAGTTGTCTACTATTGTGGATAACATGCTGACAAACTTCACAGGGGCTATACTCCTGATGGACACTGAACTTGCTGCGGAAAGAGCAATGACTCTTCAAAATCGGCTTGCTTTAGACATTCTTTTAGCAGAGAGTGGCGGGGTCTGTAAGATGCTTAACAAGCGCCATTGCTGCTCATTTATTCAAGATAATAGCAAAAAGATTAGACGTATGCTTACTAACCTAACTAGAGATAGTACAGATTTGAAAGATTTGAAGGAACCTGGAGTCTGGGAGAAAGTTGGAAAGGGAATTGCCAGAGTAGGGAGCTGGTTTAGTAATATTTGGAACGGGGTGCTTGCAAAAATATTAGGGGGTCTATTAATTGTCTTGATTTGTTTATTAGGTTTGTGGGGAGCTTGCAAAATGAATGAAAGAATTAGAAGAAATTGGACAAAAAGGAATAAAAGAAACGAAGAAAATGAAAGGGAGAAAATGTTTAATGAAATTTGGGAAAGTTCACACAAAGGACAAGATGTTGAAATGCGCATTATGCACAAGGTGAAAAATTAAAAGTGAAAAGTTGAAAGGGAAAGGTTTGTGTGATGACGAACGTCATCAGAGGAAGGACTGAGAGAGTGTAGTTAATATTATCTATATTAACATGAAATGTTTATGAGCTAATGTGTGATAATGCCGCATAGAAACTGTAGTAATGTGTTTTGCTTAAACGTGCACTTGAAATGTGACCAAGGGGAGTGGCCGCCACTGTATACGTAGACTGATAGAAATGACTAATGTTCTGTTAAAGAGTGGTTTTATACTAATTATTAATGATTCTGTTATGAAAGTTTTGCTAATCATCTTGTAGGCCTTAAGTTAGCATGAGCCGAAACTTAGCTGCCTGGCTCTCATATTAAATGTGTTTTTCTAAACGTGCAATTTACTGACTCACAAATGTACATGCCCTCTTGTTTTCTTCAAACTAGAAGCTGAATGTAACTATAGTAGATCCGTTCTCATGAAATTCATTTTGCTTGTAGAAATGTAATAACTAAAATGCAACAGTGTAGATTAGTATAATGTAGAAGGTCGTTCAAACCGGTACAGACAATGGAGCTACTGACCAAAAGATGTGCAAAGAATTACAGAAGGATGAAATCATACCGGACGTGCTGCCTCGGAAGATGTCAATCATATGGACCAATAAAATGCTTGTGAGTTAATGTGGGGTGAAAGATTAATGACATAACCTGTTTTCTAATTGGCTAAAGATAGTGGGGTATAACATTTTACCAATTAAGTTTTAGGGGAATGTACAACGAAAAAGGGATAAAAACCCATGACACGGGGAGCCATTAAAATTGGTTAGGGAAATGCTATTGATTTTATCCAGAAACTTTGTCACTCTGTTTGGTGACTTATTTTGGTTTGGTTAAACCATCCTCTTCCTTAGATTGCCCATTGTTTACACTTTACCTCCTTATGAGGGAAGTGCCCCTTTTCTCCCGAGAGCTGAACTTTGACTGATGGCGAATCAACTGATGTCCTGAAGACGAAGACTGATCCTGAGTGCTGACTCAAACCTTGGAGGGTAACTATGACAATGAAATTGTGATTTGTCTGTTTGGTTTTCCTTTCTAGGTACCAACTGCTTACTTTGACAGAGACCATAGCTAGATGTTTTCCAAATTAGTGTTCTAAATTGTTTTGCATGAAGCCCAACATGCCAATGCTAATCAGTGGTTAGGACAGGTGTTCACTAAACTGACACAAATAGACAAACGACTGAATCCATGCTTTGTTGAACTCACGCGTTAATGACACTCTGCTAAAGTTGATCTATGTTCACCCCGTGTTATGTTCTGATGTTTGTGATTCTTGCCTTAATGAAATCTTATCAGAGTTGCCATATTGTGACCATGCTGTTTTGTTTCTTTGTTTTGAGATTAACACATCTGCTTTAAGAATTGTAATTAATAGGGAATAAAACTCATAAAATTCTACCCAACTGGTGTGGTTATTCATGACTGCAAGGTCATGGGCGTGTCTTGAGTTGATTAATGTCTTTGACTAAAGTGAAATGTATTGTGGTAATAAATATTGATGACATTATTGATGTATTGATTGACATATTGATTAGCTATCTCGTCCTAAGGGGTCTCTCAACTGGGTCAAAAGATTCATTGGCCTAAAACGAATCCTAATGTGTAATAAATTATCATAAAGGGACGCATTAACACAGGTATGTAGGTGTTTTGCGTTAGCATGTCTTGCTGGAATCCTCTAAGGCTGTGATTATGTTCAACTGTCCAATGTTTATTTGAACAATCTGGACGAATTAAGTCATAGAGTGGTTTTATGCCTTAACATAATCTGGAATGTACGTTCTGCCAAAGTTAAAGAAATCAAGCAATGCCTGCAGTTTTTTAGTTGTATTGGGTGGTTGCAGCTGAGCACATTTTCCAGAGAGTGCGGGCCAGGCTCTTGTCTTCATCTGATAGCTTATATCCCTAAAGCAGACAACTAAGAAAGGCTATTTTTGTTGTCTTGAAATTAAATTTGTAGCCAAGGGCTAAGAATACTAAAACGATCTTATTGACCCTGGCAAAATGAATGTCAAGGTCATCGTCTGTGAGATAAACGTCATCCACATAGGACAACTCCTTGGGATCAATATCATGTAATATTGATGTTATGCGAGCAGAAAACAAACCCGCCCTTTGGTAAACAGCAAAAGCGTTTTTGGGAGCCAAACGAGAATGCACTTACGTCCCAACTTTCAGGCGCAACGTTTTAGCAGAAAAAAAACATTGGAAATATCGAAGGTTGTTTTGTACTTCTTGCGCACTATGTTGTTGAGAAGTGGTGTGCTGTGTGCATTTTGTATTGCACATGTGCATGTGTTGTTGTTTAAGTGTCTGCAATCTAAGACTATTCTATATGAATGGACTGGTTCTGCAAATGGAAATAACGGGTTATTCATGACAGAGACGCAAGACCAAGTCCCATATTTATACTTTTTTAGCGCCACATTTGCACCGCTTTTTGACTCAAAATTGGTGCAAACTTGCAAATGATAATTGTATTTTGTAAGCTTGCTACGCTTTTGCGTTAAAAAATGATGCAAATTCGGTGCTAAAAAAGTATAAATCTGGGCCTCAGTTACTTCCTGGTACTCAAGTTACGTGAAAGTTTTTCTCACTGGAGCTTTAGCCTTGTGTTTAAAAGGATATTGGGGCTCAGGCAGGGGTGTGTACTTAATAGGTATCACATGGTGGGGGAATCTTTATTCGGTATAACGCAGTATAGTGCAGGTGTATGCGCTAAAGCCCAGTAAGAAGCATAGGCTTCTTTTACCGCGTCTGGAACAAGACTTGAGAAAGAAGACAAAATTACATCTTCCCCATGCGGGAGCTTAGGACAATGTCAGGTGACCAATCTTATTCTGCCAGTAGGATATCACAATTAAATTCTTACCAGAATAATAATTCTTTGGTGTGATCTATGTCTCCCTCTATTTGGATATTTACTTCATAAACCCTGTCAGGTGGGGAGATGCGCCTGTCCGCTGCCTTGGCTACTAGTTAGTTGCTACCAGATGATCTATCAGATTCTGGCGATATGTCATGACCTCTACTGTAATGCCCAGCATAGTCACTTCCCACGCCTTGTTCTTCAGCAATGTTCTGAAGGTTGCTGACATGTTTCATTGAAACTGCTGCCACCTTTCTCTTTTTAAATTGTGGCTTTTGTTGAGGAGATTTGTCCTCCTTCTTGTCTGAGGATCGCTGTGAGACTTTCTTCTGTTTCGCATAGTCAGTGCATTGCTCTGACCTTCCCATTCTCTCACTCCATTTGTCTGGTGTGTCCTGAAAGTAACAAGAGGGATGTACATCGGTATATTGGTATCTATCAGGTGTTTTTAAAGTTTCTTTATTATAGAGATTGTATCTCCTTTCAGAGGTGTCCGGATGTGGAGAATCTGCTCTCTGAATTCTTTTGTCCTTATTTTGTTTTACCCTTTTTGGAACCCTCCTTTGTTTGTTTAGTACCTTCCTTAGGGGTGGTACTTTGATTTTGTGGCTTTGTTGGCTTGGCCCCTAGATTATCCCATCCTATGCTTGTAAAGGTTTCAGAAATAATCTTTGGCAGCTTGCACTCCTGTTCCTGTTGAGAAACCTCCCAGAGCTGCTAGTGAATTACCAATGTCGCTGCTTCCCCTTTAATGTTACTGAGAATAATTGAGGAGGTTGTGTCAAAGTTGCGCATCTGTTTCATCCCCAAGTCTAGGGCTCGGGCAGCCCCATGTTCATTTTGAATTTGTTTCAACACTTCTGGTAGATTAGCAAGTGTCAGAGCACAA
Source organism: Pleurodeles waltl (assembly GCF_031143425.1). NCBI lineage: Eukaryota > Metazoa > Chordata > Amphibia > Caudata > Salamandridae > Pleurodeles > Pleurodeles waltl. The sequence goes on along the minus strand of NC_090446.1, from coordinate 1,502,820,253 downwards.
TGTGTGGTAGTCTATATTGCAGCAAAGACGGTACCCCAAGTGGCGCAGTCCTCAACTGAGGGACCCATTCCGAAAGGCAAGCAAATTGTGAGAATTCTATGTTTATCTTGGTCTCCCGTATGGGGAAACACTGCTTCCAGCTGATTTGTTTTTTGTGCTATCCAGGAAGGAATCTTCCCCGCTCCGTGGGTGCTTTGCCCATTATTGAGTGGACTGTTTGTGGATTAACTCCTGCAACAGCCAATTGGTGGACAGCTGGTGCAGCCCTCGCTGGGGCGGTATTCAAAGTCTGCATAACGAACTGTATTTATTGTCTATAACTTGCAAAGTGTGCGTATGTCGGCTACTTGCATAGCCTGTACGCCAGGATATGGTGTGTATGTGGCAAACATAGGCCACATTGGTCCATCGTAACTTAAAGGACCTAATTTTATGGGTTGCAGTACATGTGGTAGGGTGCCTTTAAAACGGTTTTAGTAATCTTGATAAGAAAGTGATGTTTCTAGGTATTGCTAAGCTTGGTACTGCTGAGATATGTTTGCTACTCTGTATGCATGTAAAGCATGTGTGTTTGCATCTGTTTCAGGAAAAGTGACCCAAGAATAAAATATTTCTGTTTGGTAAGCTCTGTTGGCTTCCACAACGAAGGTTACTTCCCTGCCCTTATCTGTTAAGCCATGGGCTTGAAGATTCTTCATTAGTGCTTGTCTGCATGTCTTAAGAATATTTATGGCATTAGCGATATTAAGGAATAGGTAGCAGAGAACAGAACACCAAATGGAGAGTAATCTTTTTAAAAGTTCAAGCTTGAACAACCAACTGGTCGGATAGGTACTCCCTATTCAACTGAGGAGGATTGTCACTAAGACCACGGACATCTCCATAAAATGGTACTTAAGGTACCTGTTGTGTGTGAGACAGAGATACTCAGGGTGATTCATAAAGTAGTGCCTAAACACCATCGCTGGCGGTGTAATGTTGTGAATGACTCTCCCCTCTCAGTGTGACTGCTGGATTAGGGGCGGTAACCCTTCTGCTCACAGGTGACTGAGTCACTCATACACCAGTTAGAAGCTGTTGACCCAAACCTTCCAGCTCTCTAGCAGCACCTCTCCCAAACCCTAAGTAGTAAAGGTGAGTTCTGGCAGCCTAGCCGCATGGACTTTGGAGACCTCTCAGGAAATTCGCAGAGTAACAAATCTTACCCCTTTTCTCTCATTATAAATATGTCTCTTACACACACGCAGGCATAGAAGAAGATGGAGGGTACTTTTCAATACATTTATTGAAAGGACTGCAATATGCGATAAAATGCATGTGCTGCAATGATTACGACAATGAGAAATAACAGAAGCAGAATGGTGAGGATAAAAGTGGTAAATATGAAAACCACCAAAATATTGCAATAACCATGAAATATGCAATTCCTAATTGAAAGGCCTAAATCCTACCCTAGAGCAAGAGCTGGGCATGTAAGCCTATTCTGCCAGTACAGTGTCCATGAGAAGCACCCCCCAACCCCGTTACCTTGGGACGAGGTTGACCTCTAAGTCTCCGGATCAGGAATCGTAGAGACAAGGCTGAAATTTCACTGCAAAGCAATATAGAGTCCAAACGGTGTATCCTGGTGCCACTCCCTCTAACAACCTTGGTCTTGTGAGGTGTATTTATAAGGCACATGTTATTGTTCGTACAGAATTCCTGACACAAGTCTGTACCTAAACATTAGATTGTGTGTGCAAACTTATGTCGGCAGTTACATAACAAATACCTGACATGTTTGCATTCTGTTCTTGTCAACATAAAGCAAAGGGGCATGAGGACATTACCCATGTTCAACACTGATAATGACACTGATTAGGTGACTACAAACATTTCTCTATAATGTAAAACCAGCAAGCAGTGCTAAAAGGAAATAAATAATGAAATAAAATAAAACTGACCTAATAAGTAGGTGAAAGGGGACTAGGTAAAAAGGGCAACAGGCCTGCAAGCTGAAAGTTATGCTATCAACTGTGCCCAAGCAGGGAACTAAAATGGACCCATGACAAGACAATGTTAGTGGGATGGATACAACTCATAGGGTTTAGTGGCAACTGGCATGCTATTTCCAGTGTGATATGCCTTACTCACTGATACCAGTGATGTGTAATCCCCTGCTACCCCCAACGATGGGCTCCTAGCCAGAGACCTGACCAACTGACTTCTACTGCAGCCTGTGTTTGCCCTTCACAGGGAACACTGCCTTTGCACCTCTGCTGAAAAAGATAGCCTTTGCTGTCAACAAGGTAAGCAGTACGTCTCTTCTCTCCAAGAAACTCACTGCAAGTTACTCTGCCTTCCTTGGTCTCTTCGTATAGTGCATAGAAGTAGACGTTAGTGTGTTAGGTTCTAGATGACATTTTTAATGACATATTAACAATGCTGGCTGTGTTCATTTTACCCTCGTTAATTATAGTGTGCCTTCTTGCTGTTTTTATAATACGCTGTGTAGTAGTGTTTTATAATACACTAGATGACCTTTTTAATGACATATTTACAATGCTGGTGATGAAGCAGAAAATGAAGGTAAACGTAGTGTGAAATAATCATGTGTGACTCTAACCGAACTAATAAAGAATGTACGGGGACAAAATGTGCCCTCAGAGTAGTTTGCCAACATTTATAAGCGTGCTTTATATAACGTGTTGTATTAGAATTGCACTAATCCGACATAATCGTAAACGTGTGCTATGATTTGCTTGTTTGAAATGCTTTAGCTTAGCATAACTTTAGCAGAGGCTTCGGCCTAGTGGCCTGGTCTCACGGTTTAGATGCTCGTATTTTTCCAATGTGCTATTAAACGTGTATTTTTGCTTGAAGCTGTACTTTTCCACTGAGATCGTTCACATGCTTATCTTAAGGTTTCGTGCCAGCCTGGCATATTTTCTCTTTACTCCAAGGTCGATTTGCAGGTGCGGACAATGGAAGCTCTGAAAGTGAGTTAATTGGTATAAAATGTTGCAACTTGCGTACCCATCTCCAAGGATAATGTATGCTTAAGTAAAAGCTTGAGAACTGTCGTTTTTGATTGGACCATTTGAAGCTAACCTATGAACCCTCCAATGGAAGACCCTACTGGATTTGAACTATTGTCTATAAAACCCAGGTGCACGAGAAGAAGGTAGCCATTACGCGCTATGATTGCCATTGCCCTATTATCAGCCATTACCAGCTCGATACCCGCCATTTTGCAGACTTCGTAGCTATTATGGCCCACTTTGCTGCGACGCCATTTTGAAAGAGACTTTCATGCTTTCTCTAATCGAGAGAAAGAGACTTTTGAATGATTCTTGCCCTAGAGACTATAACTTTGATCCCTTTGCATGAAGTAGTAGTTTACCTTGCCGCCGTGAGGCAATTGCCCCGTCCACCCCTTGCCCCTTTGCCCCGTCCCATGCTGATCGAAACGGTACCCATGCTGATCGAAGAACGGTACCTGTGAGACGAAGACTTCCTTGTATGCTGATCGTAATTGGTAAATATGAAAGGAAATTGTAAAATTGCATTGTGTTTCCTTTAGGTAACCAACTGCTGATTTTGATAAGAGCCCTAGTTAGGAGTTTTCTAAATTAATGTTGCTAAATTGTTTTTGCATGAAGTCCCACATGCCGATGCTAATTTGAGGTTAGACGGGGATTCCATATGTCGCACGATGCAATTTGAGATCTTGTTATGCTGACTAAATGCATGCAATTAGTTCATTACAGATTATCATATTAGTGATTTGCATTGCTATCATCGAATGCCTTGTTATTCAAATGCTACATAGATTGCACTTGTTTCGCCGTTATGGACAGCTATTAATGTTCATTTACGTTTATCATTTGGTGTTGAGACACATTTATATTGTGCTAGCTTTGTTAATATAGGGAAATAAAATTCACTAACTCTGAATAAACTGGTGTGGTTATTCCTGGCTGAAAGGTCAGGGTTCGCAGAAATGTATTCTGGATTAATTGTTAAGTGTTATGTTGATCAAGGTATTGCTTATGTTCGTTATTGATTATTAATTTGATGCAATTGATCGATTAAGAGTACGGAGAGTCCCACTTAGTCAAAAGATTCATCGGCCTAAAGAGCGTCCAAACACAGGTAAATTATTACTACGGACCGCTCTATCAGTAGATGGTAGCAGAGGACGGTTTCGTCTTTTGGGACCCTGTACTCTTAAAGTACATGGTGTTGAATTAACGGTTACGCATTTTGAGACCCCTCTCGAGAAGTTGAATTAGATTTTTCTTGGATAAAATAGATTGACAGAATGATGATGGGCCAGGTCCACTGCGACTTTCCCGGGATCTCGGAGCTTGCGAATGGAGAGAATGGAGGTGTGGAATCAGCGTTGGCGGTACTAGTGATGGTATGAGTGAAGTTAGGGTTTTGCGCTTGCACAGCTTATTGCCGCAGGGTGTGTGAAAAGGTTGTGAGGAATTTTTTTCTTTTTAGAGGATAGCGGAGGTGCGACTCCGAGTGTAGAAGTAGAGAAGTCGTCGAACTTCATAGAAATAGCGGAGGTGCGACTCCGAGGGTGAGAGTAGGGAAGTCGTCGAACTTCATGTGCGTGTGGCGCTTTGTGCATAAAAAGGTCCACGTGGTTGTTGTTGTTGAGACGGGCCCTGCGAGGTCAAGAGACTCCAGAGTATGTTGATCCATGTTGTGGTCTGGGCGGTTTAGTAGGTTGATCGGGCGTGGTCAACGAGTCGGTACGTGTGTTAGGGAGTGAAAGAAACTTCGACTTCGGGCTTTGACAAGATTCTAAGTGCACTAGAACAGATCATTGACAAGTTGAGAGTAGGTCTGCGGGTCAGATTTGCTTGCGAACGTGGGGACCGAGAAAGATGGAATAACTGCCGAGGCTAGTGAAAAATCCCTAAGGTCCTGAAGCGATTGTGTTACCCTTCCTGTAGTAAACCGACAGATCTGTTTTATTTTTGGTAGCTCGCGATACACGCAAGAAGTTGTTACGAGAGGAGGTGAGTGAAGGAAGACTAGCCGCGAGGCTTTGTCAGCCGCAGTGGGTGTGAGTTTGACGTCACTAGGAGCCGCGCTGGGATAGGTTGGTTGCAGAGAAGGGTCGCGCACGGATTGGACGCAGTCCGTGGGACTCGATTGGAAGGGGAAAGGCAAGTGAAGAGTATTCCGGGAATTAAAGTCACCTATTGATTACAAACTTTGGGAAATAAAAGACGAGAAAATGAAATTCTTTAAAGCATTCAGGAGTGCGATGAAGGGGGTGTCTTACATTAAAGCGAGCGTAGGAGAGGAGACGCCGCCCGAGGGCACACCAGCTTACATTGTAATGGAAGAGAAGGGGGTAGCTCCGTGTCTTTGGCTAAAGCAATGGCACAAACTGACAGAGAAACATGGGAGCGTAGCGTTCCCGATACATGGGACATTCAATATAAGGATCTTAGAGAATTTGAGATTCACGATGTACGATATGAAGGTGCCTCCAAGGCCAGCCCAGTTTGAGGCTCTAGCGATTTGGGAACTAATGGCCAGACAGCAACAGCAGAAGAAGTTTGAGACCAGGATGAGAAAGGTAGAAAAGACACTAGCGGATGCTAGGTGGGATAATGCACAGAAGGTGTGGAGGTCAGATGTATTGCAGGGGATAAAATTGTTTCCCGCAATTACTAAGGAAGAAGAGGAGACAGGTAAGAAAGCTACCTGTAAGACAGACAGGAAGTGTTCCAAGGATAGAGAGGACGAGGAAAAGTTGAGAAGAGAAGAGGAGTTAGAGGATGAGGAGTTAATAATGCAATTGCTGAACGACCGTCCACCACCTTATGCGGAGAATGGACAAGGTCCAAGTACCAGTTCTGCCCCCCCGGCACCGGTACAGAACAGTCAAACCCAGAGTTCAGGAGCGTCATCGGGATCTAAGGACCCGAGTTTATTGTTCACCCCGCAGATACCGCAGGTTAGGAGAATATATCCAGATGTGCCCATGTTGAAACCAGCAGAAAATTATCAGCCGCAGGTGCCAGGGTACTACAGCAGTGATAACAGTGCAGGAATGATTATAGATCCAACCGTAAGGGGAGGACAGAATGGTCACAACCAGACATTGACACAAGCTGAATCAACCCAGTTTTTGATGCCCCAAAAGCAGATGCAGGGGGGAAACGCACATGCTCAGATGACGGGGAGTCAGATGGGCATGCCGACAATGATGACCCATGGTGTGGGAATGAACATGCCTCAGAACATGGGAAATGGACAAAACCCAGATGCGATATCGCTACCCATTACTGTAGGTCCACCGGTACCTTTGTATAGTCAGCCTAACTTAGGTATGAGCAGTCAGGGATCAATGCTGCAGAACGGGACAGAAAGAAGGTGCATAGAAAACACTCCAGGGATAACTCCGATAGCAGCTCAGCCAAATGGATCTGGATCCCTGATGGAGTTTAGTCCCATATGTGCTCAGTCAACACTGGTGAGGTCGAGTCCCCCACTGATAATACCTCTAACATCGAACACTGAAAAGTTGCCGCAACCATCGATGGCAGTCGATGTGAACACTACACTTATGGGATTGAATGCGCAACAGCTGACACAGTGGTTCAACAGTCTGAATTCCACACAAAGCTCAGCCAGTGGGAAGGGAGAAGATTATATGAACAGGATGAGGCTGAACATGGAAGCACAAGAATTGGTGGAAGGGACTATGGGTGTGAATAGATTAGAGTCCTACTCGGAAGAAGAGTTGAGGTATCTATGTCCAAAGATTACGAAGGAAGTGAATAAGGTACATAAAAGCTTGCAGGAAATAGCTGACAAAAACGGGGTTGACATAGACAAGACAAAACATTTGAGCAGGAGCTACAGGTTGGATTTTGGGGCCACAGATTTTGAACACATGAGGTCAGCAGGCATGAAGGCACACCTTAGAGAATTGCTGCAGAGTGCACAAGTATGGAGGTGCTTAGACAAGTGGGAAAGCAGGTGGGTAAAGAGAAAGGAAAAGAGGAGGGACAGTGCTACAGAGCACAATGAGAAAAGACCACAAAGCAGCGAGACAGTAACCATGTTACCAATGAGGGAGACAGCAGGGGGAAAATTAATACATGTACCATGGCACAGAAGTGACATTCAGTCATTTACGGACGATTTTCCCAAACTGAGAGAGAAGCCGATTGAATGGTATCAGCAGACTGACAGGTTTGTGAAGCTTGCAAAATGTCTTTGGGAAGATCTGAATACTCTCTTTGAGATTGTGGTTCCAGCAGATTTGTGGGAGGATTGCAAAAGAGCTGTAGGTTGGCCGACAAGTGAACCAGAGAGAGACAGGGAGACGGGTGCACCATCACCTATGGTGATGAGCTTGTACTATAAGGTAATTGAGCATTTGAAGACGAAGGTACCCGCGAAAAATGTGGATTGGCAGAAGATTGATCGAACTGCCCAAGAGGCTAAAGAATCGATTCACAGTTACTATGAGAGGTTGTTGAAGGCGTTCAAGAACTACAGTGGCACGGACACAATAGAGGCGAAGGACATGCTTCATTTTGTGTTTAGATTTGTGGAAGGGCTGAGACCAGAGATAAGTCAGATGATAAAGTCGCATTTGATTTGCTGGCAGTCGAAACCGATTGACGAAGTCTTGAATTATGCGAAATACTGTAGCGACGAAATTGAGGTGAAACAGAAAAGGCTGAAAGAGAAGGTGATGATGATGCAGCTTAAAGCAGCTCAGACAGGTCTGCAAGGTTTGCAAGGGATGCAAGGGTTCCAACAGCAGGTACCGCAACCGCAGCCGCAGCCGCAGTTGCAGGGAAACATGGCATTTCAGCCACAGGCCAGAGGCAGAGGCAGAGGAGGTTTTGTGAATAGTGGTCCGGATTTGAACACTGTTGTGACGGGTGTGCAGGCAATGAAGAAGGTAATGCCGTGTCACGTGTGCGGAATAGTAGGTCATTGGAAACGCGAGTGCCCGATGGTGGTGCAGGAAGGTGCAGGTGCAGGTGTAGGTGTTGGTCAGCAAAACAATGATGTCAATGCATTTCAGACAATGAAGGGACCGAAAATGAGAGGTTCAAACCCAAATTTTCAGACTGTAAATCAGTTGCAGGGATTACAACCTATGCAGCCGCAGCAGATGCAGATGCCCCGTATGCAGATGACGCAAATGCAGCCAATGCAACAGCAGTTACCTATGGTACCTAATCAGCAAATGCAAATACCCTTGGCACCAATGAGTCAGCAGCAAGTGATGGTTCCTCCACAGGTCTCGGGTCAGGTAATGAGTACAAATGGCACCGTACAACAGTTCCCACTACACAGTGAGAGTGGAATAAACAATGTATGGGAGAGTGAAAGCTCAGAAGAAGAAGGAGATTGTGTGCTTGCAGCATCCTTGGAAGTTGATCAAAAGGGTCCGTACGTAGAGGGAAGAGTAATGGGTCATCGTGTCTCGTTCTTGGTTGACACGGGAGCCACACGTTCAACTGTTAAGAGCAATGAAGTACCAAATTTGCCACTCTCAGGGAGGACAGTTCAAGTGGTGGGAGTAGCAAACAGACATCTGACGAACCCAATAACAGATCGGGTACCAGTCAGCATCGGTAACTATCAAGGGGTACATCAGTTTGTGGTATGTGACTCAAGCCCGATAGCACTATTAGGGAGAGACCTATTGTGCAAATTGGGTTGTTCGATCATGTGTTCGAACGAAGGAATAACAATACAGACGAGCAGTGATGGGGAAGAAGAGGACAGTGTAGAGGGGGATGAGATGGTGTGCTGCTTTACTCTTCAGAATATCAAAACTATGCACTTCAGGATATTTTAAGGCACAATGTAAAGCAATCACTCTCAAACACCTTCGTAAGTAGAATAATCAAGTTTATTTAAGGGGCAAGTTCTCAGCTAGCAAAACTAAACCACACTAATATATATATATATACATCAGGAGAATAACATGAGAATAATGATAAAGATATAAGCACTCTGTGAATAATTGCAAGAGTAAGTGCATATAATACAAGCACACACAATATACCTCAATGCTCAATAGCATGAAAATGACTGCAAGAATAAGTGCATATTACGCGCGCACACACAATATACTTCAATGCTCAATAGCATGAAAATGACTGCAAGAATAAGTACATATTACGCGCGCACACACAATACACTTAATAAATTGAAAAGCTTCACCGAAAAGAGCGTCTGCATCCCTCCGCCGTACACAAAGCTGGGGAACCCAAATCAGCTGGCACAGGGAGCCTCTGTTCGGGACAATCAGTCCTCCTGGCGTTGCGTCCAACCCAGAAGAGAGTTCCTAAACCTGCCCATCCAGGCCCCCAACTTTTATAGTATCTACTAACGCCCAGGAGTCTTTTCTAGAAAAAGACCCCCTCCTTTACAAATTGTGCAATCGGCGGTACCTTGTTCACCCTTCGAGACGTCTCCTCAGAACGGGCCAAGTTCCCAGGAGAGGACTCCAAAGTGAAGCTTGCATTCCTCCTTGTGTACAGGCGCATCCCCCTGTTGTTCTAACTGATAGCTCGTGGAATGTAAATAGCGCCCTTCGTACCAGGCAGATGGAGCGAAGTTGAGCAGAAAAACACCCCACCCTTCAGCTTGCCGAAGCTTGTGGAAAAACACAGAACAGTGCCTTACGCACCGAACCAGACTCGACAAAATGGAGTCGTGAACCAAAATGGAAGCGAAGGCCAATGAAAGCAGAGGCCAATGGTCCACACTCTGCACCACTGTTTATCTTGCACGTAGTGCTGCCGCATGCACGTAGTGTATGTAGCAATACATTTCCACCCTTGGACCATTTGGCCAACTAAGTATATCCTATAAGCTGAAATGGCAATGCTCTTGGGCGACACTGAGATAGAAGGTTAGGCACACACTGAATACAACAACATAATGAAATTAAAATAACTGTTATGATAATGATTACACCAAAGATATAACGCAGTTGGCCTAAATTAGGCAGCCATCCAAAAGCCCAATCCCACCACCCCTTGTCAACATCCTGCTGCACCCCCTTCACCAACTTATGCAGGGCCTCTATGTGGGAGTTGATTGATATGGAGTGGTCGGATAAATTGAAGCAACATAATCCTTCAAAATCACTGCAGCCATGGTTGTGTTTAAGCAGTAAATAATCAATAGCAGCGCGATTCTGCAAAGCAGCTCTTCTAATTCCCTGTACATCTAATAACAGCTCAGCTAAGGCAGCTGATGTATAGTTAATATTCTTGACTACTAAACATGCAAGTTTATTAATAACTCTGGTATTATATACTGCAAGTCCTGGCACCCCTATGATAGAACCAGCTAAACTAACATATTCTGTTTTGGACAGCAATGAAATTTCAGAATCACAGTCCGTAGGTAATTGAATAGTGTCTCTGGTATAGCGAGGGTGTAGAGCAGTATCCATAGGAAACATGAGAAAGCCTAAGCGTGACCAGGCACAAGGCCCTCCGGTTAGATTGGCTGGAATATAAGTAAAAGAAAGATTACCACAAGAAAAGAGCCAACCTTTAGGCAACTTAACATTTTGAATGTGGCTGGCAGCAGGCACCACATGTTGGCAAAACATCGAATTATTTACATTCAAACAGGTTAGGTCAGTCCGTGAGTGGCACAACGTCCGTTGTGCAGCAGTTAAGTTTTTGTCTCTTTTCTCCAATTTGAGCTGAGCACATTTACCTATTTTCATAGGATCACAGGTCAATGAATAGCACACATCCCCATTTGAGATGTTAAACGTGAGTATAGATGTCATGTTCCTCCACAACCGCCTGCCCACCTCCGGGCAATGACGGCAGTACTCATAGAGTGACAGATGGGAGCGAACGTCACTCACATCCACCATTCCATCCTGGTTTGTATTGTTAAAGATGTGTAATAATACAGCAGCAGGAGTGGGCACTGCCACTAGACAAGTGGTAATCAAATCTTGAACGCTTTGCATGTTACTCATACAGAAGTGAGATATATTCAGCACTTCCTGCGCTAGATGAATCCAAACATTGTTCGGTTGATGCAGCAGCGTTGGCATCTGCGGCTGACGGTTGAATTTTTGGGCTATGAGCCCCTCCCGCTCCCCGGTGGAGTCTCCCGAACGGGCTCCATACACCACACTCATGGCACAGGCACTCCACAGGATGATCTGAAAAGAACAAAGGACAAAACACGTATTATCATTCTCGCAGATAGCATTTGTCAGCGGGAACATGTTCCCATTTGTCTTGACCAGGTCGCATAACTACCAGGACATTGTCTGGTCCAGTGGCGATGACATCAGCGGGTTGAGGAGGGTTATTTGGGGATTCAATCCACACTTTGGCCCCTGGGTTCTTTTTCTGTAGATCCGAACCCTCCTTTGCCTCTCACAGTGAGAAGAGCTGGGGCGCTCCCCTTCTTAACAACACCTCCATAAACCGGCATGATGACAATTTGGGCAACGCGATCACCAGGTTGCACCACTAGGTCTGTGTCACCACTGTTCAAGAGAATGACTTTCAACTCGCCTTGGTAGTCTGCATCTATCACGCCTCCTAAAACTTGGATGCCCCTCAAGGCAAGCCCAGATCGAGGGGCGATCAGACCGTAATGCTCAGGGGGAATCTGAATTCCCACCCCAGTTTCAATCAGAGTGATGTCTCTAGGTTTCAATCGATGCATGTGTAAAGCATGTAAGTCAAGTCCTGCAGATTCTGGTGTAGCTCGATATGGGGCCAAAGCTCCTGGAGCTGTTTCCCAATACACAATGGTATTGCTCGTTGTAAACGGATTAATCTGTAAAGCAGGTGTGAGCATTCTCATGAGAGGTGTCTCAGCATTTGTAAGGGGTCGGTTGTTCAAAATTTGCAAAGCATCATACAAATTATCCCTCCACCCCTTCAGTGTCCCATCATTCAGCTTACGCAATTGTTCTTTCAGCAACCCATTCATTCTCTCAATCAGTCCCGCTGCTTGTGGGTAGTAAGGTATGTGAAAAATCCACTCAATATTGCGTTGTGCACAATAGTCCTGCACTAGTCTGCCCTTGAAGTGGCTGGCGTTATCACTTTGAATCTGGAGTGGCACTCCATAGTACAGAATCAACAGATCTAGTGTTTTCAGGGTGCTCTGCTGAGTTGCGCGCTTGCAGGGAAAGGCTATGAGATAACCAGAGTAAGTGTCTACCACAGTGCAGGCATACTGACACCCTCTGCTCACTGGCATTGGTCCAATGTAATCAATCTGCCAAATCTGTCCTGGCAATTTACCTCTACCTAGCTGGCCTCTCACGACCTGTGGGACCGGTCTGTGCTGTGCATGCTGACAAATGGGACATTCAATGATCGCTGTTTTAATCAAATCTAGGGGAAGATGCATCCCTCTAGTCTCAGCCCACCTGTGAGTAGCCTTTTCTCCAAGATGTCCGCATTTCTGGTGTGCCCATTTAGCCATTCCCACCAAATCAGAACTCTGCGCCTCCACTTCAGCCTCTTGAATCTTGGCTCGATCGTCTGCAAGACAATTGAACCATTGGTCTAATGAATCAGTTGGACAGTGAGCGTCCACATGATAGACAGTCACGGTGCTTTGAGGTAACATTTCCCAGATCTCCTGCCATAACTCCTTCCCCCATACCTCTTTGTTATGGATTTTGTACTGATGTGCATGCCACGTGGGAAGCCAAGTAGCTAACCCATTGGCGGTAGACCAGGAATCTGTATAAATGTGACATTTTCCGGGTAGCTCCTGTTTTAAAGCCTGATACACGGCATAAAGCTCTGCATACTGGCTACTTTTTCCCTGTCCTGTAGTTGTCAAAAGCTTCTTGGTAACAGGATTATAGGACACTGCCTTCCAGTGCCTTTTCGCTCCAACATATTTTGCTGAACCATCTGTGAACCACACATGTTTTTTGTCATCTGCAGACAAGTCTGCGAACGGCTGGCCCCACCCTACTGGGGATTCACACACTGAAGGTACATCATGCAACATTTCGGAATTCTCCACTGGAGCCTGCGCTACCTGCTCATGCAAAACGGCGGTCCCTTTTGGACCCGCTCGTGCCCTGTCCTGGACATACCATTTCCATTTTATAATGCTGGCTTCTTGTGCATGTCCAATTCTATGAGTTTTTGGGGAACTCATCACCCACTGCATGATGGGAATTTCAGGCCTTAAAATCACATTGTGTCCCAGTGTAATTTGCTCAGTATCAACCAGGGCCCAATAGCAGGCCAGCAGCTGCTTCTCAAAGGGAGTATACCGCTCTCCTGCCTCAGGTAACTTCTTTGTCCAAAATTCCAGGGGCACCCTCTTTCTTCCTTGTTTTTGCCATAAACTCCAATTGGCATACTGCCCCTGGACTGTCACATTCAACTCAATGTCTCCCTCTCGAATCGGCCACAAATCCAAAGCATGCTGTATGGCGTCTTTCGCCAATTCAAACGCGCGCTGCTCCTGCTCTCCCCATTCAAACGCATTTTTCTTTCGTGTAACTTTGTACAATGGGGCCAAAATCTGAGACAAATGGGGTATATGTTGTCTCCAATACCCGAATAGTCCAATAAAACTCTGGGCTTCCTTCCGATTTCACGGTACTGCGAATTCCTTAATCTTTTGTTTCACTTTTGGCAACACTTCTCTGTGTCCCTGATTCCACTGAATGCCCAAAAATTTCACGCTCTGAGACGGTCCCTGCACTTTCTCGGGGTTAATCTCCCACCCTTGATTCTGCAAATGTTCCACTACCCTGTCTAGCTGAATTTGCACCTGTTCTTGCGTCTCTCCCTGCATCATCACGTCATCTATATAGTGAGAAATTTGCACTCCAGGAACCACTGGTACTTCATCCAAATGCTCTGCCACCAGCCGGTGGCAGATAGTGGGGCTATGTAAATACCCCATGGGTAATCTACAGAAGGTGTACTGACGCCCCGCCCATTGGAATGCCAGCTGAGGCTGGCTCTCAGTAGCTATTGGTATCGTAAAGAAGGCATTGGCAATGTCAATGGTTGCATACCAAGTCCCACTGTGTTTCTGTATGTTCTCAATCAAGGTAATGGTGTCTGGGACCGCTGCAGTCAGAGGAGGTGTATGTTTATTCAATTGGCGATAATCAATGCAAATCCTCCAACTGTTATCACTTTTACGAACAGGCCAGAGGGCATTATTCCACGCAGTGGTGATGGGAACTATTACCCCGGCCTCTAGTAAATCATGTATAGTCTGGCTAATCTCCTCATGTCCTCCCGGTATTCTGTACTGTTTCATTTGAATCACCTTAGTAGCTTGGGGAAGTGTTACCGGAGGAATCTTCAACAGCCCCACCCTTGCGGCGGCTATTGATATAAATCTTTTGGAACCAAATTGATAACATCCATCTTCCAAATGTAGGGTCATCCCTTTTAAAATGTCAATTCCAATAATGTATTCAGGAATGGGCACAATCAGGACAGTGTATTCTTTCTTTGGAAGTGCCCCTATTTTCATGGGAACCACTATCTGCACTGCCGGGGTTTCTTTTCCGCCCAATCCCGTAATGGTGAAGTACTGTCCCCTGAATTTTCTTGGATTGCCATGAATCAAAGTGGCCTCCGCTCCGGTGTCAACGAGGGCTCGAACTTTTTGAACATTTCCACGTTTCCAATAAATTTCTACTTTGACATGAGGTCTGTTATCTTTGCGAGCCCATCCCTGCACCGGAGTTTGGCCTGTTTCCTAATCTATTTTCACTCTGCGCACATCAGAGTCTGCCCAAGTCAAATCTGGATACAGTTTGCGGTAATTCTCAGGGAACTCCTCCTCCCTGTCTCTGCTTCGCAACCTCTCTGAGCTTACCAGCTCCCTCTCCCACTCTCTTCCTCGAGTTTTCCCAGAACCTGTCAGTTCCCGGTCTCTCTCCCTGCTCCGGGTTCCCTCTGCGCTTCGGTGCTCTTCCTCCCAATTTCCGTCCTCTGGGGATCTCTCTCTACTGTGGGGTTTTCTCCCTCTCTCTCCCTTTTCACCCTCACGCTCCTCCCCTCCTGCCTTTCTCTGGTTCACCACTTTGTTATCCTTCTTGTTCCCTTTCCTACTCCCCTCCTTTTTATCCAAACCGCGTTTGCGGTACATTTCCCACATGTCCTTGGTGCTTATCCCATCAATTTCATTCCTGGTCACCCCATCTCGCATCAAGGCCTGAAACATGTCTCGCCTTGTCACCCTGTTGTTATCAGTACGATTCTCAGACCGTGAATTCCTCTCTGGCTTAGCCCATTCTCCTAAATCACTTAACTCACGCACCGCTTCTACCACCTGAGACAATGGGTTATCCGTCTGATTAATTAACAAAGTCATGATGACATGCTTATATGCAGGAGGAGCGGCCCTAATCAGCCGGTTTCGCACAGACACACTTAAAATTCCATTCATCAAATCATGGGCATTACCCATAAAGATAGCTGTTTTCATCCCTTCCTCCTTCAATCTCTGTACTGCATCTCTCAAAGTATACCAAGGTTTATCATTAGGCGGCCAGTCTGACTCTGTCGGATACTTCTGAGCACACCCTTGCGCCGCTAGCTCTAACAAATTGGTCATGGGACCATTCCCTGGATAGGTTCTAAACTCATTTTGAATAACCGGGTCTGTACTTAACATACAAAGCCTCGGGGCGTCGCCGTGATCCAATTGGACCCCCTGGCCCCCCATATCGTGCACCCGCACCAACCACGTAAGCAATGTTTCCCCAGACCTCTGTCGAAATCTGTCTATCACATCACTTAGTTCTTGCTGTGTATAATCCTCCAGGGCATCCAACATCACCCCTCCAGGATTAGCTGGGCTATGCTGTAACTTTCGCCGATATATGGGCTGCGCACGGACAACATTCCTGCGCTCTGTCTTCTCCTGTCTAACATCTTGGCAGTCATCGCCCCCGGACCCATCTGAAAAATCAGATGTATCCCAGATGTTTCCATCCCAAAATTCAGGGTCAAAGGCTAATCCTGCCTGAGAGATAGCTAAATGCACCTTCTTTTTATTAACTTTCCCTCTTCGTTTCTTGTGTTTATATTTAGCTACGCCGACGGCCGTTCTCTCTGCAACCAGCTGGTACATTTCCAACTTATCACTTAATAATTTATTTTGACAAGCTAGCATGGTAGAGGAATTTCGGGCTTCTACTAACTCCTTCCCCAGCTGCTCGTGGTCTTTTTGTAACTGTAAACATTTTTCATACAACTTTCGGTACGCAGAAAGCAAGATCCAGCCTCGCCTCCCCAACGCACAAACCTCCCTTCCCTTGTCAATGGAAACTTTCCGTAAACATATAAGAAGATCTTCAGGTTCCACATTTAACATACACGCATTCCAATTTTCACACAAACCAGCACAACGTGACCATTCCTGAGCTAAAAGTTTATACGGAGCGGTTTCCCACCCCGGTATTTCTATGTCTGGATTTGCTACATGAGAACCTGCTTTTGAGCTCGCTTTGATCTTATTAAGCATTTTCCCTTTTTTTTTTTTTTCGAATCCTGCAAACGACTACGCCAATTTGTGCTGCTTTACTCTTCAGAATATCAAAACTATGCACTTCAGGATATTTTAAGGCACAATGTAAAGCAATCACTCTCAAACACCTTCGTAAGTAGAATAATCAAGTTTATTTAATGGGCAAGTTCTCAGCTAGCAAAACTAAACCACACTAATATATATATATATACATCAGGAGAATAACATGAGAATAATGATAAAGATATAAGCACTCTGTGAATAATTGCAAGAGTAAGTGCATATAATACAAGCACACACAATATACCTCAATGCTCAATAGCATGAAAATGACTGCAAGAATAAGTGCATATTACGCGCGCACACACAATATACTTCAATGCTCAATAGCATGAAAATGACTGCAAGAATAAGTACATATTACGCGCGCACACACAATACACTTAATAAATTGAAAAGCTTCACCGAAAAGAGCGTCTGCATCCCTCCGCCGTACACAAAGCTGGGGAACCCAAATCAGCTGGCACAGGGAGCCTCTGTTCGGGACAATCAGTCCTCCTGGCGTTGCGTCCAACCCAGAAGAGAGTTCCTAAACCTGCCCATCCAGGCCCCCAACTTTTATAGTATCTACTAACGCCCAGGAGTCTTTTCTAGAAAAAGACCCCCTCCTTTACAAATTGTGCAATCGGCGGTACCTTGTTCACCCTTCGAGACGTCTCCTCAGAACGGGCCAAGTTCCCAGGAGAGGACTCCAAGGTGAAGCTTGCATTCCTCCTTGTGTACAGGCGCATCCCCCTGTTGTTCTAACTGATAGCTCGTGGAATGTAAATAGCGCCCTTCGTACCAGGCAGATGGAGCGAAGTTGAGCAGAAAAACACCCCACCCTTCAGCTTGCCGAAGCTTGTGGAAAAACACAGAACAGTGCCTTACGCACCGAACCAGACTCGACAAAATGGAGTCGTGAACCAAAATGGAAGCGAAGGCCAATGAAAGCAGAGGCCAATGGTCCACACTCTGCACCACTGTTTACCTTGCACGTAGTGCTGCCGCATGCACGTAGTGTATGTAGCAATACAGATGGAAACGGTAGATGAAGAGTATCCTCTGATTTGTCTTTTCCCGATGATGACTGAAGAGGATATTCCAGCCGAGTTACGGGAAACAGTCGGAAAGGAAGTGTGGGACATGACAGGGAAAGAGGTGGGATTGATGAAAGGAGTGGAACCAGTGAAAGTGACTGTAAAGCCCATTGCAATCTTTCCCCAGACCCCACAATACCACATGGCACAAGACACCCTCATGAAAGTTGCCCAACTCATTGACGAATTTGTAAAACAGGGAGTACTGAAAGAGGTGTTAAGCAGTCCATGTAATTCACCAATAATGGGACTAATAAAGCCGAGTGGAAAGGTCCGACTCGTGCAGGACTTGAGGAAAATAAATGACATCATAGTCAAATGTTGCCCAGTAGTACCGAATCCAGCTGTGATAATGTTCCAGGTCCCTTGCGATGCTCAGTGGTTCTCAGTCATCGATTTGTCACAAGCATTCTTCTCGGTGCCTCTTCATGAGGACAGCCAATTTCTCTTTTGTTTCAAATTCTTAGACAGAGTGTATAGTTGGTGTCGAATTCCTCAAGGGTTTTCTGAGTCACCGTCAAATTTTCAATCAGATTCTAAAGAAAGACTTGGAAGCATTAGAATTGCCATTCGAGTCAACTCTAGTAGAGTACATTGATGACTTACTGGTTGCATCAAAGACAGAAAGTGGCTGCACAGCCGATACCATTGCTCTGTTGAATCATTTGGGAAGAAATGGACATAAAGTGTCTCCTTCCAAATTGCAGTTCTGTCAGAAGAAAGTGAAATACTTGGGTCACCAGATAGAGAAAGGGTCACGGAGAATAATGAAGGAAAGAATAACGAGTATACTCCAAATGAGTCCACCAAAGACAAGGAAGGAGGTGAGGAAGTTTTTGGGAATGGTGGGTTATTGTCGCCAGTGGATTCCCAACTTCTCAACTCTAGCAAAGCCTCTACTAAAACTGACCCAGAAGGATGCTTTGGATCAAATTGAGTTGAAAGGAGATGAGATGGATGCTTTTGTTGAACTGAAAGAATGCATGTGCAGGGCTCCAGCTTTAGGTATGCCTGATTACACAAAGCCTTTTACATTGTTTTGTCATGAACGTGATGCATGTTCTTTGTCTGTCCTGACCCAAGCCCATGGTGGCGTAAACAGACCAGTAGCGTATTTTTCAGCTACTTTGGATCCGGTCGCAGCAGCACTCCCAGGGTGTTTGCGCGCCGTAGCAGCAGTTGGTATCAGCCTCACTCAGAGTGAAGGAATAGTGATGGGACACCCAGTAACAGTCATGGTCCCTCACTCAGTTGAGATACTTTTGACCCGCTCCCGAACGCAGCACATGACTGGAGTAAGACTCACAAGGTATGAAACGATAATTCTGGGCTCACCGAATGTGCAGCTGAAAAGGTGCACTACGTTGAATCCAGCAACCTTGCTCCCTGGAGAAAATGCCGAAATTGAGAACGCTGAAGACGTCGAGCATGACTGCCTTCAGGTGATTGAATTTTGCACAAAACCTCGACCGGACATTAAGGATACTAAGCTTGATGAAAATGATCAAATTATTTTTGTTGATGGTTCATGTCTAAGAGACGGGATGGGGATTTTGAAAGCAGGATATGCTGTATGTACTGTAACAGGGGTCTTGGAAGCGGGATGGCTTCAAGGAGTCTATTCTGCACAAGTAGCAGAACTTGTAGCCCTTACCAGAGCATGTCAACTGTCTGCATTGATGAAAGTCACCATTTACACTGATAGTCAATACGGGTTTGGGATTGTGCATGACTTTGGACAACTATGGTCACAGAGAGGTTTCCTGACTTCTTCAGGATCCCCAGTGAAGAACGGGGAGAGGATAAGGGAATTGTTACACGCCATTCAAGTGCCAGCCGAAGTTGCAGTGGTAAAGTGTAGTGCTCACACGAAAGGACAGGACTATGTTTCTCTGGGAAATGCATATGCGGATCAAGTCGCAAGATTTTGTGCCTTGAACTGTATATTACTCAGGGACAAATGGAATTCGATAAGTGAACCAGAACTCGAACCAGCTGAAGCATTTGCCTTGAAGGTCGTAGATACAATAGATGAATTAAAAGCATTACAAAATAATGTCAGGGAGGATGAAAGAGATTCCTGGATTAAATCACAATGTATAAAGAGACCAGACGAGTTATGGGTTTCAAATGAGGGAAAATTTGTTTTGCCAAACAGTCTCTTATCACAGCTTGCGCGGTTCTATCATGGGCAAGCTCACCTAGGGAGAGATGCCATGATAAGATTGTTCAAAACTGATTGGTTTAACCCCAGATTTCGTCAAGCTGCAGAAGCAGTTTGCCATTGATGTGTCACTTGCCAGCAGATGAACCCAGGAAAGGGAACAGTTGTGAACGCGAGCCACATTGGTAGGGCAAGCGGGCCTTTTAGTCGTATGCAGATGGACTTCATTGAGATGCCCGTGCATGGAGGTCTAAAGTATGTGTTGGTGATTGTGTGCATTTTTAGTCACTGGATTGAGGCATACCCCACACGTAGAAATGACAGCCTTACAGTTGCCAAGCTATTGTTAAGAGAGTTAATACCACGTTTCGGATTCCCGATCTCTTTAGAATCAGATAGGGGAAGTCACTTCAATAACGAGGTGATAAAGTTACTTTGCGAAGCGCTGAACATTGAGCAAAAGCTGCACTGTAGCTATCGCCCTGAAGCCTCAGGACTGGTGGAGCAGATGAATGGTACACTGAAATCAAGAATGGCAAAAAATATGTGCATCGACAAATTTGAAATGGCCTGACGCATTGCCCTTAGTGCTAATGTCAATGAGAAACACCCCTGATAGAAAGACTGGATTGTCTCCGCACAAAATTCTCATGGGCAGGGCTATGAGACTTCCTGCAGTTCCCGCAAACGCGCTTTTGAATATTACAGATGATATGGTGTTAGACTACTGCAAGGGTCTAGCTGACGTGGTTCGCTCTTTCTCTCACCAGGTGGAAGCGACCACCTTGCCACCGATCCAAGGTCCAGGACACGCACTGAAAGCAGGTGACTGGGTCGTGGTAAAGAAGCACGTGAGAAAGTCGTGTCTGGAACCCCGTTGGAAAGGCCCTTTCCAAGTGATCCTGACGACAACTACCGCTGTGAAGTGTGCGGGGGTTCCCAACTGGATTCACGCCAGTCACACAAAGAAGGTGTTGTGTCCCACAGATGAGGAAGTTGAAGCGCTGAAACTACCAGTGCCTGACAAAACAGTGCTGAGTGCTGAGACAGAGCAAAACCGAACTGAAAGAGAACAGGCAGAAACGAGAGAGCGAGAGATATTCTCTGACGACGAAGAGACCAACTCGCTTGGGGGAGACCAAGGAGAAAGTTCAGACAGTGACGAAGCAGCTGAAGGTGACAAAGAACTTGAAGCAGCTGAGGGTAGCAAAGAGCCTGAAGCAGCTGAAGGTGATAAGGAACCTGAAGCAGCTGAAAGTGATAAAGAGCCTGACGAAAGTAACGGTGACGAAGGGCTCGAAAAAGGTGAAAAAGCAGGAGAGCCTGATCAGAGGAGGGCTTTCCCAGAAGCAGACGATAGAGAAAAGGAAAAATAGAACGTGATTGATTCCCCAGAAGGAGGGGACAAGGTAGAACAGAACGAAGAAGTTCAAGCTTCCTCAGAAAAGATAGCAGGTCCATCAAATGGACACGGTGCAAAGAGGAAACTAAGTATATCACCAGTAAAAGAAAGGACTAAAGAAAGTTTGAACGACGGGGAAAGGCCAAAAGTGAAAGAGAAAAGAAAGGAAGTGACTGTTGTGGAACAATCCTCAAGTGAAGAAAAAGACTTGACAAAAGAGGAAAGTACCAGCGAAGCAGAATCAAAAAGAGAAGCAAAATTGAAAAGGAAAAGGATACCAAACAGGAGGTATTCCGGTCCTGAATGGGCATATGTAGCCAATGACGATTGGACTGACGAGTTTGTATCTCTAAGCATCGAGAACGAAGAAGAAGAAGAGATACCAATAGAAAAGAAAAGTTTTATGGACTCTGTCGATTGAAAGGGCAATAAATGATATTGCTTGCTACAATATAACGTGAAACAAACAACCAGCTGAGACATTGCTAAACAGGATGAGACATTTGCTAAACTGATAAAGACTGAGTTATTGCCGAATTGAGACAAATGCTGCTAACCGATAAGTGACTGGCCTCTTGAAGAAGACGGTGTGAACATTGCGCTCGTTCAGCTTTGTAACTGAATTGCTAAATAGTTTCTTTTGTAGGTGCTTCTAGCTCTCTGATTCTATACAGATCATGACGCAAAACAGTAGAAAGAAATATTGTAAATATGTGTGTATAGGCTTGATAATTGCATGCGTACTAATAATAATGGCAATAGTGCTTGGAATGCATGGAAAGGGTGAGGATGAGAGAATAGATGCTTCTACTTTTGCTCCTGTTACTGTCACTGAACTAACCGCATTGAAAAGACTAGCATTGGATGAGAGGCTCTTGCACGATAAGAAAGAGCTTTCGTATAACGTTTTCTATCGCTTGCTAACAGAATATGTTGAGACTATGGATGCGAAAGATTGTTATGTGTGTACACAGATACCGACATCAGTGAAGGAAGGGGTGACATATCACCACATGCCTCTTACATACGGGATTACATGTAGTATAGTAATGTCTAGATTTTATGGTCAAACTAACATACAGTATTTTTACTCAAATTATGATGTTACCTTTGCATATGTTCCTATAATAGCGCAGCTAAGCCAGATTGCTAAAGATTGGGATGCTAAGATAATGAGGGAATTTTTCGAGCCAATGCAACCTTTTGAAACGGCTCACGCTCATAGGGAAAACCTTACCTGCTCGCTCTCTGCAGTAGAAATAAGCTTTTTAGATCGCACAGATGATAGAAGGGCACAAATGAAGGCGAAATTAGAAAAAGAGCTACATAAGAGGACTTTAGTAGATAATTATGATTTTGCTGCAATAAAGACACAAGGGAAAATAGCTTTAGATGCTTGGCATGTAGGGAAATTTTGTATATATCGAGGTGAATCTTATTATGACAACATTTTTGTAGGAGCGAGTGAGTGTAAACATACGTTTATTTTTAAGGCCAAATGGACATTCATGATGAACGGACTTGACCCTGTCATTCCAGGTGTATATTACATTTGTGGGTATAATGCCTATTATCGTCTTCCAAAGGGATGGTGGGGGAGATGTTATTTGGGTATAGTGTTCCCAAAGGTTTATCAACTGGATGACCTATCGATGATTCAAAAGACACGGTATCTGTGAGACGAAGACTTCCTTGTATGCTGATCGTAATTGGTAAATATGAAAGGAAATTGTAAAATTGCATTGTGTTTCCTTTAGGTAACCAACTGCTGATTTTGATAAGAGCCCTAGTTAGGAGTTTTCTAAATTAATGTTGCTAAATTGTTTTTGCATGAAGTCCCACATGCCGATGCTAATTTGAGGTTAGACGGGGATTCCATATGTCGCACGATGCAATTTGAGATCTTGTTATGCTGACTAAATGCATGCAATTAGTTCATTACAGATTATCATATTAGTGATTTGCATTGCTATCATCGAATGCCTTGTTATTCAAATGCTACATAGATTGCACTTGTTTCGCCGTTATGGACAGCTATTAATGTTCATTTACGTTTATCATTTGGTGTTGAGACACATTTATATTGTGCTAGCTTTGTTAATATAGGGAAATAAAATTCACTAACTCTGAATAAACTGGTGTGGTTATTCCTGGCTGAAAGGTCAGGGTTCGCCGAAATGTATTCTGGATTAATTGTTAAGTGTTATGTTGATCAAGGTATTGCTTATGTTCGTTATTGATTATTAATTTGATGCAATTGATCGATTAAGAGTACGGAGAGTCCCACTTAGTCAAAAGATTCATCGGCCTAAAGAGCGTCCAAACACAGGTAAATTATTACTACGGACCGCTCTATCACTGGCTATGTTCATTTGACCCTTGTTAATTATAGTGTGCCTTCTTGCTGTTTTTAGAATACGCTGTGTAGTAGTGTTTTATAACACACTCTGTCAATTACACATTAAATAGTGCTTTGCGAGGTTACAATAATCTATCTTTCACATTTACCATTTAAACTGAGTTCACCTGTGCCACCCATGGAAGGGAAAACACACCATGTAGAGTTACGCCAAAGTTGTAACTTATGCAACATTATAAATTGTGTTTTGGTCAACGGGTACACCCTTCATTTTTACAAACTTTATTTCCTTACTCTGGGGCACAACGTACACATGTCAATTGTATTTTGATTAGTATTACTAATCAGTGCCATTTGTTGTCACACTTGTTGATATAACTTTTATAATCAAAGACAACATTATAAAAAAAAAAAAAAAACAATTTGAATCTTGAGTTACCAAAGATGAACCTGGTATGTGTAATGGAATAGTGCACTTCTGTTAATGATGTCTACATTATGGGCCAAATGTACGTATATTTGGAATTGCGATTCCCTAATTGCAATTCAAAGCGAATCGCAATTAGGGAATCGCAATTCCAAATGTAAAACACTCCATTGAGTTTCTTTTGTGTTTCCCGGGGGGTTGCAAATAGACTTGCCTCCTAATATTAAAAAGAAAACAAATGAAACGTTTCAGTTTCATTTCTAAAGAGTAGGTCCGTGGGGCCACTACCTGCTCTTAAAAATCGTTTTTGCAAGCATTCACAAAGGGGAAGGGGTCCCCTATGCTTTGTTCATCTGGCCCTATGTGTGTTAAGTGTTATGTAGGAAGCTTGTACTGCAGAGTCCTTCTGGGAGCAAAGCTCACAGCTGTGTCACCAGTGTAACTTCTGAATTAACATTGCCCAGCAATACCTTTTCATGGTGTGTGAGGGAAGCTTGAACTGTGGATGCTTTACCTTTTCTGTCTATGAGAGACACTTGTACTGCAGATGACTTTATTGTACATGTTTTAGTGTTAGTGAAACTTGAACTAGAGATGCTTTTCTTCAGGACAGGTGTCTGCAATACATCTTGTACTGGTTTGATATCTTTGTGCGAGAATCTTGCTTTTGTATCAGCTTTCTGTTGGGGAAGCTTGCACTATGGATTACTGTAATTATGTGCTTTGGGTGATGGAAGTGTTATATTCTGATACTTGTTTTGTACCCAGACTTCTGTACTGCTGAGTTGGCTGTATCACCTTCTTTGAGAGCAGAAGCAACCTTTAACTGAAAATACTTGGATTGTACCAGTTCTTTGTGTGAACAAAGTTTGCAGTGATGCTCCCAGTAATATATGCAGTCTTGCAACTTGAAAGACACCCTACTGTACATGTCAGTGTGTGAGGGTAGATAGAGCTGCAGATATTTTTCTTCAGTGCAAGTATACACAGCCTATACCTATTCCATGGCAGGGAATTGTGATTTGTTGTACTCAACTTGACATGCGTGAGAAACTCCTCTACCTTTCGTTTGCTATGGAATCTTGCACTGTAAATACCTCTACTGCATCTTCACTTTGGTGAGGTAAGCTTTCACAACAGATGCTTACATTATTTCTGCTCTGTATGAGTGAAGCATTTCTGTTGTCAGTACTGTACCCAGTATGTGTAATGGAACCATACACCTCTACCCATACGTCACTCCTTCCTTGTATACCGAAGCATGTACTTTACATCCTGTGACAGAGGAACACCCTGTACTATGCCAACTACAATACTGAGTGAAGTTACACTGCTAAAGCTTGCACTGTTCTTGTGTGTAGGAGGGAAGCTAGCACAGCATATGCCCGTACTCAACCCAATCTGTCTTGGAGGGTCCCTTGTACTGTGGATACCTATGGTGTGCCTGTTCTTTGTGTAGTGGAAATTAACTGCTGACCTTGCTTGTTCTGTATGAGAAAATCATGAACTACACATGCGTGTACAGGCGTGGACCTGCTCTGTGAGTGAATCATGCCCAAATTGTACCATTTCTGAATTAGGTATGTGTAATGGAAGTGTGTACTGGACACTTGCTATGCATTTTCTGTGTCTGAGGGAAGCTTGAACTGCACATGATTGTGCTGTATGCACTCTGTGTAAATGAAGTTCCCACTGCACATGTTTTTCTCAGGGAATGAGAGGGATTGTGACACTGAGAATTCATCTACTGCACCCACTGAGTGTGAGGAGCAGGTTAATGGCACCTGTTGTATATTACATGCTGGAAATGCTTGTAATTCCACTGCTCTGTGTGTGATGAAAGTTCACACCGCTTCACCAGTAACACCTTTTACTATACCTGTTTGAGGAAAGCTTTGACTGCAGATGCATGTAATGTACCCGCTCAGCGAAGCTTGCACTACAGATAGCTGTGCTGTGGTTCTGAGGAAAGCTTGAACTGCAGAATTCTTTACTGCTTCTGTTAATAAGGGCACCTAGAGGTAGATTTACAAGAAAGTGGCGCATCATTCCCAATGTGCAAATTTTCTTGCACCCCCCTTACCCCATTATTGACACTATGGTTGCACCGAATTCATGCTGTTGTAGCGCTTTGCTGCACTGGCGTCAAACATTTTGACGCTAGGCAGCAAAGCATAGGGAGGCCCATAGATCGTTATGGGTGTGTCAATTTAATGCCTACTTTGAACAGGTGTTCAAAATGATGGAAAAAATGTCACAGTGAAATCTTGTCAATTTCACTGCGGCAAATGTTTTGGACCTCCCTGCCTCGGAATGCCCCCTTGCATACATTATGTCTGGAGCAGGCATAATGCAGCGCAAGGGGTTACATGGTGGCACAATGCATGCATTGGAACACTTTGTAAATATGGAGCAGGGTAATGGCCAACTTAATGCCACCTTAGGGTCATAAAAATTATGCTATGGTGGCATTAAGGCGACACAATGGACTTGCTAGTTTCATGTGTCAGAACTTGTGAGTTTCTTGGGTGAAAGGGGGTGAAGCCAATTTAGCATTTCAATAGGAGATATCAATGATCATCATTTCATTGGTCCTTCTTGTACTGCATCTCTGGAACCAACACAAAGAGGCAAACTATTTTGCCTCTAACTGCTCATGTCTGTACAGCATTAAACATAAAGATGAATGATTACATCACTCATGATGACTGACTGTGAAGTCACCAAATGACTGCCCTTTAGGATGATCCAAAATGTGAATGGCATTTGAAGCCAAGGTGGAATCTAGCCACTTGCAGTCACCCAAACAGTGTCAGACTCAAAGCTACTCACCACATTCTGCTGGGGTGGAGGGGTCATGCTGTGTCATACCACTGATTTCTGGCACACTATCAATGAAAGAGGCTGACCCAAAACATCATCCACAGCTTGAAGAAATTAAATTACTTGTCAAATAAGGGAAGAAGAGAGAGCTTCAGTCTTAAAGACTTTTAGGATTACAGGAAGCATTACACCTGTATTAATACTTCATGTACACATAAATGCAATTCACATAGTTATGGGCATGGAGCTTCACTTACTGCTGCCCTCATGCCTAATTTGTGGAGTTCTCACCACAAGAGAAGCATATAAATAGAGGTCAAATTTTAGGTATGAAAGTGAGTCTGGCATGAGGGAGCGGCTGGAAAATGTGGACTATCTACTACAAAATCGAAAGAGGAATGTATAAATTAAGGAGGACCCCATGAAGGGACATGTAAATTCAATACCACACCTAAAAAAGGCTGCAGCAGTTTCAAATCAGTAAGGTTACACTCACATATATTCCAGTAGATGAAAATCTTGAACAGGCCCAAACCTATTCCAGTCATCTCATGGGTCGAGTCACATGCTACACTTTACCACATGACCACACTTGACCACATATACAGGTACTGCAGGTGAATCATCTAGAAATCGATAGAGGCAATAAACAACTCTACTAATACAAAACACCCACGCTTTCAAAAAGGAAAAATAAATGAAAGGAAAAACTTGGACATTGCATGTTCCTATACAAATCATATTGTAAAAACATTTTAAAAATATTATTAAATAAAAAATAACTATGTATTGTTGACAATCATACAAATCACATTGTAAAAATATAAAAATATGTGGAAAATTAGACAGAAATGATTGAAAAGGGATTAAGAAATTCAGACATTATTGACACACATACTATTAACAAGTTTAACATATAAAAAATAAATTAAAAAAATAAAACTAATGGATCACACTACTCAATTGTAGCTGATAATTGAAACCAACAACATCTCGCAGTACACGTAGAAAAGGGCAGAGCCTAAGGCATGCTGCCTATTTTTGTACTCTCAGTAGTAATACTTGTTAGTTGTTTGCTTTCTTTGTGCAATGCATTTTTCCTTATTCTTTTAAATATTTGTAATTTTACAGAGCACCGATGGACATCATTGACTTAACTGTGAAGAACAACATTTAATGTATTCATGCTTAAAATATACCGGTCATATGAAACCTCCAATCATACCTCTGACTGTGTGAAAAAGAGATAAAGAGTCTTGTGGTCCCTATCCATTCATTCCCCTTTAGATGTTTGCAGTCACTCACTACACCCACTTAAGAAACTGGAAAAATAGTTGAGGGGGTAATGACCACCCTCAAATTATAATCACAGTCCTTGTCACAGTGAATCACAAAAGTCACTAAATATACCTGTTCTTAACCCTCTGGTTGCTTGGAACACAAGCATTTAGGCCTAACTTAGAGGCAATGTATTTATAGTACTCAATCAGTAATAAAGTGACAACACAACACCAGAAACAAAGCAAAGCAATGGGTCTGATGAGGTCATTGTCAAAGGCAGGAAAACTCTGAGCAGAGAAAATCCAAAGTCTGTGCAGAGGAATGCCCTGACAATGAAGGGTTGCTGCATTGAGGTAGTCCCGATAAAGCCTTCTACATTCAAACTTAGACATTTTTCTGGAAGGCAGGTCCCCTTCAGCAGGGCAAACCATCAAGTTGAATCAGACCAGTTGTCCGATGGTTGAGGCTTCTGTGGGTGAAAAGTTGGCAAGAAGTATTTAGGTCCCAGCTTCTGCAGTGTGGCCATGAGGAGTACACTTTAGCACCTTTCAATAGTCCAGGACCTGATGGGTGCCATTTGGGGGTTAAGATACGCTCCAGAAAAGTCCAGCAGCAGGGTCCGGGGTAGGTCCTCTTCCAACTGGTCATCTGGGCAATTGCACAGATAGAACCCATTGAAGCTTGATTTGCCCCTGCAGCTACAACATAAGGTCAGCTGATTGGCCCTTGGAGTCACTTCAGGGGCCCTGGCTTCGAAGTAAGCAGATTCAGCCTTCTTTTTGTTCTTCAGACAGCAGGCCATTCCTTCTGATTTTTCACAGGTCTAGAAGTGTGTAGACTAGGTGCTGACAAGTGACATGTGGGGTGCACTTGCATGCCCAGTTCCAGCCTGTGGATGGACGGCAATCCTTTGTCTACCTCGTAAACTAGTTCTGGTAAGTTCCTCAACCTCAACTGGGTTTTGTGGCAGTCTAAGAAGAGGGAGTAAGGAGTGGCAGGCCCACATGTAAGCTGTATCTGTCAGTGACAGGATAGGCTTCCTTGAAGTTCGGAAGGGGTTGAATACAGCCTCTAGGCTACACTTTGAAGCTTGGGCAGGGATTTCCTATAGCCACTAGGCCATCCTGCTCAGAAGAGGAATACCCTTCTCCAGGGGAACATTCGGGAAGGGGAGGATGCTGCGAACGGAGTGTCAACGGCTGGCTCTCGAAGCCACTCCTGAGGTTTACTTTGCCTCCACCCACAGTCCTATGGGAGCCAATATTTCCCCAACTAGAGGACAGACAGCCAAGTCCCCAGGTCTATGAAGTCAGTGTACCCACATGTAGAAGGTTCCAGTAGGTAATGCACTCCATTGTTTAATTAGGATCTGTAATAGAGGGGTCCTGAAGAAAGCAGACGACCTATCCAGGTACAAATAGCCTGAAACATGTTAACCATTTGATGTGAAGGACACGCAATGTGTTCCATCATCACACTGTTTTTCTTGCTACCCTATCCTAGTCATAGTGAATTAGGAATTTACCTGGGTGTAGAGGTAATTTTAATGCAGTTCGACTGCACTTTTTCGCAGATCCCATCATGCTCCATAACCAGTGATTTCTCATGGAGATAAAAAATGACACAACAATGATGCTATCAGCTATTACAACAGGTGCAGCTCACGGGAAGGAAAAGGGGCGGGGCTGCACGGCACATGGTTGGGATGGTGGTGGGGGGGAAGGCAAAAAAAATAAAAAAAACTTGCCTTCTTCCTGCGCCGCACAGCTCCATCCACTCTGCTCTCCTCTGTCATTGCAGGCACAAGCTCCATAATGCTCAAAGCAGCATCGGGATTGGCAGGGAGTGCCCAGCCAGGGGGCTCCCAGGCAGACTGGGAGCCTCTGCCTGGTCTCTCCAACTCGGTAATGCAGTGCTGGGTTGGAGAGACCATACTGCGCATGTATGTTTGGCTGTCCCCGTCACGCCTGTGGCCCACCCATTTTTATTGTAAAAACATAATAAACAGAGATTATTATGTTTTTACCATAAACGTTTTGCAGCTCCTACTGCTGGCCGGGGTGACGTTCCTCCGCCCTAGTGGAAGAGCTGCCCCTGTTAGTACACCAGAGGCAATAACTGCTAGAAGCTAGCTGGAGAGGGTCTAAAGAAACTTTTTGGAGGATTCTATATAAGCAACCCTGGATAATACAAGGAAAGGTTTCACTCTTGTTGATGTTTATGACATTTTGTATTGGGAGCAAGCTGAGTGAAAGCTTTGTAATGCTTCAGTCTCATCCCATTGATTTTTGTGAACTTTCTAGAAATGCCATTTCCAAAATAGTAGTTTAACATCCAACTTAGTGATAAAATTTGATTTTTATGAATCCTTGAATCATGTTTCTAACTGCTCCGAAACTGAAGTTAAGCATCATAATTTGTTACAATGTATTCCAGTGTTTTTCTATGAGAGAGTCAGTCTTGTCACATTGAAAAATAACTTTGGACGCTGCCACCCAGTTGTGGTATTTGATTTACAGACCCTAGGTACATTTAGTACTATATACCAGGGACTGATAAATAAATTACATTAGTCAATTAGTTGAATGCCAGTGTCATATTGCTTATGAAAAGAGCACAAGCACTGTACCACTGGTTAACAGGAGTAAATTTGAGTAAAGCAGAGTCCTGCAGCCAACAAAATTGTATTTTCCAACAACCCAGCAGCAGGGGATCTTTGTCTCTCTTTGAAAGGCAGTTTGTATTGATGACTGCACAGTGCAATGCAGACTGGCGGCATCAAAGAGCAGATCCAAATTTTGCTAATTTGCTACCCTCAGGACAGGTGAAAGTTGGAGTTTTCAATAGGGTGTACGGACCCAATTTGCATGGTGGCAGTGCACCTAATCTGTGATAAAGACACAAGTATATTTTCAGAGTGCTTGTTTATTCCAAAGAAACTCTTGGTAATAGAGATGGATAAATTATTAGCCAAGCCAAGTGTTCTCATTTCATTTACCTCAGAAGCATAATATATGAGTGAACATCATGGGTTTAAAGCCTGCAACCAATCATAGATGTCTTTCAAGGATGAATTAGTCCATGGAAGCCCGAGATGCATGTTAAGTGTCT
Organism: Pleurodeles waltl; assembly: GCF_031143425.1. Taxonomy (NCBI): domain Eukaryota; kingdom Metazoa; phylum Chordata; class Amphibia; order Caudata; family Salamandridae; genus Pleurodeles; species Pleurodeles waltl. The sequence continues at coordinate 1,502,789,035 of NC_090446.1, read as the reverse complement.
ACATCACATTTGTAAGAGTTTAAATACACTTTGCAGAAATTCTAAAGGGAAACAGAGGGTCAAGCATTAGGTCTTAGAAGGCCAGTTTGGAGGAGGGATCTGTACCAGATTGCAATAACGTATGAGTTCTAAAAGGGGGGTTGAATGTGTGTCCAGTGGCTAAGCTACTGACGTTATTACTTGGGGAGCTGGATTCACATCCAAGCTCCTGCACTTGACAGAATGTCACATGATTCTGTGCAAATTACTTCATCTCCCTGTGCCTAAAAAATTAGCAGATCTGAAATATAATGCAATGGTAAATGTCTGTAATGAAATGTTCTCAATTCAAACATGTGAAAAGTTTTAATGTATAGCAATCCCTTGCTCTTTAGCGAGATTTGTACTTTAGAAATATCAATATTCAGTCGTAATTGTTCTTGTTTGATGGCGTATTTTAGTATGAAGGATTTCAATCTTTTAAGTACAGAATTATTGTTTTAGATACTTTTGATTTATCTGCTATAAGTGCATACTGTCAGATGATAGGACATAAGCTGACAACCCACTGCAATCCAGAGAAGCATCCTATTCTTAGAAGCCTCTTTTCAGGCCACTTGACAAGGTAGGCACTGGACCATGGTGAAGCATGTGTGCAGCAGGGCAATTCCTCCTTTCGATGCATTGTCAGTCAATCCCCAGGGCAAAATGGGTGCTTGGTCCAATGAGAACCTGTGCCAATTCAGGAAGCACCCTCCACCCCACCCTTGTTGATGGAGTTTATTCATGATGTCAGTATAATCATATGACTATGCAACCATCAGGACTTATTAGTATGTGCCATTGAGCCTTTCTGTTTATGGAATGGTTACATATGTCCTGATTTGGACTGATGAAACACCAGGGGAAAAGTTAAGGGTTCCACCCAGCTAGGCCAGAACAGTGGCAAGTGGCAGGGTATTTTCTTCTATGGAAGGTGAAAGGACCACATGGGGAGGACATGTGAGGCCCCTCCAGAGAGGTGCATGTGATGACCTTTGCTAGGACCCTGGACTAACCTCAACGTGTATTAGGCTGACAAAGATAGCCTCGTGTCCGTTGACTGTGTTATCTCTGTCAAGCACAACCTACTCTGTACTGGTGGAATTCAAACTCAGGGCATGGTTTAGAGTTTAGTAGAGGGAGTTCCTCCATCACAAATGTGACGGATATCCCGTCTGCCGTACTATGATGCCATAATAGCCTATAGAGATCGTAATATGGTGTACAGGATATCCATCATGTTTATGATTGAGTAACTCCACCGCCAAAATCGAAATCAGGTCCTCAGTCTCTACTATAATGTCAAATGTCCCCTCACTCATCACTCCATTTCCTACTCAGCCTGGATTCCCGAAGTGGGACTCGGAGGAAGTGGTCCAGTGCTCAGAGCCAACGATGGAAGTTCACTCATACCCTAGGGCATCGTGTTTTCTCAGCACTGAATGTGGAAACATGGGTTGGCCTCTAGGCTTTTGAACTGTCTTTTTCCCTCCATCTCTTTCCCTCTTTCCACAAACATGGTAGAAGCAAGACCACACTAAATGCCAAAGCCCTTTGGCATCCCTCTTATGAAGATAGTGTCAAGCACATGCATGCCAAGAAACTGGAACACAAAGCAGGGGATTGTGTGTAAAGAGCTGCAGAAACCTCTGTAATGGGGCGGGAGGCTGGTTTACCTTTTTTGAAGGTCCCCTCCCATCTCTTTCTTACCACTGTCCCAGCCCAGATCCATTTTATTGTCGCTAAACAACATCCTTCCTTTCCAACTTCTCAACCGCCTTCTCTGCTTCTAATTTCTTTTTTAGCTTTTCGTTTTAGTTTCGTTCCAGTCTCCTTCCCACATATCTTTTTCATCCGTCTCTTTCCTTTCCTTCCTTTCTCTCACAGTTTCTGTCTCCATTTGCATCTCCCTTTATTCTTTCTCATTTCTACCATTTGTCTTTCTCACTCCCTGACACTGTGGTAATCCTCTGACCACACATCTCAGTTAACACATACCTTTGCACCCTTGGAAGTTTTCAATCAAAGTTGAAGGTGCCCACAAGGAACACATAAACAGAGTTATTTTGACTCACACCCTGTGCAATATTCTGCCTGTTTGGACTAGAAAGGCCAGTGTAAGCCTTGGTTCAGAATCTGAAGTGGGAGTTCACAGCACCACTGGATGGCATAGAGTTGTGAGAGAGGTCACACAAGCCATAAGAGATTACATAAAAGAGTGATAACTGATAAAGTGACACAGAGAAGTCAATATGGCACAGGGTGGCTCCAGGCCACTGAGTTGGAGAGAGGGTGGAGGAGAGGGTACAGACTGATGAGCCTGCACCGAGTGATGCCTTCACTACACACCAGTAGAGATAGCAGAGAGTGAGATAGATGGATGACACAGGCACAAAGGGCCCCATTCCTTGTACATCAATCATCACATGGACCTAATTACTATCATGGGGGAGAGATACACTTCAGCACAATGTTATATCCTGGGGTGACCACGTGCTCTAGTACCAGTTATACCAACACCCAGTATAACATAATACTACATAACACAGGGCCCAAAGGAATGATAACAGAAGTGCTTGGTTTCCCTCCACTCACTGAAACCCCTAGGAATTGAAAATGCACCCTTACTCCCAACACCTGTCTGCTCCCCTATCAACCTTTGAACATCTTTCAGGTGAATGCTGAATTTAATGTTTAAGGGTCATCAGGCCACTGAGCCAGAAACTGTATCAAATATAAAATGTATGTTTTTTTTTCTGCATAGGAACTCAGCTCATAGTGCAAAAGTGTTTTCAAATATTAATGATAATAAAGGTACATTTTGACATAGAGCAATGAATGGAGCCATACAAAGTGTTTTTGGGAAACACACAGAAGTAGTTCCAGATAATAATAATAATAATAATATCAATAATAAGAACAATAATCATGATAATAATAATAGGTAATAAGTCACATAGTGCCATAGGAAGACTTTATTGAGGTGAAATTGTATGCAGTTTAAGGAAATCTTACATAGTGTTTTATTTCGGTCTCTGCTTCAAATAATTAGTAATGCTTCTTGGATCCATCAATACATTGCAAGGATAATCTTGTAGTGTGTATAGGGATGAAAAAGACACAAGTACATTTAAAACCTATGTTTGCACTTGAGGCAGCCTGTGGTGCTTTTCTTCAGAGGGATGTTCCTATCTCCACTCCATGTGAATCTCGGGGTAGAGTCACTATCTTCACACAGATACCAAAGTTGCTGCACTGCATTGGGAGAAGTGGAAAGAGCAGAAAAGCACTTCTCTGCCTTGGCTGGCACACTGTAGGGTGCCATGTCCCCACACACACTGGCACGTATTGCAAGGGTGTGCATGTTATGTATAGCATAGGTTATGTATAGGAAGGTGACCCTACCACAACAGAAAATCATCTTTAATACTTTTCCCACTTTGTATGTGTGTTGTACAGTGCAGAACACATGCACTGTTGGACAAATGTGGAGAAGGTTGCTCCACTGTTGTGCTGGCATCAATTCTTATCTGTAAATGTTAGTAAATAGGCATTTGAATCAAAACCCATGGGTAGGTACATGGGAACCCACGGTAGTGTAAAGTAGCACATAGAGCTACCTTGTATTACTTTAGGAAACCTTCCAACGCAAGTTGTGATTTGCTTTGTAAATATCACCTCAGCACTTTGCGCTCAATTTGTGTCATTTTTGTGATGCAAATCTTGTGAGAAGTGTTACCAAATCTGGGCCGTACTTTCAATGGTTTTCAACTCTTGCCGTTGATACTTCCAGCTATGAGAACTGATCATTTGTTAAATTTGCATTTGAGAAGTAATTTAATTAAACATGCTTATGTTTTAATGTGTCTTCAAGATTACTCCATTTAGACACCTCAGTCATTAATTTAAAAGAAGCATCATGAATGAAGCTTTACATCTCTGCTTTTCTGCCCTTGTGAGAATCCATCTGGGCTATTCCAAGTCCTGTGTGAATCCCAAGAAAACATTACAAGCACAATATACACTTGAACACAGAGCGCATTTGATAAATCTGCAAGACAACACAAACATATTGTGGTTTGTATTCAATGTGTTATAAGTTTCGTAAACTTTAGTACTGTTTGAATTGTTTTGCTTTTGTTACACACTGTAATGTTTCATGTAGTTGTAATATAGAGAAGAGGGTGAAATAATCATAAAACAAAATACTCACTATAATGAGACAGTTATTGTCAACATCAGGGCAGTGCGCGCTCTACGGGCGACCAGAATGCAAAAATCTAACGATTTCAAGCTAACATAATTTATGCATTCTGTTGATATAATGTTGTTTAACCTTTTGCATTACAGAGTTTCATCCTGAAGACTAATGTTCATCATGCATGTAAATACTGTTCACATGTAATGTACTGCTGCAGTCTTTCAGGCAGTGTCAGGGTGTGGTCTCCTTCCAGGACCTTCTAGAAGCTTCCCTGCAGCATGCCTAGGTGTGGTTGGTGGGCTGGGCTAAGACTCTAGAAAAGGGAGCCAGCCCAGCTCCACGTGCTCACTATTCAGAGGTCCCGGTGCAGAGCAGCAGCAACTTCCTGAGCCCCTGTTCCGGATGCCTACTTGGATCTTCCAGACCTCGCCCTTTCACTGCGCTTGGTGATTCTTGATCAGGGCAGTAAGACGGAGGTCAGGCTGGCCCCCGATCCTGTTCTCGAAGGATTTCGAGTTCTTGAGCCTAATTATCATGATAAGATCTTTTGACTCTTGTGCTTGTGAAAGTGCGCGTAATGTTTATTGGGCATTTATATGCTGCTATTCGAATCGGCTAGACGCGCGATTCTTTCCTCGTGCTTTAACCCTTGATATTCATTGTGCGTTACCATTTCCATGCATTCATATGGTGACATTCGAATCGGCAAGACGCGCGATTCTTTCCTCGTGCTTTAACCCTTGATATTCATTGTGCGTTACCATTTTCAGGCATTCATGTGGTGACATTCGAATCGGCAAGACGCACAATTCTTTTCTCGTGCTTTAACCCTTGATATTCATTGTGCGTTACCATTTCCAGGCATTCATATGGTGACATTAGAATCGGCAAGACGCGCGATTCTTTCCTCGTGCTTTAACCCTTGATATTCATTGTGCGTTAACATTTTCAGGCATTCATGTGGTGACATTCGAATCGGCAAGACGCACAATTCTTTTCTCGTGCTTTAACCCTTGATATTCATTGTGCGTTACCATTTCCAGGCATTCATATGGTGACATTAGAATCGGCAAGAAGCGTGATTCTTTTCTCGTGCTTTAGCCCTTGATATTCAATATGCGCTATAATTTCCTGGCATTTACATGGTGGCGTTCGAATCGGCGAAACGCGCAATTCATTTCTCGTGTGTAACTCATGCTGTTCATTGCGCGCTACCATTTTCTGGCATTTACATGGTGGCATTCGAATCAGCTAAATGCGCGATTCATTTCTCGTGTGTAACTCATGCTGTTCATTGTGAGCTACCATTTTCTGGCATTTTTATGGTGCTTAGAGTTAGAATCTAATACTGTTGCATATGATATAATCTTGATATTGTGTGTTTTAACCTTTTGCTTCCTGCAGGTCTCCTTCCCAGCTGTTCCCATCCTAATCTCCTTTTCCCCACTTGGACTCTCTTAGACTCTGTGATAATTCTAATCAGAGTATTGGAGCTGTCTTGTGCGGAAGATTTGGGAGCGTGCACAGACCACGAGGATTTGGTGATTCTGACAGAATAGTGAGCCCACTAATTATTATCCTCCTGGTTTGTGTATGTTCTCAACATGACCACTCTGGACGAGCTAGTCAAGTCTATCACTCAGCTCAAGCAGAGGTGGTATCATCAAAAGATTTGGCAACTAGCCTAGCTGAGAGAGTGAGTCAGTTACAGGATAAGTTAGAAAAGAAGGAACAAAATCCCCCAGGGGTGTCTTGGCCAGGTCCTTCTTCTCAGACTTCTGGAGGTAATCCGACAAACGTTTCCTTAAAGGTTCCTTCAGCCATTCCATTAGCTCCCCCAGAACGTTTCTCAGGTGACCCCTTGAAAGCGCAATCTTTCCTGGTTCAAGTGGAATTACACTTCACCTGCAGACCACATACTTTCCCCGATGCCCAGTCCAAAGTAGCTTTCTTGTTATCATATCTGTCTGGAGACGCAGCTACCTGGGCTATTCCTCTTGTACGTAAAGATAGTCCTCTGTTGTACAACTGGAGAAATTTTGTTCAACAGTTTTAGCAAGTTTTTGATCGTAGAACTGTAACACTGTCAGCAGATCATGAATTATTAGACTTACGCCAAGGGAATCAGGACTTTGTGTCATATTTAGCCAACTTTAATCGGCTGGTCGCTGAGACATCCTGGCGTGAGGAAAAACAAGCAGCCTTGTGTTATAAGGGACTCAAAGAGGAGTTGAAAGATATCCTAGCTCAAATCGACCCACAACCTACAGACTTTCAAGAATTGACAAACTTTGTCTTGAGGCTTGATCATCATTTATAAGAACGAAAAGGAACACGCAAAAAGACTGAAAAATATTTTTGGCGTGTTCACGATAATAGAGACTCAAGATCTCCGAAAGAAAGAACGCCGGAACCGATGGAAATTGGAACCATCAGGAGACCGTTGACCAAAGATGAAAAAGACCTATGTAGAAAGAATGGACAATGTCTCTATTGTGGACGCAAGGGTAATTTTGCCAAAGATTGTCCAATCAAACCAAAGACCAAACGAGGTCCAGTTCAGAAGGTTGCAGCCAATGCACAAGTCGAGTCGGAAAACTAAAGCACCCAAGATGCAGAGAAGGGTTGCTCTTGGGTGTCACTGTGGACCCTTCACAATCTAGACATCTCAAATTGGGAATAGGAGTTCAGGTTTAGAAAAAGACCTATTTCAAGAAGGATCTAGTCGATTCTGGGGCTACAGGGAACTTTGTTGACGCCCAATTGGTTACTACATGGGGGATCCCATGTATTGAAAAGAAGACCCCAGAAATCATCCAGGCAGTCGATGGAAAACTCTTGACTGGAGGCCCGTAACTCTTCAGACTGTCCCCTTGGTGGTGATTTGTGAGGATAACAATCAAAGAAAAAAGCATAAAGAGAAACCTATCCTTGATGTGATCCATGCTCCCCAATATGGAATAATCCTTGGCTTACCATGGTTAACTCATCACAATCCAGAAATTAATTGGGCAGAACGAAAGGTCATTTTCTCATCTGCGCTGTGTAAAGAACAATGCCTCCAAAAGATTCCAGTATCAAAAGTTTGCAACTCTTACACAGCTACTGCCGCGTATAAAGAAATTCAACTGCCCAAACAGTATTCATCTTACGAGGATGTATTTGATGAAAAAGAAGCAGAGAACCTACCTCCTCATAGATCTTATGACCGTCAAATTGATCTAGTCCCAGGTGGGATACTTCCCAATTGTCGTGTATATGCCCTGTCAGAACATGAAAATCAACAGTTACGAAAATATCTAGATCAATTCTTGGAGAATGGTTTCATTCGCCCTTCTAAGTCTCCTGCAGCTTCTCCTTTGTTTTTTGTTCCGAAGGCGAATGGAGAACTTTGAACTTGTATTGACTATAGAGGACTGAACAAAGTCACCATCAAGAATAAATATCCTTTGCCCCTGATTCCGGTCTTACTGGAGCAAGTAAAGAAAGCAAAAATCTACACAAAGCTTGATGGTCAGAATGAGCGAGGGTGACGAATGGAAAACAGAGTTCAAGACAAGATATGGCATTTTTGAATAACCCGTCATGCTTTTTGGCCTGTGTAATGCTTCAGCAGCATTTCAATTTTTCTTGAATAACGTTCTTAGAGAGTACCTTGCCATATTTGCCATAGTCTACATCGATGACATTTTGATCTACTCAGACAATGAAGATGCACATGTCTAACATGTCAAGAAAATCCTTGCAGCCTTTTGAAAGCACCATTTATATTGCAAACTAATCAAGTGTGAGTTTCATGTTACCACAATTGAGTTTTTGGGGGTTATCCTTACCCCTCAAGGTATGGTGATGGCAGAAAAGAAAGTAAAGGATGTGTCCGATTGGCCCACCCCAAAGACTGTTCGTGATGTACAATGTTTCCTGGGGTTTGAAATTTTGAACGGAGATTTATAAATCATTTCTCCCAGACAGTGGCTCCAATCACTAAGTTATTAAGAAAGAAAGAGAAATTTGTGTGGTCCCCAGAAGCTTACCAAGCCTTTTCAACTTTGAAAGAAGCTTTCTCCACTGCCCCAGTCTTGACTCATCCGGACGCGGATCGACCCTTCATAGTGGAAGCTGATGCTTCAGATGGGGAAATAGGAGCAGTCTTGTCGCAACGAAACAAGGACACTGGTCAACTTCATCCTGTAGCTTACATGTCTCGGAAGTTGAATGAAGCCGAACAGAACTATATTATTGATGAAAAGGAGCTTCTGGCGATTCATGACGCCTTTAAAGAATGGAGACATCATTTGTTGGGTGCCAAATACACAGTCACAGTATATACTGATCATCGCAATCTTCAGTTCATGAGTTCCGCCAGACTTTTGACTCCTCGGCAATTACGCTGGATGCTATTTTTTGCAGAATTTGATTTTATGGTAATTTACGGGCCTGGTAAAGACAATCGCAAAGCTGACGCCTTATCCGCCAAGAGTCTACCACGTTGCCTACAGTTCAAACCTCCAGAGCTATCATTGCTCCATACAAAGTTCTCTGTATCATAAAGACTGAAGATTTCTTTGAAGACATCTGCAATTCTTTCACTGTTGAGAAATGGCAAACATGGGCCCAAGCAAATCCCAAAAGGTCAATCAAGCAAGGATTACTTTTTCAGGGCGCTCATTTGTTTGTGCCCACTACCAAACTTCGCAAAATAGTGTTTCATTGGCAGCATATTACACCTACGGCAGGTCACCCAGGTACTCCTAAAACTCTTGAATTAATCCAACGCTATTTTTGGTGGCCTACCTTAACAAAAGATGTAAAAATGATGGTAAACAACTGCGAAGTCTGTACCCGCACAAAAATAAGTCATTCAAAGCCGAAAGGGTTGTTGCATCCACTCCCAACTCCAAGTCGTCCTTGGGAGCACATTTCCTTAGACTTTATTACAGGTCTACCTGTGGTTCAACAACATTCAGTAATCCTGGTGGTAGTAGATACTCTCACAAAATATGGACATTTCATTGCCTGTAAGAAATTGCCCACTTCCAGTGAATGGCAACTATTTTATTGAATAGGGTGGTTCGTTATCATGGACTGCCAAAAATGATCCTCTCCGATCGAGAGTCGCAATTTTCCTCCAATTTCTGGAAGACATGGTGTAAAACACTTCAAGTGACATCTACACTATCTACTAGCCACCATCCTCAAACAGATGGTCAAACTGGGAGATTAAATCAGACTTTGAAGCAGTCCCTGCGTGCTTACGCTGAAGAAGCACTTCATCCTTGGACATCAATGCTCTGGTTAGCTGAACTAACCTACAATAACTCTTTCCACACTTCTACTGGTGTCACACCTTTTTTTGGCTTGTTTGGCTATCATCCTGACACCTTGTCCATCACTATCCCTCAAGAAAGTTCTCTTACTCCAGCTTTGTCAGAAACCATTCAACATCTGCATCAAACCCAGAAATTGATTCAACAGCATTTAGAAAAGGCCAAACAAAAATACAAAAAGCATTATGACAAGAAACATTGTGAGGGACCGCAGTATCAACCAGGTGATAAAGTGTGGATTTCCACAAAACATATAGGGGGTCATTACAACCTTGGCAGACGGTGTTAAAGCGGCGGTAATACTGCAAACAGGCCGTCGAAAAAAAAAGGGAATTATGACCGTGGCGGAAACCGCCAACATAGACAGCCACTTTAACACTCCGACCGCCACGGCGGTACAGACAAGCAGCGCAGCGGTCACCGCCAACAGACAGACAGAAGACAATGTACCGCCCACACCATTACAACCCACCAATCTGCCACCTTTTCCGGGGCGGATTCACCGTGGATAAAAACACGGCGGAAACAGCTTTTGCAATGGAAAAACGCTCACCTTAACCCACTCCATGAGGAAGGAGGCCGCCATGGAGCCGGAACTACAAATACTCCCTGCCCTTGTCTTCCTGCTTCTCTACGAACACCAGCAACGGCGGCTCCGAAGACAACAGTGAGTACTGCACCTACGACATAGGGGAGGGGGGAGGCAAAAGTCAGGGACACACACACGCAACACCCCCACCCCCACCCTCGCACATTACAACACACACACCAATGAATTTCCAAACATCACAGTAACAACCCACAACCCCCCCGGAAGAATGCAAAGACAAAAGGAAATGAGTTCAAACATTGTAATGTATCAAACCACAGTAACCAAATATATACAGATATATATACATATTCTAGAATTGATACATTACGATTAGTAGTGCAGATATGCACATATCAATGTCCGTGTACCACTGGGCCCACAAAGCATGGGCGAGGCCCACACTAGATACCTGTCCACAAACGGAGAGAACACTGCAGGGGCATCAGATAGAAATACAACAGGCACCTCAGGGGGAAGGGAGGGGGGGCACCTCAGTCGGATTACAGAACCACGGCAGATCCACGACGGGGCTCCATGTCCATTGATGTATCCTCAGGAGTGCAAAGCCACAGTCTCTCAAGTCTCTACAGTGGGTGGCTTGCCCACCGTACCATCCTGGGGAGTGCAAAGCCACAGTCTCTCAAGTCTCTACAGTGGGTGGCTTGCCCACTGTACCATCCTGGGGAGTGCAAAGCCACAGTCTTTCAAGTCTCTACAGTGGGTGGCTTGCCCACTGTACCATCCTGGGGAGTGCAAAGCCACAGTCTCTCAAGTGGATAACAGTCACCACTGGTTCTGGAGGGGGCTTGGTGCCCAGAGTGCTTCATCCTGTGCAGGACAAAGGTAGTGGATGCATGTCTCCACTGGTTCTGGAGGGGGAATGGTGCCCAGAGTGCTTCATCCTGTGAAGGACAGAGGTAGTGGATGCATGTCTCCACTGGTTCTGGAGGGGGACTGGTGCCCAGAGTGCTTCATCCTGTGAAGGACAGAGGTAGTGGATGCATGTCTCCACTGGTTCTGGAGGGGGACTGGTGCCCAGAGTGCATCACGCTCCCCGTGACGGTCCCAGTTCCGTCACTGTCCCAGCTGCACATGGGCTAAGGATGCTTGAGTTGGCGGTCTTTGGAATGTTCAGCGGTGCTTTGCCCTGTTCAGCGGTGCTTGAGTTTGCTGTCTCTGACCTGTTCAGCGGTGCTTTTCCATGGCGGTCTTTGCCCTGTTCAGCGGTGCTTGACTTTGCAGTTTCTGACCTGTTCAGCGGCGCTTTGCCATGGCGGTCCTTGCCCTGTTCAGCGGTGCTTGACTTTGCAGTTTCTGACCTGTTCAGCGGCGCTTTGCCATGACGGTCCTTGCTCTGTTCAGCGTTGCTTGACTTTGCTGTCTCTGACCTGTTTAGCGGTGCTTTGCCATGGCGGTCTTTGCCCTGTTCAGCGGTGCTTGACTTTGCAGTTTCTGACCTGTTCAGCTGTGCTTTGCCATGGCGGTCTTTGCCCTGTTCAGCGGTGCTTGACTTTGCAGTTTCTGACCTGTTCAGTGGTGCTTTGCCATGGCGGTCTTTGCCCTGTTCAGCGGTGCTTGACTTTGCAGTTTCTGACCTGTTCAGCTGTGCTTTGCCATGGCGGTCCTTGCCCTTTTCAGCGGTGCTTTGCCATGGCGGTCCTTGCCCTGTTCAGCGGTGCTTGAGTTTGCTGTCTCTGACCTGTTCAGTGGTGCTTTGCCATGGCGGTCCTTGCCCTGTTCAGCGGTGCTTGACTTTGCTGTCTCTGACCTGTTCAGCAGTGCTTTGCCATGGCGGTCTTTGCCCTGTTCAGCGGTGCTTGACTTTGCAGTTTCTGACCTGTTCAGCTGTGCTTTGCCATGGCGGTCCTTGCCCTGTTCAGCGGTGCTTTGCCATGGCGGTCCTTGCCCTGTTCAGCGGTGCTTGAGTTTGCTGTCTCTGACCTGTTAAGCGGTGCTTTGCCATGGCGGTGTTGCCCTGTTCAGCAGTGCTTGACTTTGCAGTTTCTGACCTGTTCAGCGGGGCTTTGCCATGGCGGTCCTTGCCCTGTTCAGCGGTGCTTGAGTTTGCTGTCTCTGACCTGTTAAGCGGTGCTTTGCCATGGCGGTGTTGCCCTGTTCAGCGGTGCTTGACTTTGCAGTTTCTGACCTGTTCAGCGGGGCTTTGCCATGGCGGTCCTTGCCCTGTTCAGCGGTGCTTGACTTTGCTGTCTCTGACCTGTTCAGCGGTGCTTTGCCATGGCGGTCCTTGCCGTGTTCAGCGGTGCTTGAGTTTGCTGTCTCTGACCTGTTCAGCGGTGCTTTGCCATGGCGGTCTTTGCCCTGTTCAGCGGTGCTTGACTTTGCAGTTTCTGACCTGTTCAGCGGTGCTTTGCCATGGTGGTCCTTGCCCTGTTCAGCGGTGCTTGACTTTGCTGTCTCTGACCTGTTCAGCAGTGCTTTGCCATGGCGGTCTTTGTCCTGTTCAGCGGTGCTTGACTTTGCAGTTTCTGACCTGTTCAGCTGTGCGTTGCCATGGCGGTCCTTGCCCTGTTCAGCGGTGCTTTGCCATGGCGGTCCTTGCCCTGTTCAGCGGTGCTTGAGTTTGCTGTCTCTGACCTGTTCAGCGGTGCTTTGCCATGGCGGTCTTTGCCCTGTTCAGCGGTGCTTGACTTTGCAGTTTCTGACCTGTTCAGCGGTGCTTTGCCATGGCGGTCCTTGCCCTGTTAAGCGGTGCTTGACTTTGCTGCACCTGACCTGTTCAGCGGTGCTTTGCCATGGCGGTCTTGGCCCTGATCAGCGGTGCTTGACTTTACAGTTTCTGACCTGTTCAGCAGTGCTTTGCCATGGTGGTCCATGCCCTGTTCAGCAGTGCTTGACTTTGCTGTCTCTGACCTGTTCAGCAGTGCTTTGCCATGGCGGTCTTTGCCCTGTTCAGCGGTGCTTGACTTTGCAGTTTCTGACCTGTTCAGCGGTGCTTTGCCATGGCGGTCCTTGCCCTGTTCACCGGTGCTTGACTTTGCTGTCTCTGACCTGTTCAGCGGTGTGTGACATGACAGTCCTCAGTGCCCAGCGGGGCTGTGGCTGCAGGGGCCCTCCAGGGCACTGACGCTGGCGGTGGTCTCCGGACCAGTGACGATACTGGTGCCCTCCAGGGCACTGACTCTGGCGGTGGTCTCCGGACCAGTGACGATAGTGCTGGTGGTGGCGTCCTGGCCAGCGGGGAGGATGGCGGCCTTCCCCGCCGTGCTGCTCCTACCAGACTTTGGAGACTTCTTCTGCCCCTTCACCACCTTGGGAGGAGTCACAGCTGACTCGGCACTCCCCCGGGACCCTTGTGAGCAGTTTTGCCGGCAGGAGTGTTCACCCCCTCCCGTCTGGCACTGTCCAACTTAAGGTGCTTTACAGGGGGTGGACTGGCAGTGCTTTGGCTCCGTGTCACACTGGCTGCCTTGGTGGCCAGTGCACTCCACAGACCTCTAACACGCACCACTGGTACCAGACTTTTTTTGGCTGAGGTGCTACTACGGCACCTATGAATTGGAGGGGTGGGGGTGGTTGGCACAGGTGTCAACGTTGCTCAGGAAACGTTTCTGACGAACACTGGGATGGGTAGCTGGAGGGGTCTGGGAGTGGAGGAAGAGGAGGTGGTTGTAGGAGGTGTAACTTTAGGTGATTTGGGTGCAGGTTAAGGTACTGGAGGCTGTCGTGAGGTGGATGGATGTTGGGTGTGTGGGTGCCCGCGTTTGTGTACTTTGGGATGGGGCATCACAGACACACTGGGAGTGGACACAGGGGACGTGTAAATGGTAGTGGGGGTGGTGAGTGCAGGTGAGCGGGGTGTGGTGCTGGGTGTTCTGGTGCGAGTCCTAGTGCCTGTAGATGTAGTGCATGCAGGTGAGAGTGTAGACGACACTGGGAGGGATGAGGGAAACGACGAGGAGGGGGACACAGTGGAGGCAGTGGATGTTGTTGTGTCTGTATGTGGGTGATGCTTGTGTGAGTGCCTGTGGGTTGTGTGGTGCCTATGTTTGCCTGAGCTACTTTTGTGTGTTGAGGTGTGTGCATGCTTGTCTGATGGTGTGCTTGGGATAGGCTGGGGTACAGGGGATTGGGTCTGGGTGGAGGAAGTTGGAGGGGGGAGGCTAGACACAGGGACAATGGCTGCCATCAGTGCTGAGGCCAGCGATTGCATGGTTCGATGATGGGTAGCCTGACCAGAATGAATGCCCTCCAGGAACGCATTAGTGTGTTGCAACTCCCTTTCTACACCCTGGATGGCATTCACAATGGTAGACTGCCCAACAGTGAGTGACCTGAGGAGGTCAATGACCTCTTCACTGAGGGCAGCAGGGGAGACTGGGGCAGGGGCTGAGGTGCCTGGGGCGAAGGTGATGCCCACCCTCCTGGGTGAGTGGGCACGGAGCGAAGGCTGAGGGGCTGCTGGGAGGGTGGTGCTGGTAGGGGGAGTGGCGGCTGTACCTGTAGAAGTGGGGGGCACAGATGGTGCTGCCACCACAAGGGAGCTCCCATCGGAGGATGAGTCTGTGTCGCTGTTTGCTGATCCGGAGACCGACGTGAAGCTCCCCTCGCACTCCGTCCCACTGGTGTATTCAGAGTCCGTGGTGTGGCCCTCCATGGCCATGTGGGATGCAGCTCCCTCGTGCTCCGGTGCCACTGTACCGCCGCCTGATGATGCTGATGCACAAAAGAACAGGGAGAGCAGAAAAGTGGGGGGAGGGACGACAGAAGAAAGACAGGTTGAGTGCATGGCTTACCGCTACCGTTGGAGGACAATACAGACACAGCAGCCCCCTGCACTACGCCGTGCTCTTGGCTTCCTCAGATGCAATTCCTGGGATATGGCCTACATGGCTATGGGTATCATCTGCCCACATAGATGACACAGGGGCATGTCTACCTGTACTTGGCACTCTACAGAGGTGGGGTGGAGTGGCACATGGCCTGCATGAAGGAGGGGCCAGCCTACGGAACTCGCCCTGGCCTAGGGAAACCCACAGCCCTCCTCCCCCACCCACACCCCTCCACTGCGCGCAAAGTCTGCAGAATGAGAGTATACTCACCCCCTTGTGTCTGCTGTGATGCCCTCAAGCGCCCATCCAACTCAGGGTAGGCCACCGCCAGGATCCGGAACATCAGGGGGGTCATGGTGTGACAGGCACCCCTCCCACGTTGGGAGGCCATCCCCAGCTGAGCCTCCGCCGTCTTCTTGCTCCAGCGGCGAATGTCCTCCCATCTTTTACAGCAGTGGGTGCTCCGTCTCTGGTGGACCCCCAGGGTCCGGAGGTCCTTGGCGATGGCATGCCAAATGTCCTTCTTCTGGTGGGCGCTGACATACATGACATGTACAGGGGAAGAAGTGAAGTCATTAACAACAGCACAGTCGAAGTGGGTGGCCCCCATCCCTACCCTTGCCATGTGGCACATGCATTCACAGTCTTTCCCTGACCTCTGCCCCCTTCCTACTGACATCCAGCCCTCTCCACGCAGGCATAGCCCATACAACGTGCTCCCTGTGTACTTACCTGTTGGTCTGGAGGACTGTAGAGTTGCGTGTACTGGGGGAGGACCCCGTCCACGAGCTTCTCCAACTCCTGAGCAGTGAAGGCAGGGGCCCTTTCCCCAGACTCAGCAGCCATTGTCTCTTCCAGACCGAGGTCACAGCAGCACTTGCAGTGTAGGTCCTCTCCTGTCGAAGATCAGGTATCGAGTCATTGAACAGATAGAAAATGGCGGTCGCGTCCGCGGCGGTGACGTCCGCGGCTGTGCGTATCATCACCGCCGGCACACTTCATCATTGGCTCCTGGGACCCATAGGGTCCAATGTTAACCAATGCAGCATTGCGCCGCGGTCTATGACCGCCTACCGCGACAGTGTACAATGCCAGCGTAGTTACCTCACATCCCATTGTCCCAGTTTAGAGGTCAGGCAGCCGCCTTTTTAGGGGCCCACATGGCTTCATTTACTACTGAGTCACACATACCTAGGCCTACACTCAACACACATACAGGAAGAGTTTTGTATTTGGTGTTGTGTTCTGTGTAGCTGTGGGTACATACCTGAGAATTTGTTGACTCTATGGACGCTGTTGTCCTTCTTAGGCACCGTCAGCTGGGACATTTGAGGAGATGGCGGAATCCTCTGGTGTACCGACCGCTGCTGGACCTGTTAACAATGGAGGAGCGACATTTGATCATCACCTACAGGTTTGAT
Source organism: Pleurodeles waltl (assembly GCF_031143425.1). Lineage (NCBI taxonomy): Eukaryota > Metazoa > Chordata > Amphibia > Caudata > Salamandridae > Pleurodeles > Pleurodeles waltl. The sequence goes on along the minus strand of NC_090446.1, from coordinate 1,502,772,683 downwards.
CGTGCCACAATCCAGGAACTGTGTACCCAGTTGGAGCCAGACCTGATGTCACCAATCCGCCATCCCACAGGAATCCCCCCTGAAGTGCAGGTGCTGTCAGTGCTCCATTTCCTTGAAAGTGGGTCATTTCAAACAACAGAGGCCATGGCATCAGGGATGTCCCAGCCTATGTTTTCCAACGTGTTCTCCAGAGGTTTGTCTGCCCTGCTGAAACACGTGAGGAGCTACATTGTTTTCCCTCAGGTGGAGGATTTGGCTACTGTTAAAGGTGACTTCTATGCCCTGGGACATATCCCCAACATCATATGTGCTATTGATGGGACCCATGTAGCTCTGGTCCCCCCCCGCAGGAGTGAACAGGTGTACAGGAACCGGAAGAGTTATCATTTGATGAATGTACAGATGGTATGTTTGGCAGACCAGTACATCTCCCAGGTAAATGCTATGTTCCCTGGCTCAGTGCATGACGCCTACATACTGCGGAATAGCAGCATCCCGTATGTGATGGGTGAACTCCTGAGGCACCGGGTGTGGCTATTAGGGGACTCTGGTTACCCCAACCTGTCATGGCTACTGACCCCAGTGAGGAATCCCAGGACCAGGGCAGAGGAACGCTACAATGAGGCCCATGGGCGGACTAGGAGGGTGATCAAACGCACCCTCGGACTCCTGAAGGCCAGGTTCAGGTGCCTCCATATGACAGCTGGTTCCCTATTCTACTCACCACGGAAGGTGTGCCAGATCATCATCGCCTGCTCGATGCTTCACAATCTTGCTTTGCGACGCCAGGTGCCTTTTCTGCAGGAGGATGGTCCAGATGACAGTGTTGTGGCAGCTGTGGATCCTGTGGACAGTGATGAGGAGGAAGCTGAGGAAGAAGACATTGACAACAGGGAGTCAGTCATACAGCAATAGTTCCAGTGACACATAGGTGAGAATTTTTTTTTACTATTACATTCACTTTCACGCTTCTACCTCTATCCTGTCTGTCAATTTGAAGCAGTATTTGGTAACTGAGTTGTACATTTCTATTACGGTTTCACAGGTGTGGTTACCAATGTGTGTCATCTGCTTGCATCCTTCATGGACTTGTGATGTGTGACATAGGTATGTTGACATTAAAATTTCGAACGGATTTTGTCATTGTCATAGCTAATACACATTTTCAAAATCACAGACTGACTCCAGATTGTTTTGTGGTTCAAGGGTGTTTATTTAAGTGCTCAAAAATGGAGGGGGGGTTGTAAAATGGTGATGGGTGATGGTGGAGGAATGTCCATGGCAGAGTCCAGCCTATTCGTCTCACAGGTGCTTTGCCCATATGGGCATAGGAAGTGGAGCTGGGGCAGTTCTAATCTGGACAGGGTAACAAAGTGGGACAGTGGGAAGACAATCAGGGTGGTCTCATTTCCTGGCGGGGGTCTTGCCATCTTGCTCTGTCCTGTTCCTGGATCTCAGGGACCGCTTGCGGGGTGGTTCTCCGTCTGCAGGGGGTGGGGTGCTGGTGTGGTGGTCCTGTGGCGGGGCGTCCTGTCCACTAGCGCTGGCGGAAGTGGTGGGCAATTCATCGTCCATGCTAGTGTCAGGGTCCCCTTGTAGTGCCACAGTGTCCCTCCTGGTGTTGAGTAGTTCCTTCAGCACCCCTACGATGGTGCCCAGGGTGGAGCTGATGGTTCTGAGTTCCTCTCTGAAGCCCATATACTGTTCCTCCTGCATGCGCTGGGTCTCCTGAAACTTGGCCAGTACCGTTGCCATCGTCTCCTGGGAGTGGTGGTAGGCTCCCATGATGGAGGAGAGGGCCTCGTGGAGAGTGGGTTCCCTTGGCCTGTCCACCCCCTGTCGCACGGCAGCCCTCCCAGTTCCCCTGTGTTCCAGTGCCTCCGTCCCCTGGACCGTGTGCCCACTACCACTGCCCCCAGGTCCCTGTTGTTGGGGTGGTGGGTTATCCTGGATTCCCTGTAGTGGTGGACACACAGCTGATTGACGTGTCCTGCGTACGGAGGTATGGGCCCGCTGGGTGGGTGCTGTGCTGGTGTTACCAGAGGGTGGAAGGTCAGTGTTAGGCTGTGCCTCTGCAAGGGGAACCGACTGTCCCGAGGCCCACAATGGTCCGGGCTGGTCATCTGGATCCAGTTGGCCAGAGCTGCTGTCGTCACTAGGGGCCTCTTCTGTGGGTGGAGTGGAGATGTCTGGACCCTCCTGTCTGGTGACCTTACGTAGTGGTCCTGCAGGGGTATAAGAGCATGATTATTGCATGTGTGTGTGTCATGGTGTGCAATGGATGGGTGTGCGTGTACCCCAGTGCAAGCATTCCTGTGTGGGGGCTTGTGTGATGATGGTTAGGGGGTGTTATGGGTATGTGCAGTGGGCATGCTTTAGTGAGGGGTGACCATGCTTAGTTGTGTCATGCAGGGCTTGGTGTTGGGATGGGTGGTTTGTGTTATTAGTACATTAGTGAGGAGTTGGAGTGATAGGGGAGGGGGTGAGGGTGGGGGGGTGATAGCATGCAGGTAGGGTGGGGGATATGATAGTTAAGATTTGACTTACCAGTGTCCATTCCTCCACCGACTCCTCCGAGGCCCTCTGGATGCATGATGGTCAAGACCTGCTCCTCCCATGTTGTTAGTTGTGGGGGAGGAGGTGGGGGTCCGCCGCCAGTCCGCTGAATCGCGATGTTGTACCTGGAGACCACTGAACGCAACTTCCCCCGTAGGTCGTTCCATCTCTTCCTTATGTCCTCCCGATTTCTTGGATGCTGTCCCACAGCGTTGACCCTGTCCACGATTCTTTGCCATAGCTCCATCTTCCTGGCTATGGAGGTGTGCTGCACCTGTGATCCATATAGCTGTGGCTCTACCCATACGATTTCCTCCACCATAACCCAGAGCTCCTCCTCGGAAAACCTGGGGTGTCTTTGCCGTGACATGGGGTGGTGTAGGTGATGTGTGGGGTGGTGTATGTCTTGATGAGTGTGGTGATGTGTAGTGGTGTGGGGTGTTTTGTGCATGGAATGTTGTATGGGTGATGGTGTTGTGTGCCTCTGTGTGGTGGGGTTCTCTATTGCTGTGCTCTCTGTCTGTCGCCTTCGTCTATAGTTTTTGGTCGTAGGGTTTTGTGGGTGATGTGGGTGTGTGTTTTATATTGTGTTGGGTGTGTGGGAGTGGTGTTTGTATGTGTATCAGGTGTGTGTAATTCGAATTGTCCAATGTGGCGGTGTTTTGGAGATGTGTGTGTATTTTGAGCGCGGCGGTGTGTACCGCCAATGGAATACCGCGGTTGAAAGACGGCCATGTGGATTCGTGGGTCGTGATATCATGGTCGTGTTTTTGTTGGCGCGACGGTGGAGGTTGTTTTCGCCAGTTTATCACTGACCTTTGGTGTGGCGGACTTGTGTGGGTGTCTGAATTTCGACGGATTCCGAGATGTGGGTCGTAATAGGTGTGGCGGAATTCCGCGGCCGCGGCGGTGTTTTGGCGTCTTCTGCACGGCGGTAAGCGGATTTTACCGCCAATGTTTTAATGACCCCATGCTAAAAAGAAGCACATGTTCAATCCCAAATTCATAGGTCCTTACACTGTTCTTCAGCAAATTAATCCTGTGACCTATAAACTGCAATTGCCAAGGTCATTACGGATTCATCCAGTGTTCCACACTTCCCTATTGAAAAAAGCAGTCCAGAAGGTCCGCCCTCATCCAGCTCCAGTTCTAGTTCAAGGGGAAGTAGAATACGAAGTCAAGAAAGTGTTGTATTCTAAATTGAGAGGACGTAACCTATGATACTTAGGGCCATATGTACGAACACTTTTTCCCATAGACACAGAATGGGTAAAAACCTTTGCTACACCTGGCCCTTAATCTCATGGAAAGGTTATGGCCCTGAAAGTAACTCATGGGTCTCTGCATCTGATATCAATGCTCCAGTACTTGTGAGGCGTTTTCATCATCTCAATCCAGACAAACCAGGCACTAGAGTGCGTCTGGGAGAGGGGAGTACTGTGAACATCAGGGCAGTGAGCGCTCTACGGGCAACCAGAATGCAAAAACCTAACGATTTCAACCTAACATAATTTATGCATTGTGTTGATAAAATGTTGTTTAACCTTTTGCATTACAGAGTTTCATCCTGAAGACTTATGTTCATCATGCATATAAATACTGTTCACATGTAATGTACTGCTGCAGGCTCTCAGGCAGTGTCAGGGTGTGGTCCCCTTCCAGGACCTTCTAGAAGCTTCCCTGCAGCATGCCTAGGTGTGGTTGGTGGACTGGGCTAAGACTCTATAAAAGGGAGCCAGCCCAGCTCCACGTGCTCACTATTCAGAGGTCCCAGTGCAGAGCAGCAGCAACTTCCTGAGCTCCTGTTCCGGAGGCCTACTTGGATCTTCCAGACCTCGCCCTTTCACTGCGCTTGGTGATTCTTGATCAGGGTGGTAAGGCGGAGGTCGGGCTGGGCCCCCGATCCCAATGTCGAAGGATTTCGAGTTCTTGGGCCTAATTATCATGATAAGATCTTTTGACTCTTGTGCGTGTGAAAGTGTGCGTGATGTTTATTGGGCATTTATATGCTGACATTCGAATCAGCTAGATGCGCAATTCTTTCCTCGTGCTTTAACCCTTGATATTCATTGTGCGTTACCATTTCTAGGCATTCATATGGTGACATTCGAATCGGCAAGAAGCGCGATTCTTTCCTCGTGCTTTAACCAGTGATATTCATTGTGAGTTACCATTTTCAGGCATTCATATGGCGAAATTCAAATCGTCAAGAAGCGCAATTCTTTTATCGTGCTTTAACCCTTGATATTCATTGTGCGTTACCATTTCCAGGCATTCATATGGTGACTTTCGAATCGGCAAGACGCGCAATTCTTTTCTCGTGCTTTAGCCCTTGATTTCCTGGCATTTACATGGTGGCATTCATAACGGCGAAACGCGCAATTCATTTCTCGTGTGTATCTCATGCTGTTCATTGTGCGCTACCATTTTCTGGCATTTACATGGTGGCATTCGAATCGGCTAAACGTGCGATTCATTTCTCGTGTGTAGCTCATGCTGTTCATTGTGCGCTACCATTTTCAGGCATTTACATGGTGGCATTCGAATCGGCAAAACGCACAATTAATTTCTCGTGTGTAATTCATGCAGTTCATTGTGCGCTACCTTTTTCCTGGCATTTACATGGTGGCATTTAAATCGTCGAGACGCGTGATTTCATTCTCGTGTGTAATTCATGTTATTCATTGTGCATTAACTTTTTCTGGCATTTTCATGGTGACATTTGAATCGGCAGAAAGCGCAATTCTTTCCTTGTGTTTAATATCACGATGTTCATAATGTGCTACCTCTTCATGGCATTTACGATGTGGTTTTCTAGCGTGATTTAATTCTCAATTCTAACGTATGTTATTCATGGTGCACAATCGTTCTATGATATTTATAACCTTTGTGAAAGTATACAATGTGCACAATTCATGTTTCCAAAAGTTTTTGAGAAAACAAAATGCTAGTGTTCTAGATGTGATGTAGTGTGTGTATAATAATGTTTTTCTTTTCCTGATTCTCGGGCAAAAGATAATGTTTAAATCTGAACATTGCATTTAACCATTCCTTGATTTCCTCTCAGGTGTCCAGTAATCTTGAAGTCTAGTTTTTTAAGTCCATTCATAGGTTGTCTATGATTTCACAACGACAATGCTTAGAGTTAGAATCTAGTACTGATTCATATGATATAATCTTGATATTGTGTGTTTTAACCTTTTGCTTCCTACAGGTCTCCTTCCCAGCTGTTCCCTTCCTAATCCCCTTTTCCCCACTTGGTTTCCCCAGTGTTGGGAGCGTGCACAGACACCAAGGATCTGGTGACTCTGACAGTTATCACAAATACTGAATTAATAGAGTATAAATGTTTGATGTCCATATCTCACCCTCATACAAGACCGCAGCAAGGAAACCGAAGACTGCCAGAAGTGACATCATGATGCTGTAGTAAGGCACAAGGTGATGACCAGGGGCTTGGCCTGAACCTGTCTCCCGCTCTTCTGCCAACCACATCTGTGGGGATGCTGTATTTATCCCACAGAGAGGAGCAAACATCCTCCCTTCAATCCTCCCACCTGGCAGTCACCTGGATGTAGAACCTGCTGTGGGGGCTGGAATGCCATCTGACTGCTGCCGTCACAGCAGCGCCCATCAGTGGGTACACAGAGTCATTCTGTAATCTGGCTGAATACGTCATGTGCCTATCATGTGCTTTTCCAAAGCTTGCATAGAGAATAACCCAAAGAGTCACCTTTCATAGCCGCCCACCTTTTCTTCATTGACTGAAAAGCCCAGTTCTTACGAGGCCGGGTACTTTCATTTCATCGTCTACCTGTAGTTCTCCTGCCAGTATCCACCTGCCAGTACCTCAGCAAGAATGTCTGCTTGCTGAACCATACCTGCCATTTATCAAAAACCTATTTCTACTTCCCCAAATCTGAACAAATTTAATGCAAAGCTAAATTCATACGGTGATCATTGGTAAACGTACTTGCTATGTGTCAATAAAAAGCTGCTGTGCTATGTTATCCTAACAAACATCTCCCTGTGACTCTCAACTGGAGGGAGGATCCCTATTATGCAAGCTGAGCAGGAAAGAAATGTGTCTCCTCTTGTGCAAATACCATATTGATATAATCTGCAGACCAACAGGCGCTGAGACAGAAATAAGGCTGTGAGTGTCCTCACCCAGGCCCCTGTCCACAGACAACAAAGGGGACCCCACTACTTCATCCAAGCCTCCTCTGGGAAAGGAGCCAAGACACGCCGCTATAGTTCAAAATATAAACTAATTGCCAAGGGATAAAACTCTTAGCCCCAGACTTATCATCTCACTCAGAAGTACACGTTATCAAACGGATACCTTGTTAACTTTACAAGTTTCTTGACCTAATGAACAAATCTAACGACCCTGCTTGTGTCTTGGGCCATGCACTGAACCAAAACCCTCGGCTCCACTCCGTCTCTCATTCTATAAACCCTTAGCTTGCCAGCTGGTGTATCCCCCACTTGAATCCATTCTGACCTGCTGCTATTGTCCTCTCTAGCTTTTACTCATCTGCTGGCAGACCTGACTAATCACAGGGTCAGGGTCACATCTCAAATCCTTATTATGGACATATCCCTCAAGAAACTTAACTGAACTGGAAACAAACTTGATACTCATTTTTCTTCTCTTTTACTTTTATATGACCTCCTGACCTCCTCGTTAATTGATCCTCAGGAAAACGGAACCTAACCTTAAGTTCATTTCATACCAATAACCATTATATATATTCACTTAAAAAAAAAAGATTACAGGGACATTATAACTAAGTTCTGAAATTATTCGCATAAAACCTAAGAATTTCAGTAGGTATAGTTAGAGTTATTTCTTATTACTATAAATTGAGCCCAAAAGGTAACTATAGCTCATTCCCCCACCATGCATGGTTTTGTCTTCAATAATTTGACTGCTAATGGTTCATTCATATTTATAGGTTACAATAATCTATCTTTCACATTTATCACTGTTGCATTAAACTGAGTTCACCTGTGCCACCCATGGAAGGGTAAAGACACCATGTAGAGTTTTTCCAAAGTTGTACCTAATGCAACATTGTAAATTGTGTTTTGGTCATCGGGGTACAACCTTCGTTTTTACAAACTGTATTTCCTTACTCTGGGCCACAATGTATACATGTCAGTTGTATTTTGATTAGTATTACAAATCAGTGTCATTTGTTGTCACACTTGTTGATGTAACTTTTACAATCAAATACAACTTTATTAAAAAAAATAATAATAATTTGAACCTTGAGTTACCAAAGCTGTACCTGATATGTGTAATGGAATAGTGCACTTCTGTTAATGATGTCTACATTATGGGCCAAATGTACCTATATTTGGAATTGTGATTCCCTAATTGCGATTCCATGTGAATCGCAATTTCAAATGTTTCATTAATATTAAAAAGAAAACAAATGAAACGTTTCAGTTTCATTTTTTAAGAGTAGGCAGTGGTCCATGAGGCCACTACCTACTCCTAAAAAACGTTTTCACAAGCATTCACAAAGGGGAAGGCCTTCCCTTTGCGAATGGCTTAGCACCAATTTGAAATTGGTACTAACGGCGATTGTTTTGCAACCGCATTCATGGTCAAAAACAATCATTTATACAATTTAGATTCAGACCATTTGTGACTAGAAAAAATGCTTTGTACATCTGGCCCTATGTGTGTTAAATGTTATGTAGGAAGCTTGCACTGCAGATTCTCCTTCTGGGATCAAAGCTTACAGCTGTTTTACCAGTGCGACTTTTGAATTAACATTTTCCAGCAATACCTTTTCATGGTGTGTGAGGGAAGCTTGAACTGTGGATGTTTTCCACAAGATGAACATCCATTTCCTACACCTGCTCTGTGAGGTACCTATCCCATGGCAGGGAAGTGTGATTTGTTGTACTCAACGTGACATGTGTAAGAAACTCCTCTACCTTTTGTGTGTTATGGAATCTTGCACTGTAAATACCTCTACTGCATCTTCACTTGTATGAGGTAAGCTTGCACAACAGATGCTTACATTATTCCTGCTCTCTATGAGAGAAGCTTGCCTATTGTCAGTCCTGTACCCAGTATGTGTAATGGAACTGTATCAAATCAAATCAAATCATTAACATTTATAAAGCGCGCTACTCACCCGTGCGGGTCTCAAGGCGCTAGGGGGGAAAGGGGGGGTTATCGCTGCTCGAACAGCCAAGTCTTTAGGAGTCTCCGGAAAGCGGAGTGGTCCTGGGTGGTCCTGAGGCTGGTGGGGAGGGAGTTCCAGGTCTTGGCCGCCAGGAAGGAGAAGGATCTCCCACCCGCCGTGGAGCGGCGGGTGCGAGGGACGGCAGCAAGTGCGAGGCCAGCGGAGCGGAGGGGGCGGGTGGGGACGTAGAAGCTGAGGCGTCTGTTGAGGTATTCCGGTCCCTTGTTGTGGAGGGCTTTGTGTGCGTGGGTGAGAAGACGGAAGGTGATCCTTTTGCTGACTGGGAGCCAATGCAGGTGTCTCAGGTGTGCGGAGATGTGGCTGTAGCGGGGTACGTCGAGGATGAGGCGGGCCGAGGCGTTTTGGATGCGTTGCAGGCGGTTTTGGAGTTTGGCGGTGGTCCCGGCGTAGAGGGTGTTGCCGTAGTCCAGGCGACTCGTGACAAGGGCGTGGGTCACGGTTTTTCTGGTGTCGGCGGGGATCCAGCGGAAGATCTTGCGGAGCATGCGGAGAGTGAGGAAGCAGGCGGAGGACACGGCGTTGACTTGCTTGGTCATGGTGAGAAGAGGGTCCAAGATGAAGCCGAGGTTGCGGGCGTGGTCTGCGGGGGTCGGTGCGGTGCCGAGGGCCGTGGGCCACCAGGAGTCGTCCCAGGCGGACGGGGTGTTGCCGAGGATGAGGACTTCCGTTTTTTCAGAGTTCAGCTTTAGGCGGCTGAGCCTCATCCAATCTGCGACGTCCTTCATACCCTCTTGTAGGTTGGTCTTGGCGCTGGCGGGGTCCTTGGTGAGGGAGAGTACAAGTTGGGTGTCGTCGGCGTAGGAGGTGATGATGATGTCGTGCTTGCGTACGATGTCGGCGAGGGGGCTCATGTAGACATTGAAGAGTGTCGGGCTGAGCGATGAGCCTTGAGGTACGCCGCAGATGATCTTGGTGGGTTCTGAGCGAAACGGAGGGAGGTAAACTCTTTGGGAGCGGTTAGCGAGGAAGGAGGCGATCCAGTCCAGGGCCTGGCCTTGGATCCCGGTGGAGCGTAGGCGGGTGATTAGGGTGCGGTGACAGACGGTGTCAAAGGCAGCCGAGAGGTCGAGGAGAATGAGGGCGACTGTTTCACCGTTGTCCATCAGGGTTCTGATGTCGTCTGTGACTGAGATGAGGGCGGTTTCCGTGCTGTGGTTGGTTCGGAATCCGGTTTGTGAAGGGTCGAGCAGGTTGTTGTCTTCCAGGAAGGTGGTCAGCTGTTTGTTGACGGTCTTTTCTATTACCTTGGCTGGGAAAGGTAGAAGAGAGATGGGGAGGAAGTTTTTCAGGTCGCTTGGGTCAGCCGTAGGTTTCTTTAGTAGGGCGTTGACTTCAGCGTGCTTCCAGCATTCGGGGAAGGTAGCAGAAGAAAAAGAAGAGTTGATGACGGTCTGGAGGTGCGGGGCGATGATGTCGTCGGCTTTGTTAAAGATGAAGTGCGGGCAGGGGTCCGAAGGGGCGCCGGAGTGGATAGAGTTCATGATGGATTTGGTTTCTTCCGTGTTGATGTGGGTCCAGTTGTTGAGGGTGATGTCCGGGGAAGCGGGTTCAGTGGTGTATGGTTGGGTCTGGTGTCCGAAGCTGTCGTGGAGGTCGCTGATCTTGCGATGGAAGAAAGTGGCGAGGGATTCTCACAAATCCTGTGAGGGCGTGACGGCGTTGGCGCTGGCGCTGGGGTTGGAGAACTCTTTGACGATGCTGAAGAGTTCTCTGCTGTTGTGGCTGTTTTTGTCTAGTCTGTCGGTGAAAAAGTTCCTTTTGGCAGTGCGGATCAGGTGGTGGTGTTCGCGTGTAGCGTTCTTGAGGGCGGTCATGTTGTCAGCGGTGTGGTCCTTGCGCCAGGCCTTCTCAAGGGCACGACAAGTTTTCTTTGATTCTTTGAGGGTGTCAGAGAACCAGAGAGGTTTTTTGGTGTTGGTCTGTCGATGCGTGCGTTTGAGGGGAGCAAGGTTGTCAGCGCAGTTGGAGATCCAGTTTGTGAGGTTGAGAGCTGCGTCGTTGGGGTCGATGGTGAGGGTGGGTTGGTTGGCGGCGAGAGCGGAGAAGAGTTGCTCTTCAGGGATCTTGTTCCACTGTCGATGAGGGATGGGTTGAGTGCGGAGGTGGGAGGTCTCGCGTCGGAATGTGAAGTGGACGCAGCTGTGGTCGGTCCAGTGTAGGGCAGAGGTGTGGCTGAAGAAGACGTGTTTGCTGGCGGAGAAGATAGGGTCGAGCGTGTGTCCGGCGATGTGGGTGGTGGTGTTCACCAGTTGTTTGAGGCCGAGGTTGGCGAGGTTGGCGAGCAGGGTGGTGGTGTTGGGGTCGTTGTTTTGTTCCAGATGGAAGTTGAGGTCGCCTAGGAGGATGTAGTCCGGTGAGGCGAGGGCGTGCGGGGAGATGAAGTCGGCGATGGCGTCGCTGAAAGAGGCGCGAGGTCCGGGAGGACGGTAGACGAGGGATCCTCTGAGGGTGGTCCTTGGGTCGGTGCGAATCTGAAAATGCAGGTGTTCAGCGGCGAGGGGGGGGTCTTCGGTGGAGGTGGTGACGCTGATGGAGTCTTTGAAGATGATGGCGACACCTCCTCCTACTTGGTTGGTGCGGTCTTTTCTGGAGATCTTGTAGCCTTCGGGGATGGCGGGTAGCGATGTCTGGAGCAGAGGAGGCGTTCATCCATGTCTCCGTGATGAAGGCGACGTCCGGGGCTGTGGAGTCCAGGAGGTCCCAAAGTTCAACGGCGTGCTTGTGGACGGAACGAGCGTTGATCAGGATGCACTTGAGGTGGTTGATGGCGCGTGGGCTTGTGGTCGTGGTAGTTGCGTGGTGGAAGATGCGTTTGCAGGAGTTGCAGGCGAAGGGTCCATGGGTGCGTTTGGGGTGAGCTAGGAAGCAGGTTTTGGAGCGCCCTGGGTTGAGGGCGTGGAGGGTGGTGGGGTCGTAGCGGATCAGCGGGGCTTGGGGGAGCTGGGGACCAGGGGTCGTGGCGCTGGGCGCGGGCCAGGCGCGGACGGGCGCAGACGGGCTTGCCTCTGGCGCGCCAGCGGCGTGCCAGCTGCGCGTGCCCGCTGCGCAGTCGCGCAGCGGCCGCCATAAGAGGTAGGGGGGGGGAGGGGTCAGCTGGGGGCGAATGGGAGCTGGGGGGCGGGGGCGTGCAGGAGGTCGCAGCGGGAAAGCGCGAGGGAGGGGGGGGGACAGGTAGAGTGAGAGGAGCTGGGGGAGGGGGTTTAGGGTGGAGGAGGGTGAGTGTTAGGAGGTTTGGAGATTAGGGAGAGAGATAGGAGTAGGGTTGTGAAGATAGGGGAGGGGGGGTTGTAGAGATGGGTGAGGGAGAGAGGTAGAGTGAGAGGATAGGGAGATAGGTAGTAGAGGGGGTGGCGGGAGGGGGGGAGAGATAGAGAAATAGATAGAGAAAATAGATAGAGAAGTCGATAGATAGGGAAATAGATAGATAGACAGATAGGTAGGTAGGAGGAGGTGGAGAGTGGGGGCGTTAGATAGTGAGATAGGGAGCTAGAGAGATAGGAAGATAGGAGGAGTGAGGGAGGTAGATAGCGAACGGGTTAGCTAGGGGTGAGAGAGGGGGAGGCGAGTGAGGGAGGGGGATGAGGAAGGAGCAGGAGGGCAGGCTCGGGGGAAGAAGACGGAGGAGGTAGAAGAGCCGAAGACAGGAGAACAGAAGACAGAAGAACAGAAGACAGAAGAACAGAAGACCGGAAGAGCAGAAGACAGAAGAACAGAAGAACAGAAGACAGAAGAACAGAAGAACAGAAGACAGAAGCACAGAAGATCGGAAGAACAGAGAAGAACAGAGAAGAACACAGAAGAACACAGAAGAACCGAGAAGAAGAACACAGAAGCACCGAGAAGAACAGAGAAGAAGAACACAGAAGACCGGAAGAACACAGAAGAACAGAAGGGAAGAACAGAAGAACAGAAGAGAAGAACAGAAGAACACAGAAGAAGATTGCAGAGGGGGAGCGAGGAGGAAGAGACAGAGAGGAGGAAAAGAAGCAGGAGCAGGAGAGAAGGTGAGTGGCGCGGGGCAGGGCGAGGGGCTGGGAGGAGGGGGGTACTTACAGTTAGGTGGGTCTCAGGAACACAGGAACTCGGGAACTTGGAGGAGCTGCAGCGGCAGGGGGAGCGACCTACCCTTGGGTCAAGGGTCGCTACCACTGTCGCGCAGCGGCCGCCATAAGAGGTAGGAGGGGGGGGGGAGGGGTCAGCTGGGGGCGAATGGGAGCTGGGGGGCGGGGGCGTGCAGGAGGTCACGGCGGGAAAGCGCGAGGGAGGGGGGGGACAGGTAGAGTGAGAGGAGCTGGGGGAGGGGGTTTAGGGTGGAGGAGGGTGAGTGTTAGGAGGTTTGGAGATTAGGGAGAGAGATAGGAGTAGGGTTGTGAAGATAGGGGAGGGGGGGTTGTAGAGATGGGTGAGGGAGAGAGGTAGAGTGAGAGGATAGGGAGATAGGTAGTAGAGGGGGTGGTGGGAGGGGGGAGAGATAGAGAAATAGATAGAGAAAATAGATAGAGAAGTCGATAGATAGGGAAATAGATAGATAGACAGATAGGTAGGTAGGAGGAGGTGGAGAGTGGGGGAGTTAGATAGTGAGATAGGGAGCTAGAGAGATAGGAAGATAGGAGGAGTGAGGGAGGTAGATAGCGAACGGGTTAGCTAGGGGTGAGAGAGGGGGAGGCGAGTGAGGGAGGGGGATGAGGAAGGAGCAGGAGGGCAGGCTCGGGGGAAGAAGACGGAGGAGGTAGAAGAGTCGAAGACAGGAGAACAGAAGACAGAAGAACAGAAGACAGAAGAACAGAAGACCGGAAGAGCAGAAGACAGAAGAACAGAAGAACAGAAGAACAGAAGAACAGAAGACAGAAGAACAGAAGACAGAAGCACAGAAGATCGGAAGAACAGAGAAGAACACAGAAGAACACAGAAGAACACAGAAGAACACAGAAGAACCGAGAAGAAGAACACAGAAGCACCGAGAAGAACAGAGAAGACCGGAAGAACACAGAAGAACAGAAGGGAAGAACAGAAGAACAGAAGAGAAGAACAGAAGAACACAGAAGAAGATTGCAGAGGGGGAGCGAGGAGGAAGAGACAGAGAGGAGGAAAAGAAGCAGGAGCAGGAGAGAAGGTGAGTGGCGCGGGGCAGGGCGAGGGGCTGGGAGGAGGGGGGTACTTACAGTTAGGTGGGTCTCAGGAACACAGGAACTCGGGAACTTGGAGGAGCTGCAGCGGCAGGGGGAGCGACCTACCCTTGGGTCAACTGTACACCTCTGCCCATACTTCACTCCTTCCTTGTATACCGAAGCATGTACTTTACCTGCTGTGCCAGATGAACGCAAACACTCTGTACTACGCCAACTGCAATAGTGAGGGAAGTTACACTGCCAAAGCTTGCACTGTACTTGTGTGTTGGAGGGAAGCTACCACAGCATATGCCGTACTCTACCCAATCTGTCTTGGAGGGTCCCTTGTACTGTGGATACCTATGGTGTGCATGTTCTTTGTGTAATGGAAATTAACAGCTGACCTTGCCTGTTCTGTATGAAAAAACCTTCAACTACACATGCGTGCACAGACGTGTATCTGCTCTGTTAGTGAATCATGCCCACATTGTACCATTTCTGAATTAGGTATGTGTAATTGAAGTGTGTACTGGACCCTTGCTATGCATTTTCTGTGTCTGAGGGAAGCTTGCACTGCACATGATTGTGCTGTATGCACTCTGTGTGAATGAAGTTCCCACTGCACATGTTTTTCTCAGGGCATGAGAGGGAATGTGACACTGAGAATTCATCTACTACACCCACTGAGTGTGAGGAGCAGGTTATTGGCACCTGTTGTATGTTACATGCTGGAAATGCTTGTAATTCCACTGCTCTGTGTGTGATAAAAGCTCACACCGCTTCGACAGTGACACCTTTTGCTTTACCTGTTTGAGGGAAGCTTTGACTGTAGATGCATGTAATGTACTGGCTCAGCGAAGCTTGCACTACAGATAGCTGTGATGTGATTGTGAGGAAAGCTTGAACTTCAGAATCCTTCACTGCTTCTGTTAATAAGTGCACTTAGAGACAGATTTACAAGAAAGTGGCACATCATTCCCTTGCCCCCATAATGACACCATGGTTACGCTGAATTTATGCAGTTATTGGGCTTTGCTGCACTGGCGTCAAACATTTTGACACTAGCACAGTGAAGCCCATAGATTATTATGGGTGTGTAATTTTAACCCTGCTTTTAGCAGGTGTTCAAAATGACTGAAAAAATGTAGCAGTGAAATCTTGTCAATTTCACTGCACCATATTTTTGGGACCTCCCTGCGCTGGAACACCCCCATTGCATACATTATGCCTGGCGCATGCGTAATGCAATGTTACGGGTTACATTGTGCCACAATGCATGCATTGGACCACTTTGTAATTATGGAGCCAGGTAATTGCCATCTTATTGCCGCTTAGGGTTATAAAGATGATGCTATGGTGGTGTTAAGCTGACACAATGGACTTGTAAATCTGCCCCCTAATTTCTTGCTAGTTGCATGTGTGAGTTTCTTGGGTGAAAAGGGGTGAAGCCAATTTATCATTTTAATAGGAGATATCAATGATCATCACTTCATTGGTCCTTCTTGTACTGCATCTCTGGCACCAACACAAAGAAGCAAACTATTTTGCCTCTAACTGCCCATCTCTGTACAGACTCAACATAAAGATGAATAATGACATCACTCATGATGACTGACTGTGAAGCCACCAAATTACTGTCCTTTAGGATGATCCAAAATGTGAATGGCATTTGAAGCCCAGGTGGATTCCAGGCACTTGCAGTCACCCAAACAATGTCAGACTCAAAGCTCCTCACCACATTCTGCTGGGGTGGAGGCATCATGCTGTGTCATACCACTGATTGCTGGCACACTATCAATGAAAGAGGCTACCCAAAACATCATCCAAAGCTTGCAGAAATCAAGTTACTTGTCCAATAAGAGAAGAACAGAGAGCTTCAGTCTCAAAGACTTTTAGGATTACAGGAAGCATTACACCTTTATCAATACTTCATGTACACATATATGCAATTCACATAGTTACCGGCATGGAGCTTCACTTACTGCTGCCCTCATGCCTAATTTGTGGAGTTCTCACCACAAAAGTAGCAAATAAATAGAGGTCAAAATTTTGGTATGAAAGTGAGGCTGGCAAGAGGGAGTGGCTTGAAAATGTGGACTATCAACTACAAAATCGAAAGAGGAATGTGAAAATTAAGGAGTAATCAATGAAGGGACATGAAAATTCAATACCACACCTAAAAAAGGCTGCAGCAGTTTCAAATAAGTAAATTTACACTCACATCTACTCCAGTAGTTCTAAAGCTCAAAGCTCGAACAGGACCAAACCTATTCCCGTCATCTCATGGATCAAGTCACATGCTACACTTGACCACATGACCACACTTGACCACATATACAGGTATTGCAGCTGAATAACCTAGAAATCAATAGAGGCAATCAACAACACTATTGATACAAAACACACACACTTTCAAAAAGGAAAAATAAATTGAAGGAAAAATATGGACATTGCATGTTCATATACAAATCATATTTTAAAAACATTTTTAAAATAATAATAAATAAAGAATAACTAAGGGGGCCATTATGACCCCGGTGGTCAAAACAGACTACCGCCGCGGTGCGAGCTGCCAAAAGACCATCACCGCGGCTACCAGCCATCCGCTGTATTATGACCACAGCCATATTTCCGCCAGAAGTTGGTGGAAATCTGGCTGTGGCTATGCTGGTGTATGGCGGTAAGGTGGGGTTGCTGCCAGCAGCAGCTCCATGCCAGTAGACCGCCCATGGCTGTATTATGACACACGATTCGGCCTGGTGGTGTTCTGCTGGTGGACGCTGCTGTTGGCGCGGGCGCCCCATCCCGTGTCCTGCCGGAGGACCCCCTGACTACAGGTAAGTTGGGTGCTCCAACACAGGAGGGGGTGGGGGGTGTTGTGTGTGCGTGTGGGTGTGTGTGTGTGTGTGTATGTCTGTGGGTGCACGTATGCGGATGTGTGTTGCATGTTGTATGTGTGTGCATGTATGGATGTGTGAGTGCGTGTATGTTGTGTTGTGTGAATGTGTGTCTGCGTGTTTGTAGGTAATTGTGTGTGGATGTGTGTGTGAATGGATGTATGCATGCGTGGATGAATGTTGGAATGGGTGTGTGTATGCGTGTGTGTGTGTAAAGGGAGGGGCGTGTATGAAGGGTGGGGGATCTGGAGAGGAAGGGAGGTGGGGGAAACCTGGGGATTGGAGAGGGCAGGTATTCCCTGTCACTGATAGTGCTTACCACCATGGTTTTCGCGGCGGTAAGGTTGCCACAAAAACCATGGCGGTAGGCGGGGTCATAATCCCACAGGCAGGCAAGTGACAGCCGCCAGGCTGGAGAGTGAAGTCTCATTACCGCCGTGAAGGTCATTCCCGCTGTGACTGTTGGGGTGGTACATTGGGGGCTTGGCTTTTGCATGCCCAGGACATGCATTGTGTTCCATCACATCACACTGTTTTTCTTGCTACCTTATCCTAGTCATAGTAAATGAGGAATTTACCTGGGTGTAGAGGTAATTTTAATGCACTGTCACTGCACTTTTTCGCAGATCTCATCATGTCTCCATAACCAGTGGTTTCTCATGGAGATAAAAAAAGACCCAATGATGATGCTATTAGCTATTACAACAGGCACAGCTCAAGGGACGGTAAAGTGGCGGGGCGGCCCAGCACATGTTGGGGAGTGTGGTGGGGGAACCCAAAAAAATCGAATAAAACTTACCTTCTTCCTGTGCTGCGCCGCTCCATCTGCTCTGCTCTCCTCCATAGTTGCAGGCACAAGCTCCCGGCCTGCCCTGCAGCCAATCCTGACATTGGTCAAAGCAGCATCAGGATTGGCTGAGAGCCTCTGCCTGGTCTACCCAACTCGGCAACGCAGTGCCTGGTTGGAGAGACCATACTGTGAATGTATGTTTGGCTGGCCCGAGATGGCCGGGCAAACAAACATGCACATTGAGTCACAATCACGCTTGCGGCCCACCAGTTTTTATAGTAAAAACATAATAAACTGAGTTTATTATGTTTTTATTATAAATGCTTTGCAGCTCCTACAGCTAGTGGGGGAGTGACGCCCCTCCGCCTTAGCGGAGGAGCCACCCCTGTGAGTACACCAGAGGCAATAACTGCTAGAAACTAGCTGGAGAGAGTCTAAATAAACTTTTGGGAGGATCCTATATAAGCAACCTTGGATAAATACATGGAAAGGTTTCACTCTTGTTGATGTTTATGACATTTTGATTGGTAGCGAGTGGAGTGAAAGCTTTGTAATGCATCTGTTTTATCCTACTGATTTTTGTTACCTTGCCAGAAATGCCATTTCCAAAATAGTAATTTAAAATCTAACTAAGTGATAAAATTTGATTTTTATGAATCCTTGATTCATGTTTCTAACTGCTCCCAAACTGAAGTTAAGCATCATAATTTGTTACAATGTATTCCAGTGTTTTTCTTTGAGAGTCAGTCTTGTCAAAGTGAAAAATAACTTTGGACGCTGCCACCCAGTTGTGGCATTTGATTTACAGATCCTAGGTACATTTAGTACCATATACCAGGGACTGGTAAATAAATTACTTTAGCAATTAGTTGAATGCCAGTGTCATATTGCTTATGAAAAAGAACACAAGCACTGTACCACTGGTTAACAGGAGTAAATTTGAGTAAAGCAGAGTCCTGCAGCCAACAAAATTGTATTTTCCAACAACCCAGCAGCAAGGGATCTTTGTCTCTCTTTGAAAGGCAGGTTGTATTAATGACTGCACAGTGAAATGCAGAGTGGTGGCATCAAAGAGCCGATCCAACTTTTGCTAATTTGCGACCCGCAGGACAGGTGAAATTTGGAGTTTTCAATAGGGTGTACGGACCCAATTTGCACGGTGGCAGTGCACCTAATCTGTGATAAAGACACAGGTGTATTTTCAGAGTGCTTGTTTATTCCAAAGAAACTCTTGGTAAGCAAAATGGATAAAATGTTAGCCAAGTCCTTGGAGGACTGGTTCCGCTCTTGAATGCCGGCGGGCCGCCTCATCCCATGTTTCACGATTGAACTGGCACACAGGGCTCTGCAGTCCAGGCCCCCACCGGGCTCCCCACCCAGGCCGGTGGTTCTCCATCTCTTCAATTTCAAAGACAGGGATGCTGTGCTGCAAGAGGTGCGCTCCAGGGGAGATCTCTTCTGTAAGAGGGTGAAGGTCCTTCTCTTTCCCGACTGTACCAGGGATGTACAGCTCCCATGTCGCTCCTTTCTTGAAGTGAAGCAGAAAATGAGAGCGATGGATGTATTGTACCATCTTCTATTTCCGGTGAAACTCTGAGTGGTACACAGAAACAAGACTCACTTCTTCGAGCGTCCACCCACGGTGTGGACTTCACTGATGGAAGAGGTACCGCTTGGCCCACCCGGCGAGAGACAAAGGCTGACCTGAGATGGAGTGCCCCTGAACAGTCTGCAGAACCAACCATCTGGCCTTCGCCATCGGACGCGCTCGAGGAGACGCAAGGCGCGCTGGGACTCCCGCTCAGGCTCCGCCTTGGAAACCCCATCTACAGATCTATCAGGACAACGATCGCAGGCAGGTGAAAGGGCCGTCGGGGGGAGCCCGGAGATGCAGAGATCAGTGCAGGCCCATTTGGGGATGCTGGAGGACTTGGATCTGTCCCAAAGCCTGGCGCTTTGACTCTGCATGAAGGGAAGAGATATTGGAACGGGTGCTGCATGCTTTGATGAGAACACTGCTAAAATGAGACTGCTTACTATTTAATGTTTTTCCTTTTTTGATGCAACAATATAGAGGGGTCCACCACTGCTCAACCAATCACTTTTTCCAACTCACTCTGTTTGGGAGTGAGATGGTATATAAGGGCGACAGATGCTTCTGGGGGAAGTATGGGTGTGGAGGGAGTTGGGGGGTATGGAAGTTTAGATCTTCCATTAAGACTGACGTATTGGTATATGTGTTCTTACTTGCCACTGCACAGGAAGTGGGGTCCAGGATGATAACTGACAGAGTGTAATCGCCCATTAAGATGTGTGCTGGGCGGGACAGAAGGGGGGGCCCAGGCCATAACACGGCAGAGTCCAGAAGCAACTCTGCGGTAGCTAAAACTGTCCACACCAATGAGCCCGAAACAGGTTATCTTGAGGAATATTAGCGGTCTCTTAGACAAAATTGAGCGTACCGGTGTGTTTACCTTCATACACCGAGACCGACCTTATGTCTTCCTGTTGCAGGAGACGCACCTCCTGGGAGAACAGTGTCCCTTTTTAGCCCATAAGGGTTTTGACAGAGTGTATCACGCAGGGTTTGCGCGTGGATCACGGGGTGGCGATACTAATGCACCGTTCATTTCCCATAAAGGTAATCCATGTATGGAGAGACTGGCAGGGACGTTATGTGGCCATCACTGGGAAGGTCGAAGGCATTACGATCAATGTGGTTAGTGTCTATACCCAGCCGACGATGATAAGTGTGACTCTTAAGGATCTAACCAAATTGCTCCTGGACCTACCCCTGGGATTCACCATACTGGGGGGGGATTTTAATGCAGTCCCAGACCCTGACTCGGATGTGACTGACCCTCCCTTGGCATACAGACAGGCCATGGCTGCGGGGCTTACAGGGTGGGTGTCTACTGCGGGTTTCTGAAATGCGTGGCGAGTATGGCATCTGTAGCTTCGGCAATTTACACATACCTCAGCGGCCCACGGCACGCAATTTAGAATTGACCTTGTGCTACTGCCGAGCGCGGATTGCAGCTACCTCACCCAGATTGAAATCTTTGCTTATGGAACTTCCGACCATGCGCCCCTTCAATTTGCTGTGGGACCTACCCTAGTCTTCAAACCATCCTATGTGGCGACTGAATGCATGGTATCTGCAGGATGGGTCCTATGATAAGCAGTTGCAGTAGGCACTTCGTGAGTACTTTGTTCTTAATGAGGTTTCCGTGACATCCCCTGGAACCTTGTGAGCAGGAAGCAAGGCGGTCCTGCGGGGTACAGCTTGCGGCCTTGGACGAGCTTGGGAGCGCTCCCTGACACGTAATATTGAGCAGTTAGAGGTAAGGGCTGCACAACCCAGTGAAGGAGTAGCTAGGCAACTCCTATTGATCTGTGAGGAAATCTGAGACCAATCTTTGGAAGTGGCAAAGTACCTTTGGCGGGCAGCCACTTCCAGGGTTTATGGCTGGGGGGACAAAACCGGAAAGTTGCTATACTGGCTAACATCTCAACAACAAGCCTCTAGAATTATTCCCGAAATTTATAATGAACAGGGGGTCTGCGTCTCAGGACACCAAGACATACATATACACTTTTGCCCGGTATTAACAGACGCTTAATCAGGCTTCGGCAGTGATCGTGCCCGCCGGCTTCTGGAAGATGTACCCATTCCGAAGTTGCCCTTGGTGGAGGTGCAACACCTGGGCGAACTTCCCAGTGTGGAGGAGGTCCGGCGGCTGTCTCTGTGCTGGGGAAGGGTAAGACTCCGGGACCCTATGGTTTTCCCTCAGAATACTATAAGGTGTTACAGGAGGATCTAGTGCCGTGCCTTTTGGCGCTATTTACGGAGGTGGATCACCAGGGTTCCTTCCCGGTGGGACTGGATGCCGCCAACATTGTGGTGCTTCCTAAAACCTAGCCTCCATCACTGC
Organism: Pleurodeles waltl; assembly: GCF_031143425.1. NCBI lineage: Eukaryota > Metazoa > Chordata > Amphibia > Caudata > Salamandridae > Pleurodeles > Pleurodeles waltl. The sequence goes on along the minus strand of NC_090446.1, from coordinate 1,502,751,167 downwards.
ATTGTGTTGACTACAGGCCGATATCTCTGATTGGCAGTGAGGTAAAAATCGATGCCACTGTCCTCGCCACCCATCTCAAGAGGGTACTGCCACTGCTGATTCATGCTGACCAATGCAGGTTTGTAGCCACTCGCGGTACATGACACTGTCTCCGTCGATTGCACGTGGCCCTGGCCGAACGCCACTGGCTGCCCCGGGACCTCGCTCTCCTATTTATTGATTTTGAAAAGGCTTTGACACGGTGGACTGGGGGTTTCTCTTTTTGGTACTTCAGTTGGCGGGTTTTGGGCCAAGGTTTTGCCGCCTGGTCCGAGCTCTGTATGCCAATTTCACGGCACGCGTGCAGGTCAATGGTGCTCTGTCTTCAGTCTTTGATGTCCGTTGTGGCATGCGGCAGGGCTGCCTTATGTCCCCCCCCTTCTTTTTACTCTGGCTAACGAGCCGCTGGTGCAGATGATCAGGAGGGAACCATTGTACCATGGCTGGAGATGGGGGCATTCCCGTGAGGACAGGGTGGCCCTGTACAGAGATGATGTCCTGTCGTACATGGAGGAGCCCAGTATGATGGGCCCATGAAGCCTCCACCGTCTACGATGTTACGAAGAAGCATCAGGGCTCAGAATGAACCAAGCTAAATCAGTGTTAGTTCCCTTGGCGAGTTCACAAGACTGCTTTGATTGGCAGGATGTGATACCCTTGTGCAGGCTTAAAATTAAATACCTCGGTGTCTGGGTGACCCTTCTTCCCCAGCTTGCGTGGGCCAGGAACCTGGCCCCGCTCTTGCCCCGCACCAGGGCTGACTACAAAAGTGGCAGTCATTGCCGTTGAACGTGATGGGCCCTGTAGCCATGTACAAGATAATGGTTCCACCACAACTTTTATATGTATTTCAGAACTTTCCTCTCCTGATCCCAGGTTCGTGGTTTAGGGCTCTGGAGAATGCCACTATTTCATTCCTTTGGAGGGGGTGAGACATCGGGTGGCCGCACAGCACTGCCGTAGAGGAGTATATGACTGGGGTTTGGGCACGACCGATCCCTATTTATATTACCTGGCAACCCAGTTCTTGGTGATTCATGACTGGTTTACTGGTGGGGGGGCTGACCCCGCCAATCAGGTGGAATTGGACATGTTGGGTTTCCCTCGTATCCTTGATCTGCTTTATGGCGTGCCTTTCCCCCGAGACATGGAGTCTGTAACCAAAGTGGTCTTCCGGGCGTGGCATGCTGCACTGGGACACTCCCAAAGAAATGCTGTTGTCAGCCGTCAGACTCCGCTGTGGTAGGGGAGGTGGCTGAGTGAAGCAGCGGCATTGAACGGGTTTACTGAGTGGGATCTGCTGGGTATTTTACAAGTTGGAGATATATGGAAAGGTGATGCAATTAAATCATTTTAGGAATTATAGGCTGACTTTCACCTGTCCGGGACGCAGTTCTTTAAGTACCTCCAGCTCCGGCATGCTCTGGGTGCTCACTTGCCCACCGCTGGCCCTATGCCAGAATTCAGCCCACTTGAGGCCAAGCTGCTTATGGGCAATCTAGGAGAGAAGGGTGTTTCTCAGATTTATAAAATGTTAGTTAACAACGCCCCGGGCATCTTGGACTCGAATAGGAATAAATGAGAGTCATGGGTGGGGGGGTTTGAGGAGACAGAATGGAGCGAGGCACTGATGGCACCTAGAGTGCTAGCGGTGTCGGCGAGGCTTCGGGCGGTGCAATTTTACTATTTACATTGGCCATATCTAATGCCTAACAGGTTGCATTGGGCGGGGCTTTGCCCCATGGCTCAATTTCCATGGTGTGCAGAGTAATGGGCTGATTTTTTTCATAGGGTGTGGTCCTATCTGATATTGCAGGTATATTGGGGTAAGGTAATACACACACTGAATACGGTGCTGGGGCAAGAGCAACAGATGTCTGCCAAACTAGTATTATTGGGTGGGAAGAAATGAGGGGCTCATGAGCGAGCTGTGCCTTTGTGAGTACGGCCATGTTGGTTGCAAAGAGAGACATTGCAGCAGAAATCTCTTTCAAGGATGCATTAGTCCATGGAAGCCCAGGATGCATGTTAAGTGTCTACATTACATTTGTAAAAGTTTAAATACACTTTGCAGCAATACTAAGGGGAAACAAAGGGTCAAGCATTAGGTCTCAGAAGGCCAGTTTGGGGGAGGGTTCTGTACCATGATTCAATAAGGTAAGAGTTCTAAGAGAGGGGGTAGAATGTGTGTCCAGTGGCTAAGCTACTGACGTTATTACTTGGGGAGCTGGATTCCAAGCTCCAAGCTCCTGCACTTGACAGAATCTCACATAATTCTGGGCAAATTACCTTTTCTGCCTGTGCCTAAAAATAGCAGATATGAAATATAATGCAATTTTAAATGTCTGTAATGAAATGTTCTCAATTCAAACATGTGAACAGTCTTAATGTGTAGCAATCCCTTGCTCTTCAGCGAGACTCGTACTTTCTAAATATCAATATTGAGCCATAATTGTTCTTTTTTGATTAAATGTATTTTAGTATGAAGGATTTCAATCTTTTAATTATGAAATTGTAGTTTTAAATACTTTTTAATTTATCTCCTATAAGTGCATACTGTCAGGTGGTAGGACATAAGCTGACAACGCACTGCAATCCAGAGAAGCATCCTATTCTAGAGATGGAGACAGTCATCCAAGGTATTTCATCGTTTAGTCCATGTATATGAGTTCCCAATTCAAACACCCAATGTTGTTCTACTTCTAACAAAGATTTAGAAAAAGGTTTTTAAGTGTCAAGAACAACCCACCACATGTCGTAAGGGGTATGGGGAATGTTGTACATCACGGTAATGGACACTCAGTTTAGTAGTAAGGCGCCCACATCTAATGTTGCTGTGGTGCTCATTAATTCTAATTTTGACTGGTCTTGTGGTCATGCCTACGTATCGTAAGTTACAAGGACAACTATTCATGTACATACAATTTCGAGTGTTACAGGTTGTGTGTTTCAATCTCTACTAGATGAGCTGTTCACACCCCACCATCGACATTCCTAGCAGTACTAGAGTTCCTTTGACAAGGACAGCCATGTCTTGATTTTTGACCCATGTGTGTCAGTTTAAGCAATTTACTTAGATGACGTTGATGGGGCAGTTTTTTATGGCTGCTATCATGCCCCTTAGACCACTTTAAGATGATTGTTGTAATGAGTGTATTCACACCTTCTTTTTTGCTCTCACTGACAAGCATTTTACAGTGATTGTTTTGGATTTCTACATAATTATGTGAGCTCAATGTAATTTAAACATCCTTTCACTTACTGACGAGTATTTTGTAATGACTTCTGTAGATTTTTTCACATTGATGTGATTTCAACGGTTTATTTATTTATCTATATTTATTTTTGACTTACTAGAAGGCTGTTACCTTCTGAGGTTTACATAAAAATGAGTCCGTTTTCTCTTTTCACATCCATAAAGTTTACAAATGAGAAATGGTGTCCTTTTTCAATTTCAAGTATTTTTCTACGAAGGGCGGTCACGGACACTAGCTAATTCTATGTCAGGACCGGAGGCTCAGATTATGCTTCTCTTTCTAGCTTTATTTTCCACAGCAGCCAATGAGAGAAGAACAATATCAAAACTACATATCCCATAAGTCCAAGTATACAAATGATCATAGAGAACATACTATAAAACATCAAGAGGCCATAACACTTCCTCTTTCTTTGCTGCTTCCGCAGTCAGCTAAGTACTCTTCTTGTGTCCTTGCTCTTGTGGCTTATTTCTGATTTTCTCAGCGCGCGCCGCTTATTTGATTTCTTCTGTGGAGCGGGAGCGGGAATGTCAGCTCGCCCGACTTTTGGGGGCTCCGGTGAGGCATTGTTGGCGGCAGGCGCTTAGCGCGCTCTCTCCCCGTTGCGCGCAATTTTCCCTCAGGCGCCCGCGCTTTTCTCGTTGCCCTGACTACCGTCCTCTTTGGACGCGCTGTCAGTGCAACGGAAAGACGCGATCGAGCTTGCTTCGTCGGACCTCTCCTGCGCTTGCTTTTTCCAGGTTTTCTCTTGCCTTTTATTGCCGCCTTGCCCTGCCGGAGCACCATATGCTTACTCCCTGACGCCCTGCGATCCCCGGACCAGGGCTGTACAATTAAATTAGGCGCTGCCTAGAGTGCTGCAGGCTGGCTCCCTCCACACTCAAACAAATTACATTTCAGCAGTTTTGAAAGAATTCTCTACTGCTTTCAGCCTGCTGGGGTGCGCACTCCCCCTTACTGTAGTCTTTGGCTACCCCTATTTCACGTGTGTTACATGTTTGAATTTTCCCTGAATCCACGTTCCCGGCGTGGCAGTGTAAAGATGGCCCATTCATATGAGTATGAAGATGAAGAATATTTTGGGGACCAGTTTCCCTTGTTTGATGAGACGCTGGCTGGCGCTTTGGGCAATACGGTCCAGATGTCCATAAATAATGCTTTGGAGAGGGCTTTGGGCCCCCTCTCGGTACATTTTGAGAAGTTTGCGCGCCAGAAGGGCTGGTTGCCCCCTATTGCGTCATCTGAGGAGGCCCTCTCAGACCAACCTTCTACCTCTAAGGGTAAGGCGAAGGCAAAATCTTGGCCTCATTCTGAGATTTTCAAGAAATTGGCATTGTCCATTCAGGAAGACCATGAGTATAGTTTTTCCCAGGCTCAAGAAGCTTTCAGTTCGGATTCCGACCGGTCTCCTGCAAAATCTTCAGGATCTGACTCTGAGCAGGATCTTGGCCCCAAGTCTAGCGCAGGTAAGCGCAAAAAGTCGGAGTCTTCCAGCGCACCTCCTTCCAAAGCTCCTAAAGTGCTGACTTTCAGCCCAGAAGAGATAGTCCATCCTCGCTCTTCCAGCTGGGTTCCTCCGCCCGAGGTGGCTGAATATCTCCAGAAACATATCAGGGCTAGTTTCGACAAGGAGGTAAGGTCCCGGCTTAGGTCGGAATGCCCTCGCCCTGATCTGGAGGGAAGGGTTACGGATATGCCGGAGGTGGACCCAACGATGGTCACCTTTTTGAAAAAATGGGCGAAAGATCCAAAGAAGGGGCTTGACCGAGCTTGGCGCGCTTGTCAGGACAAGCTTCTCAACCTCTTGGGCCCTTTAGCCAAAATTTTGGAGATGGCTTATGTGGCCAAGGAGTCGCAGTCCCCGATTGATCCGGACATTCTAGTTGGATGGGCTCAACGGGCCATCTGCCACTTGGGTAATGCCAATGTGGCTTTGTCTACAGAGAGGAGGCGTTCCATCCTCATGCGAATTGACCCTCAACTTACGGAGCTCGCAGCCTCAGAGGTGGGTCCGGTGGCCCAGGGACTTCTGTTTGGGGCCCCTTTCATCAAAGATCTGGCCAAATTTGCGGCGACTTTCAACACCATGGACAAAGCGCAGTTGTCGTTAAAAAAGGTGTTTAAAGAGGCTCTTTTTCGGAGGGCCGGGCGCCTGCGGGGGCGTTCGTCTGGCCGATCCTTCTATCAAGGCCCTCGTCGCGAGGCCCTCTCCAGAGGGCGTGGTTTCTACAGGGAGCAACAAGCAAGCTCTACCTTCTACCCCACGCGTCCCCGTGGTGGTAGAGGTCGCTTCCGCAAGTCTTTCTCCAGAGCCCAACAGGGAGACGCTCAGGATCACGCCACTTCAGGTGAGACTAATACAACCGTCAGAGGTGGTTCTTGGGGGCAGGGTTCAATCTTGTTTAACAGAATGGCAAAAGTTATCCAGAGACCTGTGGCTGTTGCAGACCGTGCAAGGGTTTCGATTGGAATTTTACCAGACCCCTGTTCAAGACAGTCCCCCTCCCCTTCCCCGTTTTTCCCATCAAGATATCGGCATCATAGACTCCGAGGTTCAAGCTCTCCTCAAAAAAGGGGCTATTTGCAGAGCTGTTCCCCATCCCAGGGGTTTCCTGAGTCCCATCTTCTTGGTAGACAAGAAGGGGGGAGGTTCGCGTTTAGTCCTGAACCTCAAGGAATTCAACGCCTGGTTAGTTTACAGACACTTCAAGATGGAGGGGATCCATCTTCTCAGGGACATCCTGCAGGAAGCGGATTGGTTAGTGCGTCTAGATTTAAAGGACGCTTACCTAAGTATCCCTATTTTTCCCCCTCATCAGCGTTTCCTTCAGTTTCTGTGGCAGGACCAGTGTTTCGAATTTCAGGTTCTTCCCTTCGGGCTTTCCTCCGCTCCGTGGTGCTTCACCAAGGTTATGAGACCTGTAGTGGAATCCCTTCGGGCAAGAGGTGTGCGCTTGATAGTATACCTCGACGACCTGATAATTATGGCGCAGGATCCCCTTCGCCTGCAGGTCCACTTATCTTGGACGATTCAGTTACTCCAGGATCTGGGTTTCATAATCAATCAACCCAAATCTTGTCTCCATCCATCCCAACAGATCGAGTTTCTCGGGTTCAGGATAGACTCGGTGTCAGCTCAGTTATTCCTTCCTCCTCAGAAAGTGCGCAATATCAAGAAGGAGTTGCGCCTGCTTCTGTCCAGACAGATGGTGTCCTTGAGGAGCTTAGCCAGGATGGTGGGTCTTTTATCATCGTCGATCCAGGCTATTTTCCCGGGTCCCCTTCATTACAGAGCCCTTCAACGGCTCAAGATCTCTCATCTTCAGAAGGGCTTGTCTTACACAGATCTGGTTCCCCTGAATCCGGAGGCCCGCTCAGAGATAACCTGGTGGTTAGAGCACATGGAGGCATGGAATGGTCGAGCCATCTTCGGTTCTGCCCCAGATGTCATTCTGGAATCAGATGCCAGCAGATGGGGCTGGGGAGCCCGATGCGGAGAAGTGACCACCGGGGGTCGTTGGTCGGAGGAGGAACTCCACCTCCACATCAACTGCCTGGAGCTTCTGGCCGGTTCCTTTGCAATACGCAGTGTGTCTCCTCTGAAAGCGGATTGTTGCATTCTTCTGAGGATGGACAACATATCTGCGGTCAGGTATGTAAACAAGCTGGGGGGTACCAGATCTCCGACCTTAGCCCGCATCGCCAAGGATTTCTGGCAGTATTGCCTTCAGCATCGGATATCGGTGATTGCGGAGTACCTTCCTGGAATTCACAACACCGTGGGCGATTGGAATTCCAGATTTCTCCGGGATTCCAGCGACTGGATGCTGCTCCCCAAAGTGTTTGCCTCTCTCAACCTCAGATGGGGCACTCTGTCGATAGATCTCTTTGCCTCGAGATTGAATCGTCAGCTTCCTCTATTCTTCAGTTGGAAACCAGATCCGGAAGCGATGGCCACTGACGCCTTTCTCCAGGACTGGTCTCCCCATCGAGCATATGCATTCCCTCCGTTCAGAATGATTCCTCGAGTTCTTGCCCAGGTGCGCCGGCTGGGAACAGAGATTGTGTTGATCGCTCCTCTTTGGAGGGCTCAGGCATGGTTTCCTTTGGCGCTCGATCTCCTGTGCGATTTCCCTCTCCTAATTCCTCCTCTTCAGGACCTTCTCCGGGACCCTCTGGGGTCTCCGCATCCGTTGATAGCACAGGGCAAGCTTCGTCTGGTAGCTTGGAAAATCTCAGGCGTCATTGGTTCCTGCCAGGCATTTCAGAACAAGCTGCTAAATTCATCCTCCAAGCCTGGTCCCCTGGGACCCTCAAGCGATATGCCTCGGCTTGGAAACGATGGAGTCATTGGTGTGCGGAACGGAGTTCCGATCCCTTTAGTGCGGATGTCAGTCTAGTCGTCAATTTCCTGGCTTCTCTGGTGGCTTCAGGCCTAGCTTTCAGGTCTATCAATAATTATAGATCTGCCATTTCCACCGGTCATTCCCCTGTTCAAGGCAAACCGATTGGTGAGCACAATATTGTCTGTAAACTCATGAGGGGCATTCGACTGTCGAATCCTCCGCGTCCCAGGTACTCTTCTTTGTGGGACGTCAATGTGGTTCTTACGTTCATTTCCTCTTGGCCAGATAACGAATTGCTTTCTCGTAAGCAACTCTCGGCCAAACTGACCCTCTTGTTATGTCTCATCTCATGCAAGAGAGTTTCGGATGTTCCTTCCCTTGATTTGCAAGGCAGGATTTTTTCTCCTTCGGGAGTCATTTTTTCTATCTCCAAACGGACAAAGACGGGTACCAGTTCAGCTTCGTATCCGGCTTTCCCGCATAACCCCAAATTGTGCGTGGTGCAATGTTTGAAAGCCTATGAAGCGGCTACAGAGAAATTCCGTGCAGACCGGGCAGGTCAATTGTTGATTGCTATTCAAAAACCCTTTAAACCTGTGTCGTCCGCTACTCTAGCCAGATGGATCAGGTGGCTTCTTTCTGAAGCGGGAATTGATGTCTCCATGTTCGGAGCTCATTCAGTTCGGGGAGCTATGGCTTCAAAATCCTTTAGCTTAGGCATGAGGTTGGAGGATATTATGAGGGCGGCAGACTGGTCGTCTGAATCTACGTTTAAGACCTTCTATCATAAACCCATTGTGGACATTGTGTCGATTGTGGTGGATCAGCTTTGAACGAGCATAATCTGAGCCTCCGGTCCTGACATAGAATAAAAATTCTTCAAGCTTACGCGTTAAGAATTTTCAATTCTATTAAGGACACGGAGGCGAGGATTATCCCTCCCAGGACAATAAGACTTCTGCTTACGAGTTAAGTACTCTTTTCATTTGTTGTCTCATTGTTTGCCCATCCCTGTAATTTTATGAATGCTTGTAATAGTGTATACAATGTTTCTATAGCACATACTATTATTAGTTTTATTTGTTTTTCTTCTTAGGAGGGGATCAGAGTTGAAATTCTTCGCTCTAAGGAGGTTCAGAGCAAGATAGTTTCATCTACCCAGTTCCTGAGATTCTACGTTGGATTTGGATTGTGTTGTTCCATTGGATCAAGTTGTATTTAGTGACTTTTACTGACTGTATTATCGCAAAGAAAGAGGAAGTGTTATGGCCTCTTGATGTTTTATAGTATGTTCTCTATGATCATTTGTATACTTGGACTTATGGGATAAGTAGTTTTGATATTGTTCTTCTCTCATTGGCTGCTGTGGAAAATAAAGCTAGAAAGAGAAGCATAATCCTCGCCTCCGTGTCCTTAATAGAATTGAAAATTCTTAACGCGTAAGCTTTACATTTTTTTATTTTTATTCCAATTGGCTGTCCGTGCCCCGACTTCTCTATTTGACCCGGGAGCCGCTTTCACTTGTTGCCTTTCGGGAATGAGGCCCGGGGTGGGTCTCGCGCTATGGATTGTCGTTTTAAAGTGAGTAAAGCTGCTCCAAGTGAGCACTTTGTTTTTCCTTCATATTGTTCCTTTTTATGGAGCAGCATATAGCGCTTTAAATATTGACGCTCGGACAGGCCATTTTCTTCTTTTCTTGTGGGGTACTTGATTTACACATTTACGACTAGTTGTACACTAATCCGATTGCACCATAGGCTCACGGTGCGGTAATTTTATGGAGCCATTATCACAATTTCGATGCTGTAGTTGTGAAATGGTTTTATTTTCTTTGAAGACACATTCTATTCTGATTGAGAGAGATATTCTGACACCATCGCAGTCATTAATGTGTTTAACAAGTACCGAGTGTTGACTTGCTATTTTACACCTAATTGGTATTTATTATATAAGTGATTGTTTCATATTACATCTGTTGCTGTGAGGGCATGAGTTATAGTTACCTTAGGACACAAGTTATACTTATTTGAGATAACTCTAACTATAACTGCCGAATTATTCTGGTTTTGTGCGAGTAAATTCAGAGTCTAACTATAAGGTCCCTGTAACCATTTTTGTTTTCAGTGAGTTTCTAAAGTTTTTATAAATTCTATTTTCGAACTATAACGTCACTGTAACCTTTGTTTTTTCACTGAATTTCCACATTTTTTAAATGCAAAGTCATTTCAATTAGTAAACGTTAAATCAACCACCGCTGCACATAGCCTTAGACCGTGAGCAGTGGAGGTTGATTGCAAGGCCTGCAGTCAAGCCCCTATAACAAAGTAACTGTGCGTGGCAGGGGTTGACCACAGGGCCTGGCCGGTGGCCAAGCCCTGCAGCCAAGCCACAATAACCACCCAAACCTGTGCTGTGCACAGCGTTTGGCCGTACATGGCCTACATCCCACCTCTGTAACCAACCAACCTCACACTGCCCACAACCTTTGGCTGTAAGTGGCAGGGGTTAGCTACAAGAACTGGCCTGTGGCCAGGCCTTGCGGCCAACTTCCTGTAACCACCCAGAGAGTTTTTGTAAATGTTAATAAATTATATAGGTAGAATGATATGTTTTAGTACAAATTGAAAAGTAAAAAGAGTGAGATCACCTTTCAGTATATACCTTAAACATTTTAAGTTGAAAAGAAATGAAATTAGGCAAAAGACTAGAGATACACTATGGTGCAGATTTATGACGCTAAGTGCAGCCCCACTTTTCTTGAGCCACTTAGTGCCCCCCTTAATGCCAACATGTGTGCACGGTATTAATATACAGCGCATCATGGTGGTAGTTAGGGAACTAGCATCAGAATGTTTGATGCTAACTCAGAGCTTTGCAGGATTAGCGTAAACAATGTTGATGCTAATCATGCAAAGCCCATTGAGGCCGATTGTTATCAATGGTGTGCCTCCTTTTAACGCCTCCTCCCACAACTGTGGCGCAAATCTGAAAAAATGACGCAAAGAAATCTCTGATTTCTTTGCACCATTTGTTCGCCCCCCCCAACGGGGGAATGCTCCTTTGCATACATTATGCCTGGTGCAGGCATAATGTAGCTTATAGGGTTACAAAGTGGTGCAATTCATGCATTGCACCACTTTGTAAATTTGGCGCTGCGGTTTTGGGCCGTGCTGGGCCACATTAGAATAAAAAAAATGACAGAAATGTGGAACAAGGAGGCACTAGAGGCTCTTAAGCCTGGAACCCTCAGCCTTCAGTGTGGCGGTCAGAGACCTTAACCACAAGTCCATAGATGCCTCCTTAGTGTGTAGCATCCAGACATAACTTTGACATTCAAACCAATGATTTTGTGAAAAAAACTTAAATAGTACATTACTAATAATGTTTAACATTCAAAACACTAGTAAATAAACAGGCACATTGCATGAAATACCAGGACTTGATCCTTCAGCCCACTGAGTGAGAGTCCAGTAGCTTTGCCAGTTGGCAGGGCCACTGTAATTAGGAGATCTACAGATTTTAACCAAAACAATTGTTCTTAGCTGAAATGGTTCAACAATTGCTAGTCACCTTTCTGTAGCTTATTGCTATGGTTAGGTGTTTAACTGGTACTAATGAGGTGCAACTAATGCATATACAGTGTTAACAAGCTTAAAGAAATTATGACATAGTACTTTCACAACATATGCCGCATAATGCTGCATAATTTGCCTTATCTTGCAGCATATTTTACTTAACCATGCTGCATAATTTGGCCCTCCCCTGCTGCATAATTCCAATGGCCCTCTTAGTAGTCCACAAGATTCAAAAACAATCTCTCTCTCTCTCTCTTCCATCCCTTTCTGAGAGGGAGTTACACTATCACGGGGAGAACCTGAAGGCCCTTGCAGTCCTCGCTGACTCTCCACATCTTGCAGAACCGGCATTGCTCCTGCAAGTAGGGAGCTGCTTGAAATAGCAGCTCCCTGCTTGTGGGAGCACTGTTTTAATCTGTTTCCCTGCATTCATATTTGCAGATGAAAACTCAGCTGTTTGACAGTTTCTGCTTGCTCAAAGTGCAGTTATGTTTGCTTTAGCTTGTGGGATCTGTCAGCTGTCAACCGCTACACTTTGAAGCTCGGGCAGGGGATTATTACAGCCACTAGGCCATCCTGCTCAGAAGAGGAATACCCCTTTCCACATTTAAGGCCTTTGTCCACTAGGTGGCAGCAACACACATAAGATAGCTCTCCAGGGAAGCCACCAGGGGTCATGTGATTCTGGACATAGACAAAAAAGTGCATTTGGCTTAGGCAGAAATATTACAACTTTCTAGAAGTGTTATTTCCAAAATAGTAATGAAAAAATCTGACTTTACTATTAAGTTAGACTTTAAATTATTATTGCTTTTCATCATGTTTCTAGCTGCTCCCAAACTGAAGTTAGGTATTGTAATTTGTTATAATTTGAACCAGTGTTTTTCAAGGAGAGAGCCAGTTGTGGCATTTGAATGACAGGCCTTAGATACATGAAGTATAATATAGTAGAGACTTAGAACTAAATGAATTAGCCAATTAGTCGTCTGCCGATGTTACAATGCTCAAAGAAAGATTATAAGCAGTTTACCACTGGTTAACAGGAGAAATGTTGAGTCCCCTGCCAACAAAAGGTGTTTAGCGAACTAAGGCAACCCATCTGGGGCAATAATACACAAAAGATGGTCTTTTCCAACAACTCACCTACAGGGGACCTTTGTCCCTAAGACAGGCTGAGATGCTGCATGCACAGTGAAATGCAGACTGGAGGCTTTGAAGAGCAGATCCAACTTTTTCTTATTTGCTACCCCCACAACAGGTGAATGTCAGAGTTTGCAGTAGTGTGCATTGACCCAATCTGCAAGGCTGCAGTGCACCCAATCTGTGATTATAGGCCTAGGTGTAATTGCTGAATGCAAGTTCATTACAAAGAAACTTTTAGTGCTAGAGTTAGATAAGATGTTAGCCAAGTCGATGTTCTAATTTTATTTACCTCAGAAGAATAAAAGATTAGTCAACATCATTGGTTTCAAACCTGTGACTGAACACAGATCTCTTCCAATGCTGCATTATTCCAAGGAATCCCCACACGCATGTTAAGTGTTTATTCAATTTGTAAGAATTTTGTTGCACTTTTCTAAGGGGAAACAGAGGGGCAAGCAGAAGGTCAATGAAGCCAGTTTGGGGGTGGGTTCTGTGCAATATTGCGATGAGCTATGAGTCCTAGGAGAGAGGGTAGGAGATGTGCCCATTGGCTGAGCTACTGACATTATTACATGGGGAGCTGGATTCAAATCTAAGCTCCTGCACTCGGCAGAAAGTCATGTGATTCAGGGCATGTTACCTTATCCCTTTGTGCCTATAAAGTGAAAAGATATGAAATATGATGCAATAAACCTGTAAAGCATTCTTTTTCAATTCAAACATATGGAAAGTCTTAATGTATAGCAATCCCTTGCTCCTCAGATGTGTCTTTACTTTATAAATACCAATAAACAGTCATAATTATTCATTTTGAACAAAATGCATTTAGGGATGTAGGATTTCAATGTTTTAGTTATAGAATTATTGTGAGAGACTTTTTATTTATTTCTTAAAAGCATACTGTCAGGTGATAGTACATAAGTTGACAACCTACTGCAATCTAGAGAAACATAATGTGCTTGATTCACAAAGGTAAAGTTAAACTTTTGATCTAAGTTTAGACCAAAAGACTAACTTTAATACTTTTTGGCATTCACAAAGGTAAGTTACAGGTAGCATCTTTATGTACGCACGACAGGAGGAATCTCTGGACTTGGGGGTCGAATCTCCATACTTGGGGCTGAGATCTGTCCTGAGTGTGGAGATTCGACTCCAGGTGTTCAGTGGAATCTCTACACTCAGGGCAGAGGTTCTGCCCCGAGTGTAGACATTCTGATTCTACCCTGAGTGCAGAGATTCTGTCCCAAGTGCAGACGTAATGGTATTACTCATAACTTACTGTTGTGAATTCCAAAAGTCGTAACCTTAGACTTTTGGACTAAGTTTTCCTTTGTGAATCGGACCCCTAATTCTTAAAAGGAGCCTTTCAGGCCTTTTGGCAACAGCAGAAGCAGGGCCTTAGACCATGCAGCAAGTTGTATCTCCTGTGGGATGCATTGTCAGCCAGTCCCCAGGGGCAAGGGGTGCTTGGTCCAGTCAGAGCTGCCTCACAAAAGTGGTGCAAACCCAGCATGATGTGCTGTGGTGGTAATTAATAAGCAATCATAATTTGCCTTGGAATGTTGCCTAAAGTAACACAAACTATCTTTCTGTGCTACTTTGCACTACTCTGGATTCCCATGTACCTACCCATGGGTTTTGACGCAAATACCCATCTACTAATATTTATAGACAAGCATCTGAACTACAAAAAGATGCCTCCTTGAGACAGGCATAACAATGGAGCAACGTTCTCCATATTTTTCCAACTGTGCATGTGTGCTGCACACTCCGAGTTCCTAGAATGAGAAAGCGATGGGAGAATAGAGGGTTTTTCCAGTGTTAGAATTCAGTACCCAAGCAGAGTGGTTAGATTTGTTCATTAGAGCAGGAAAAGCATAAAGTTAAAAATGCATTAGTAATGTCAAAAACCAAAAGGAATGGCATGCAACACTATATCACAACTCGCAGAAGCTTTTATTGACATATAGCTGGCACGTTTACCTATGATCACCATGCAAGGTTAGTTTTGTGTTCAATTTGATGGGGCTTGCGGAAGTAAAAATAGGTTTTTGATATATGGCAGCCATGTTCCATCGAGTGGGCATTATTACTGAGGTACTGGCAGGTGGGAACACAAAACACAAAACTAAACTTGGATGGTGATCATAGGTAAACATGCCAGTTATATGTCAATAAAAGCTTCTGTGCCGGAGGGAGGGTGCGTATTGTGCAAGTTGATTGTAAAAGGAACATGTCTCCTCTTGTGCACACACCACATTATCACCTGCAGGCCAACAGGTGGAGAGACAGGAAGGAGGATGTGAGCGCTCTCACACAGATCCACTGTCCTCCGGCAGCAAACACCACCCCCAATGTCAACGTGGGTCCCTCTGGGAAAGTAACCAAGGACATGCCACTGACAAGTCACTATCACATATCACCTCACTCACTACTACAAAACACTACTAAAGCATGAAAACAAGTGTGCTGGCGCACCTAAAAAAGGACCAAAATGTCCAAATTCATATTTCTTCCTTATATGTCTTCTGACATTCTTTATTCCATAGTCAAAAACAAGTGTATACAGTCTTAGCCAATGCGTTTCGTTCATAAAGCCAACACCTTCGGGCTGCAGTGTATATAAAAAAAATATATAGTTCTTGTATAATACAAACACATATACCTTTTTTAAAAACAGTACAAAAAATACCATCAACCTCCTACCCCACAAATCATACACCTTCAGCAAACAAAATAAAAATAAAACACACATAATGCGAATCAAAAACTTCCTCTTATCAGTCAAAACTTAAACACCTGTTATTCATATACCTTTTGATCCAAAATTCCATATATTTCCATTCAGACAATGATTATTACAGCTCCGGTTAGTTTTGGGTACACCCTCACACTTCTTTTCTTATAGTTATCTGCCCTTCAGTATTACCATTCAATGACCGAGAATAGGGAATTTGTGCACCAGACCTAATTTTGTGGAACATTGTGGGAGGCGCGTTATTGTGTTGCATGCAATTGCTCTTGGTTTTTGACATTACTAATGTATTTTTAACTTTGTGCTTTTCCTGCTCTAATGAAAAAATCTAACCACACTGCTTGGGGCTTGAATCCTCCCACTGGAAAAACCCTCTATTCTCCCATCCCTTTTTCAATCTAGGAACTTTGAGTTTGCCACCTGGTGTTTTCCCCACTTGACTTTCTACTCAAATACTGCAATTTTCCTCTCCAGGACTTACAGGTGATCTGGAAAACCTGACACCTCACAGCATCACGGTCACATTTCAAATTCTTGTTTACACACTTGTGTCCCTCAAGAAACCTAATTCAATTTCAAACAATCTTCTTAAACCACCCTCTAACGCTAGTCTATAAGGAATTCCTAATATCATATTTTAGCTAAATTAAATTCAAAATAATACACTTGACTAAAATATCTCATGGCAATGCAAAATAACTATGGATTTGTTAAATAAAGTAATTTCAGTTAATTCAGATGTCTTGTATTTTTAGCCATAAACATACGGAGCATGGAGGTTAGTGGTTATATAAAAGTAGCATTAAAAATGAGCTATGAATCTGGAGATAATTTTTTTAAAAAACTCAGGAAATAATTCAATAGGATGAAGAACATGAGCATGGCATATTGTAGGAGGCTGGCTTCCTAGTGTGCAAAATGTTGTTAGAAATGGGGTCTCTGGTTGGCAGTCAGTCTGCACTCTGTCCAAGCAAGGACCCTCACTTTAGTCAGGGTAAGGGAGATACATCGCTCAGATAACCCCTGCTCGCCCCCTTAGTAGCTTGTCTTAAACTGTCAGGCTTATCTCAGAGGCAATGTATAAAGTATTTGCACCAACAACACACATTAATACAGTGAAAACACTACAAAAGGTACACAACACCAGTTTAGAAAAATAGCCAATATGTATCTAAATCAAAGAGGACCAAAATGACAAACATTCAACATACACAAGCAAATTGATTAATTTTTAAATAAAAAAGAGTCTTAATAAATAGAAATCAATGGATCCTTTGTTTTATCACAAAGTATCTGGTATGCATCAAAAATAAAGCCGCTCTGCGAGCGTGCATCGGAAAAGTAAGCGATGTATTGATTCCTGACTCGCAAGTGAGTCCATCAGTTGATTTTTCTCCTGGAAGTTAGGCGATGCGTTGTTTCTCTCTCTGCTCCGGTGCGTGGATCTGAGCCTTGGTTTCACCAGCTTCATCTTTCAAGGGCCCAGGGATTGGTTTGGGCGCTGCTTGGCAGGGTAGGAGCCTCAGCAAGAGAGTCCAGGTGCTGGCAGATGGAGTCTTTGATGGCCCTGAGACTACAAAATAGGAGGCAAATTCAGTTCAAGCTCTTGGAGATTCTTCTCAAGCAGGATACACAGCAAAGTCCAGTCTTTGCCCTCTCTAAGGCAGAAGCAGCAACTGCCGGCCAACCCAGCAAAGCACACTCACAGGCAAAGGGACAGTTCTCCTCCTCCAACTCTTCACCTTGGCAGAGGTTCCTCTTGGTCCAGAAGTAATCTAAAAGTCTGTGGTTTTAGGTCCATTACTTATTCCGATTTCTGCCTTTGAGGTAGGCACATTTCAAAGGAAAGTCTGTGTTGATGACAAGACCCTGCCTTGCCCTGGCCTGGCCCCAGACACACACCAGGGGGTTGGAGACTGCATTGTGTGAGGACAGGCACAGCCCTTTCAGGTGTAAGATTCAGCTCCTCCCTCCCCACTCTAGCCCAGGAGAATCATCAGAATATGTAAGGCACTCCTCAGTTCTCTTTGTATCACTGTCTAGAGGGAATTCATATTAGCCCAACTGTGGGTCTGACCCAGACGTGGATTCCACAGGCAGGCAGAGGCACAGAATGGTTAAGCAAGAAAATGCTGACTTTCTAAAAGTGGCATTTTCAAACCGACAATCTAAAAAACAACTCTATCAAAAGATGTATTTTTAAATTGTGAGTTCAGAGACACCAAACTTTGCATCTCTATCTGCTTCCAATGGGAAACTGCACTTAAAAGATATTTAAAGGCAGTCCCCATGTTAACCTATGGGAGAGATTGGCCTTGCAATAGTGAAAACCCAATTTGGCAGTATTTCACTATCAAGACAGGTAAAACACACCAGTACACGTCCTACCTTTTAAATACACTGCACCCTGCCCATGGGACTACCTAAGGCCTACCTTAGGGGTGCCTTACATGTACAAAAAGGGAAGGTTTGGGACTGGCAAGTGGATGCACTTGCCAGGTTGAATTGGCAGTTTAAAACTGCACACACAGACACTGCAGTGACAGGTCTGGGACATGTTTATAGGGCTACTCATGTGGGTGGCACAATCAGTGTTGCAGGCCCACTAGCAGCATTGGACTTACAGGCCCTGGGCACCTCTAGTGCACTTTACTAGCATCTTACCAGTAAATTAAATGTGCCAATTGCAAATACAGTTTACGCATAGATAACTTGCACTTTAGCAGTGGTCAGCAGTGATAAAGTGCCCTGTGTACCAAAACCAGCAAACAATGAAGTCCAGCACACAGTAAAAAATACAGGAAATAGAGGCAGAAAGACAGGGAAAACCACACCGATGATGTCAGGTCTAACAGTTGTACACTGTGAAGATCTGGACAACTACATGCTAGTTTACGGAGAAAAAAACTAGACCACCAAATGCTCTACTTTTTGTGGTGGTTTGGTCGAGCAGTTAGGCTAATCGTGGAGAAGTGCTAAGGATTTCTTGTGCTCACAGTATCAATAAACTTAGACACACTCAAAAGAATAACTGAAGACCAATTTACAAAAATAATTATATTTGTTATAAACTTTTTAAGGCAAAGATCATCAAAATTGGGTAAGTACTTTTTAAGTTATGAATTTTCAAAGTTTAGAAAATGTCTCAGTTCTGTTAATAATTACACACCATAGAAATCAACGGTGAAATGCTTTAAAAAGGCATATAAAATCAGGCAATGTGTTGTCCAAGGTCTCCTCTTGGTTGTAGGTTGAGGTCGTCAGTAGGCGCTATGGACCAGCTGGAGAAGTTCCAGCAGCTCCCGGCTTCCACAGGAGAAGCTGCAGAAAAGTCTTTGAAGCTGGCACAGGACCACTGCGGGGGACTACTTGGAAAAGCACTGTACAGGTGGCTTTCAAGGTGAATCCGGTTGGTCACCTTGGAGTGTCGAAGTCGCAAGGGGTGGGGGACCCTCAGAACACAGCTGGATCTTTGGTGCAGGGCACAGGGCAGCCACGTGCAGCCCGAATGGATCAGTGAGGCAAGAGCTGTGCAAAAGGTGCCCTTGGGAGCATGAGATAGTTTACTTTGATGGTCGCTTGCAGGTCAGCAGGGCCACTCTGGTGGGGGGTCCTGGTGGTTTCTGAAGTCCCTCCACTGGGACTTTGTCTTGGTCCTTTTGGAGTCCAGAGTGGACTGTCCTTCTGGGTGTCTGATTTTTGGGGGTTCAGTACCACTGCCGCCTGCACGGTTAAGCCATTGGAGGTCGCAGTGCCACCAAACTTGGCAAACTTACCGGGTATGCTCTCTGGGTCTGTGGGGTGAAATTTCGTTTGGCTGCGGCATCCAGTTCCTTGGTCAGCAGCAAGTCTGTCAAATGTACTTCACTGGCTTTTGGGTCTTTGTTACAAAAGAGTAATGCCATCAATCTGGAGATAGATCTTTAGCAATTCAGATGTGTAGATGTCCTCTGGGGGTTTGTAGAGTCCATCCAATGTCCAAGCCACACCTCAGCGGCAATTGTCGATTCCTGGGTGCAGCAGGCAGGGTTTGGCGGCTTTCTCTTGGTGCAGCAGAACTTCAGTTCTTGAGCCTTGGGTCTTCTTTGTTACTGTTCTTCCTGTGTCATTGGAATCCACATCTCTGATCTAGGGGTGCCCACTAAATACTGTATTTAGTGGGCATTTAAGGGAGTACCTAGTAGTGAACAAAGGGTCATCTACCTTAGGGTGGCTACACCCACTAAGTGACCACTTCTCTTAGGAAGAGGTCACTTCCTTATCCTTTATTGGTTATTTTCCTTACCATGCAAGATGGAGGAATCTGAAATGGAGGGGTCACCTTGCATGTAACACCTTAGGGGTGGGGCAAGCTGGTGGCGACCGCTCCTCCTGTCCTTTGTGTGCTTTCCCACTGTTTCTCAAAAGTGGGGCAATTGGGGCGCCCATCTGCTGCTAGCAGCAGGCCTGGTGGTCATGTTTCAAAGGCAGTAAGCCCTTTGAAGCTTGCTAGCAGGGCAGTGCACATTGCTGAGGAGAAGGTGTTACACCTCCACCTAAGAAGGGCTTTGTTCTGGGACCCAGAGAGCAGGAGCTCTCATCCCATGGTTCCAGAATCTTTTCCGGTGGTGGCAGGGTGGTTGTGACTGGCCAGCAACTATGCCAGTGTTAGTTAGCTTTGCAGGGGTCACCTCTAAGGTGATCCCTGGGTAAGTTTTGCTATAAATTCAATACTGGTACCAGTTTGGATTTATCATTCTGAGTTGTTTGATGCCAAACAAATCAGAGTTCAGAGTAGCAATCATGTAGCTGTGAAGCTCGTACTGACCAGTGTTCAGCGCAAGCATTTAAAATGGCTGCTCTGTTTACCTACTATGTCCCAGGTTTGGCAAGGGCTGACTAGGTGCATGTTGCTCATGCACCTATGCCCTCACATACAGTATGGTGCATCGAGTCGTAGGGCTGGAAGGCTTGCCAGAGGGGTGACTTACCTATATTGCATGCAGTGTATAGTGGACAAGGCACACAGGCTGTGTGCATGTCAAGTTTGCATTTTAGGATTGCACCACGACACTCATCCTGCAATGGCAGTGCTGAGTGCATCTGGATGCATGGCCCTTGAGGGTCGCACAATCAGTGCTGCTTCCCTCCGGGGCTTACCCTTAGTACCACACGCCCTGGGTACCTAAGTACCATTTACTAGGGACTTATAGTGACAGCTAAAGGTGTGGCCAATTGTGCCAATGCATCACAATGTTTGTGAGAAAGAGATCTGGCCCAGGGAACCTGGTTGGCAGAGGCCCTGGGCACCTAGAACTTTAAGACCTCATTAAATACCAGGCAAAAAATTGGGAGCTAACCATGACAAAGGAGCCCTTTCTCACACACAGCAAAATATGTAGGAAATCTGAAAGCATCTGCTGAGGAGAATGGAGTTGTGACATGATTATGGGACCCATACCATAACACTAACCCTAAATAATAGGAAGGTGTTTATTTAGATCCTGGTAAATGCAGATCTTCCATGAGAAGCTGGTTAATGCTCCATTGGTCTGACATCTTTCGAACTCTAAATAACTGGTCAAATGTTTAATTATTTAACCTACATAAAATAATCTGAATGTATCTTAGATAATAAGGTACTCTTATCCTAACCCTACTTGTATTACATTTACTTTAAATTACAGTAACACTAAACCTAATGTTATTCTTATCGTACATGCTCTAACCCACTGATGTATTTTTAAATTATTTAATTAATTCAATGTATGTTAAAATATTGTTTTCAATATGCAACCTTTACCCTAAAACCAAAATCAATTCTACTCCTAAACGCCTAATGGTAATAATATTTTTTAAAGCTTTATTTAGTTCTCAAATAAACTTACAATCTTATAGTATTCGTCAGTAATATAAATGCGGCAATATATCAATCGGTTCTAAAGCATATACATTGCACGCGGCGGTACCACCAATATACATTCAAATAATAACTTCCAGAGCAAAACATTTTGACATGGGAAGGTCTACATACCCAAGTTTGTCACATCTCAGCTGCGTCCCACAGGGTCCAAACTAGTTTAATTACGACAATTCCATAAGCACAGAGCTTACCGATCATACAAATAGGCAACCCTATCTCGGTCCTCTGTAGAGCCTCGTATCATCCATAGGTGTCCCTAGGTCCCCCTGCCATGCAAGTCGGGCCCTCGTCACACGTGGTCTGCGCGCTTCTTGGATGAATAAATACAATCTGGATATTAAATGTTGTGATGCAGACATTTGGATAAGTAAGGTCTGAGCCGATATGGTTAGTGGCTCAAGTACTTCTTCACCCAACAATTCTCGCAATGTGCTCCGTACCCTATAGTAGTAAAAACACATAAGTGGGGTGTCCCGGGACTCGCCTGTTGGTATATCCTCCCAGTCCAAAAATGTCCCCTCCTTGAAAAGGTCTCCCATTGTAGTGATACCCAGCTCTTTGAGCACCTTCAGTGCTCCCCGTACCTGCGAGATCGGGAACCATTTCCACCAAGTCAGGGGTATTTGGGATGTGTACAACAGTGATACCGCTTGTCTATCTAGCATCTTGTGCCATGCATAAAGCATAACGTTTAGTGAATCTAATACCCAATGGCGTCTGGTCTGCAGACCAAACAGAAATTTCTGAAATGTACAGGGGGCTGCAGCTCCCCATTCTCATGTACCCAGTAGTGAGCGTATTGTGACTGCGTGGCCCAGTAATATGCCTCCAAATCAGGGGAATTAAGGTCTCCCATATTACAAGGAAGGGTTAAGATCTTCTATCCCACTCTAATCTGGTTGCCTGCATATGCTAAATGGATCATCAGCGCTCTCAGCTTATCGAACACCGCACATGTGAGAATCATTAGAATATAAAAAAAAAGGAACAGGAAGCGTGGCAAGACAACAATCTTCATTATTGCCACGCGGCCACCGAGTGAAAGCGGCAAACAAATCTAATGCTCCACCACATCTGCCAAGTGCTGTATTGCCCTGCCATAATTTTTATGAAGGAGTATTTTCGGGTCTGTGTGTGCACAGATCCCTAGATGTCGCACAGCACCCTTGGTTCACTGTAGTGGGTATTCAATAGATATTGGTGTATTAACTGATGTGAGAGGGGACACCATCAACTTGTCCCAATTCATCCGGAGGCCCACATGTCCCTCAAACAACACACTTCCCACAGTACTGGCATCACGTTACGATCAGGGTCCCTAACATACAACAAGGTGTCGCCAGTGTGAGTTGATATTATGAGGTTGTAATGTGGGAATCTCAGCCCCCTGTGGGAGTGATATTCTCTGATTGCGCATGCCAGTGGCTCGGTAACCAAGGCATACAGCAAGGGGACACCTGGTATCCCTGTCTAGCTCCCCCTTTCTATTTTGATAGGATTGGTTATTATTCCATTCACTATACACGCCTCAGGTCGCATATACAGTACCCTGATCAGTTGGAGGAATACATCTCCTACCCCTATGCACGCAAGACAGCATGCATAAAGCCCCATTGAACTGAATCAAAGGCTTTCTCTGCATCGAGAAAAAACACCACCGCCTTCATTTCATGAAATAGCTGCTGCATGGCCTCCAACAGTGTCTGGAGGTTATATGCCAAACTGCACCCTTGAACAAAACTTCACCCACCACTATAGGCACAAATGGCGCAAGTTGGTTGGCCAGAATTTTTGCATATATTTTCGTGTCAACATTCATGAGTGACAGTTGCCTATAAGAGGAGCATTGCTCTGGTGGTCTACCCAACTTCAGTAGCACTACCAGTAGTGCCTCTCGCATAGTAGGTGGCATGCAGCCATCTTCTGCCATTTTTTCAAAAAGAGTAGCCAGATGTGGTATGAGTATATCTTGGTAGGCCTTATAAAAGGCCACCGTGTGACCATCGGTACCCGGTGCTTTACCCACTGGCATATCTTTTAGGGTTTCTTTAATTCCCCCCCGGTTGCAGCAGTGCCCTGTGTTCCACCGTAAGCCACTTCACAGTGATGTGGGTCAGGTAATCCATCACCACCTTCTCTCGGTATTCCAAGTGCTAACTATGTAGATCTGTGTAATGTCTATGAAAGCACTCATCACTTGTCCAGGTTCCTTCAGAATCATCCTGGACCTGTAGCATCGTATCGTACTCTCATTTAGGGCACATTAGTGCTGCCAACGTAGCCCCTGGGTGCTCGCAATCACTATACATTCATGCCACTGCATATTTCCCGAGATGTCTCACTTCGCCCTGGGCCACTTCCTGGAGCTCCCCGATCTTTGCATTGATACTGCTCATCACAGTCATGTCACCCCCAAACTCAAGCTGTCGCTCCAAGTCTCCTATCTCCTTTTCTAAGCATTGAATCTGGCCTGTAAGAGCCTTCAATACCCGGCGTGTTTTGCTATAGTGACTCCATAACATAAAGTTAAAAGCCTCCCAGACTGTGGCAAATTTGTGGACTGTACCTATATTTAACTTGAAGAACTCTACTATATCTTTTACCAGTTCCTCCCTAAACACAGCATTGAGGAGCAAATTTGGCGGGAAGCGCCAGGAAAATGCAGTTGGGGGCTTTGAATGCTAACGTAGCTCCACAACTATTGGGGACTGATCTAATTACATGGTGGCTGTGGACCCAAAGGGCCAAACCGCATGAGAGAAACCAATAATCTATTTGTGTATGTAAATCATAAGCTGAGGAATAGTGTGTATACCCAGGAGCCTCTGGACATTGATGGCACCACACAACCAGCAACCCTTCCCGATGCATTATCTCATGTATAGCACAGGCTAATGCTGAGGGTTTCCTTGGGAGACCCTAAGATCTATCCTGGTCTGGGTTAAGTACACAATTAAGATCTCCACCCCATCCCTCCGGTAAACCGCCCTGTTGCTGCAATTTGGTGACAAGTGTATGATAAAAAATTGGGTCATCGTAACTTGGTCCGTATACACCCTCTAAAAGTCTATTCTACATTTGGTTATAACAAATCTACCTCCCGAATCAGCACAGAGCCTGTGTAGCAATACCCCAACCCTTTCCTAGACCAAGACTCCCCTGGCGTGTGATCTAAACCCACTTCACATACCTGGCTTGCATCCTGCGCTGTGTGAGAACCATTATACTTGGGGGCAAATGCTTTTCTTGTAGGATAGCTACATCCAATTTATGTCTGTGGATGTAAGCCACCCCCTTTCGTAGTTTTCTGTTGTCATTAAGACCGCGCACATTCCATGTAAGCAGCCAAAGTGGGTTTAGTCCAGTGGAGGTGCAGTACGCATATGCCCCCTGTTACACAGTTTGGCCCTCATTACAACCCTGGTGGTAAATCCCGTTTTCCGCCATGCTGAAGACCACCAACATACCGTTGCACCGGCGGAATTCTGCTACAGGTATTACGACCCACATCTCGGAATCCACCACAATACAGACACCCACACAAGTCCGCCACACCAAAGGACAGTGATAAACTGGCGATACCAAACCTACATTGTCACGCCAACAAGAATACACCCACACTATCAGGACCCATGAATCAACACGGCGGTCTTTCAACCGCGGTAATCCATTGGCAGTACACACTGCCGCACTCAAAATACACACACATTTACAAAACACAACCACATAGGACAATTCCAAATACACACACCTGATACATATACACACACCACACCCACAATACTATAAAACACACACACACATTACCCACAAACCCTCACAACGAACACATTTGAAAGAAGCCCAGAGAGAGAGATTAGCAAACACAACACCAGCATCCACAGACACACAACACCATCACCCATACAACATCCACGCCCCTAAAACAACACACACCAACACATACCCCCACACATCACAACAGACAGCACCTCACACATCACCCATACCACATCATGGCACCTCAAAGACACCCCAGGGTTTCGGAGGAGGACCTCAGGGTAATGGTGGAGGAAATCATCTGGGTAGAGCCACAGCTTTTTGCATCACAGGTGCAGCACACCTCCATTGCAAGGAAGATGGAGCTATGGTGGAGAATCGTCGACAGGGTCAACGGAGTGGGACAGCATCCAAGAACACAGGATGACATCAGGAAGAGGTGGAACGACCTACGGGGGAAGGTGCGTTCCGTGGCATCAAGACACCAGATTGCTGTACAGAGGACTGGCGGTGGCCACCCACCTCCTCCCCCACAACTAACAACATGGGAGGAGCAAGTCTTGGCAATACTGCATCTTGAGGGCCTCGCAGGAGTAGCAGGAGGACTGGACTCTGGTAAGTCAAATCTTTATTACCATATCCCACCCACCCCATCTGCATGCCATCTCATAGCCACACCCTTACCCTCACTCACATCACTGCATCATCTCACATATGTCCCACTATCACAACCCACACATCTCAATACCAAGGCCCTGCATGCAACACCTATGCATGGACCACCGTCACCAAAGCATGTCCAGTACAGATACCCACACAGACTCCAAACCAAGTATCACAAAAGGGCAAACACCATCATGCAAGCACAGGAGTAGAGGGTACCTCACCCAATGCACAAGATGGCACACACAGATACTAAAACTATGCATTTACACCCCAACAGGACCCATACCCAACGTCACCAGACAGGAGGTGCCAGACATATCCAGTCCCCCCACAGAAGAGGCCCATAGTGATGACAGCTACTCTGCATGCCTGGATCAATATGACCAGCCCGGCCCATCAGGGACCTCTGGACAGTCGGTTCCCCTGACACTGCCCCAAGCCACCACAGACCCTCCCCCCTCAGGAAACACCACCACAGCACCCACCCAGCGGGCTCATCCCTCTGTCCCCAGGACACGTCAATCAGCAGTGTGTCCACCACTACAGGGAACCCAGGAAAACCCACCAACCCAAGAAAATCAGGGACCTGCGGTCAGTGGCAGTGGACACACGGTTCAGGGGAGAGATGCACAGGATAACAGGGGAGCTTGGAGGACTGCTGTGCAACAGGGGGAGGACAGGCCCAGGAACTGACACTCCATGAGGCACTCTCCAACATCATGGGAGCATACCACCATTCCCAGGAGACCATGGGCACAGTACTGGCCATATTTCAGGAGACCCAGCGGCTGCAGGAGGAACACTACCTGGGGACAGGGAGGACTTGAAGTGCATTAACACCACCCTGGTCACCATTGCAGGGGTGCTGGCAGACCTTGTCAACACCATGAGGGACACAGTGGGACAAAAACGGGCCCCTGACACTAGCCTGGACGATGATCAGCCCTCCACCTCTGGCGCTACAGGAACAACAGGCCACCAGCACCCCACCCCCTGCAGAAGGAGAACCACCCTGCAAATGGCCTGTGAGATCCAGGAACAAGACAGAGAACATTGTCAAGACCCCCAGCAGGAAAAAAGACCCTCCTGACTGTCACCCTTCTGTCCCACTTTGTCACCCTATCCACCTTAAACTGCCATTGCCCCCCTTCCTATGCCCCATTGGACAATGCACCTGTGAGACCAAGAGACTGGACTCTGCCATGGACATTCCTCCACCATCACCCCAGCCCATTGCACATCCCCTCCGCTTATTAGCACAGAAATAAACACCCTTTAAACATAAAACAATCGGGTGTCAGTCTGCGGTTTCACAAATGTGCAATTGGAACATCTCTGAAATATAGCAATATCAATGTACTTGTTCACATACCAATGTTACACAGCTGTAGGCCAGAAGTAACCATAGCAGAGGGCACACATTGGGACCCAGATCTGTGAAATGGAAAGCCAAAGTGACATGTCAGGGTCCATACACAGAGGTAAAAAGGCAGATTTATGCGAGGTCCTACGATAGTATGAGAAGTGGGAAGCAGTTCCATCCTCTTACCTGTGTCTCACTGGAATTATTAAGATATGATGTTGTTTCGGTTGTCTACATCTTCTTCTTCTGCCTCCTCTTCTTCAATGTCCACAGGCTCCACACCTGGCACAAGACCACCATCAGGCCCATCCTCCTGCAGAAAAGGCACCTGGCATCGCAAAGCCAGGTTGTGCAGCATACAGCAGGCCACAATGATCTGGCACATCTTCTTCAGTGAGTAGTATAGGGATCCACCTGTCAGATGGAGGCACCGGAATCTGGCCTTCAGGAGGCCAAAGGGGTGCCTGATTATCCTCCTAGTTCACCCATATGCCTCATTGTAGCGGTCCTCTGCCCTTGTCCTGTGATTCCTCAATGGGGTCAGTAGCCATGACAGGTTGGGGTAACCAGAGTCACCTGCAAATATCGAGGGACAACTGTTAGACATCCTCCAAACATTTAGGAATCTCCCATACCCAGACAGCAAATGAAACTGTTTGGAGACTTTAGGCTCACCTATTAGCCACACAGTGTGCCTCTGGAGTTGCCCCATCACATAAGGGATGCTGCTATTCCTCAAAATGTAGGCGTCATGCACTGAGCCAGGATACTTGGCATTCACATGGGAGATGTACTGGTCTGCCAAACACACCATCTGTCAATTCATAGAATGGTAGCTTCTCCGGTTTCTGTACACCTGTTCATTCCTCCGGGGGGACAAATGTCACTTGTGTACCATCAATGGCAGCAATGATGTTGGGGATATGTCCCAGGGCATAAAAGTCAACTTTCACTGTGCCCAAATCCTCCACCTGAGGGAAAACGATGTAACTGCATATGTGTTTCAGCAGGGCAGATAACACTCTGGACAACATGTTTGAGAACATTGGCTGGGACATCCCTGATGCCATGGCTACTGTTGTTTGAAAAGACCCACTGGCCAGGAAATGGAGTACTGATAGGACCTGCACTAGAGGGGGTATTCTTGTGGGATGGCGGATAGCTGGCATCAGGTCAGGCTCCAACTGGGCACACAGTTCCTGGATTGTTGCACAATCAAGTCTGTAAGTGATAATTATGTGTCTGTCTTCCATTGTCGACAGGTTCACCAGGGGCCTGTACACCAGAGGATGCCGCCATCTCATCACCTGCACAAGCGGACGTGCCCTATGGAGGAGAAGGGTGAGCAGAGGGTCATTCAACACAAAGGTTTCACAAGGCTTTTTAGCACAATAGTGAGCTATTCATTGTGTGTCTTTGTCTGTCCGTAGTCATGGCCTAAATAGGTATGACACCGTTTTTTGGCCTGCCATGTGGCCCCCTGAAATGGCAGATGCCTGACCTGTAAGGTGAGACAAGGGGAAAGGAGGTAACTACGCTGGCGTTGTACACCGTCGCGGTAGGTAGTTGAAGACCGCGGCGCAAATCAGCATTGGTTATCATTGGGCCCTCTGAGTTCTAGGAGACCGTGATGATGTACGCCGGCGGTGGCAGTACGCACCACCGCAGGCCTGACCTCAATTTTCTATCAGTTCCCTCACTTAATACCTGACCTTCAACAGGAGAGGACCTACACTGCAAGTGCTGCTGTGACCTGTGTCTGGAAGCGACAATGGCTACAGTGTCTGGGGAAAGGGCCCCTGCCTTCACTGCAGAGGAATTGGAGAAATTGGTGTATGAGGTCCTCCCCAGTATACGCAACTGTATGGTCCTCCAGACAAACAGGTGAGTAAACTGTGTGCATGGTGGATGGCACATGATTGTATGAACTGTTGTGGATTGAAGAGACGGGGGGGACAGGCCAGCATGTGAGGATGGTATGTGTATGTGTGTCTGGGCCAGGGTGGGAGGTTTGTGGCTAATATGTGAGAATAACTGTACAGGAGAGTAACATCCATTATAACTTCACTTTTTCTCGAGGTCAGCGCCCACCAGAAGTAGGGGATTTGGTGTGCCATTGCCAAGGCAGTGCGGACCCTGGGGGTCTGACATAGACAGAGCACCCACTGCTGGAAAAGGAGGACCTGTGCCACTGGACCAAGAAGATGGAGGAGGCCCAGCTGGGGATGGTCTCCCAACGCGGAAGGGGTGCCAGTCGCACCATGACCCTCCTGATGTACCGGATCCTGGCTGTGGCATATCCAGAGTTGGATGGGCGCTTAAGGGCATCACAGCAGCCAGAAGGGGGTGAGTCCACTCTCATTCAGCTGACTCTGCAAGCATTACGAGGTGTCTGGGTGGGGGAGGTGGGCTGTGGGTTCCCCTAGGCCAGGGGAGTCGCACAAAGGTCGACCCATTGATTTGCATCCTCATTCCCTGTCCAAACATAAAGGTGGTATTTGCCCTCTACACCTAGTCAGGCTCCTATGGCTTCCAGCTGTGCATAATATGGTTCTCGACAGAGTCCCCTATGGGCATGTGCTTTTCCCCTGCCCTATCAGTGCATGGTTTAGTGCATAGGGTTGCTCCCTGTGTGTTGTGTCCGCCAATGGTAGTGGTGTTGCATGCATTGACCATTTTGATTTGTCACCCTGTCTTTGCGTGCATTAGCATAATCTGGCGGAGGAGCAGTGGCACCGGAGCAGGTGGGAGCTGCATCCCACATGGCCCTGGAGGTTGAAGTAATGGAGTCCGGAGGCACCAGTGGGACGGAGGGGAGCTCCACGACGGGGACAGGAGCAGACAACAGCAACAGTGACTCCTCCTCTGATGGGAGCTCCCTTGCGGTGGCCGGCACGTCTGTGCCTATCGCATCAACAGGTACAGCCGCTACCCCCTTACCAGCACCGCCCTCCCAGAAGCCCGTCATTGAGTTTCCCATGCCCGCTCACCCAAGAGGGTGGGCATCTCCTTCGCCCCAGGCACCTCAGCCCCTGCCCCAGTAAGCCCTGCTGCCTTCAGTGAGGAGGCTATTGAACTCCTGAGATCCCTCAGTGTTGGTCAATCTACCATTTTGAATGCCATCCAGGGTGTTGAGAGGCATTTGCAGCAAACAAATGCATACCTGGATGGCATTCATTCTGACCCGGAGGCCCAACAAAGAGCATTTCAGGCTCTGGCCTCAGCACTGATGGCAGCCATTTTCCCTGTGTCCAGCCTCCCCCCTCCAACCTCCTCCACCCAGACCCAATCCCCTGTACCTCAGCCTATCCCAAGCACACCATCAGACCAGCATGCACACTCATCAACACACAAGAGTGGACATGGCAAACATAAGCACCAGACATCCCACTGGCACTCACACAAGCACCACCCCCTTGTAGACACACCAACATCCACTGCCTCCACTGTGTCCCCCTCCTCCACGTCCTCCTCTTCCCTCCCTGTCTCGTCTCCACTCACATCTGCATGCACTACATCCTCAGCCACTACCTCCATCACTAGCACGCCCATCACCACACATCGCTCATGTGCACTCACCACTCCCACTACCATTCACACATCCCCTGTGTGTCTGTGAGCCCTCCTCCCAAACTACACAAACACAGACACACACCCACCCAAAAGCCATCCACCTCACAACAGCCTCCGGCCCCTGCACCTTCACCCAAATTCAGCAAACGTACACCTCCTACAACCCCTACCTCTTCCTCCACTCCCAAACCCCCTCCATCTTCCCTTCCCAGTGTGTCTAAGAAACTCTTCCTTTAATAAAGCTGGACACAGGCAGACCACCTGGTCAATGGTTTCCTCTGCGTTGCTGCAGCCTCTGCATGTCACACTGTCCCCGGGGGGTAGCTGCCATTTGGGCAAGTGTTTTAAAAAAAACCAATCACCCATCCTCAGGACCAAAAAGGCCTTTTTCAACCAAAACCCATATGTACAGGAGAAGAAACTGGAGGACATACCTGGCTTAAAGGAGCCAACTACTGCCCAGGCATGTTTCTGATGGACAAGAAGAGAACAGTCTGAGTGATAAGAATACAATTGAATAAGCTTTTAAATATTTGATTTCAACAAAGAGTAGGGGGGATTGCTTTCCCAAAGATCACCGGCGTCCAATCACCGTTTCAATTCAACCAAATATTGGGAATAAGTGCACTTCGATTTCAACTCACTAATTTCTTGCCACGGGACTGCCTGCAGATGGCCATCTGAGGCATGATGCAGTTTATGACACAACTTCAAGAGAGCACCAGCGTCAACTGCCACCAAATCCAGAAGCCCAAACTCCAACTGTACCTGCGCCGGTGAAGCCAGGTGCCGAACATGAAAAACTCTCTTATAGATTTTATTAACCAACCTATTTAATAAGCAAGAGCCTTTGCCCAACAGAATTTCTTGACCATAGGCCAACGAAGGGGTGATCTTTGTTCTCATAACTTCCCTTAGGGGGAAGGAGGGTCATCTCCTTTAAAACTTTAGCTAATTTGGAAAAGGCCACCTGCAAAGCCACAACTTTAAGTTCAATTTCCTTCTTATGTTTCACAAAACTGCCCCTCGAATCAAAATGTACCCCTAGATATTTGTAGGACTGGTCGGAAACAAGTTTGCGGGTCTTATAGTACCATCTAAAGCCCAAATGTTTTTTCCCTCCCAAAGGGAACCACTTTTGTTTTAAACAAGTTGACTTCTAATTGAGTTGTGGAAGTGTACGTTGCAAGTTGGTTAAGCAACCGTTGAAGGACGATCTTAGTACAACTAAACAAAGCAAGATCATCGGCATAAAGCAGGTGACTAAGCCTAAAGCCACCAATCTTAGGGGAATGAGAATTGACGGCGTCAAGAGATGTTGACATATCAGCAATAAACAGATTGAAAAGAAGAGGAGCGAGTACACAACCATGTTTGTGGTCGGAATTGTCCTGGAAAGGGAGCACGCATCACCAAGCTTAATACGGACTCAGGTGTTAGTATGGAGTTCTATAATAGCACCCAAGAGTACTGGAGGGATGCCCCAGCTTTGTAATTTGGCCCATAGGGAACTCCGGGGGATCCGATCGAATGCTGCCTTGAAGTCCACAAAACAGCAATTCAGCGTCAAGCCTGACAAGATCGCCCTGCCACTCAAAATAGAAAGAGCTGATAAATTGGTTGAGGTACCTGAGCCAGCAGAGAACCCCGTTTGGACTATGGGGATTAAGGCATTTGAATCAGCCCAAGCACGGAGATCCTGCAGCAAAGGCTGGCATAGAACTTAGCCTCATTGTCCAACAGGGCTTTCATCCTAAAATTAGCAGGGTCTGACCTTGAACCATTTTTATATAAAGGATGGATGATTGCAACACGCCAGGACTCAGGTATTGTTGAGGTTAGGAGGCAGTGTTCAAACAAATGTGCAAGATGATTAGCCCAAAGGAGAGGATCATGTTTAAATAATGCCTGTGGAAGACCATTGGGACTGGGGGCTCCAAATTGCTTAGCCCTCGAGATGATGTGGTGGCAGCGTAATTGGAAGGACTGCCTTCCTCCCTGCGCGGAGATTAGAGACCCTGTAGATGAGGGACATGTTTTAAGCGAAGCAGGAGTAGATCTGTGGGCCCCCTCATCCAACGGTTCCCCATCCTGCTCTCTGTCAGAAAAATGTTTGGTCAAATAAGACGCCCATACTCCTTTTGAAATGTCAACAATGCCCGTGCCCCTTTGATTACTGTTTAGGTTATTTTTAAGGGACCAAAATTCCTTGGAGTTTGGATCTTTGCTTGCGCTTAAACGTTTAACCCAAAACTAACTGAGATAGGTCTGATGGTCGTCATACACAGCCTTCCTAGAATCTTTCCTTAATTGTTTATATTCAATGAATAAACGTTCAGAATCAGGGCTTTGACCATCAGAGGAAAGATAGTTTAACCCATGACTTAATTGGGAACACACAACCCAAACTCTCAGAGTTAAAAAAATTAATACATTCAATCAATATTGTGCCGCCAATAGAAGCATTCCATTTTATGCAGTTTAGTGATTCGCAACAAACGCCACCACCCACAGCCAACATGACATCATGAACAGGAAATCTTGATCTGATAAATACAATTTGTGGACAATGGTCGCTCTCAAACCAAGGGGAAATCTGAAACCTTTCAATGAGAGGAAACAGTTCAATATTACAGATGGTATAATCTAAATAGGAGCGAGTTCGACCATCGGACCTTGTCCACCGTGGGGGGGGCATCATCACATAAGCGACCATTCAAAACTTTAAAGCCCATACTATTAAGATACATGACTACCCTGGGGCCTTAATTGTTCGGGAATTAACTGGCAGTTACCACAGTCTGGACCCTCAAGAGCCTCCATTGTATCCTGAAACAGGTTTGTGTTAAAATCACCAGTAATAAGATAACTAGCACGTGGGTAAACCCCAACTAGATTGGCTACAATCTGCACCAGTCGCGACAACCTACCCCTTTTTCCCTTGGTTTCTAGGGCAATACAAACATTAATTATTATAAGGGACTGCTGCGCAATCCCCTGGATCCAGTTATCCTCCCAAGCCAGAGGTAATATACTCCCATCTAATTTAACAGTCACATAAATGGCCAGTCCACCCTTGGCACGGCCATTCTTGCTGGTTCTGTGAGCAGATTTTTATGTTTCTAAGTACCCTGGCAGTGGACAGCTGTTCTCAGCCCAGTTTTCCTAAAGGGCAATTACATTGTGACTGTTTAAATTTTTACTGGGGGTGTATGATCTGTGACTGGGGGTGAGTGTTTGCATTGTCAGCACTCAGTCCATCATCCTTTTGTGTTGCTAATTTCGCCCCAAGTGGGAAGGGTATGCCCAGACGTGGGTCCCATGCTTCCCATGCCACTGGATTTAAGCTAGCCTGGCTGATGAGGGGTGAAACCCCGAAACCGGTCCCAGGATGCTTGTTTCCAGTCCAGGGAAGACCTGGCCTGGCAGTTCGGGCTGTACTGTTCCCATGGGGAACAGGGTCAAGACTGATCTGCATAAGGCAGGGTCCAAACTGGAATGGCATGGGCAGCAAAAAAACGATGGATTAAACCCAGATCTGTGACTGGGTGTAGGAAAGTACCATCTTGCCTGACATTTTACCCCCATATTTCACTGTATATATATGTTGTTTTAGTGTATGTGTCACTGGGACCCTGCCAGCCAGGGCCCCAGTGCTCATAAGTGTGCCCTGTATGTGTTCTCTGTGTGATGACTAACTGTCTCACTGAGGCTCTGCTAACCAGAACCTCAGTGGTTATGCTCTCTCTACTTTCTAAATTGTCCCTAACAGGCTAGTGACCAATTTCACCAATTCACATTGGCATACTGGAACACCCTTATAATTCCCTAGTATATGGTACTGAGGTACCCAGGGTGTTGGGGTTCCAAGAGATCCCTATAGGCTGCAGCATTTCTTTTGCCACCCATAGGGAGCTCTGACAATTCTTACACAGGCCTGCCACTGCAGCCTGAGTGAAATAACGTCCACGTTATTTCACAGCCATTTACCACTGCACTTAAGTAACTTATAAGTCACCTATATGTCTAACCTTCACCTGGTGAAGGTTGGGTGCTAAGTTACTTAGTGTGTGGGCACCCTGGCACTAGCCAAGGTGCCCCCACATCGTTCAGGGCAAATTCCCTGGACTTTGTGAGTGCGGGGACACCATTTCACGCGTGCACTATACATAGGTCACTACCTATGTTTAGCGTCACAATGGTAACTCTGAACATGGCCATGTAACATGTTTAAGATCATGGAATTGTCACCCCAATGCCATTCTGGCATTGGGGAGACAATTCCGTGATCCCCCGAGTCTCTAGCACAGACCCGGGTACTGCCAAACTGCCTTTCCTGGGGTTTCACTGCAGCTGCTGCCAACCCCTCAGACAGGTTTCTGCCCTCCTGGGGTCCAGCCAGGCCTGGCCCAAGAAGGCAGAACAAAGGACTTCCTCAGAAAGAGGGTGTTACACCCTCTCCCTTTGGAAAAAGGTGTCAGGGCTGGGGAGGAGTAGCCTCCCCCAGCCTCTGGAAATGCTTTGATGGGCACAGATGGTGCCCATCTCTGCATAAGCCAGTCTACACCGGTTCAGGGATCCCCCAGCCCTGCTCTGGCGTGAAACTGGACAAAGGAAAGGGGAGTGACCACTCCCCTGACGTGCACCTTCCAGGGGAGGTGCCCAGAGCTCCTCCAGTGTGCCCCAGACCTCTGCCATCTTGGAAACAGAGGTGTTGCTGGCACACTGGACTGCTTTGAGTGGCCAGTGCCATCAGGTGACGTCAGAGACTCCTTCTGATAGGCTCTTACCTGTGTTACTAGCCTATCCTCCTTCCTAGTTAGCCAAACCTCCTTTTCTGGCTATTTAGGGTCTCTGCTTTGGGGAATTCTTCAGATACCAAATGCAAGAGCTCACCAGAGTTCCTCTGCATCTCTCTCTTCACCTGCTGCCAAAGGATCGACCGCTGACTGCTCAGGACGCCTGCAAAACCGCAACAAAGTAGCAAAGATGACTACTGCAACCTTGTATCACTTATCATGCCGCCTTCTCGACTGTTTCCTGGTGGTTCATGCTCTGGGGGTAGCCTACCTCCTTTCTGCACCAGGAGCTATGAAGAAATCTCCCGTGGGATGACGGAATCTTCCCCCTGCAACTGCAGGCAACGAAAAGACGGCATCACCTGTCCTCTTGGTCCCCTCTCAGCACAACGAGCGTGGTCCCTGGAACTCAGCAACTCTGTCCAAGTGACTCCCACAGTCAAGTGACTCTTCAGTCCAAGTTTGGTGGAGGTAAGTCCTTGCCTCCCCACGCTAGACTGCATTGCTGGGTACCGCGTGATTTGCAGCTGCTCCGGCTTCTGTGCACTCTTCCAGGATTTCCTTTGTGCACAGCCAAGCCTGGGTCCCCGACACTCTAACCTGCAGTGCACAACCTTCTGAGTTGTCCTCCGGCGTCGTGGGACTCCCTTTTGTGTCTTCAGGTGGACTCCAGTTCACTCCTCTTCCAAGTACCTATTCCGGTATTTCTGCGGGTGCTGCCTGCTTCTGTGAGGGCTCCCTGACTTGCTGGGCGCCCCCTCTGCCTCCTCATCCAAGTGGCGACATCCTGGTCCCTCCTGGGCCACAGCAGCATCCAAAAACCCTAACCGCGACCCTTGCAGCTAGCAAGGCTTGTTTGCGGTCTTTCTGCATGGGAACACCTCTGCAAGCTTCTTCACGACGTGGGACATCCATCCTCCAAAGGGGAAGTTTCTAGCCCTCTTCGTTCTTGCAGAATCCACAGCTTCTACCATCCAGTGGCAGCTTCTTTGCACCCTCAGCTGGCATTTCCTGGGCATCTGCCCACTCTCGACATTGTTGCGACTCTTGGACTTGGTCCCCTTGTTTCACAGGCACTCAGGTCCGGAAATCCACTTTGGTTGCTTTGCTGGTGTTGGTCTTCCTTGCAGAAACCCCCTATCACGACTTCTGTGCTCTCTGGGGGTTATAGGTGCACTTTACACCTACTTTTACGGGTCTTGGGGTGGGCTATTTTTCTAACCCTCACTGTTTTCTTACAGTCCCAGCGACCCTCTACAAGCTCACATAGGTTTGGGGTCCATTCGTGGTTCGCATTCCACTTTTGGAGTATATGGTTTGTGTTGCCCCTATACCTATGTGCTCCTATTGCAATCTACTGTAACTTTACATTGCTTGCATTACTTCCTTTTGCTATTACTGCATATTTTTGCTATTGTGTACATATATCTTGTGTATATTTGGCATCCTCATACTGAGGGTACTCACTGAGATACTTTTGGCATATTGTCATAAAAATAAAGTACCTTTATTTTTAGTACATCAGTGTATTGTGTTTTCTTATGACATTGTGCATATGACACTAGTGGAATAGTAGGAGCTTTGCATGTCTCCTAGTTCAGCCTAAGCTGCTCTGCTATACCTACCTTCTATCAGCCTAAGCTGCTAGAAACACCTCTTCTACACTAATAAGGGATAACTGGACCTGGTACCGAGTGTAAGTACCCCTTGGTACCCACTACAAGCCAGGCCAGCCTCCTACAATGGGGGTGAGTGTTTGCATTGTCAGCACTCCGTCCATTATCCTTTTGTGTTGCCCTGGTCATTGAGTTCACCTTTGATGAACTCGGTTTGGGAACTGTGAGTGGCCCCTCTAGAGGACCTTAATGGTAATATTGGATGGATACTGCCTGTTGAGTTCTGGATCCATTGGGCTGCCGGGGGCTAGATAGCAGAAAGATGCCATGGTCCTGCAGGTAATCGTGGCAGTCTACAGTCGGCCCGTCTGGCCCAGCTAACTGATGGAAAGCTGCTGGAGATGCCACTAAGAAAGACGCCCCCTTCCCTGGATTTGAAGAATGATCGCTGAAGGTAATAGTTGGAGAGGGTTTGTGTTTTAGCGAAAGTGCAGCCCGCTGGTCCTCAGGGGGTGGTGAATGGCTCACTTCACTCTGAGATGCTAACTGAGCGAAAACAGGTGAAGCAGGTGAAGCTGGACAATAAGCTTGTGCCACAGTTGTAATATATCTGCGAGCAGTAGGTAAAGAATCGATGACTGCAGGCTCCGTAAAAGTGCTCTGGCCTAGCTCCGGCTTAATCTCCCCACCATTGGTCAAGAGTTCCAATTTAAGTTTTTTCTTAAAATATGACAGTAGACAGGACTTGCGAAGATTCAAGGAGCGTGGATGTGGCGTAAGAGCAGCAGAGGGATAAGTCTTGGGATTCTCAGAGCTGGCTAGATCAGCAGCCGGTGAAAGGGGTGCCGCTGAAATTGCAGAGGCTGATGGTGAGGCTGACGGTGAAGGCGGAGTGGCATTGCCCGCATCGATGGCGCAGCTGCATTTCTTGCGCTTTTGAGGATTTAGGTACTCCTTCCTTATTTTGCCAGACCTCATAGTACAGCAGGATCCTGGCCCTTACCCTGAAGCAAGGAAAACTCCAAGGGAGGGAAGTGAAGCTCAACGTAGGTGGACAAGTCTTGAGGAGGTGCTTAAGCGGCACTTGTTTATGACGACAGGGTGCCACTTAAAGATTAACAGACTAAGGGCCTGATTACAATTTTGGAGGAGGTGTTAATCCGTCCCAAATGTGACGGATATACCACTAGCCGTATTATGAGTTCCATAGGATATAGTGGACTCGTAATACGGCTGGTGGTATATCCGTCACATTTGGGACGGATTAACACCTTCCTCCAAAGTTGTAATCAGGCCCTAAAAGTGAAGAAAATGGGGGAGTCCTGATTGAAATAGGAGGCAGGAAACAAGGGGCACAGGCAGCACGGTCCGGACCAGCCGCACTGACAGCACCAGCCGTCTCCGTCAGAACCGGATGCCTACAGTCTGAGTTGATTGTGTGCTGCCAAACGCCTTCACTTGGGGCAACTTAGGGCAGCTTGTAAGATGCTGAACACTTGCCTGGAGCCACCGTCTCTTGCGATGTTCTTATGTTGCTCCTATAATGCTCCTATAATGCACTTATGTGCTCAATAAAGCTCCTGTGTAGCTCCTATGCGGCTCCACCCAGCAGACCAGGCAGTCCTGAAAGTTCCAGGGAGGTCAGTATTGGCCCGGAGATCACTCAAACAGACGCCATGGGGCCGCCCGTCACAAGATGAACAACAGTGGCTGACCCAGGAGAGCCAGCAGAGCCCTGGCACACCCCCCACCCTGGGCCCGAGGCTCCCTGCATAGGTGGGCCTAGGTCAAAGAGCCAGAGGCCGGCAGCAACAGCCCAGAAAGTCAAAAGCAGCAAAGTGGACGAGGGGGAGACAGGTGGCCGAAACCAGCAGTGAGAAGCTGAACAGCACTCCCCAAGTGCGGTGACAGAGGTAAGATCGCTCTTTCGTGCGGGTGTGAGCTCCTTGCTGACACTCAGCCCCCTTGTTCCTCGCGGTCGACCCCCAGTTAAGCTCTGGCTCCAGCTCCAGCTGCAGCAACTGGTGCCCAGCGTCTCCGGCGGGCAGCTCAGAGGTTGGAAGACCGCGACCTAGGATCATCCGTGGGTGCGGGCTTCTTGCCTCCTCACAGTCCCCCTCCATCTCGTGGTTAAGCACTCACCTAAACACCGGATCCGGCCTTGGCAGCAGCTCCCTGTCAATAGTATTTCAAGCAGCTTATTTCACTATAGTAGCCTTAAAAAATGTTGTTAGAACACACTGAAATCTTACATTTCTTTATGGCGTTTTTCTCGTGAACTCCATTTGAGCCCAATCACTATATGTTTGTTGACAGTACAATTGTTTTCTTTTTTCCCCTCAATTACTTCTTACATAACGGTTAATGAGCATCTAAACCTCTCTGTATCCATACATTTAACTCCCATCTACTGAGGGATGCTGCTTCTCTTTTTCCAAAAGTGTTCACTCTTTCACGTTGTTCTAAATATCGTTTATAACAACTTTTTCTCTACCTCCTCATTCTTACATATATTTGACCCACAGCAGTCATTCATCGTACTAAACAACGCCAAATGGATGATCAGCTATTTATTTGCTTGATTGCTGTGAAAATTTGGCAAGCTGATGAGAGAAGAGGACCATCTCCAACTATCTTTTTCTTTCTATTAAAAAGTGCTATGCCTTTGCGAAGAAGCAGATTTCTGATGGCTTATGTGCTCCTTCCACCAGAGCAGAGGCAGCTACTATGGAGAGATATCAAAAAACGAATGTCAATCAGAGGAACACACTAATTATCTTTGTAAACGTATATTCATCCATGTAATGTTTTATTTTTTTTTAATTACGATTTTTTTGATTTTCTTCATATTATATTTTTTTGTTATTGTAAAGAACAATGTATGCCACGAAGTACAACCAGATTCTCAATTATATTTGCAGTAATGTGTACCCTGATGTAGGAAGGTAGCCTCTTTCTAGCCTTGTTACCCCACTTTTGGCCTGTTTGTGAGTATATGTCAGGGTGTTTTTACTGTCTCACTGGGATCCTGCTAGCCAGGGCCCAGTACTCATAGTGAAAACCCTATGTTGTCAGTGTGTTTGATATATGTCACTGGGATCCTGCTAGCCAGGACTCAAGTGCTCATAAGTTTGTGGCCTATATGTGTTCACTGTGTGGTGCCTAACTGTATCACTGAGAGTCTGCTAACCAGAACCTTAGTGTTTATGCTCTCTCTCCTTTTAAAATTGTCCATGTTATTTCACAGCCATTTTACACTTCACTTAAGTAACTTATAAGTCACCTATAAGTCTAACCCTCACTTGGTGAA
This sequence comes from Pleurodeles waltl, assembly GCF_031143425.1. Taxonomy (NCBI): domain Eukaryota; kingdom Metazoa; phylum Chordata; class Amphibia; order Caudata; family Salamandridae; genus Pleurodeles; species Pleurodeles waltl. Next base: position 1,502,711,064 of record NC_090446.1, on the reverse strand, counting down.
GGTTAGGCGCAAAGTTACTTAGTGTGTGGGCACCCTGGCACTAGCCAAGGTGTCCATACATTGTTCTGGGCAAATTCCCCGGACTTTGTGAGTGCCGGGACACCATTACACATGTGCACTACATATAGGCAAATACCTATATGTAGCGTCACAATGGTAAATCCGAACATGGCCATTTAACATGTCTAGGATCATGGAATTGTCACTCCAATACCATCCTGGTACTGGGGGGACAATTCCACGCATCCCCGGGTCTCCATCATAGAGCCCAGGTACTGCCAAACTAACTTTCCGGGGTCTCCACTGCAGCTACTGCTGCTGCCAACTCCTCAGACAGGTTTCTGCCCCCCTGGGGCCTGGGCAGCCCAGTCCCAGGAAGGCAGAACAAAGGATTTCCTCTGAGAGAGGGTGTTACACCCTCTCCCTTTGGAAATAGGTGTGAAGGGCCTGGGAGGAGTAGCATCTCCTGGCCTCTGCAAATGCTTTGAAGGGCACAGATGGTGCCCTCCTTGCATTAGCCAGTCTACACCGGTTCAGGGATCCCCCCAGCCCTGCTCTGGTGTGAAACTGGACAAAGGAAAGGGGAGTGACCACTCCCCTGACAAGCACCTCCCAGGGGATGCAGAGGTGTGAGGGCACAATGGACAGCTCTGAGTGGCCAGTGCCAGCAGGTGACGTCAGAGACCCCTTCTGATAGGTGCTTACATTTCTCTGTAGCCAATCCTCCTCTGAGGGCTATTTAGGGTCTCTCCTGTGGGTATCTCACCAGATAATGAATGCAAGAGCTCACCAGAGTTCCTCTGCACTTCCCTCTTCGACTTCTGCCAAGGATCGACCGCTGACTGCTCCAGGACGCTTGCATAACCGCAACAAAGTAGCATGAAGACTACCAGCAACATTTTAGAGCCTCATCCTGCCGGCTTTCTCGACTGTTTTCTGGTGGTGCATACTCTGAGGGCTGTCTGCCTTCACCCTGCACTGGAAGCCAATAAGAAATCTCCCAGTGGGTCGACGGAATCTTCCCCCTGCCAACGCAGGCACCAAACTTCTGCATCACTGTTCCTCTGGGTCCCCTATCATCCTGACGAGCGTGGTCCCTGGAACACAGGAGGTGGGTCCAAGTGTCTTTGACAGTCCAGTGGCCCTTCTGTCCAAATTTGGTGGAGGTAAGTACTTGCCTCCCCACGCCAGACAGTAATCCTGTGTACTGCGTGAACTGCATCTGCTCGGGCTTCTGTGCACTTTTGCAAAATTTCCTTTGTGCACAGCCTAGCCCAGGTCCCCAGCACTCCGTCCTACATTGCCCAACTCGCTGAGTCATACTCTGACATCTTGGGACCCTCCTTTGTGACTCTGAGTCTACCACTGTCTTCAGATCTTCTAAGTGCCTGTTCAGGTGCTTCTGCGGGTACTGCCTGCTTTTGCATGGGCTCTCTGAGTTGCTGAGTGCCCCCTCTGCCTTCTCCTTCAAGGGGCAACCTCCTGGTCCTTCCTGGGCCCTAGCAGCACTTGAAATCCTCAACTGCAACTCTTGCAGCTAGCAAAGCTTGTTTGTGGTCTTTCTGTGTGGAAACAACTCTGAATCCTCCAGCACGCAGTGGGACATCCGCTGACCAAAGGAGACATTTCTAGCACCTTCCGTTGTTGCAGAATCTTTGGCTTTTTCTACCTGGAGGCAGCCCTTTTGCACCTTCATCCGGGGTTTAGTAGGCTCCTGCCCTCCCGTACACTTGCGTTACTCTTGGACTTGGTCCCCTTCCTTTACAGGTCCTCAGGTCCAGGAATCCATCTTCAGTGTTTTGCAGTCAGTTGAAGTCCTTGCAGAATCCCCTATCTTGACTTTACTGTCTTTCTGGGGTAGTAGGGTAACTTTACTCCTACTTTTCAGGGTCTTGGGGTGGGGTATTTTGGACACCCCTAGTGTTTTCGTACACTCCCATCGACCCTCTACACACTACACTAGGCCTGGGATTCATTCGTGATTTGCATCCCACTTTTGGAGCATGTAGTTTGTAAGCTGCTAGAACACATCTATTCTGCTAATAATGGATAACTGGACCAGGCACAAGGTATAAGTACCACAAAGTACCCACTATAAGCCAGGCCAGCCTCCTACACCTGATGATTTCAGTAAAATAATGAAGCATGGACTACGGAGACTTTCCAAAAAATTCACCATTGATGGTAAGTTAATTTTCAAATTGCTTTGGAATTAGAAAATGGTTATACATTCATAAAATTTACTGTATTTGTTTGAATTTAGCTTCATGAATTGGTGATCCTTTGAATTATATTGACCTACCTACTTTTGTGTTAACAAATATTGTTTAGTCTGATTCATTTAATTATATATATTTTTTTAAATGAGTGTTAACATGTATGTATATATATATATATATATATATGTTTGATGGCATGCATAGCTACAAATTTCACATGCACCCTCCCACCTCCACGGAAGCCTGTAGTCGTTTAAGTTAAACAACACTTGTACTTATGTAGATATTTATATATATTTAACATTCCATTAGCACGGACATCTCTTTTCTTTATACTCTATCACTCCTACCTTACCCTCTGCGGGGAAACAATCTAACATGGAGTCAATGCCCATGCACAATGGAGCTGAAGAGGATGAGTCACTCGATCCCGTGACTTGAAAACACTTCTTCGAAGAAAAACAACTTGTAACACTCCCAGCCAAGCACTAGATGGCAGAAGTATGCACAGCATGTGAATCTGCAGCCGAACATGCCACAAAGAGATGTACACTGGGTAAGTGACATTTTCCATATATATATATATATTATATTATGGGGGTGATTCTGATTCTGGCGGGCGGCGGAGGCCGCCCGCCAGAATTCCGCCCTCCAAAATACCGCGCCGCGGTCAAAAGACCGCGGCGGGTATTTCAAGTTTTCCCCTGGGCTGGCGGGCGGCCGCCAAAAGGCCGCCCGCCAGCCCAGGGGAAAACGACCTTCCCACGAGGATGCCGGCTCGTAATCGAGCCGGCGGAGTGGGAAGGTGCGACGGGTGCATTTGCACCCGTCGCGTATTTCACTGTCTGCCAAGCAGACAGTGAAATACTTGTAGGGGCCCTCTTACGGGGGCCCCTGCAGTGCCCATGCCAGTGGCATGGGCACTGCAGGGGCCCCCAGGGGCCCCGCGACCCCCCCTACCGCCATCCGGTTCCCGGCGGGCGGACCGCCGGGAACTGGATGGCGGTAGGGGGGGTCGGAATCCCCTCGGCGGCGCAGCTAGCTGCGCCGCCTTGGAGGATTCAACAGGGCAGCGGTACACTGGCAGGAGACCGCCAGTGTTGCCGGTCTGACCGCGGCTTTACCGCCGCGGTCAGAATGCCCTGCGGGGCACCGCCGGCCTGTCGGCGGTGCTCCCGCCGACCCTGGCCCCGGGGGTCTAAGACCGCCGGGGTCAGAATCACCCCCTATATGTATATATATATATATAGATATATTTTACTGGTTTTTAATGTATCTTTTGTGCAACATCCGCAGTACATAGAAATCTCCCTTTAAACGTTCTCATTTTTTTGGCAAATTAGGTGAAAAGTTGTTCTATGTAGGAAAGGGGAAGGCACAAGTTATCATTGATGAAGAGTTCGCAAAACAAATTTTTAATCAGTTCCATTCTTCACAAACTGGAGGTCACTCTGGAATGAACAAAACCAAAGAGAGTATTGGCAGCCATTTCTATTGGCCAAACATGACTGATGATATTGAACAGTGGGTGAGTTATGTATTGATAATGTTTCAAAATAACTTCCAGGTAAAACTTTTCTTTTCTTTTTATATGTTTTTATAGAGTCATACTTATAAAGCTAGTGTTAGGCAAAAAGTGTTTCATTACTAATCAAAGTATTTTTGCAAACATCAGTCATTCGAGCAATCGGACACTTTTAAAGGGCGGCTTATAACCCATGGAGGCTCAAATTGCTGTTGTGGACGTGCTGCATACTCGGCGATTCATGTCTTTAGATCCTTTGTGAACTGGTTCAGTGAGGCTGCATGTCTGAGTTTGAGTGGAAGCGTGTTTATTGGATGGGCTACAAGGTAAGAGAAGCATCTTCCTTCAGCTGTGCTCTTACTGATTATGTGGATGGCAGCAAGGGTGGATTTGGAGGATAAGGCCTGCCTGGTGGGGGGACCTGTGAGGAAATGCCTTCCTGGTCATGGTTACCCCCTGGCCTTTTGCCTTTTGTTAATGCCAGTTATGATTGAAAGTGTGCTGAGACCCTGCTAACCAGGCCCCAGCACCTCTGTTCTTTCCCTAACCTGTACCTTTGTTCCCACAATTGGCATAGCCCTGGCACACAGATAAGTCCCTTGTAAATGGTACCCCTGGTACCAGGGGCCCTGTTGCCAGGGAAGGTCTCTAAGGGCTGCAGCATGCCTTAGGCCACCCTGAGGACCCCTCACTCAGCACATGCACACTGCCTCACAGCTTCTGTGTGCTGGTGGGGAGAAAATTACTAAGTCGACATGGCACTCCCCTCAGAGTGCCATGACCACCTCTCACTGCCTGTAACATAGTTAAGTCACCCCTCTAGCAGGCCTTACAGCCCTAAGGCAGGGTGCACTTTACCACAGGTGAGGACATGAGTGCATGAGAACTATGGTGGTTATTTAAACCCTGGCGGTCGGTGTTAAAGCGGCGGTAAAACCGCCAATAGGCCGGCGGAAAAAAATGGAATTACGACTGTGGTGGAAACCGCCAACATAGACATCCACTTTAACACTCCGACCGCCAAGGCGGTACAAACAAACACCGCGGCGGTAACCGCCAACAGACAGGCGGAGGACAATGTACCGCCCACAGAATTACGACAGGCCAATCCGCCACCTTTTCCGGGGCGGATTCACCGTGAACAAAAACACAGTGGAAACAGGACTTGGAAGGGGAAACGCTCACCTCTACACATCCCATGAGGAACCAGGACGCCATGAAACCGGAACTTCAGATTCTACCAGCCTTTATCTTCCTGCTCCTCTATCAGGATCACGAACGCCGGTGGCGAAGACCACAGTGAGTACTGCACCTACGACACAAGGGAGGGAAAAAACTGTGACACGCACACGCAACACACAACACACCCACCCTCACCCACTACAATACACAAACTAATACATCATGACACATTAAAGTTACACCCCCAACCCCCCCTGGAAGAATGCAAGGACAAAAGGAAATGATTTGAATGAATGTAATATATCCAAAGACAGGAATAAAAAATATATACATATATAAAGATATTCACACTATAAACAAATATATACACCAAGAATAATAGTCCAAGGTATTCCACTGTCATAGTCCGGGGACCACTGGGCCCAAAAGGTATGGGCGAGGCCCACCCTCAATACCCGAACAAGGCGGAGAGAACACTGCTGGGGCATCAGATAGAAATAAAACAGGCACCTCAGGGGGAACGGAAGGGGGGGTCACCTCAGCCAGATGAGTGCACGATGCCAGATCCACGAGGGGGCTCCATGTCCATTGATGTATCATGGGGAGTGCAAAGCCACAGTCTCTTAAGTCTCTCCTGTGGGTGGTTTGCCCACTGTTCAATCCTGGTGAGTGCAAAGCCACAGTATCTTAAGTCTCTACAGAGGGTAGTTTGCCCACTGTTCGATCCTGGGGAGTGCAAAGCCACAGTATCTCGAGTCTCTACAGTGCATGGTTTGCCCACTGTTCGATCCTGGGGTGTGCAAAACCACAGTCTCTCAAGTCTCTCCAGTGGGTGGTGTGCCCACTGCTTTATCCTGGGGAGTGCAAAGCCACAGTCTCTCAAGTCTCTACAGCGGGTGGTTTGCCCACTGTTTAATCCTGGGGAGTGCAAAGCCACAGTCTCAAAGGTCTTTTCAGTGGGTGGGTTGCCCACTGCTGCATCCTGGGGAGTGCACAGCCACAGTCTCTCAAGTGGATAATATTCTCCACTGGTTTCTGGAGCGGGCTTTGTGTCCAGAGTGCTTCATCCTGCCAAGAACTGAGGTAGTGGATGTCTTTCTCCACTGGTTCTGGAGGGGGCTTTGTGCCCAGAGTGCTTCATCCTGCCAAGGACTGAGGTAGTGGATGTCTTTCTCCACTGGTTCTGGAGGGGGCTTTGTGCCCAGAGTGCTTCATCCTGCCAAGGACTGAGGTAGTGGATGTATCTCCCCACTGGTTCTGGAGGAGGCTCTGTGCCCAGAGTGCTTCATCCTGCCTGTGGCGGCCTCAGTAGCGCTGAAATAATTGGCGCTCACTGGCCTGCGGTGCTGCTGGCCTGCGGTGCTGCTGGCCTGCGGTGCTGCTGGCCTGCGGTGCTGCTGGCCTGCAGTGCTGCTGGCGGCGGTGTCCTGGGCAGTGGTGCTGCTGGCGGCGGTGTCCTGGGCAGTGGTTCTGCTGGTGGCGGTGTCCTGGGCAGCGGTTCTGCTGGCGGCGGTGTCCTGGGCAGCGGTTCTGCTGGCGGCAGTGTCCTGGGCAGCGGTTCTGCTGGCGGCAGTGTCCTGGGCAGCGGCTCTGCTGGCGGCAGTGTCCTGGGCAGCGGGGCTGGCGGCGGCGGTGTCCTGGGCAGCGGGGCTGGTGGCGGTCTTATCCTGGGCAGCGGGGCTGGTGGCGGTCCTGTCCTTGGCTGCGGGGCTGGTGGCGGTCTTGCCCGCCATGCAGATCTTCCCAGACTTGCCGGTTTTACTGTGCCCCTTCCCCACCTTGGATGGTGGCGCAGCTGTCTCCACACTCCCAACCGTACCCCTGGGAGCGGCTTTGGTGGCTGATTTCTTTCCCCTCTCCCGCCGGGCACTGGCCAACTTTTTATGCTTTACAGATGGGGGACTGTCCGTGCTCTGGCTCCTTGCCACACTGGCAGCCCTGCTGCCTGGCGCACTCCAGAAGCCGGTTACTTTTGGCACCACTGGTCCCGCCGATGTTGTGGATGAGGTGCTGGGTTGGGGCCTGGAGAGTCGGGCCCTAGGAGACTAAAGGAGTGGGGGAGGTGAGGGAAAGAGGTCAAGGTTGGACAGGAAAAGTTTCTTAGGAACACTGGGATGAGTAGCTGGAGGGGGTTTGGGAGTGGAAGAAGAGGTAGTGGTTGTGGGAGGTGTACGTTTGGTGACTTTGGGTGAAGGTGCATGGGCTGGAGGCTGTCGTGAGGTGGATGGCGTTTGGGTAGGTGTGTGGCTGAGTTTGTGTACCTTGGGAGGTGTCCTCACAGACACATTGGGACACAGGGGACGTGTGAATGGCAGTGGGGGTGGTGACTGCACGTGAGCGGGATGTGGTGGTGGGTGTGCTGGTGATGGACGTAGTGGCTGAGGATGTAGTGCTTGCAGGTGTGAGTGGAGACGAGACAGGGAGGGAGGAGGGAGACGAGGAGGAGGGGGACACAGTGGAGGCAGTGGATGTTGAGGGGTCTGCATGTGTCTGATGCCTGCATGAGTGCCTGTGGGATGTGTGGTGCTTATGTTTGCCAGAGCTTCCCTTGTGTGTTGAGGTGTGTGCATGCTGGTCTGATGGTGTGCTTGGGATAGGCTGAGGTACAGGGGTTTGGGTCTGGGTGGAGGAAGTTGGAGGGGGAGGCTGGAGACAGGGACAATAGCTGCCATCAGTGCTGAGGCCAAAGTCTGAAAAGCTCGCTGATGGGCTGCCTGACCAGAGTGAATGCCCTCCAGGTATGCATTGGTTTGTTGCAACTGCCTCTCTACACCCTGGATGGCATTCAAAATGGTAGACTGCCCAACAGTGAGGGACCTGAGGAGGTCAAAGGCCTCCTCACTGAGGGTAGCAGGGGTGACAGGGGCAGGGGCTGAGGTGCCTGGGGCGAAGGAGATGCCCACCCTACTGGGTGACCGGGCACGGGACACACACTGAGGGGCTGCTGGGAGGGCGGTGCTGGTGGGGGGGTGGCGGCTGTACCTGTGGCTGATGTGATGCCCTCAAGAGCCCATCCAACTCCGGGTACGCCACTGCCAGGATCCTGAACATCAGGGGGGGGTCATGGTGCGACGGGCATCCCTCCCACGTTGGGAGGCCATCCCAAGCTGGGCCTCCACCGTCTTCTTCCTCCACCGGCGAATGTTCTCCCATCTTTTCCGGCAGTGGGTGCTCTGTCTGTGATGGACCCCCAGGGTCTGGACGTCCTTGGCAATGGCACGCAAAATATCCTTCTTCTGGTGGGTGCTGACCTACAGGAATAGTACAGGGGAAAAAGAGAAGTTATTACTGTCCGCACCGTCACAGTCATTGGCCCGCATCCCTACCCTTGTCATGACGCACATGCACACACCGTCGTTTCATGCACGCCTCATTCTCACCCCCCCCATCGTTCATCCACACCACTCCACACAGGCATTGCCCATACAGCATGTGTACTTACCTGTTTGTCTGGGGGACAGTAGAGTAGCGTGTACTGGGGGAGGATCCCATCCACGATTTTCTCCAACTCCTCCGTGCTGAAGGCAGGGGCCCTTTCCCCAGACACACAAGCCATTGTCTCTTCCAGACTGAGGTCACAGCAGCACTTGCAGTGTAGGTCCTCTCCTGTCGAAGATCAGGTATCAAGTGATTGGACAGAGACAAAATGGCGGTCACATCCGCGGCGGTGCGTACTGTCATCCGCCGGCGTACGTCGTCATTGGCTCCTGGGACCCATAGGGTCCAATGTTAACCAATGCAGGATTGCGCCACAGTCTTCGACTGCCCACCGCGACGGTGTACAACGCCAGCGCAGTTTACAGGTCAGGCAACCGCCGTTTCATGGGCACAAATGGCATTATTTTGGACTGCGTCACACATATCTAAGCCTTGCCTTACCACTTATACAGGCATATGTCGATTTGCTAATATTTTCAGAGTAAGCTGTGTTTATGTACCTCAGAGTTGGTTGCTCTCTGCTTTCTGTTCTCCTCTATAGGCACCGTCCGCTGGGGCATGTGAGGAGATGGCAGCATACTCCGTTGTACAGACTGCTGGTGGACCTGTCGACAATAGAGGAGCGACATATGATCATCACCTACAGACTTGATCGTGCCACAATCCAGGAAATGTGTGCCCAGTTGGAGCCAGACCTGATGTCAGCTATCCACCATCCCACAGGAATCCCACCTCAAGTGCAGGTGCTGTCAATACTCCATTTCCTAGCAAGTGGGTCATTTCAAACTACAGTGGCCATAGCATCAGGGTTGTCCAAGCCTATGTTTTCCAACATGTTGTCCAGAGTGTTGTCTGCCCTGCTGAAACACATGCGGAGCTACATCGTTTTCCCTCAGGTGGAGGATTTGCCTACAGTGAAAGGTGAGTTCTATGCCCTGGGACATATCCCGAACATCATAGGTGCTATTGATGGGACACATGTGGCCTTGGTCCCCCTCGCAGGAGTGAACAGGTGTACAGAAACCGGAGGAGTTACCATTCGATGAATGTGCAGATGGTGTGTTTGGCAGACCAGTACATCTCCCATGTGAATGCCAAATTCCCTGGCTCAGTTCATGACGCTTACATTCTGAGGAACAACAGCATCCCTTATGTGATGGGGCAACTCCAGAGGCACAGTGTGTGGCTATTAGGTGAGGACATACACCCAATAGAGTGTGAATAGTTATCTGGGTATGTCCCTATGAGTTAGTGTGTATCTAACTGTTGCCCCTCGACATTTGCAGGTGGCTCTGGTTACCCCAACCTGTCATGGCTGACCCCAGTGAGGAATCCCAGGACAAGGGCAGAGGAACGCTACAATGAGGCCCATGGGCGTACTAGGAGGATGATTCCGGTGCCTCCATATGACAGGTGGTTCCCTATTCTACTCATCAAAGAAGATATGCCAGATCATTGTGGCCTGCTGTATTCTTCACAATTTTTCTTTGTGACGACAGGTGCCTTTTCTGCAGGAGGATGGTCCAGATGGAGGTGTTGTGGCAGCTGTGGAGCCTGTGGACAGTGAAGACGAGGACGCAGAAGAAGAGGACATAGACAACAGGAACACGGTGATCCTGCAATACTTCCAGTGAGACACAGGTAAGAAGACAACACTGCCTGCTACATCTGATTTAATTCTACTACCTCTCATCTGTCTGTCATTTTCACCCAGTGTATGGTCACTGAGTTGTCATTTTCCCTTACAATTTCACAGATGTGGGTCCCACTGTGTGACATCTGCTTTGCTTCCGCATGGACTAGAGCTGTGTGACACAGGGATGTTTACATTACATTTGATATAGCATTTTGCTACTGTAGTTGCTAATACACAATTTCCAAATCACAGACACACTCCTGAGTGTTTTGTGCTTTAAGGGTGTTTATTTAAGTGCTCAATATTGGAGGGTGTTGTAAAATGGTCAGGGTGATGGTGGAGGAATGTCCATGGCAGAGTCCAGTCTCTCAGTCTCACAGGTGCATTGTCCGAAGGGGCATAGGAAGTGGAGCTGGGGCAGTTTAAGGATGGACAGGGTGACAAAGTGGGAAAGAAGGATGACAATCAGGGTGGTCTCATTTCTTGGCGGGGGTCTTGGCATTGTTCTCTGTCTTTGTCCTGGATCTCAGGGACCGCTTGCGGAGTGGTTCTCCATCTGCAGGGGGTAGGGTGCTCGTGTGGTGGTCCTGTGGCGGTGCCTCCTGTCCACTAGCGCCGGCAGAGGAGGTGTGCAGTTCATCGTCCAGGCTAGTGTCAGGGGCCCCTTGTTGTGCCACAGTGTCCCTCCTGGTGTTCACGAGTTCCTTCAGCACCCCTACAACGGTGCCCACGGTGGAATTGATGGATTTGAGTTCCTCCCTGAACCCCAAATACTGTTCCTCCTGCAGCCGCTGGGTCTCCTGAAACTTGTCCAGTACTGTTGCCATTGTCTCCTGGGAATGGTGGTAGGCTCCCATGATGTTGGAGAGGGCCTTGTGGAGAGTGGGTTCACTGGGCCTGTCCTACCCCTGTCGTACAGTAGCCCTCCCAGTTCCCCTGTGTTCCTGTGCCTCTGTCCCCTGAACCGTGTGCCCACTACCACTGCCCCCAGGTCCCTGGTGTTGTTGGGGTGGTGGGTTATCCTGGGTTCCCTGTAGTGTTGGACACACTGCTGATTGACGTGTCCTGGGGACAGAGCCCACTGGGTGGGTGCTGTGCTGGTGTTTCCAGAGGGTGGAAGCTCTGTAGTGGCCTGTGCCAGTGTGAGGGGAACCGACTGTCCCGAGGTCCCAGATGGGCCGGGCTGGTCATCTTGATCCAGTTGGACAGAGCTGCTGTCATCACTGTGGGCCTCTTCTGTGGGTGGAGTGGACATATCTGGACCCTCCTGTCCGGTGACATTGGGTAGGAGTCCTGCAGGGGTGTAAAGGCATGATTATTGCATCTGTGTGTGCCGTGGTGTGCAATGGGTTGTTGACCGTGTACCCCAGTGCTTGCATTTCTGTGTAGGACCTTGTGTGATGATGGCTTAGGGGGGAATATGAGTATGTGCAGTGGCCATGCTTTGGTGATGGGTGTCCATGCTTTGTTGTTGCATGCAGGGCTTGGGTTTGGGATATGTGGTTTGTGATATTGGGACATCTGTGATGAGTTGGAGTGATGGGGGTGAGGGCGAGGGTGGGGGTATGTGATGGCATGCAGGTAGGGGGGGTGAAAGTAGTGAAGAGTGACTTACCAGAGTCCATTCCTCCAGCTACTCCTGCGAGGCCCTCAGGATGCAGTATAGTCAAGACCTGCTCCTCCCATGTTGTTAGTTGTGGGGGAGGAGGTGGCCAGTCCTCTGAACCGCGATGTGGTGTCATGAGACCATGGAATGCACCTTCCCCCCGTTGGTCGTTCCACCTCTTCCTGATGTCATCCCTAGTTCTTTGGTGCTGTCCCACTGCGTTGACCCTGTCCACGATTCTTCGTCATAGCTTCATCTTCCTAGCTATGGTGGTGCGCTGCACCTGTGATCCGAATAGCTGTGGCTCTACCCGGATGACTTCCTTCACCATGACCCTGAGCTCCTCCTCAGAGAACCTGGGGTGTCTTTGCGGGGCCATGGGGTGGTGTGGGTGATGTGTGGGGTGGTGTGTGTTGTGATGTGTGGGGTGATATTTAGAGGTGTGTTGTGTGAGGTGCTTGGATGTTGTGTGCATGATGGTGTTGAGTGCCTGTGAATGCTAGAGTTGTTTCTGGTGGTGTCTCTTTCTGGCCTTCAGTTGCAATTGTTGACGTAAGGGTTTGTGGGCGATGTGGGTGTGTGTTTTATATTGTATTGGATGTGTGGGAGTGGTGTGTGTATGTGTATCAGGTGTGTGTATTTTGAATTGTCCAATGTGGATGTGTTTTGTAAGTGTGTGTGTATTTTGAGCGCGATGGTGTGTACCGCCAGAGGAATACCGCGGTTGAAAGACCGCCACGTGGATTCGTGGGTCGTGATAGTGTGGGCGTATTCCTGTTGGCGTGACGGTGGAGGTTTTGTTATCGCCAGTTTAACACTGACCTTTGGTTTGGCAGACTTGTGTGGGTGTCTGGATTTTGGCGGATTCCGGGCTGTGGGTCATAATGACCGTGGCCGAATTCCGCAGCCGCGGCGGTGTGTTGCCAGACTTCTGCACGGTGGTAGCGGCTTTTACCGCCAATGTTGTAATGACCCCCCATGTCTCTAAAGTGTCTAAGCAAAACCTTGGACATTGTAATTGCAGGGTAGCCATAAAAGAGTGTATGGTCTAGGAGTTGGTCAAACACAAACTCCACAGTTCCATAATGGCTACACTGAAATCTGGGAGGTGTGGTTTGAAACTTCTAAGCACAATAAATGCACACTGATGCCAGTTTGGGACTTATTTTAAAATATACACAGAGGGCATCTTAGAGATGCACCCTGAACAGCAGTCCGACTCCTAGTGCTAGGCTGAACAGTTTCTGCCAGCCTGCCACAACCAGACGAGTTTCTGGCCACATGGGGTGAGTGCCTTTGTCAACTTGTGACCAGGAACAAAGCCTGTACTGGGTGGAAGTGATTCTCACCTCCCCCTGCAGGAACTGTAACACCTAGCGGTGAGCCTCAAAGGCTCATGCCTTTTGTTACAACACCCCAGGGCATCCCAGCTAGTGGAGATGCCCGCATCTCCGGCCACTGCCCCAACTTTAGGCGGCAAGGCTGGAGGAGATAATGAGGAAAACAAGGAGGAGCCACCCACCAGTCAGGACAGCCCCTAAGGTGCCCTGAGCTGAGGTGACTCCTGCCTTTAGAATCCTCCATCTTGAGATTGTAGGATTCCCCCAATAGGAATAGGGATGTGCCCCTATCCCTCAGAGAGGAGGCATAAAGAGGGTGTAGCCACCCTCCAGGACAGTAGCCATTGGCTACTGCCCCCAGACCTAAAAATGCCCCCAAACTGAGTATTTAGGGGCAACCCTGAACCCAGGAAATCAGATTCCTGCAACCTGAAACAAGAAGGACTGCTGACTTGGAAGCCCCGCAGAGAAGACGGAGACGACAGGTGGCTTGGCACCAGCACTACCGGCCTGTCTCCAGACTCAGACAACCTGCACAGCGACGCATCCAGCGGATCTAGTGACCTCTGAGGACTCAGAGGACTGCCCTGAACCCGAAGGACCAAGAAACTCCTGAGAACAGCAGCACTGTACACAAACTACAACATTTTTGCAACCTTGAAAGAACTCTCCCTTCACGCCGGAAGGGTGAGACTTCTCACTCTGCACCCGACTCCCCCACCTCGAGATCCAGAGAACAAACACCGCAGAGAGGGCTCCCAGGCAACTGTGATAACCTGAGTAACCTGAGTCAACTCCCCTGCACACCCACAGCGACGCCTGCAGAGAGGATCCAGAGGTTACCCCTGACTGCCTGGTAACAAGGAACCCACCGCCTGGAGCAAGCACTGCACCCGCAGCCCCCAGGACAGAGAGGAACCACCCACCAGTGCAGGAGTTACCAGCAGGCGGCCCTCTTCCTAGCCCAGTCGGTGTTTGCCCCGAGAAGCCCCCCTGTGCCCTGCCTGCATCGCCTAAGTGAACTGCGGGCCCTCTATTGCTTCCTGTAGCAAACCTGATGCCTACTCTGCACACTGATCCCGGCACACCCTGAGCCGCTGAGGGTGTGTTTTGTGTCCCTGTTTGTGTCCCCCCCCCAGTGCTCTACAAATCCCCCCTGGTCTGCTACCAGAGTATGCAGGTATTTACCTGCCAGCAGACCGGAACCGGAGCACCCTTGTTCTCCATAGGCACCTATGTGTTTTGAGCCCTACTTTGACATCTGCACCTGACCGGGCCTGTGTTGCTGGTGTGGTGACTTTGGGGTTGCCTTGAAACCCCAACGGTGGGCCGCCTATGCCCAGGAGACTGACTGTGTAAGTGCTTTACTTACCTGCAAAACCTAACCAAACTTACCTCCCCAGGAACTGTTGATTTTTGCAGTGTCCAATTTTAAAATAGCTTATTGTCATTTTAACCTACACTGTGTGTACTACTGTTCTAAATCAAAGTTCCATACTTATCTGTGTGAAGTACATTGCTTTTTATGTACTTACCTCAAATCTTGAATATTGTGGTTCTAAAATCAATTAAGAAAATGTATTTTTCTATATAAAAACCTATTGCCCTGGAGTAAGTCTTTGAGTGTGTGTTCCTCATTTATTGCCTATGTGTCTACAACAAATGCTTAACACTACCCTCTGATAAGCCTACTGCTCGACCACACTACCACAAAATAAAGCATTAGAATTGTCTAATTTTGCCACTATCTTACCTCTAAGGAGAACCCTTGGACTCTGTGTACACTATTTCTTACTTTGAAATAGTTCATACAGAGCCAACTTTCTACAGTGGGAATCCACTTAAATATCTTCCGAAGAAGGCGCAGGGTGTGTAAGCATGGCAATGGCACTGCATTGACTTAATGGGTCATGGAATGCGCGGAGTCCTGCATGATGCCCTGTTTGTGGGCATGGTCAGTGGGCGCGTTTCCAGGTACCGTCGGACATCAGGAGTCGTCCATGGTGTAGCAGAGTACCTCATCTCTGTTTTGTCCGATTAGAATTTGAGGCAGCTGGTTTCTATCCAGGTGGCGACTGCTTTCATTGGTTTGGGAAAATTTCTCTTGGCTGTTGATGGGTCATCGTTGATAAGTGGGTGGAACAATTAGGTATGGATGACATAGCAGACAATGTTTAGGCAGTGCTGTGTAACAAATAAATGGGTTTAACGGTCCATCCATTATATTGTAGCATAGTGAGTTTCAACGTACATATAGAATTAAGTGTTTTTCCGTACCCGGTATGTGTACTGATATGATTATAAAGCCAAATATTCAATCATACATTGTGTGCAGGAATATACATAAGGTTTTTCTTATAAACATGTTCTATTAATTTTAACAAGGCCAGCATCATTCACCGTGACAGGTTCCCTGGCAGAGAGGCATCATTTATGTCATTAATTAATCCGACGAGATTAAGCATAGAGCCACCCTGTAGCAGTGCACCATTTCTCGTGTGCAGGAGAATGTGGTTTGTAGCAGTCGGTCCCCATTTGACACACCAAGAATCCACTCGAAATCACAAAATGTAACTATCCAGATGGTATGCGGAATCTTTGCACCCCACTGTTAACCATTTATTAATGTGTTCCAGATGTGCTTCAAGATAGCAACCAGTAATGTCAGTCACACCAAGGCCAACGTCTGAGTTACATTACCATGCTGAGGGTAAAGGCACTCTGTGCCAACCACCTGCCTAAAATTAGCTCAACACTTTCTATGTCAGAGCACAATCATTTTTGAGGAATCGGATATGGAATGCTCATTAAAGTACCTAGGTTACTGGCGAGTCACAACATCTTGGAGACTGAAATGCGTCTCATCAGATTGAAGGGTAGTCAGCTCCACCTGTGCAAGTACATGTCTCAGTCTGTTGTGAGTGGGTGCAACTTAAAGGTCTATGCCATAAATGGAAGGTGTGACATAGTAATCCACACATACCTAAAAGAGTTGAGGTAAACTGGTATCTTGATGCACCAACAATGCGTCTCACCATTTGCAGATGCCACTGTCAAAAGTGACTTGAGTGCATTTACCCTCAGACTAGATCCTCGCTCATAGCGATGGAAGATAAAAAGCCACCTGAGGCCTGAGGATCACTAAGGAAGATAAGTACAATCTACAAATAAAGGGCAGTGTGAGGTTATGCACTCCACTTACCTCGCCATCCCCAAATCGGAGTGTGACTTCCTATCAGGAGCACAGGCAGCTTTATGGCAAGAGAAAAATTATAAAGGGCGACATTGACATATACCTCTGTGGAAAGGAAAGGGTGTTGATAGATTTCTGTTTACTCGGACATGGTTTGTGGGTGAAGTACACAGGAGCACCATCATCTTCCAAAAGCATAGGTCAGAGCCAGATAATTGGAGCACAGCCTTGAAAAATTACCAAGAGACAGAATCAATCTTCTTTTGTAAATCAATCAGAACAATGGCTGGGTTTTGATTTAGTCAGAGTGATTAAAAAAGTGCTAAATAGCCGCATTGTCAAGTTATTCTCCCTGGCATAATGCCTAAATGATGAGTATCTTTAAGATGTAAAAACTTCAAACTCATCTTGTTTGTTAAGACTTTGTCGATGATGTTGGTAAGGGAAATTAATTGTGCGGTTGGCCAAAGTCCCGCTTTGGGTTTGACAGCAATTGTAACTTTATCGAAGGGGTGAATGAGCCTTGCAATTTTGCCTACTTATAGAGTTCCAGAAATTGGTTCACAATTAAAGAGCGATTTACAGTTTGCAATAGATAAGCTGCCTGGGCCTGAATTCTTTACTGATTGGAGACAAGATATGACCTGATCCACCTCTAGAGCTGTTAAGGGCAGTTCAACTTTTAGGGTCATGAGGCATAAATTAGAAGGTAGATGTATGTCTCATGAACTCACATGGGGGAGCGTAATTGTCTCAATGATCTGGAAAGGTTAAAGTAGTTGAGTAATCGTTGGTGGCTGCTCATAGAGATTACCCGAGCAGTCTCTAATGGCTTCCAATATTCTGTTGGAAACATTATCAATTCCAAGGGAATATTGAACTTTGCCTGATATGTCTTATGATTTGTAAACCCTTATGGTTGATGCCCTCTATATATTATTTTGCTCCCTACAGGGAGAACTCACTCAGTTGGTACCTATGCGACCGCCAAATAGGAGTTCCACTTTGCCCAAGTCATGAGCGTCTACACAGTACTCCAAGGCGATCATCTGCGTCTCCAAGTCGGATATTTGCGCCAGCAGCAATAATTACATTCTGGAGCACATAACCCTTGAGGAGGGCCCATAAACTGTGTTTACTCACCAACAACAAATTGTCATTGGTGGACAGAGGGTTCCTATAACTATCAAATAAGGTTTGTACTTCTTCCATCACAAATTTGGCACACTCCAAATCGAATAGATGCCATGTATTACATCTCCACATCATTTGAAGGGCACGGGCTGAGCATTCCACTCAAGAAGAAAGGTCTTCTGATCTGATATACCCCACTGTAGGATTCAAGCAGAATTGAGTGATATCAGGTTATCCAGCCTATAACCAGAACATGTAAAATCTAGATTGTGTGTGGTGAACCATAGGCTGGAGATCCAAAGACCGTAGTAAGGGATTCCTTGTGCACTAGGCATCACTGAAGCACATTGGTCTGCCCAGGAGACTAAGGCCCCGTTTTACAATAAATGACGCAAAGCTGCGCTTTTCTTCATATTTTGGAATGCAATGCTATGAGAGTCGTTACCGACATGCTTGACCAATATTATTAATACTGCACAAACTGTCAGTAAAAGAATAATTAGTATTAAAAAACGGTGCTGAAAGTAATGCTAACCTATTTTGGGGCACATAAAGTGAAGCAAACCAGGTTTGAGACATGTTTCATAAAATGCCGTTCTTAAAATGCACCCAAAGACATCACAAACGAAGTCCTCAAATCAGGAAAATAGCACACTAGGGTTAGGAGAGATCCACAAAACATCACAATGCAAAGAATGCCATGAAAGAGCAAAAGGAAGAGTAAGGGCCTCATTATGACTTTGGCGGTAACTCCAGCCTACTGCGACGGCCGCCAACATACCGTCGCCGTGGCTACCATCCGCCCACCCACATTATCACCATATACGGAATTCTGCCAGAAGGCTGGCGGAATACCGTCCACGGTCATGGCGGCGGACGACAGTAAGGTGGCGCTGCTGCCAGCAGCACCGTCCGCCAATAAAACACTGCCAGGCCGTATCATGAACCATGATACGGCCTGGCAGGGTTTTACTGGTGGACACTGCTGCTGGCAGCAGCACCTCGTCCCGTCTCCTGCCGGAGGCCCCCCTGCAAGCAGGTAAGTCTGGTTCTCTGACAGGCAGGAGAGGGGGGTGGTGTGAGCGTGTGTGGGGGTGTTGTGTGGTGGGGGTGTGTGTCTGTTTTTGTATGCGTGCATGTGGGTGTGAGTCGCGTTGGATGCATGCGTGAAGGACTGAATGTGAGTACATGTATGTAGTGTATTGTGAATGCGTGTGTGCGTCAATGTATGTTGATGAGTATGTATGTGTGCGTGCGTGGGTGTATGTGGGTATGCATGTGTGTGTGATTATGTATGTGTGCATGTGTGGGTGTGTAAATGTGCCTGGGGGCAGGACAGGGTGGGTGAGGACTCGGGTGGGGGTGGGGGAGACCCCCTATCAGTGCCAGGGGAGGAATTCCCTGGCACTGATAGTGCCTACCGCCATGTTTTTCGTAGCGGTACGCTTGCCACGAAAACCATGGCGGTAGGCAGGGTCATAATCCTGAGGGTGGGATTGTGACAGCCGCCTGGCTGTAGACTTCAGTCTCCAGCCCAGGGGCCGTTACCACTCTGGCAAACGGAGCCGTACATTGGCTGTTTGGCTTGAGCAAAAACGCCAATGTCATAATTTGGGAAAAGGCACCGCCAGCCTGTTTGCAGTACCTTTCAACAAATTACCGCCATCTGCCAGGGTTGTAATGAGGGCCTAAGTGTTGTATCAGTCCAGAGGAAAAGAACCTCGTTATGACATAGGTTACAGGCCCACAGCAGCTATTCGCCACCTCTAAATTGGCATTAGGTAAGAAGGAGGCAACCTAGCAGTCCGTAGTGGGTTTAGTTAACGGTGTCGCCTAGGTCCGAAGCACAGGGATGGACTGCAAGAAGCACTGGCAATATTGCAAACACAGGTCAAAAGAGAACAGGCCAGCAATCGTAAGGCAGCACTGCAGACCATAGGCGGAAGTCCTGCATCCCAGGAGATTACGGATGAGATTGTCACCGGGATAAACCGTGAGGATCTGGTGAAAGTAGTCCACATAAAAGACAGTGCAGTAATCCGAGAGCAACAGCAAACACGGGGCAAATTGCTGCAGATGGCTACATTGGTACTCACAATTTTCACAAGAGGGAGGCACATTGGAGGCGCTCTATGCATAATTGGGCTGCATGGGGGCACAATAAAGGATAAACAGCAAAGACATGTAATGGCCACTCAAAACCGCCCTCCCTCCCCAGACTTCACTACCGTCACACCACTACCTTCACTCTATGCACACTAACATATACCCATATCTAAGTCACAATGTGCAGCAAGAACCAGGCAGCGTATGCAGAGGGTAGGGGGGACTACGGTGAAAGGACAGTCTGTACCACTGGGAAATAACAATAATTCAGTGCTCTCACAACACATGGGGCTTCACTTTTTTCACCATATGAGCTCATGCACACCTACCTTCCCTGTTCCTATGCAGGAACATCTGCATCATACTGCAAGGGGCCTCTGTGGAGGGCATCATTGCTCTTATGCATAAGGGGCAAACTACTTCTATGGACACACACATGCAAGCCGGGTGTTTCTCCCTAAGGATGAGGCACGATGAAGCACATTAAACAAGGACCCTACCAGGAGAATGCACTTTTTACACTCTACACTTGCATTACTCTTAAAACACATGTTGTGGGCATTGAAACTGTACACACGCCTCAAATATTAAAAATGCCAAAAGATTAGATTTGCCATGCTTACACAAATGTTGTAGGGGAACAACACCAAACACTCTCATGTAAGCCACCTCCTATGCACTCAACTTCCAGTATTGGACCATAGGCGAACACCAAAGAAAAGCTGGGTAAGGATGAGATTCGATAACATTAGGACATGTCAACATGCACAATGGCACCGCCACCACCAATGGGCAGCCATCCGAGGCTGCAGGGGATGGGCTGGAGCGTCCCCCCACCACCACCAGCAGCTGCTCCACTAACACCACCAGTGGGCAGCCATCTGAGGCTGCATGGGATGGGCTGGAGCTTCACCCTGCCGCCGCCACCACCAGAAGCACCCCTACCACCACCAGTGGGTAGCCATCCGAGGCTGCAGGGGATGGGCTGGAGCCTCCCCCCACACCACCACCACCAGCAGCAGCAGCACCACTACCACCACTGAGCAGCTGTCACCGTCGGCGGACGGTATGTAGTCCTGCCTCCATGGGCTGTGTGGCCTGCCCCCTGCAAATCCAGTGGGTATGACACCCACCTGAGAGACTGTGACCTTGCACTCCCCAGGATCAAGAGCACAGGGCACAATGCCCCCTCCAGAACCAGTGCGT
The DNA here is from genome assembly GCF_031143425.1 of Pleurodeles waltl. NCBI lineage: Eukaryota > Metazoa > Chordata > Amphibia > Caudata > Salamandridae > Pleurodeles > Pleurodeles waltl. Next base: position 1,502,690,479 of record NC_090446.1, on the reverse strand, counting down.
TAGACACCCACCAACTCCAGCCTCCCCAGGATCAAGAGCACAGGGCACGGTGCCCCCTCCAGAACCAGTGAGCAAGTCGCCCACTTGAGAGACTGTGGCCTTGCACTCCCCAGGAACAAGCACAGGGCTTGTTGCCCCCTCCAGAACCATCTGCCGGCTGAGGTGCCACCCGTTCCCCGTCCCCCTGAGGTGCCTGCCTATTTTACAACTGATGCCCCTTCAGTGTTCTGTCCGTGTTGGTGCAGGTGACAAGTGGGTCCTTCGACTTTGGCCTGTGGCCCACACACAACGAGGACTGGGCAGTGTCCCTTGAACTGTACACATGTATATACTAGTTACATTGCATTTTTGTATTTCTACTGTGCTAACACTCTTACACTCACTTTGCACATTCCTGTTGTCCTTGCATTATTCCTCAGGGGCACGGGGTATATATTTTTGATTACTGCAGCTGATTGTGTGTATGGTGTTGGGGGGGTGGTGTTGTGCGTGTCACTCTCTTTTTCCTCCCCCCATCCCATGTGTGCTAGGGGGCTGTCTTCACCGTCGGGCTCCATGGCAGCGTGGCTCTTCCCTGTGTCTCCAAAGGTGAGTCATTTGACTTCTGTGTTCTGTTTCCTCCAGGCTTGTGATGTTGTTGGTACCGCCCCGGAAAAGGTGGTGGTTTCCTATCTCATAATAGGGTGGGCGGAACATTGACTTCCGCCTGGCTGTAGGCAGCTACTGCTGTGGTGGCTGTTGTTTCCGCCCTGGCGGTCGGTGTGGTAAAGTGGCTGTCTATCTGATTTCTTACCGCCATGGTCATAATTTGGCGGTAGTTACCGCCAGCCTGTTGTCAGTATTACTGCCACTTTATCACCGACCGCCAGGGTTGTAATGAGGGCCACAGTTTATTCAGATGTAAGTGTCGCTGTGCCTAACGCATTGCTCCCATTTTGCCAGTGATAGTCCTCCAGACACTCTGGACCACTCTTTTGTGGGTGGCTGTCTAGAAGGAATACACCCAGTCATGTGACCTAGAGGAAGGCTGCGGACTCAAAGGACCAATTCACAATGGGCTTCTGCAGTTGCGGCGGAGGCTCCACAGTCGTGGCGGGTGTGTGGAACTTCCACAATGGAAACAGCCATACAGTGGTTCTGCCATAAATACAGGATCCCCACCACAAATGTGGAGCCTCCACCACGACTGCGGAGACCCTTTGTGAATCTGGTACTAAATGGGTAAGGCAGGAAAATGCCAACTTTCTTAAAGTGGAATTTTCAAAGTTGTAATTCAAAATACGACTTTACCATAAAAGAGGACTTTTCATTACCATTCCAAAGACACAAAACATGAACTGCTTATGTGTTCCCATTTGGAAGTTACAGCTTATTAAATGTAATATGATAACTCCAGTGTTATCAAATGGGAGAGGTAGGCCTTGCAATAGTAAAAAAGAAATTTAAGATTTTCTCACAACCAGGACATGTAAAACGTAAAAGTTCATGTCCTATTTTTAAAAAACATTCAACCCTGCCCTGTGGACTGTTTAGGGCCTATGCTAGGGGTGACTTATATGTATCAAAAAGCAAGATTTGTGCCAGCAAAAGATTTATTTAAAGTTTAAAACTGCATACACAGGCGCTATGGCAGGCCTGAGAAATGTTGAAAGGCTACTTAAGTGGGTGGCACAATAAGTCCTGCAGACCCACTAGTAACATTGAATTTAAAAGCCGTGGGTACATGTAGTACCACGTTACCAGGAACCTATAAGTAAATTCAATATTTCAATTTGGTGTAAGCTAAATCTATCATGTGTAGAGGACAGAACACAAACACTTTAGTGCTGGTTAGCAGTGGTAAAGTGCACAGTCCTAAGCCCAACAAAAACAAGATCAGAAAAATATGGCAGAGTAAGGCAAAATGCTTGGGGGAAGACCACTCTAAGGCTGACAGGTCTAATACTTTAAAGGGCACTACATGTACCATCATTTCAGTGACCCGATAGGGGGGAGCTTAGTGCTATATAGCACATTTGTTTGCCCCCCAGTATGGGATGTCCTACAAGGACTCTGCTTGTGTTTTAGTGTCACTACATGTACCAGCATTTCAGTGGCCTAACAGGAGATACTTACTTCTATATAGCAAGGTTGTTTGTACTGCAGTCAGGAATGAACAAAGACACTTCTTGCTGTTTTGGGCCACACACGTGCCAGCATTTCAGTGGCCGGTTAGCAGAGGCTTAGTGCTATATAATGCGATCATTTGCCTAGCTCGTCTACACCTGTCAGAGCCCACAGGAGGCTGGGCCAGGCCAGGTCTCTTTCATCACACTTTTGAGATTGGTAAACATAAAATACCTAATAGCTCAAAATATGTACCCAAGCAGACCAGAATCAAAGGACTTTTAGAGTGTGCAATTGGTGTAGTGTCAATACAAATTGAGCTTGCAGAGCCGCGATTGTCTTATGATGGCCGGGTTTCTCTTACTTTCACTGCCTCTTCACTTTGCTCAGTATTAAAATGTGTCTTCAAAACTGATCTGCTGAGTTCCTGGTTCCTTTCAACCACTGCCCCCATTTTTAAGAAGGGTTATAAATCCAATCACCGTGGCTACAGTCCAATTTTTTTAAAGATTCCATAGAGAAAATTCTGAGCAGAGTGCTGCACACCATAATTTTGCATTGGGCTAAGAGCAATATTATATTGTGTGAAACACAGTATAGGTTTGGGGAAGGCCTAGGTAGAGGGGAACAATGCCTTAATCTGCATCCTATCATTGACAAGCACACCGCTGCCAAAGGCTGTCCACTCTACCTGGTCTTCATGGATCTATCAAGTGCATTCAATCAAGTTAATCGTTCAAAGCTCTGAAACATTTGTCTCATTTGAAGCTTGCCCTGTCCATTGCGAATTTCCTGGCTGTTTTATGGGAAGAATGGAGAACATTCAAGACCATTGCCCTGTTTGGAACTGGGGTCAGGAGTTGTACCAAAGGTACTATTTTACAATAGGGGAAATAGATGGTTTGCTGTCTGCAGTCATTACCGTTGAGTCGGCCAGACTAGATCTGCCGCGAGGAGCTAGGCCAGGCTTCTCCGACCATTAGCTGGTGAGCTATTGGTAGCTCTTCATATACCCGTTAGCAGCTCTCCTGTGTGCAGTCTATCCTACTAAGTTAGAAGCTCCTGTTTGATTGAATTAATATGTGTATCAAAATACAGGGTGAAATTACATCGTCAGTAGAAGGCAATTTAGCTATTACACAAATTGGCAAATGAGAATACAAAATGAAATGTAGCATTGTCCAGCACCCTCCCAACACCATATCCTAAATTAATATTAATATAAAGTGACCTAATGGCATTGAATGTGTCAGTAGGGATCTAGTTACACTAATAAAAATGGCAGTCTCACATTATGCATAGGCCTACAGTGACATTAGTAGGAAGACCCTTGAATGGAGCACAAATGTTTCTGGAGGTCTTCGAAAGCAGTATGTCAAAACAGAAGTACACGTTTTGCTACATGCAATGAGATAAGAGAAGAAAACCCACATTATGGCTATGTTAGGATTCAAGACCGACTTTAGGCCTTTGGAGCTAGATTAGTCAAGTATGTGAAAAATGCAGTTTTCCAAAGTGCTGTGCTTTTGTTTAAAATGTGCATAGTGTTACAGACTCAAGCTTAATCATTAGAATCACCAATGCAAGGCTATAAGAGCTTTGCAAACAGGAGCGTTACATATTACATCATCAAAGTACCATTACTTAAAGAACTACAAAAGTAAATGCATAAAGTGTCAAACTAGCATTGATAGACTTAATTGCAATATTTTCTCATTTGTTTATACAGAAATGCCTATCAAGGCATTAATCAAAAAGGAGAAACTTGTTGGAACCCCTTTCAGAGCGCGAGAGGGCCAGCAAGAGCTACTGGGCCCAGCTCCATTGACTGAGGCCTTTTACTTCTGATGTCCTGGGTCAAGCCTGCTATGGGATCTGTGTAATTCAGCCAAGTACCCCTTCATCACTTGAGGCCTCATTAAGAGTTTGGCAGATGGAGAACTACGTCCGCCAAGCTCCCGACCGCTCCACCGGAGTCATTAAGAGTTTCCCGCTAGGTCAGTGCACGTAAATCTAAGTATCCGCCCACTGTCCTAGCTGGAAATAGGTTACAGCATTGTCTGTGGCTCATAATCGAGCCAGCAGCAATGCTGTAGTCTGCAGGGTGCACCTTTGTAGTGAACACTGCAGGGTGTTGGGCGGGGGTGCTGCACTGCCCGTGCCAAGTGCATAGGAAGGGCAGGGGTTCCTCTGTGGCCACCTGCACCTGTTCTACCCCAGCTTTTGAAAAAGCTGGTGGAGAACAAGGTCGTAATCTGCAGGGCAACGCTGCTTGCAGCTCTGCCCTGGCTCACTAGGATCTCCACCACTGCCAGACTGCCAGGATCCAAGTTCCTGGCAAAGCTGGCAGTTCCCTGGCAGTCCTATGTGGCAGTAGGACTGCCACATTCCCCACGGTCCAAACCACCACCGTGAGTGTGGTAGTCGCAAGACGCCAGACTCATAATCAGGGCCTTGATTCTGTGGAGTGTGAGTCAAGCAGTTTAAGGCTTCTCAAACAGAAGCTAAGTGTGGGGAGAACACAGACTCACAACTTAATGTATGTTCTGTGGCCACAGTAACTAAATGTCCAGTTAATTACTAACTTTTATAAAAAGTAGTATTTATACACATACACAAAGCAAAATGAGGCACACACTAAATGATAACACACTTTTTTCAAGGTCTGTATTTTTAGCACGGTCACCAGCATCATGCTCTTACAGCTACGGACTAGGGGCCAGATGTAGGTAAGTATGGTTTTGCGAGTTGCAATTTGCGAGTCATAGAGACTCGCAAATTGCAACTCGCAAAACCACATGCAGAAAGGTGTCTCAGACACCTTCTGCGAGTCGGTATGGGGTCGCAATGACCCACCTCATTAATATTAATGAGGTGGGTCGCAAATTGCGGCCCCATACCGACTATGGGCACTCGCAAACATGGAGGCCTGCTGTCGTCAGCAGACCTCCATGTTTGCGACTGCTTTTCAATAAAGCAGGTTTTTTTTTTCAAAGTGCAACCCGTTTTCCTTAAAGGAAAACGAGCTGCACTTTGAAAAATAAACCGAAACCTTTTGTTTCGGTATTTTTCAGGGCAGGTAGTGGTCCATTGGACCACTGCCTGCTCTGAAAAATTATTTTTGTGATCATTCACAAAGGGGAAGGGGTCCCATGGGGACCCCTTCCCGTTTGCGTATGAGTTACCATCCACTTCAAGTGGATGGTAACTGCGAGTTGATTTGTGACCGCTTTTGCGGTCACAAATCAACTTACATCGCGGTGCGAGTTGCAAAAAGGAAGGGAACACCCCTTCCTATTTGCAAGTCGGAAACACATTTTGCGAGTCGGTTCCGACTCGCAAAATGTGTTTCTGCATCGCGCACAGGCATTAGCGCCTCGCAAACGGCGTTTTTCGCCGTTTCCGAGGCGCTAATGCCTTGCTACATCTGGCCCTAGGTTATTCCCTAGTCACTTGAGGCCCTGCTAGAGAATACTTGTCTTAGAAGTCTTGCAGTGGCTATTTGAAGAAAAATTGTTTCAGCACCCTAAATACTTCAGTCTGAGCAGGATCCCCCACAAGGAACCTGTGATTCGAGGTGCAGTCCTACCTGCCCCAAAAGGAGTTGCGACAGAAGGCCCAGGAGCGTTCAGAGGTCCTAGGTTGAAGTCGATTTCACTTGGTGCCGGCAAAGAGCCAGTCAGTCTTATCGCAGTCACCACAGTGTCTGGATCTCCAGGGTACTTCTGCGTTGTTACAGTAAGTACTGCTGGTCTCCTGGCAGTCTGCCAAAGCAGGAGTCTCCAAATCTGATAATCTGATAGGGAATGCACTATACTTGTGAAGTGGGCTACAAATCCCATGGACCATTGCCAGAGGAAGGGGTGTAGGAGAAGAGGAGGAGAACCCCTCCCTAGTCACCATCATCACCTAGCACTAGAAAGAGCCACCAAAATGCCCACAGTTCAGGATGTGCTGGATTTGTGAAGTGGGACTTCAAGACCCAGGGAACCCTGCTAGAGCAGAGGTGGAGGAAGAGTGCCTCTCCCTTGTAATCATCATTGTGTAGTGCTACAAAGTGCCACCATGCATCCTGCAGCATGGGACAAGCTAGAATTGTGAAGTGGGACTTCAAGTCTCAGGGACCCTTTCCAGAGGAAGCAGCAGAGGAGAGCCCATTGCCTTGTCACCATCATCATATAGTGCTTTAAAGCGCTACAGGGACTCCCACAGTGCAGGAAGCAGTAGACTTGTGAGCAAGACACCAAGTCTCAGGGACCCTAAATTTGATTTGTAGTATTAAATATGCTCCTTAAGCTAGTAATGATGTTGTACATTTAGAAAGGAAGATTTCAGTAGCTGATAAGGAATTAGAAGCCCTTGGTGCTCTTCCTATGCAACTCCCTTCTCATGTAAAAAGCCTTGTTGAAGTTGGTTATTCAGTGAGAGCAAGGGGTTGCCGACTTTCAAAATGTGGTCCAGGTTTCTACATCGCTACTTTCAGCAAGACGATCAGTCATTCTAACAAATAAGACCCATTGTGAAGCAATGTTACACTAAATCAACCTTGTGCACTCTAGCCCAAACCTCTTCCGCTCACACATACACAACAGACGATAACATAGCTTACGCAAGGTATAGGAATGCCGTACTAGAAACTCTTTCAACCAAATGGCCCCAAAACCAACACCAGCCAGTGGCCTTATGAGACCTGCTTGGGCAGGAAATTGAAATAATGACAGTATTGTACCCCAGAACTCTGCCTTTTAAACAAAGGTGGGATAGTGCATATGATAAGTGTCCCTAAACTTTCAAACAAAGCCAAAGAAGATACAGATTCACTGATAAAGAAGTAACCCACTTCACAAGTACACTGATGTTTTCCACTGCTTGTTGTAAGACTGAGTGGTAACAGGACACCAACATCAAATTTAAAAAATAGGAAAAAATGGAGTTGATAATGAGCAGCTAGAGTGTCAAATTGATTATTCACTGGTCCTAATAGGGAAAGCTCCATTATGTCCTAAGGCAATTTGAAAGAGTACATCACTTCACTACTGCCCCTATAAGAAACAGAAATACATTATTTGTGTGTGGGCTGAACAGAGTGCATGCATAAAATGCATAATATCACAATTATAAGCCCCTAAAACTTTGATCTTTTTGAACTGTCACGCTAATATGTGCACGATTGTTATAACATTGTTCAGTTTCATTTATGTGCATTAGTTATGCTAAAATCTAGTGTAAGTGCACATAATGCCCCCTGGTATCTGTAATTACAAATCATAAGACATTTCAATTTAAGATGATAAAAGGTTTCTCTTTTGAATGGCTGCTGGAAGGAATTAATTTATAGGATAGCAAACTAAAGAGGGATTTAGAGGTTGCAAATATAGAAAAGTCACTGTCTACTTTGATAAAATGTAGATGATAATAATAATGGAATTAAAAACTTGACCCAGGGATTTTTTTTTAAAGTCACAAGAAAACAAAGAGTTTATAGTAGTTTGTAAAGATGTCTATGACATGGCTTTAAGATGTCAGAAGGTTTCCACCCTTTTGCGAAGGGCTATAAATTAGAAAGCCATGAAATTATCAGTCACAAATATATATTATGAATGTTAGATAAAGCGCTAAGTTAAGGTTAATCATTATAAAAACATAAATCATTGAGAAGATTTTTGGAATTTTTCTATTTAATTCCAAGCACCAAAGGAACTCTCCTTTGATCCAACACTTACCCTTCAAAGTTCTATATGTAGGTTGTAAAATTAAACCACCACATAGTCTCTTCACTAACTGAGACATGGCATGACATCACGATTAAAAACAATAAACGGATTTGATGATATAGAGACCCAAAGTAAATGTGCAGCCAGATTAAGTTTATCAAGAAGATAACGCAGATCGAGCTCCTCATGAAAGGCATAGTTAGAAGTGCTCTGTGGGAGGCCCAAAAGTTGTTTACAGAACTAGTTGTCCACAATCTGTGCTGTAGAGCAGTTAGGAAAGCTCCAAATACCAGCACCATATGTGGCCTTAGCGGTACAACTAGTCTTATAGCTGTTAATGATATGTTCAACTGGTCTGCTGCCCAGTTTAGAAGCAAATCTAAACAAAGCTCCCAGGAAGTGTATCATTTTTTTATTTTTTGCACAAATGCACAAGGTGTCTCCAAGAGCAAGTAGCATAAAACGTAGGACCTGATTACGATTTTGGCAGTCAGACCGCCAAACTGCCAAGACGGCAGTCCCAAAAAGACCACTGTCCCGGCGGTTGCCAGACTGTCTTGTTACGATGTGTGCAGGCTGAACCACTGCTCTGCAAACCAAATGGCTGCCTGCCAGCTGTGCGGCAGTCTGCAGTCTTGGTGGTTCATACTCCGTAGCCATCATGGCTACATGGAACCGCTAAGGGCATAACAACACAGTCTATGTTGCGGTTTCCTTGCGGAGGTCAGCTGACGGCAATCAGCTGATGCGCATTCAGCAAAGCTGACATACATTGGCTCAGTGGACACACATGCAAATCACCCTATAAAACACACCCCTTCCCAGATCATGATCCTTTGCCTCTCCACTGCAAGAAAGAGATTAAAGTTCACCGTTTTATGCCTCAGTGATAGATAAGGCACCCCTTTGCTCACCATCGCATTCAACACCTTTCACCCACTTCTGTCCATTTATACACTATAACACTTTTTTGTTAACTAATTCCCCGTCACCCATTTAAATGTACATGGTACAGCTATGTTCCATCCCAAAAATCCCAGTTTTTCTGAAGATGAGTTGAGAGTCATGGTGGATGAAATCATAAGAGTAGAGCCACAATTGTTTGAAGCCCAAATCCACAATACTCCTCTCAGTCGGAAAATGGAAATGTGGCAAAGGATAGTCGACAGTGTGACTGCTGTAGGCACCATCCTGTGCTCAAAGGAGGGCATTAGGAAGAAGTCAAACAATCTGAGGGGGGAGGTGCGTTCCCTGGCCTCCAGGCAATACATGAAGTCCCTGAAGGATGGTGGTGGTCCTCCTAGTGCCCCGTTACAACTCTTTTCTTGGGAGGAGAAGGTCTTGACCAACCTGCATCCTGAGGGCTTGATAGGCATAGCTGGGGACAGAGTCTGGTAAGTTACAACACAAAAACGGTCACAAATCTTCAGTGGCCTGCTTGCTCACTTCTTAACTTTTGCCACTGTGTTGCTCATCTACTTACCCAAATTGCTGAGATGTAAACTTGTCAATGTGCCTTGCCATTCACATGTATCAATCCCCATTACATTCCATATGTTGGAATGGGGTCTGTAGGTGTTTCAATGTCAAAAGGTCACCCCAGGATCCATGACATGTGCCTGCATGCAAATGCATGGGCCAACCTAACTGCAGTGTTGTAACAGATATGTAAGACTAAACATTTGTCAAGTGTTGGGAATTACATAGTGTGACATGACTACAACTACCAAGAAGCCCTCTTCCTGTAACACAAACCAGCAGGCTTTCCTGCACTTGTCCAAATACACCTGGGTGTTATCTCTCCAAATGATGTACCCTCCTCTGGGAGCGTAGCATGTGTGTAGTGTGGGGAGTCAGCAAGTGACATGACTACAACTATCAGGAGACCCTCTTCCTGTATTTCAAACCAACAGGCCTCCCTGCACGTGTCCAAATACACCTGTTTGCCTTCTTTCAAACGATGTACCCTCCTCTGGGAGTTTAGAATTTGTGTAGTTTGGGGAGTCAGCAAGTGATATGACTACAACTACCAAGAGTCCCTCTTTCTGTAATACAAACCAACACACCTTCCTGCACTTGTCCAAATACATCTGTGTGTCATATCTCAAATGATGTACCCTTTCCCAGAAACATAGCATTGTGTAGAGTGGGGATTCAGCAGGTGACATGACTGCGGCTACCAGGAGAAAAAACTGTCAGGCTGTATTTTATGAAGTCCTAACAAATCACTCCTTTATGCAGTGGCGTAACGGAACTTAAGGGTGTCCCCCCTGCAAAGTACATGGGGGGCATTACAGACTTATTCAGGAGCTCTCTGCTCCGGCCGGGGCTGAAGGGGCCCCTGGAGCCCCTGGAGCTCGCCCCGCTCGCACTGCTGGGGCTGCATGGGCATTTGTTGCGTCACTGCCTCTGTGTCATTTGTTAACCACACAGAGACTACACCCCACTCCTCAGCAAAAAACAGTAAGGGGGATGATTTGTTTCTATGCCTGTCACTTGCAGCTTGTGCAAGTGAAGGTGGAAAAGCCCTGGTTAATAGTTCTGAAGGAGCATATCTTCAAATGACCAGTCCCTCACCTGTAAACGCACCTTGAAGCAGTATGTCACTTGGGGCAAACATAAATATTTTGAATAAGTATTTTTGTTTTGTTGATTTTTTTAAAGTGAGAACGATCGTGCTCTGTTGCTTTTGCTTTCACTGATAACAGAAGCACCGTTGCCAGTGTGATGCACCCATGAACAATTGTATACAAAAGAAATTACTCTTGCAACAAACTCAACACAATTGTGATGTTTTTATTGTCTCTAAGGACAAAGAATATGATTCTGCCACAAAAAATGCATTGTATGAAAGTTTGCATTTCATCAGCAGTAGGTACCCATGCTGGGTGCGCTTTTTTAAGTGTAAGTCTGGAAGATGGGGGATCTGATTGGATCATACCAAGCTTCTCAAACATCAGGCACTGCCAGAAACATGGGCTTAGCACCCATTTTAGGGATGGATCAATTATAGGATTGTGCGTGACAGTGTTAGCATGGCAAAACAAGGAAGAATGCTTTTATTCCCCCTTTTATTGTTCTTTCTCTATGTGTGCTGCATTCTACAGCACACATAGAAGAAGCAAAATGCCACGGATGATTGATTATGTGCCGAAAGGTTTCCTTTCCTGCACATAAACAATCTATAATATCACTTTGGTACTTCTATGTGTGCTGCATTTTGCAGCACACATAGAAGTGCCAAATCACCATTATAGATTATTTATGTGCAGGAAGCGATCCCTTCCTGCACATAAACAATCTATCCCCTCAACGCAGACACCCTTCGCTATGGTGCAAGGATGCCTGCATTGGTGCAGGCAGGTTAATTCAGCGCTGACGCAGGGGGAAACTCAGGGGTGCGCCATATTCCTGTAAATACGGCACATCCCTGCATTTCACGAGTAGTGCGACGCTTCTATTTTTGGTGCAGCACTGCACTGCACCACTTTGGCATGAATCAGAGACTTAGGCCCTCATTACGAACATAGCGGACTGGACCGGCACGTCGGTGGTGGCAGCCATTACCGCCAATGGCATGGAGGTCCAGACTGCCATATTCTGAACGTGGCTGAAACGCCACGGTGGAAATGCTGCCACTGCCAGGCTCCCGCCACCAGGCAGCCTGGCGGTGGCGGCGTTTCAGATCCACCAGGGCAGCGCTGCAAGCAGCACTGCCTTCTGGATAATGAGTCGCATTCCGCCAGCCTTTTCCTGACGGTTTACACCGCCAGGGAAAGGCTGGCAGAATGAGTGACTCGGGCCCCCCGTGGGGGCTCCTGCACTGACCATGCACTTGGCATGGGCAGTGCAGTGGCCCCATGCACAGCCCCATTGCGCATTTTACTGCCCGAATTACGGGCAGTGAAATGTGTGACAGGTGCTGCTGCACCCGCCGCACTGCCACATTGGCGCTGGCGTCAATGTTCAGGCCCTTTTTCCAGCTGGGCCGGTAGGCGGAAATGTGGCCGGCGGGGGTTGTTCATGCTGGCGGTCTTCTGACGACCATCAGTGCAGATCTCGGCGAGTTACCCCGCTGAGATCATAATGAGGGCCTTAGTGTCATTCAACTGACAGTTGTTTTCTTTTGGTATTATCATGATGCAGTTTTGTGATATCAACTGGTGGTGGGAAGTAGTTGGGAAGCCACATAAGGCATTAGTCATGCACTGTGTTGAAAACGCCTGACGTTTAGCTCCTGATTTAAGAGGGCCTAGCGTCACTTTAGTGCTGCCTTAGCTTCATTTTTTTTATGCTAAGGTGGCCTTTTCCCTGCACTATATTTACAAAATAGAACAATGCATGTATTGCGCCACTTTGTAACCCTTCGCGCTACACTATGCCTGTGCCAGGCATAATGTACGGAAAGGGGGCATTTGCCCATTAGGGGGGGCTGAAAAATGGTGCAAAGTAATCTAAGTGATTTCTTTGCATTATTTTTTTTGTCACTTTTAACGCCTTCTCAGAGCAGGCATTGAAAGGAGGCACACCATTGGTTACAATGGGTCCCTATGTGCTTTGCAGGATTAGGGTCAACATTTTTTATGATAATCCTGCAAAGCTCCGAACTAAGATCAAAGATTTTGATGCTAGTCCCCTAATTACCACCATTGTGCACTGTATCTTAGATACAGCGCACACATGGTGGCGTTAGGGGGCGCTAAAAGGTGCAAGAAAAGTGGCACTACACTGGGTGCAGTGGCACTTTTCTTAAATCTGGCCTTTAGATTCTAAATTGAATAAATAGGCTGTGGAATACTCCTTAAGCCTTTAATTTTACTGCGGCCACACAGAAGATTGACTGCAAAATGTACTCAACCTTGCAGACAGGTGATAGATGTTTTTACAAATAAACTTAGAGATTTTGTATAGCCACATTTAATATAGATTTTCCCCAGGCTTTTTGCCACCAGCTCTCTGACAACTCCTGTGAAGAAGCAACAGTAAGCAATGTGAGAAATCTAGCATTGATGGGCCATGCTTAACTTTTGTTTTGAACTGAGCTTGACCATCCATTACACAGGAAAAAGAAACACAACAGCAAGACACGACAAAGACAGAAGATAACAGCAGTGATGCCAGCTCCACAACAGTATATAATAAAGTTGAGAATTTCATTTGAGGGGCTAGCAAGCTTGACTACAGCAATACATCCTACGCTGGCACCACAACAAAGAACATCAGGAAACTACAACTCATCCAAAATGCTGCTGCAAGACTTGTCCTGAACCTCCCTCACCAAGAACATATCTCTCAAAACCTGAGGACCCTCAATTGGCTCCCAGTAGAGAAGCGAATCAATTTCAAACTACTCACCCACCCCTACAAGGCCTTGCAAAACATCGGACTGGCCTACCTGAACCATTGCATCTTCTTCCGTAACTCCGCCAGACACCTCGCTCCACCTAGAAGGTGCTAGCTACCATCTTAAGCATCTGGAGAGCCTCCACTGGAGGAAGATCTTTCGCATTGCTCACAGCTAAGAGCTGGAACAACCTGCCCACTCACCTCAGACAAGCCTATCTCTCACTATCTTCAGGAAGAACCTCAAAACATGGCTCTTCAAATGAGGCCCAGACACACCACCAGCACCTTGAGACCCTCATGGGTGAGTAGTTGCGCTATAAAAAAACGAATTGATTGAGTGATAGAAGGATGTTTCTGATAAGGGGCAATAATGCCAGGAATTATATCTTTGATTGAATGCTAAGCGTGGGTGATCTATGGAAGCTTGGACGTTGGTGTATTACTTGTGGCCTTAATTAATGAAAACATTGGGTGCATTTATTTTGTTATTGGGATTGTGTGTTACGAGGGCTGTCACTGTCTGACACTATAATGACTTTAATGAGTGGCTTTCTTTTTTCTGTCTATATAATAATGTATACTTGTATCTAAGTATGTATGCATACGTACATGTGTAGCTCATATTTAGCCAGGGATCAACGAAGCAATGAGCAGAGGGCAATCCTCCTGGTAGTACCATTCAATACAATTTACAACAACGTAGGTAACATTGGGTTCCTCACATAAGGAACATGTAATTTAGAAAGACATGAATACAAATGTCTTCAATGAGCATCACTGCCTGGAAGGAATACACAAAACACCACAGGAAAGCATTCCAAAGCATTCAAAATCCTGTGACCCCAGACACTGGCAAAAAGGCACACTTAGGGTAGGCAGAAAAATGCCACTTTCGAAATAGTAACTAAAACCTAACTTTACTATTAAGGAGGATATTAAGGTATAGTTCATTTGAGTGGAATAAGCATTTCTCTACCTGTTACCAAACTGAAACTATCACTTATTAAGTTTAATAATATATCCTGGTGTTACTCAATGGAAGAGATACCCTTATAATGGTGAAAATCAAATAAGCCTTGGGTATGGGGTACAGTAATCCTCTTCTGAGCAGGATGTCGTCAGGGGATGTACTCATCCTTCCTGTACTTCAGAGGTTAGCCTCTGGAGTATGTCCACATTATTAGTTATTTCTTAGGGTTGCCTGCCCTGCCACTGACAAATGCACCTAACACCTAGGACCACCTACTCTTTCCAACCATTGACAGCTAGAGCGAAACCCAGGAAAGGTTATGGAAACTGCCCAGCTGGCTAGCACCAACCTGGTCCCGTCTGAGCCCTGTAGCTGACCTCTAATACAGCATGTCCTGATCCTCAATAGGTGCCCTCTGTCCTGGACCCTTGGTTATTATCAAAGTGCACACCTCCTGAACTAATGTTGAAAACCCAGACATTTTGGGCGCCATGCGACCACTGATTCGTCTCATCATGCCAAACAACAACTGCCTGAGAATCTCCAAGGATGAACTGCTCTTTGCATCCGTTCCAAGACTGAGCTTCAATGGAAAGACTCCACGTCAACCGCCAATGCAAAGATCCAGCGAAAACCTGCTCCTTGTGCAAACAACACTCTCCTCCGGTCCCCTGCCAATGTAAACCTCCACCTGCAGTCTCTTGTATGAAATTGAACTCGGGAAGGTATGAACTTGGTTCCTGTATCAAACTTGTGCTCCATCGTGGCTGACCTAAACTTGTGACCTTACTCTGGTGTGTGCAACAAGATAACCACACTAGGACTTTTGTGCATTTTTACCTGAAATTTAAAAAAATCATACCATTAGTTCCAGTGATGGATTTTTGACATTTTTATGTTATTTTATAAACTAAAATGTACTCTGTGTTTCGAAATTGGTGGGGGTTTTCTCTTGTGTTGTAATCCCGCTTTATTTGTAATTCAGTGCTGCATAAATACTTTACACATTGCCAAGTTAAGACTGACTGCTTTTGTACCAACAGGGTTAAGCACAGGTTTATTTTGTGATTTTTGTGGTTCACCCTGAAAAGGTTTGTGTTTAATATTTGAACAGGGCCTCCCCCCCTCTCAACCAAAAACCCAGTTTCTTACAGGATTGTAATCCTCTGTGAATGCTTAAGTTTCTTCTAATGCTTTGACAAATAACAACACATAAATTTACTAAAATAAACTAGCTCTCCATCCATGCCTTTGCCCTCTTTTGAGTCATATTTAGGATTACCTCCTCGTTTTAGTGTTCCAATGAAAGTAACACATTCAAACTCGTTCTCTGTGCAGTTCATCATGTTGACACCAGCGTCGCAGGGCTCGGTGGAATTCTCATGGTAGCACACTGGGCATTGATAGCTATTGGAAGGGACATCTTCTTCTTGCACTGAAACCATGCACAAAAAGGAAGAAAATGAACCAGACATGGAGACGTAGATGGAAAGCAAAAAGAAAGAGAATAAGGTCAATATAAGCAGATTAAAAACAAGAGAGAGAGTGGGAGAAAGTGTGGGGCAATAAGAAAGAGAAATAAAGAAAGAGACAAAGAATGTGGTAGAAATATTGATTCTGCCAGAGAAGGAGAGATAAATCATCTCAAATTGCCCATAGGAAGCACTTCCTCCTGGTTCAAAAAACAAATAAGTATTGCAGAACCAGCTTCACGCAAAGTTAACCCCTCACTTCTTCAAAAGAACAGACCAAAGTCACTATCCACTCCTCAACAGCCTGTAGACAAACCTGTAATTTGGGGATAAGGTTCATCAGCAAGTTGTCATTCCAACCCCATATAAATGTAGTTTTTAAATCAAACTTCCATCAACCACATCTTCTTATAAGGAATCTCACCTCCCCTCCAACTGCCCCAGAAAATCTCACTTTTTCTTACAGAGGTAATGTCACAGCTGGACAACTGCATTGACATCTATACATGACTTTACAAGAAATAGCTCTATAAACTACAGAGTTCAAAATCATGCTGCTTGATGGATATTTGTCCCGACATAACAAGATCACATCTCAACCAAACTTACACCCCTTTATTGACTACCGATAGAAGACAGATCCCAGAATAAAAATCGTCTACCTCACCCACAAAGCTTGACACGGTTTTTGTCCAAGCTTTCTCACAAAGTTGTTTACTCCCTGTCAACCTACAAGAAACCTAAGGTCTGCCCACCTGAATCATGGGCCAATCCATATACAAGAAGTTTGTCATCCATGTAAAAAACTTTCTATGAAGATAGTCTACCTTCACAGCTGAATAATTTCTGGAAATTCAAAAACTCCCCAAAACTCTTCTCTTCAACCTTTGGATAACTCTCTAAAGTTATGAAGTGGCTTAACTTATTTTTATAACCTCATTTTCATCCCATCTATGTACTGCCCTGATCATATGAAGTGCTACTGTGTTTATCCTACTTCTTGTATCCCCTCCCCTACCACTGGGGCATATTTATGAAACTGTGGCACAACACAGAAAGTGAGCTTGCTGAGCTGCAGTGCATCCCTGGGAAAAGGCAGGAATTTACTGTATTTAAGACAATTCAACACATTTCTGACATTCCCCCTGTGCTGGTGCACAATGGGATGCCTAGTGCGAATGCATGCACCTTCGTACCATGGTGCAAGTTTGCCTGTGTTGCATGCAGGACTGTTTTTGTACCGGGGTGCCTTCCTGCACAAAACAAAATCTCCTGAGGCTTTTTCCTCTTTCTATGTATGCTGTAAAATGCAGTGCATAGAAAGAGGAAAAATTAGGAAAAATAAAGATATTTCTTCTCATTACAGGAGAGTCTTATTTCCTGGCAGGGGTCTTGGAAATAGTCTCTGGCTTCTGCCTGGATCGCAAGGAACATTTGCGGGGTGGTTTTCCTTCTGCAGGGGTGCTGGTGGCCTGTGGCGGGGCCTCCTGTCCACTAGCGGCAGCAGAGGTGGAGGGCCGTTCAGTATTCTGGCTAGTGGCAGGGGCCTGCTGTTGTGGGACTGCCTCCCTCATAATGTTGGCCATATCTGCCAGCACCCCTGCTATGGAGACCAGTGTAGTGTAGATGGCGTGCAAGTCCTCCCTGATCCCCTCGTACTGTCCCTTCTGCAGCCGCCTGTTCTCCTGCACGCTGGCCAGGATCTGGCCCAGGGTATCCAGGGAATGTTGGCCCTGGGTATCCAGGGAATGTTGGTATGTTCCCAGGATCTCGGTGAGTGCCTCCTGGAGAGTTTGTTCCCTGGGCCTGTCCTCCCCCTGGCGCATGGCACTCCTCCCAGTTTCCCTGTTGTCCTGTGCCTCTGTCCCCTGTGTGCCCACTGCCACTGACTGATTGTCTTGGGAGCGAGGTGTGCCCTGGGGTCCCTGTAGTGGTGGACACACTGATGATTGATGTGTCCTGGGGACAGGGACATGGGTACGCTGGGTGGGTGCTTTGGTGGTGTTTTCTGAGTGACTGTGGCTGGGTAACCCACTGTCCAGAGGTCCCTGATGGGCCAGGTTGGTCATCCAGATCCAGGTGACCAGAGTTACTGTCATCAATGTGGGCCTCTTCTGTGGGGGGACTGGAGTTGCTGGAACCCCTTCTCCACTGACATTGGCTGGGATACCTGTGGGAATGTAAATGCAGTGTTATTGTTCCCGTGTGTGCCATATGGTGGGTTGCCCTCTTTGGTTGTATTTGCCCTGGCAGCTTTCACTTGTGTAAGTTGGTATATGGTGGGATAGCTGATTCTCTCTAGTGTCCATGCTTTAGTCATAGTTGTACATGCAGATCTGTGAGTGGTGTCCAAGCATTGGTATGTCATGCAGGGCTTGGCATTGGGATGAGTGAGATGTGACGGTGGGGGGTGGGGGATTTGGGGCCAGATGTATGAATCTGGCCCATTGCGATTCGGTAATTGCGATTTTTAAGAAATTGCAATTACCGACTCGCAAAGGGCCATGTATCACATTTGCGATTCGGTAATTTCGATTTCTTAAAACTTGCAAATGCAATTATCGAATCGCAAATTGCGATACTGGCCCCATTCGCAGCTATGGGCCTTTTGGCCCATAGCTGCACATTTTTTGCATTTCCTAAATTCTGAACCAGAAATCGCAATTTGGGAAATGCAAAGGGCCAGGGTGTTGGGGGCCTAAGGCCCCCTCTCCTGCACCCCAATTTTTTTTTTTTGCACATGTAAAGTACACACATGCCAAAAGTTGTACTGCATTTTTTAATTTTGCACCAGGTTACCACCTGGTTGCAGGTCATGGTATTTTGCAAGTGCAAAATACCATTCTGCCAAAAATCGCAATTTGCGATTTTTTGCAGAATTGCTTTGCGACCTGAATTTTGCGAATCGAAAATTGCGATTCGCAAAATCCAGGTCGCAACGCAGAAAATCGAAATTTTTGTGATTTTCATTTTTTGGTCTGCAAATGCATTTGATGCATTGCAGACCCTGATTTTGCACTCACAAACGGCCGATGTCACAGTTTGCGAGTGCAAAATCAGTTGATACATCTGGCCCTTGGTGATGTGATGGGAGTGAGGGTGAGGGTGGGGTTATGTGATGGCATGCAGGTAACGGGATAGTAGAAATAGAGAGTTGACTTACCAGAGTCCAGTCCTCCTGCTACTCCTGCCAGGCTCTCAGGATGCATGATTGCCAAGACTTGCTCCTCCCATGTTGTTAGTTGTGGGGGAGCAGGTGGGGATCCACCGCCAGTCCTCTGTACAGCGAGGTGGTGTTTTGCTGCAATGGAACGTACCTTCCCCCGTAGGTCATTCCACCTCTTCCTGATGTCATCCCTGGTTCTTGGGTGATGTCCCAGGGCGTTGGCCCGATACACGATCCTCCACCATAGCTCCATCTTCCTAGCAATGGATATTTGCTGCACCCATGCTCCAAATAGCTGTGGCTCTACCCGGATGATATCCTCCACCATGACCCTTAGCTCCTCCTCAGAGAATCTGGGGTGTCATTGTGGTGCCATGGGTTGTATGTGATTGGTGTGGGTGAGGGTGTTTGATGTGGGGTGCGTAGGTGGTGTAGGTGATGGTGGTGTGTGGGTCCGGTCTTGTCTGTGGTCGTGGTGTCTTTCTCGTGCCAATGGTTTGTAGTCGTAATGGGTTGTGGATAATGTGGGTGTGTATTTTATGGTGGTGTTGGTGTGGTGTGTGTATGGGTGTCAGGTTTGGGTTGTTTGAATTGTCCAATGTGGTGTTGTTTTGTTTGAGTGTGTGTGTTTTGAGTACAACGGTATGTACCGCCAATGGTTTACCGCTATTGAAATTCCACTGTGGGGATTCGTGGGTCATAATGTGGTGGGCGACATTCTGTTGGCGTAAAGGTGTGGGTTTTGATACCGCCAGTTCATCAATGACCTTTGGTTTACTGGATTTGTGTCCATGGCTGAATAGTGACGGATTGGTGTGTGTGTGTCATAATATGGTGAATGGATATCCGCGGCGGCGGCGGAATGTTGGCGGCAGTCAGCGTGGCGGTAAGTGGGATTTACTGCCAATGTCATAATGAGGGCCTAAATATGTGAAAAACTGCATTATTTGGTGAGTGGGGGAGAACCAGGGTTCCTGGTGTTGGGCGCAGTCCAGGTGTGGAGGGGACAGATGGGATTGCCTTTGGTGTACTTTCAGCATGTGTCTGCTATGTGTCCCCACTGCAGCTGCCATTTATTAGGTGTTAGGTGGGGCAGGAGTGTAGGGGTCACTGGGTAGTGTGCAGATAAATTATGGGAAATCAAGTCGTCTTGCTTGGCCATGTTTAGGGAAAATCAGATGCATTGCGAAGGAGCAACTTCACAAACATAATTTTTATGGGAAAGTGTTTGCATAAATTTGCATCTCACCAGTCTCATTGTTTTCAGTTATGGGTGGTTTTATAGGTGTGGTAGGTGGTGATCTGTATGCATTCCCCTTTGACCTTAAGTGTGAACCTAGTTCACATTTTCTTTGCCTGTTTGATACCTGGCCTTGTGAAGAACACCTGAAGCAAAGGAACAGTCCAGACAGGAGACACACCTTTCCTTTGTCTGAATTCCAGGCACCCGCACCTGACACTCATAGATGGCCTGATAGCTGGAGTGCTAGGTTACATTTCTACCTCTCACACAAGGTCACAAAGGTCATAAATGTAACTGGATTTCTCTGCACAGTAAATGTTGGAGAATATTGGGGAATACATTTAATAAGTCACTTGGATGAATTGTTTACTCATTTCTGGTATGAATCCAGAGAGTAAAGCAAGAGGGATAATAATGCTTCTTAAAATATACAATTACATATTTGAAAAGTGGTCCAAGATAGTTCATGAGCATTAAGAACATGTTAACATATCTCCTGGGGAAGCGGGCAACTTCTAATGGACTGAAAGGTGAGTGGCCTGATTGAGACCAGGCAGTGGATCTTGGTCATCTTGGCCAGATGAGGGACTTTCTTAACTTCACAGGGACACAAAACTTTGCCAATGAGGGCTTACATTTCACCTCTGAAGAGGCTGTAAATTTGTATCACATCAGGGTTCCATGAGGTGGAATAACTTGTAATTCACAGGGCATTGTGAGTTACCTGTTACAACTTTGTCACACCTAAAGATCAAATTGTATGTATTTGTTTGTAGTTTTTGTAAAGTGCTGAATGCTGCTTAGAGTAGTCTCAGAGGTCCTACCCCAGTACGGACTGCTGTATGGGCGTCCAGACCAACAGGTGAGTACACTGTGAGCACAATGCATGGGGCATGAATGCATGGAGTGGTGTGTGTGAAGGCCTCATGTAGGGGTGGTTGGTGGATGTCCCCTGGGCGGCGTGCTGCTTGTGTGCTGGGCCTGGTCTGTGCAAATGGAGATTGGAAGGGGTATGGTGGGCCATGAGGGTATCAGGCAGGACAGTCTGACTAATACCTTTCCCTGTGTGCATTTCCTCTGCAGGTCGGCACCCATCAAAAGAAGGGTATATTGCGTGGCAACGCCAAGAATGTGCGGACCCTGGGGGTCTAAGGCAGGTGGAGCACCCACTGTCAGAAATGGTGGGAGGACCTGAGACGCTGGGCATGGAAGACGGCGGAGGCCAAGCTGGGAATGACCTCCCAACGAGGAAGGGGTGCCCGTCGAACCCTGACCCCCCTGATGGCCCGAATACTGGCGGTGGCCTATCCGGAGCTGAATGGGAGCTTTAGGGCATCACAGCAGCCACAAGGGGGTGAGTACAGTGCCCATCATTACTACTTACACCTGGTGGGGTGGTATCCAGGTGGGGGATGTGTGTCTGTGGGTGCCCCTAGGCCAGGCCTGACATTGCAGAGTAGGTCCCCTGGTGGCAAGGGTTCTGAGGTAATAGTCCTCCTACCTAGCTTGTAGGCATCCACTATTGGGCAGGGCTGTGCGGGTCCCAGGTATACTGCAGTTGGCGGTATGTGACCCTCCTCATGCCCTGGTGACTAGCATTGTTACTAGTAGTGCATTGCATAGTGCGTAGGCCTGTTCCATGTGTGTGAG
Source organism: Pleurodeles waltl (assembly GCF_031143425.1). Taxonomy (NCBI): domain Eukaryota; kingdom Metazoa; phylum Chordata; class Amphibia; order Caudata; family Salamandridae; genus Pleurodeles; species Pleurodeles waltl. The sequence continues at coordinate 1,502,668,812 of NC_090446.1, read as the reverse complement.
GGTGATGTGTACTCCAACAGTGGTGTTGGTACAGCTATTGACCAAGTGTATCCTTTGTCTCTCCCCACCCTTATTTGTTTTGTCATCCTGTCCTTATGTCCTTAGCATCATCTAGCGGAGGAGCAGAGGCACCGATGACGGAGGGAGCTGCATCCTACAGGATCCAGGAGGCAGAGTCCACCAATGGTGAGGGCACCAGTGGGACGGAGGGCAAGTGGAGCACCACGGTGGTGGTGGCGGACACCTCTGTGACCACCCCAGCTACAGGTACAACCGCCACCCCCTGTACCAGCACTGCCCTCCCAGCAGCCCCTCATCGAGTTGCCTGTGCCCGCTCACCCAAGAGGGTGGGCATCTCCTGCTGCCCTGAGTGAGGAGGCTATTGACCTCCTGAGATCCATCTCTGTTGGACAGTCAACCATTGTGAGTGCCTTCCAGGGGGTGGCAGCCCAAATGCAACAAATCAATGCATTTCTAGAGGGCATTCACACTGGTTTAGCGGCCCAACAGAGATTGATCCAGGCTCTGGCCTCCTCTCTGATAGCAACCATTGTCACTGTTTCCCCCCTCCCTCCTCCAACTTCCTCTACCCAATCTCATTTCCCTCAACCCCAACCTATCCCAGCACACAGGCAGATGATCATGCTCACAAGACAACACACAAGAGTGGCACAGGCAAACATGAGCACCACACATCATCCCACAGGCACTCACACAAACATCATCCAGATGCAGACATACCAATATCCACTGCCTCCACTGTGTCCCTGTCCTCCTCCTCCACCTCCCTCCCAGTTGCGTCTATACTCACACCTGCATGCACTACACCATCATCCACTGCCGCCATCACCAGCACCCTCAGAACACACACCTCACCTGCAGACACCACCACAACAGCCATGCACACGTCCCCTGTGTCCTCTCCCACTGTGTCTGTCTCCCCCTCCCAAGGTACACAAACGCAAGCACTCAGACACCCAACAGCCATCCACCTCACAACAGCATCCAGCCCATGCACCCAAACACAGCAGGAAGACACATCCTACAACCACTCCCTCTTCCTCCACTCCCATACCTTCTCCCTCTCCCCACCCCAATGTCCCTAAACAGCTTTTCCTCCCCAACATTCACCTCTTCCCTACCCCTCCCCACCATCATTCACATCTGGCCAGGGTGGCTAAAACTCAGGCAAGCACCTCAGCCACCCAGTCCACGGGCACAGTAGTGTCCACACCCACTTGTGGTGGGAAAGGATCCAGGGCACCAGGATGCCTCACGGAATGGGTGCCTGCTCCAAGTGCTGCCATGAAGGGCAAGGAGCCATCCCCAGCTGCTGCCAGGAAGGGCAAAGAGCCATCCCCAGCTGCTGTCAGGAAGGGCAAGGGGCCTGCACTAGCAGGCAGAAAGGACAAGGGGCCTGGTGCTGGGACTGACTGTAGGCCTGCCCCCATGGGCTGTTCTGCTGCCTGCCCCCTGCAAATCCTGTGGGAATGACATCCACTTGAGAGACTGTGACCTTGCCCTCCCCAAGATCTACATCACAGGGCACAATGCCCTCTCCAGAACCAGTGAGTATGGCACCCACTCACCCCATCCTCCTAAGGATGAAGATCACAGGGCACGATGCCCCCTCCAGAACCAGTGGGTAAGAAAGACACCCACTCACCCCATCCTCCCCAGGATGAAGATCACAGGGCACGATGCCCCCTCCAGAACCAGTGGGTAAGACACCCACCAACCCCGACTCCCCAGGATCAAGCACAGGGCATGTTGCCCCCTCCAGAACCGGTGGGCAAGACACCCACTTGAGAGACTGTGGCCTTGCACTCCCAGGACAGAGCAATGGCCATTTTGCCCCCTCCAGAGCATGTGGGCAAGTCTTCCACTTGAAAGACAGTGGCCTTGCACTCCCCAGGACAGAGCAATGGGCATGGTGCCCCCTCCAGGACCATTGGTGTTGTTCCATCTGCCGGCTGAGGTGCCCCCCCATTCCCTGTCCCCCTGAGGTGCCTGCCTATTTTCCAACTGATGTCCCTGCAGTGTTCTCTCCGTGTTGGTGCAGGAGACAAGTGGGGCCTTGGACTTTGTCATGTGGCCCTGTGGCCCACGCACATTGAGGACTGGGCAGTGTCCCTTGAATTGTATAAAAGTATAGACTTTTAGATTGGATGTGCGTATTTCTACTGTATTTATATTATGACACTCACTTTCATCTATTAGTGTTGTCATTGCATTACTCCTGAGGGGTACGGGGTAAATATGTTTTCTTACTGCATCTGATTGTGTGTATGATGTTGGGGGGGGGGGGGTGTTGTGTATGTTTCACTCTTTTTTTCCTCCCCCCCCTCCCTTGTGTGCTAGGCGGCTGTACTCACCGTGGTTGTCTTCGCCGTCATTGGTGTTCGTGGTGGAGCAGGATGTAAAAAATCATCAGAAATATTTGCAGCTCGGGCTCCATGGCGGCGTTGTTGTTGCCTGTGTCTCCAATGATGAGTCCTTTCACTTCTGTGCAGTGTTTCCAACAGGCTTTTGATGTCGTTGGTACTGCCCCGGAAAAGGTGGCAGCTTGGCATGTCATAATATGGGGGCGGAACATTGACTTTGGCTTGGCTGTAGGCGGCTACCGCTGTGGTGGCTGTTGTTTCCGCCCTGGCGGTTGGTGTGGTAAAGTGGCTGTCTATCTGAGCTCTTTCCGCCATAGTCATAGTTCGTGGTAATTACCTCCAGTCTGTTGCCGGTATTACTGCCACTTTATCACCGACCGCCAGGGCTGTAATGAGGGCCTTAGTGTAGCAGTTTATAATCATGCCAGTTTCCACCACTGTGATTAACAACATGTGGCAGTCCTTCTTTCATTTCTTTGTAGCACGTTATTTTATCGTTTTCTTCCCTCGTGCAGCCGAAATCGGTTGCTAGGGCACTACAGTACACTTCGAAGGTTACTTTATTTTGGAAGGTATTATTTAATCATGTTTTTTACAATTTGTTCAGCTGGCATTTTGGAGCAGTAACTTCCTTTTTTATATTTTTAGCTTATCAAGGCTTATGAAGTTTACCCAGGGAAGGATTGATTATACTTTAACTTTCGAGATCCAACGCACCTCTATATATAAGTGACAACTACTGACAGATACATATTGCTTCATTAAAACTTTATAACGGGAAAGCTGCAATATCGGTAGCTACATTGTGAGTGTATTTATTTATCATCAATATCTACTCCTGTGCAAATTACATGCAACTTATACTCTTCCTCTAAGAGAAGACCCCAACCCAAGAAACACATTAACCACCTGAAATTACCAAGGGCACTAACTGTATGAAAGTCAACTGTCTCACGTTCAACACTGACAAGGCAGAAGTAGTGATGCTTGTCAAGATAACCTCACCATGGGACTACAAGTGGTGGGTGGCTGTACCCGAACCCACACCCGGCACCTACATTAGAAACCTCAGACTCACCATCGACAGCAAATTGGACATGACATAAAACCGTCACTTACATCTTAGTCACTAGCATGTTAGGCTATGGGAACACCCTCTACCCTGGGACGGCCAAGCAACTCATCCTCAACCTTCCACACAAAATGCACATCAGACAACACCCTAGGTATCTCCACTGGCTCCCAATACATAAATGCACTTATTTCAAAATACTCACAATCACTATTAAAGCACTAGATAATTAAGACCCTACCCACCTGAATAGTCACCTTTCCTTCTACCAACCACCCAGGCACCTCTGCTCCACAGGAATCCCACTCACATATATCTCAGGTATCTACAGAACCAGATCATGAGATGGGCATTCTCTTCCATCGCTCCTAAAGCATGGAACGGCCACCCACTTCACTTTAGAGCCTCCTCCTCTCTTCTTGAGTTTCACAAGAAGTTGATGACCTGGCTTTCATTTAACCAACCCGCTACAGGCAGGGCACGGCAGACACACCTGTTCTGTGCCAGGATACCTTTTTGGGTGATAGTGTGCTTTACAAATACATATACAATTATGTTGTTTTTAAATGGTTTCCAACACGTGCTCATTATTTTTCTTGCATTCCATTCTTTGGCGGGTGGGATCTTGGTGTACAGAGTTTGATTTAGAAAAGTTACAAATGGCCACTGATATATGATGTTGGCCCACTGTACACTAGAGAATAAGCTTCTGTGTGAAATATAAAAAGCAGTCTCTAGGTTTATATCAGCTAACACCTGAAAATATATCTGTACCAAAGTTTGCTTATAAAATATTATTCATCAAAATGTCAGACACAAGTCTGAGAAACCATATAATCTTTTGCCCTTGCAGATTATAAATAAGGAGCCCTCTAAGTACACAACATCAGTGCATACACATTGGTATTTTACAACAATTATTATTTACTATATAGTAGTCAAATTATGTGAAATTTCCATCATAATGAGGAATGCCTCAGCAATTAAAGGCAGTATATGAGTGAATACTAATATACCCCAAACATTGTTATGACAGTGTAAGAGTGAATACAAAATATACCCCAAACGTTGATGATCAAACATCCTAATCATCACCGCTTCATGTTATTATTGTCACAGCAGGTTCTGGTCTTGGGTTTACCAAGTGTGCCCTTATTGCATAAAGAGGACTAAAGTCAAGGTCCTGGATATAGTGACTAAAGCAGTGTTGACAACATACCTTTGCTTAGAAAAGATCAGTAGTGTCACCAGACCTTTGTATTTGTGATACTTTGAGTGTGTCCTACTGTCCGACTTGTGCATAATGTCTCTATTATGTGTGTTTAAAACCCTGTATGCACAGTACACATGTAACACATATTATGATGCTGCTGTGTGTGATTGAGCACGGGTAACAGAGACCAGTAAGATCCATCCTGGATGCCATGGCCAGGCAGAGTAAATTGGTGAGTATGTACTGTGCCACTAGACATTGAGCATGTATTGTCTACATTCTGTAGCTGGCGGGAGGAGAAACAACCACTTAAATGAGGAGGATTTAGACAAGGTTGACTTTAGAAATTCCATGAGGCTTTTTGTTAGCAAGGAGCTGCTGATTAATCTTCCTAGTCTTCCCATGGTATAGATGGTAGGTTTGAGGGGTGGAACTGCAGTTTCTGTTGTGTGAGGTTGGAAGTTTCTAGGAAAGGCCTGACCTTTTGTCTTTCCATGGTAATTCATGTATTTGTGCTGATGACAACCAGGTGTAGAAGCCTCACACCACATTGTGGCTGAGTTCTGGGTGTTCTAGGTGGAAGACAGCTCAGTGCGACCTGCTGTAAGAAACACCATTCTACACAAAGGCTGTGTCTGTGGAGCAGTTTGAGGAGGACACCTGGAAGAAGAACCGCCCAAAACCTAGTATAGTTTGAGACAGTGGATCCATATCCCCTCTTAGAAGCTACATATAAAAGTGGGGCCCAAGCCAGACCATTTTGTTCTATCTCCAACTGTGAAAGGAGTGTTCTGCCGACTATGTAAAGGTCTGCTGTGCAGTCCAAGCTGGTGTTTGCCTACAACCAGTCTGCTAGTGGAGAGGGGTAATCCATACTATCTGCTGGGAGTAGCTATGGATCTGCTTAAGCACCTCAAAGGCTATCCCCCGGCTGGCTGAGAGAGGGACTGGTTCTGTCGGGCTCTGCAAGAGGAGAGACTGTCCTGGCTGAGACACCAATTATGCCCTGGTGCCTGCGGGGCTTCCAGAGATGGCTGAATACGAGCTGGGAGGGAACAAGGACCTCTTTGGTCGCTCACCACGGAACCTGCAGCAGACTTGTAGAGGAGCTACCCGAGCAGCTTAGAAGGATCCAAAGGGAGTAAGATTGAAATAAGTGTGCATTTGACTGTGAGTTAACGAAAAAGGATGCACCTGCACTTGGTTTACATTTTATCTGTTTTCCCAAAAGGGGGGCCCCGTTAGAAAATAATTAGGGGGGAAGCAGTTGTAGTCCCTAAAAGACAAGCTGCATTTAGGAACACTTTTCTACAGCATGTTATAAAAAGCTGGCCACCTTTTATCTTCTAAACAGCAAATGCTGTTCTAAACTGATCAACAGTTGCACACTTGCGGGCCAGTGCCATTGTTGTGCAGACACCCAAAAGAGGGGATGAGCTATTTCAAGCTGACTATACATGATGATTTCTTTCCTTGAAAACTCAGGAAATTATTTTGTTTATATTTTGCATTTTTAGCTTCTTATTTTGTGTTAGAAGAAGCTGGATTTAGACCTACCATTTCAACTGCTAAGCAAGAGTTTTTATTATCTGCAGTACTTTTAAATATGTCCTTCTTAAGGGCTCCTAATTTCTGTGTCTTATAACATTGAAAACTACTTAATTGAGGTGAACTTTGTGCATAATATTCAAATAAATTAAATAGGCTCTTCACATTGTATTGACCCATGATAAAGTCCAGCCCTCCCCTACCAATGGGGTCTTTTGTCTTTCTCAGTCCGTTTGAGGTGGTGTGTGAACAAAAATTCATCAGATCACACAAACGTGGCACCATCTGTAGCTCTGCTTCATGTTTTTTATCGCTAGGCAAGTCATATTTATTATGTCTAGCTAGACAGCACAGCTGTCTCCTAGTGCCTTTTGACACTGCTCTTCTCCAAAGTATGGATACAGTGTCCTCTCACCAAATCCTATAGGCTGCTTGGTGTGTCCTTTCGCTTCATTTGGAGCGCTTCCATTGCAGTATATGAGGGACTATTTTACATCCCTAAAATACAAAAAGTCATCACACTTTTGCCACATTCAATTCTTCATCTTTTGCATCCATTCTGCACAGAAAGCAATCCTTTTCTTGTAATTCATTTCCACTGCCTCAGGCATTTTGCAATGTCTTCATCAAAGCAGGAGTGTGAACATGCCCTTAAGAAGACAGCACTGTTTATTTGGTTCTTTATAAAGGCCTGACACCACAACGGTACCCCAAAGTTTTAACAGACCAATGACAAAAGCTGCTATTTCACAAGATTTCAGACATCCATCACTCAGCACAAATTCTGAGTACTCTTACTCTGCTGCACTCCCAAACGTCTCCAAATGCCAGGCAACTGTTTTTTAGAAGGCTTCCATCCAGCACCTCCAGTCTCAGAGCTGCCAGCTTTAGCAAGTTTCCTCAACTATCCTCTTCACTCACTATCCCGTAGTGTTTGTCACCACTACTCCTGGACCTATCAGCAGCCTTTGACACGGTCTGCCACCGCACCCTATCAGCACGCCTCCATGACTCCGGTATCCAAGAGAAGGCCCTGGCCTGGACCACATCCTTCCTCTCCGGCAGAACCCAGAGCGTCCGCCTCCCACCCTTCCGCTCTAAAACCACTGAGATCATCTGCGGCATCCCACAGGGATCCTCCCTCAGCCCGACACTGTTCAATTTCTACATGGCCCCCCTCGCCCACGTCACACGACAACACAACCTCAACATCATCTACGCCGACGACACCCAGCTGATCATATCCCTCACCGAAGATCCCCACACCACCAAAGCTAACCTCCACCGAGGAATGAAGGCCGTAGCGGACTGGATGAAGGACAGCAGACTGAAGCTGAACTCAGACAAGACGGAGGTCCTCATTCTCGGACCCACCCCATCAGCCTGGGACGACTCTTGGTGGCCCACGTCACTAGGCACAGCAACGGAACCCACGGACCACGCACGCAACCTGGGGGTCATCCTCGACTCCACTCTCTCCATGACCAGGCAAGTCAACGCCGTCTCCGCGTCCTGCTTCAACACCCTCCGTATGCTCCGCAGGATCTTCAAATGGATCCCCCTCGACATGAGAAAAACTGTTACCCAGGCCCTCATCACCAACAGACTCGACTACGGGAACGCCCTCTACTCAGGAATTACAAACAAGCTCCTGAGACGACTCCAACGCATCCAGATCGCCTCGGCCTGACTCATCCTCGATGTCCCCCGCTGCAGCGACATCACACTCCACCTGAGAGGCCTGCACTGGCTCCCCGTCAACAAAAGGATCACCTTCAAGCTCCTGATCCACGCACACAAAGCACTGCACAACACCGGAGCCACCTACCTCAACAACCGACTCAGCTTCCACACCCCCACCCGAAGCCTCCGCTCAGCCAACCTCGCCCTCGCCACAGTCCCCCGCATCCGAAAAACCACCGGCGGCGGCAGTTCCTTCTCCTACCTCGCCGCCAAGACCTGGAACACTCTCCCCACCATCCTACGACAGACCCAGGACCTGCTGGCCTTCAGAAGACGCCTCAAGACCTGGCTCTTCGACCAGTAGCACCCCACCTCCCCAGCGCCTTGAGACCCTTGCGGGTATGTAGCGCGCTTTACAAATGTAGTGATTGATTGATTGACTACTGTCCAGCACTCACTTTCTTTCTCTGCAGGTGTCCTGGGGAATTTCTGCAGGTGTGAAATCAATTAATCAATCAATCAAGGATTCATAAAGTGTGGCAAATCACTTTTGAGGGTCTCAAGACACCGAGAAAGCAAGGAGAAGACAGGAGCAAAATCGATGCAGCAGCACGGGCAGAGCTGGGCCTGGGGCCAGCTCAATGGGGTCGGCCTGCGGCCTCCATTAAGTAGATTCTGGGAGGAGGAGTGGCACTGGAATGGAGTGGGCGGGGGTAGGCAGAAGGCAGGAAATAATGGGCGGGATCCGGGAGCGTCAAGGGAAAAGCAAGGCGAAACATTAAAAATGAGGGAAAAGCAAGGAGAAGGCACACAAAAAATGACAGACAAGGCAAGGAGAAAGCAGTGAGAATGAAGGAAAAACAAGGCAAAAGCATACAAAAACGGGGAAAAAGCAAGGAGAAGGTACATAAAAACGAGAGAAAAGCAAGGAGAAGCCACTCAAAAATGGGGGAAAAGCAAGGAAGAAGCAGTAAGAAGGGGGGGGGAAGCAAGGAGAAGGCACACAGAAAACAGCAGAAGCAGCAAGGAGAAGGCACTGAAAAGGGCAAGGAGATTGCACACAAAAATCAGAAGACAAAGCAAGGAAAAGAAGTACAAATGAGGGAAAATCAAGGTGAATGCAGACAAAAAGGGGGGGGAGCAAGGAGAAAGCAGTGAGAACAAGAAAAAAGCAAAGAGAAGACACTAAAAGAGCAGGGGATAAAGCAGAGAGAGGACAAGAGAAAGAGCGATGCAACAGCTTGGGGAATGCTGGGCCTGGGAATGGTCCAGCTCCCCCTTGACTACTCTCCTACTTGACCAGCTGTAACTCGTCTTCTGGGATTTCAGTCAGCAGAGAAATGCATTTGCATATGCAAGCACATTTGTTTACAAAACATTGGGGGTGATTCTGACCCCGGCGGGCCAGGGTTGGCGGGAGCACCGCCAACAGGCTGGCGGTGCCCCGCAGGGCATTCTGACCGCTTCGGTTTGGCCGCGGTCAGAAGAGGAAAACCGGCGGTCTCCCGCCGGTTTTCCGCTGCCCAAAAGAATCCGCCATGGCGGCGCAGCGCATACCGCCATCCTGTTCCTGGTGGTTCTCCCGCCAGGAACAGGATGGCGGTATGGGGTGTCGTGGGGCCCCTGGGGGCCCCTGCAGTGCCCATGCCAATGGCATGGGTATTGCAGGGGCACCCGTAAGAGGGCCCCACAAAGAATTTCAGTGTCTGCTATGCAGACACTGAAATTCGCGACGGGTGCAACTGCACCCGTCGCACCTTCCCACTCCGCCGGCTCCATTCTGAGCCGGCGTCCTCGTGGGAAGGTTGTTTTCCACTGGGCTGGCGGGCGGCCTTTTGGCGGTCGCCCGCCAGCCCAGTGGAAAACCCAGAATCACCGCAGCGGTCTCACGACCGCGGTGCGGTATTCTGGAGGGGGGAACTCTGGCGGGCGGCGGAGTTAGAATCACCCCCATTGTCTTTTGAAAATAGCACAGATTGGAAGTCTAGCAACCCTACCACATTTTTTCTGTAATCAAGCCTTTGGGATTGCTTGTCACTTTGACGATTTACCTACATTGGTATTGGGCGCGGTTGCAGTTGTTTTTGTTGTTGCAGCAATTGAAAGTTACTCTGAGTTTCATGTACCCCGTCACAGACAGACGCATGCGGGTGTTGCAGGCGGCAACAGGGAGGTTCAGGCATGACTGGTAATAGGTGGGGAAATCCTTGTCCGCTGTTAAGATAAGCAAACAGGAGAAGAGGAAAATGGGAGTTAGTGTCAGGATTAGAGTGATTAACTGCATCCATGATAGCAAATTGGGGAGAGGATACTCAGCTACAATGGTTGTTCTTTAGTGTTTTGAGTGGAGCTTACTGCTAATAGAGGTACCCCAACCCGCCCTCCACACAATAATGAACAGAAACATTTGCAGCATGTTACTTTCTATGATGAGTGAGTGAGTGCTGACATGCAGGGGGTATTTACTGAGGTTATGTGTGGGTGCATGCATGGTTCAAAGGGATGCCAAGCGTTGCATTGGTTTACTTACAATTACAAAAGCCTGCGGGCGCACTGGAAAACTGCAGCGCCATGCATGTGCCCACGCAACCTTTAGCAAAGAACTTGCCATTATTTTTGGACCCCCACTGAACCAGTACATGAAGCCAGGGAACCCCAGCTAAGAAAGTCTTCTGTCTGAAACTCAAAACAGCTACACATCAAGCAAATACACAAAATATGACATTAAAGTCAAAAACAAAATGAAAGAGGAAGCAATATGATAACCTTTAACACATTGCTTTGTCTCTTTCCTCCTAATGCATCCCTCCTTTTGTTAGCTCATACTAAAGCTGTTTCAATTGAGGCCACCAGCGGTCTGTATTAGGGGCATATTTAACAAACATTCACGCAGCTCTGCAAGTCACTGTGCTGCACTGCGTGACAGGGAAAGGACAGGAATGCTTGTACTTAACACTGGGTGGTGCATTCCAGTCTTTTGCCTGAGCCAGTGCACAATGAGCTGCCTAGCGCCAACAGGCACCTTTGCACCATGGTGGAAGGGTGCCCGTGTTGCATGCAGGATTGTTTTTGTAGGAAGGGGCACCTTCAGTGTTTCCACTGTGAGTCTTTCTCTTTCTCACTACCGTACAGCTAGCAAAGCCACACAGTAGTATGAAAGAGAAAGACTCGCAGTGTAAACTAATCAAACTTGATGGGTTTTACAATTTACTATCCTCACATTGCAAAAACCTAACAAATCTGATTTATTTGCACTGCTATTCTTTCTCTTTCATACTACTGCATGGCTCCATTGTAAAGCCATGTTATGTTTAGAAGGGAGCCATGGGGACATTAGTACGAAAAAGAAAGAATTCCAGTGCAAATAAATCAAACTTGTTAGGTTGTGAAATAGCATGTTGTAAATTGTAAAACCCATCAAGTCAGTGCTTAATTTGTAAATAAAAACGTGCCAGTGCTGAAAGCTCTCCTCTGAAATATGCGGCTACTGTAATTAAATGAGCAAACACAGAATACTGATGCAGCGTAATCCTAAAGCCTTCTTGGGCCTCTTTAATCCATTTACAGCCTCTCCCTGCCCCTTCAGCTCACTCTTGCAGCTTTCTGATTTCTCCCAATGTGGAGCTCTTGTCTCCTTCTCATCCTTTGTCTTTCCCATATGTGTCTTTTGATCGCAGTAAATGCCTGATGCAGAAAACTAAGTGCATGGCTGTCAAAAATAAGTGCTGGTGCCCTCCACCAGAAACCACGGACTCATATTAAGCACTGCTTCCACTGCGAGTATTTCTCTTTCATACTACCGTACAGCTAACGAAGCCGCACGGTAGTATGAAGGAGAACAATACAGGTTTTACAATTTACATCCTAACACTGCAAAACCCTGACAAGTTTGATTTACTTGCATTGCAATTCTTTCTCTTTCAAACTACCATACTGCTCAGTTCTAAAGACGTTACGTTTAGAACGAAGCTGTAGGGTAGTATGAAAAATAAAGAATCACAGTGCAAATAAATCAAATTTGTTAGGTTTTTGTAATGTGCATTTGTGGCCCTGAGTAACCCATGTGGGAATGCCATGTGGGGGAGTTATGGAAGACACCCCTGTCTCAGAAGCCCTTTATTCGCTTAATCCCAATTATTTTCAGGGAGAAAAATAGTGCTTCTGAGGCCTGGCTTACACCCCCTCACCTGTAAAAAAAAAAGTGACATAACCGGGAGCCACCGCCAATGGCCAGTAAGTCAAGGGAGCCGCAGACCGAAAAAGTTTGGGAACCACTGCGGTAAATAGATTCTTGATACAGCGTCATCTGCCTGGGGCTGCATTGAGTCAGTGTGCTTGCGGTGCTGTGGCAGTCTCCCTAACAAAGGGTCTGCAGGGCCCAGCGCTGCCTGTCAATGCTCCGAATCAACAAGAGGCGTCTCTAGGCTGCAGCAGACACAGCCTGAGGAAGGTGTCCGATCCGTCTCCAAACAAAATGCACGTTTAGAGCCCAAGCAGGTGGTCAGGCACAGTCTGCTGCGAACAAAAAGGCACCCGATCGCTCTCAAAGTGCACATTTTGAGCAGAGCGCAAGTGGGTGGTCAGACACAATTGGCAGAGAGCCAAAGTTCAGTTGCTGGACTCACTATGATCGGAGTCCCACGTCAGTGGTGAAGACATCGGGCACATGCATGCTTTAGCACATGCAGAGTATCTGTTTACAGCATAGCTGCTCATCATTTTGATCGAAGGCTGAGAAGGCAGCATTGCTTAGCACTCTCAACTCACCCTAACTTACAAATACCCACACACTGTGATGTGTCAGCATTCTTGCTGCTATGCGGATAATCCGTACCAGAGCAGGTTCTGTTATGACATGTGAGCCAGGAGAGAGGTGTTGCTTCGTGCCAGGCAGCCTGTGCTGTGTTTTTATTACTGTTTGCTTTCAGCCTCAAGCCTGGATCACGGCCCTTTTGATCCAGCCTTGAAGATAAAAACAAATACAGGAGAGTTTGAAGTGTGCAGGCTTTCGGCACGCACATCCTCAACTCATGTATTTTGGAATACTTCCATATGTACCAGTGAAGTCATTATTGCATGTTATACAGCCTTCAAATATATGAGCTCGGGATGGGCGCTGTGCAAATATTGTTGGATGTGGGACATGTGCTGTTTTGCAAAGGAATAGCCACTGATAAGAAAAAACATATTTTAAAAAATATTTTACTTTTTAAGTAGAATGTGAGAATAATATAAAGTGGAGAATTTCTCGCACTGTGCATGCCTGGTATTTTTCAGGACACATAACTCCACTCTACCTATTTATTTGGGATCTGCTGATATCAGGGGCTGTTGTAGGACTTTAGTTGTGGTAACAAGATTGCTAGATTTCGGGCAGCAGCACCACCAAGTATGGGGGACTGAGTCTGATCCCACACCGTGTGACAGCTGCCAGCCTAAGCCTTCCGGCTAACTAGCAGCACCTCACCAGTACCAGAGGTAAAGATGATTTGTTGTAGTCTATCACATGACACTCAGGCCCATATCTAACAGAAAATGACGGACCGCAATGCTGCGCCAAAATTGGCAGTGCCGCGCTCCGTCATTTTAACAACGCAGGGATGCGCTGTATTTAATTGAACATGGCGCACCCCTGTGTTGTCCCCCGCGCTGGCGCTAAATTGAGCTGCCTAGCGCCAACGCAGGCATCCGTGCAAGGATGTCTGCGTTGAGGGGTTTGATTGTTTTATGTGTGGGAAGGCGTTCCTTCCTGCACATAAACAATCATTAATGGCGATTTGGCATTCTGCAGCACAAAGAAGTGCAAAAGCGTCATTTTGAAATTAATGTTTATGTGCAGGAAGGGACATATAAACAATCATGTCTGGAATTTTGCTCTTTCTATGCATGCTGCAGAATGCAGCACGCATGGAAAAAGCAAAAAAAAAGAGAAGGAATAAAAGTATTCCTCCTCGTTGTGCCTTGCTTACGTTACCCAAGGCGATAAATGTTGGTGCTGCCTCAGGTTTACGAAATCTCGTAAATCTGAGGCAGCATCAACATGCAATAAGTGTTTGTAGGAAAGTACCATCTTTCTTGGGATGTTACCCCCAATTTTACATGTATGTCAGCATGTTTTTGCCTGTCTGACTGGGATCCTGCTAGCCAGGACCTCATTGCTCACAGTTTGTGGCGTACATGTGTATGCCTGTGTAGTGCCTAACTGTGTCACTGAGGCACTGCTAACCAGAACCTCAGTGTTCATGCTCTCTCTGCCTTTAAATTTGTCACTATAGGCTAGTGACTACATTAAGCAATTCCAATTGGCATACTGGACCACCCTTATAAGTCCCTAATGTATGGTACCTGGGTACCCAGGGCATTGATTGAGATCAATATGGGCTGCAGCATTTCTTTTGCCACCCATAGGGAACTCAGACAAACCCTTACACAGGATTACCATTGTAACCTGAGTGAAATAACGCACATGTTATTTCACAGCCATTTTCACTGCACTTAAGTAACTTATAAGTCACCTATATGTCTAACCTTCACTTGCTGAAAGTTAGGTGCAAAGTTACTAAGTGTGAGGGCACCCTTGCACTAGCAAAGGTGCCCCCACATAGTTCAGGGCCATTTCCCCAGACTTTGTAAGTGCGGGGACACCATTACACACATGCACTACATATAGGTCAATACCTATATGTAGCTTCACAATGGTAACTCCGAATATGGCCATGTAACATGTCTAAGATCATGGAATTGTCCCCCCATACCAAATATGGTATTGAGGAGAGAATTCCATGCATCCTGGCGGCTCCACTATGGACCCTCAGTACTGCCAAACCAGCTCTCTGAGGCTTGCACTGCAGCTACAGCTGCTGTCGCCTCACACACAGGGTTCTGCCCTCCTGGGGTCTGGGCAGCCCAGTACCAGGAAGGCAAAACAAAACATTTCCTCTGAGAGCAGGGTGTTACACCCTCTCCCTTTGAAAATAGGTGTTACAGGCTGGGAAGGGTAGCCTCCCCCAGCCTCTGGAAATGTTTTGAAGGGCACAGATGGTGCCCTCCTTGCATAAGCCAGTCTACACTGGTTTAGGGAACCCCAGTCCCTGCTTTGGCGTGAAACTGGACAAAGGAAAGGGGAGTGACAACTCCCCTGTCCATCACCACCCCAGGGGTGGTGCCCAGAGCTCCTCCAGTGTGTCTCAGAACTCTGCCATCTTGTTTTCAGAGGTGTGGGGACACTCTGGAGGCCTCTGAGTGGCCAGTGCCAACAGGTGATATCAGAGACCCTTCCTGATTCAGATTACGACTTCCAAGAATCCACCAGGACTCCTCTGCACTTCTCTCTTCAACTTCTGCCAAGGATCGACCGCTGACTGCTCCAGGACGCCTCCAAAACTGCAACAAAGTAGCCAGAAGACTACCAGCGACATTGTAGCGTCTAATCCTGCCGGCTTTCTTGACTGTTTCCTGGTTCCTCTAGGGGCTGCCTGCCTTCACCCTGCACTGGAAGCCATAAAGAAATTTCCTGTGGGTTGACAGAATCTTCCCCCTGCTCCAGCAGGCACCAAACTACAGCCTCACTGGTACTCTGGGTCCCCTCTCATCCTGACAAGCGTGGTCCCTGGAACACAGATGGTAGACCCAAGTGACCCCGACTGTCCAGTGGTCCAACTGTCCGAATTTGGAGGAGGTAAGTAATGCTGTGCACCGTGTGATCTGCAGCTACAAGGGCTTCTATGCACATTTCCAATAAATCCTGCAAGCACAGCTGACTCTACATCCCCAGCACTCTGTACTGCGATGCACAGCCCCCTGAGTTGACCTCCAGTGTTGTGGGACCTCTCTTTGCAGTGTTGAGATGACCGCCATGTTCAGTCTTCTTGAACCCGTGTTCAAGGACTCCTGCGGGTGCTTCCTTCCTTTCAGTGGGCTCTCTTCATTGCTAAGAGCCACCCTCTATCTCCACTCCTGAGTGGCAACATCCTGATCCTTCCTGGGCCCAGGCAGCACCCTTTTTCTTCAATCGCAACTCTTGCAGGCAGCAAGGCTTGTTTGCGGTATTTTTCCAAGGAAACAACTCTGCATCCTCCGGCACGGCGTGGGACATCTTCTGCAAAAAGCAGAACCTCCTACCTCCTTTCGTTGGGTCAAAACCAGCATCTTCTTCTAACCGGAGGCAGTCATTTTGCACCTTCATCCGGGGTTTAATGGGCTCTTGCCCCCCCTGGACACTCAGGAAACTCTTGGACTTGGTCCCCTTCCTTTACAGGTCTTCAGGTCCAGGACTCTGTCTTCAGTGCTTTGCAGTCTGTTGTGGTCCTTGCAAAATCCTTTATCACGACTTTAGTGTGTTTTGGGGGAAATAGTAGTACTTTACTCCTGCTTTCCTAGATCCTGGGGTGGAGTCTCCTTTACACCCTTGGTGTTTTCTCACACTCCCAGTGACCCTCTACACACTACACTTGCCTAGTGGTGCATTCGTGGTTCGCATTCCACTTACTTACTTTATGGTTTGTGTTGCCCCTAGGCCTATTGCATCTATTGTGTTTTACAGTGTTTGCACTACTTTCTGACTGTTTTACTTACTTGATTTGGTGAGTTGTGTATATTTTGTGTATATTATTTACTTCCTAAGGGGAGTATATCCTCTGAGATATTTTTTGCCACATTGTCACTAAAATAAAGTACCTTTATTTTTAGTAACTATGAGTTTTGTCTTTCTTATGATATAGTACCTATATGATATTAGTGGTATTGCATGAGTTTTGCATGTCTCCTAGTTCAGCTTTGGCTGCTCTGCTATAGCTACCTCTATCAGCCTAAGCTGCTAGAAGACTACTACACTCTACTAATAAGGGATAACTGGACCTGGTATAAGGTGTAAGTACCATTAGTACCCACTACAAACCTTTCCAGCCTCCTATAGTGTTGCTGTGGCATGCCCACAGCAGCACCCATTGCATGCCCCTTCCACGCAAAGGGCTGTGTGTGAAAGGGCCATATTTACAAGGTGGCATTAAGCCACAAAAAGTGGCTTAACGCCACCTTGAAATATGGCGCAGGGTATAGCGTCACTAGAGCATCACTAAAAGTAACACTCCGGTGGCGACTAACAGCTCTTAAATATGCCCCTCAGTCTCCTTAGGGAAGTCGTGGTAGAACAGATCATACCCCTTTCTCCCAGTTATACAAGTATCATACATGCAGAGACAAGCAGAAGCTGGATCTTGGTTCAATAGGTTTTATTGAAGCCACTGCATTCTGTGTAAAAAGATAAGAATAGTGATTATGATGATAATGAAACACAACAAGATTACAGCAGTGACCAGGGAAGTGAAACATAGGAAGAGTTCCACCATATTGTCACCTAATATCCGTACCTACACAACTAAGTTTCTAAATGAGAAATGCCACCTTAAACACAGACTAGGTGTGCCTACACCATTCAAAGAATGCAATCATGCCTTGGTGTGAGGTTATTTGACGGCACATTTATATTAGCTTGGGTCTGAGGCCTGTCTTCTCACCTAGTCACTTATCATTTTATTCCTCTTATTATTTTAGCAGGGCTTCATTTTATTGTCAATGTGTTATTAGTTTTATCATTTACCCTTCCATGCAGAACTTTTTCATTTCTCTGCACAATTTTTTAACCTGTGCTCACTCCAAGGCTACACACAATATTTTACTGGGTATTGATGGTCCAGAGAGTGCAATGTCTACCTTACACAGAAAAGATACATTATCACATCAAGGCAGTTCTCAGAACAACATATTTTATTACAAAACAACATGTTGCCCAAATTAAGGCAGTGGGAACATTCCAGCCAGCCTGCCATCTCATGCTGCACGTCTTTGTAGTTTCTGCTGTTCTCTCCCTCTACTTGGGAGGACTCCCAACAGACTAACAGACCTCTTCTTCACCCCTGAACAGAGGAATGTGAATTTAGCTTTCTTCTCAGGACTAGATAGGCAGATTAGGGCTGCCACTGCTATTTGCTCTCATTCTGCAGCACACATATAAAAAGGAAAAAGCCATTAATTATTTTTGTACAGGAAGGTGTCCCTTCCTGCGCAGAAACAATCTTGTCTGCAATGCAGACATCCTTGCATCATGGTGCCTGCGTCAGCGCTAGGCAGACAATTGTGCACCAGCGCAGTGGGAAAGGACAGAAAGGCAATGTATCTTGAATACGGTGCATTTCTGCCCTTTCTCTGTTGCACAGGGCAGCACAGCAGGATGACTAGCTGTGCTGCCATGCACCACAGGGCTTGTAAATAGGCCCCTTAGTATATGAGGGGCTCTTGGAGGAATATTTATTTGGATTTTATTAATCTTATTCGCCCTATAGTAGATTTGACAATTTCTTTATGGTTCTCCATACTGGCACAGATGAACTCTCGCCATGGCTGGATGTAGTGTTCATGAAAGAGATAACTTCTTTGAGCACAAATGGTGATTAGAATAAATTATTTTTAAGTAAAGGCTTTTCGATACATTTATTGACTGACAATTTTATGCCGTTGATGTTTGTAGAGATGGAAACATGGGTGAAGTATATTAGGCATGCCTCTACAACCCCCAAACCATTGGCATGATTGAAAGAGCAAGTAGTCTGATGAAAGATGCAAATTAGTTTGCTTTCATCAGTAAAATAAATGTACATGGCTTTTGCAGACATGGTATGGCCCTTTCTCACACCCAGAAGGGCATCTCTCAGACTGATGAGAGAGACTCCTTGACTAAATTTATTCCAGAGTGAATGTATGGTGTTTGATGGAGGGATTGAGGAGATAGGATGTGTAGATGAATTTGATTGTGAAAAAGTTCTGAAAGATATTTCGTGAAGGTGAGCGTGTAGAGCTTGGCCTATTTAAGGAAATGGAAATAAAGTGCAAACAGTCTAAGGTAATTATGTTGAGTTAGAAGATGGACGATGATTGAGATGGAGGGGAGTAGCCATGTATCAAAGTAGTAAAATTTGTGATGAGAGTGAAACAGATGTAGTGGTGTGATATTGATGACCAATTAGGAGGGAAAGAATGATTTGAGGAAAAAGAGGGCCAAAGTCGAGGTAAGAATGAGAACGATGGGATGATGTTGTGTGGTGAGAGTGTCATATTGGGAAGGGGCAAAAGAGCAGCAGGAGAAGAGCTACTGGTGGTCTCAGAACTACATAACGCCACATCACCAAAAAATTAGGGCCTCATTTATGAGGCCTTAGCCGCACGCTGCACCACCAGATCATTATATTTTTTTATTCTCTGGTGGTGCAGTGTGCCAGCCCATATCTACAAGGCCACGCAATGCAACTTTGAGTGGCTCTTTATGGCTTTGTAAATATGGATCCCTTTCAAGCATAACACTGCATTAAAGGGGCGTTCCATGGGTGTTGCTTGGGGTGTTTCCACACAACACCCATGGAACCTGAAGGAATGTAGTGCATTCCCAGATTTACAAGTCCGGGGATGAGTCAGATTCCTATGCCACCTCAAGGGTGGCTTAAGAATGACGCAATTGGGAGAAATATCTTTATTCCTTCTAATTGTTTCCACTTTAATGACACATAGAAAGAGGAAAACACCTCTTGTCATTGTTTTTGTACAGGAAGTTGCCCCTTCCTGCACAAAAACAGACATCCATGGAGCAAGGGTGCCTGCATTGATGCTAGGCAGCAATTTGTGCACCAGCGCAGGGGGGAAAGGACAGAAATGCACTGTATCTTGTAGGTATAGCACATTTCTGCCCTTTCCCTGAGGCACAGGGTGGTGCCATCCTCCGCTAAGGGCCTCGTAAATGATGCCCTTAATGCCTCTCTTAGAGCTTGACTGAGTGTGAGCAATGCTGTAAATTGGAAGTGGTTCGGCACTACCAAATTTGAAGTTCCCCCACTCTATTTAAAGGTGAAGGAAGCACTGTGTTTATATCGGTGGAACCTCTGAACGCTCCATTGGTGTAAACCTCAGACCTAGAGGCTCATCCAAGAATGGGCTGTAAGGTCTCAGTGATAGTCATCCCGCTCTGCAGAAGGTGGTCTGACAGTCACTATTTTTCCCTGCTGATTCAGCAAACCCGAATGCAGAAAAAGGCAAGATCATTGAAAGGGGAGTGCCCCAATTATTGAATGCCAACTGTGAGCCAATCATTAAATGGGTAGTGGCCCAAAGCCCAAGATGCTCTACTGTTTCATTCACCAGTGTACCTCTGCTCATCTGCTGCAGTCCTTGTTCTTAAAAGCTGTGATTTGGTGAATTACTGATCCTTCCTGTTCTCAGTCCTCTGAGTCCTGTCATGAAGAAAGACTTAAAGCCAAACGCACCTGCCTGCTAGGGTGCCACAATCCTAAATTTGGTTGAAGTACTGAACGAGAGAGCACAGTGCGTCCCACAACAATGTACTGCACAAGATCCAACTGCCTCACAACTACAGTCTGTAGACAGATCCTTTCCAGCATGTATTCATCCCCTTCACTTGAAAAAGCCAGAATAAAAAAAACAAATACAAAATAATTGTCATGTTGCTACAGCAGATGATTCCAGTCTGGCTACTATGTCTTGCTGGCGAATGCATGCACATTAGCACCTTTTATCATTCAAGGTTTAGGGAAACTGGTCATCCTAGCTTCGTCTCACTTTTTCTTTAAAACATTGGTATAATGTGTGTTCCAGCAATTTATGATTATAGTTTTCTGTTCTTACTTTGGTGTTTGAAAAGAAGAAAATCTGATTTCTTGCTGAGGACATGGGCTCTTTGTAATTTGTGCAGAGGAGCAGGCTGGGCCTGTCATAGTGTGATGACTAGGTGCAGGGGTTCATTTGTCATTGTGTTTCAATGTTAGCAGTGTTTCTGTGTTGCTTATAGATGTCTGCTTTCAGTGTAAAACTCTTGAATGCCATTATTGCTTTAACTTTTAGTAAGGGAAACAAATCAAGGAGTAAGGCGCTTTAGCAGAGAAAATGTGTTTGCGACTCAGGTCTTGCTGAGTGACAGGACTTAAATTAAATAATCAAATGTGTGGCTGTAATTTGAACAAGTCAGCGTTGTTTGCAGCAGGGACTGCATCAGAACAGGACTGAGACATATGCTAAAAAAACAGTGCTGGTGCCTTTTCTATCACATTTCAGAATCTGTGCATGGTGGTGCAAGAGTGACGCAAACCTCAAGAGAGATTTATGAAGCCACACAAGACCACTTTGCGTTACCCTGCGTGGTTTTATAAATCACAAGTAATGTAAACCTTCCCATGCAACATCCATGGATTTTGATGCAATCCTAGATTTACAAGAACTGGTAAACCTGGCGATGCGCAAAAGAGATACGCATCAAAGTTAACTCTTCTTGCATGCAATGCAGGAATCCTTGCACCATGGTGCCAAGGTGCCTGCATTGGCGCTAGGCTGCCAAAAGGGAACCAGCGCAGAGAGAAAAGATAGGAATGCACTGTATTGCCTAAATACGGTGCATTCCTACCCTTTCCATTAGAAGCATGGTGGCGCATCAAGGTGACTTGCTACCCTGCATTGGGTCAAAGTTTCATAAATATGCCCCCAACTGAGTTAAATAGCTCACACTTTGTTGAATTTCAGCAGTTCGAACCTGGCAAAATTTAACAGGACAAACGTGTACAGTATTTACTGCACCCTGCAAATTTTGGTGCAGCCAATCCTCATGTTATTCCCCAAAAATTAGTGGTAGGTGTTATTTATCGCACCAGATAAATTACAAACCTAATGGTATCATTTATCAGGTGTGATGAATAGCATCTTCATTCCGACGAACTCGCAATCAGTGCCATAGCTGTACATTTATAAATTATCTAAAAATACTACAGGAGACAACAAAGAAACAAACCTTGGCCGATATGCCCAAATCCATTTCCCACAGGCACAGAATGAGAAAAACCCTTTCACACATCAGGGCTCTAGTCTTTAGGAGCTCCTCCCTCCTGAAATCAGTAAACTTGAGAGCTCTGCACTTGGATTAGCCATCAGACTGTAGACAGGCGTGCAGTGCCGAAGGCTTCCTGTGCACGTGCACCTGTGATATAAGAATTCAAGATAGAGGCAGAAACCTTGGAGTTCAAGACCCTAAGCTGAGGGACCGACTGAACCAAGTATGATGGCAGAGTCCGATGTGTTTCACATATAACACTGATCGGCAAATAAATAATTCACTTAAAAAAAATACTTTCATGCCTACTGTGAAGTCATGCATTCTAACCTGCAGCTCCAATGAAAACACTTAGGCACATATTTATACTTTTTTAGCGCTGCATTTGCGTAATCTTTTGATGCAAAAGTGGCGCAAACTTGCAAAATACAATTGTATTTTGTAAGTTTGCGCCATTCTTGCGTCAAAAAGCTGCGCAAATGCGGCGCTAAAAAAGTTTAAATATGGGCCTAAGGGCCCAATTTAATAACCTTTTACGCAACGCAGCAAAGCAACCTGCTGAGCTGAACTGTGTGAACGTGAGGGAGCAGAGACGCATCATCTCTACTATACATGGGGCACTTCTGCTCTAGTATAGCGTGCATGCACTTCAGGCAGCCTAGTGCCAATGAAGACAACCTGGCACTATGGTGCAAGGGGTCCCCAGGTTATGGGCAGGATTGTTTTTGTGCAGGAAGGGATCTCTTGCGGCAAGAAACAATCCTTAAAAGCATATCACTCATTCCAGAAATGTTGCAGGATGCAGCACAAATAGACAGAACAAATAACTACTAGGAGAAATGAAGATACATTACGCCATCCTCTGGCACAGACCTAGCATTACAGCCTCTAGGAAATCTGTGTTTGCATCAAAATTGACTGATGGATGCATGGGAACGCTCAGGCTCCACACCTAGAACACTTCCCTGACGCCAAGTAATGCAAGTGCTCCGTGCTGCCTTGTGTTACTTATGTTCTTTACTAACGCCAAGTCACGCTAATTGGTTTGCGCGTGGCCTGGTAAATCCCGAACTACAGTGCGTGTTAGTGCTGCGTTTAAGAGGTTATGCAACCCCACTGCAAAGTGTTAGAAAATCTGGGCCCTCATGTCATATGTTTGGGGTAAGATGTTAATTGCATTTCTGAAGCATAATCCGTGCATGCTTCTCAGTTCATCTCGAAAGCGGTGCTGACTATCTGTGCTGCTTATAGTACTCACAAGCCAAAGCTAAACAAATGCAGTTGAAAAACTTTTATTTGCTACATACGATATTTACTATGACAAATGAATGCCCTCCCTGCCTTTAGTGATAAGATGTTATGAAATGACTCAACTAAACATAGGCACTTCCATTTCCATACGCAGCCCATTTCCATAAGTATTCCAAAATTCTGAGGAAAGTAAATCTACGTGTGTAAATGTGGTGGACAAAGTTGGGAAAATTGGGACTACCCAAAAAGTTACAAGATTGAAAGCCCAAGAGGTCCCCACCTACCCTTGTTCTGTAGACCTGTGCCCCACACCGAAGGTTCAACTGAATTTGAACTAAGATGTGCAAACATACATGTGAATGATGTCACATTAGATATCACCCGGAATGCGTGTTTTTTTCAGTAACCAAGTTATTTGTGTGAAATGTGTGAATTAGTTCCACTATGAAACAGAAGTTAATTCCTAGTACTGTGTTCACTGGCAGAGGGTACGCCTGGCTTGAATGGGTGGAAATAATCTCTTCTTCATACATCCAGGTACAACATAGATTGACTTTATTTGTACTTACATGTTACATACAAGGTTTGGGTACTTAGGTACCACTGAACGTCACCAAGAGCCATTGATGTTTCCAGCTCAGTCTCCAGGTCTTCTCTCGCCCTTCCGACAGGCACCAGTATCAGTGAAAGCGAACGTTCCACACAGACAACACTCAGCCAGGATGGGGGACACACATGATGCTACACTCTGAGAAGGTATGAGGCATCCTATGGAGGTATGCAGAAGGGTTGCTGATGTAACAGCAGACTAGTAATGGTGATCTCAAGAACATACAGTGATACTTACGGAAGGAGTACAGCTCAGAAATAGTTGCACAAGTAGACAACACTATGCCAGGATGGGAGACACACATGATGCTACACTCTGAGAAGGTATGAGGCATCCTATGGAGGTATGCAGAAGGGTTGCTGATTTAACAGCAGACTAGTAAAGGTGATCTCAAGAACATACAGTGATACTTACGGAAGGAGGACAGCTCAGAGATGGTTGCACAAATAGACAACACTCAGCCAGGATGGGAGACACACATGATGCTACACTCTGAGAAGGTATGAGGCATCCTATGGAGGTATGCAGAAGGGTTGCTGATGTAACAGCAGACTAGTAAAGGTGATCTCAAGAACATACAGTGATACTTACGGAAGGAGGACAGCTCAGAGATGGTTGCACAAGTAGACAACACTCAGCCAGGATGGGAGACACACATGATGCTACACTCTGAGAAGGTATGAGGCATCCTATGGCGGTATGCAGAAGGATTGCTGATGTAACAGCAGACTAGTAAAGGTGATCTCAAGAACATACAGTGATACTTACGGAAGGAGGACAGCTCAGAGATGGTTGCACAAGTAGACAACACTCAGCCAGGATGGGAGACACACATGATGCTACACTCTGAGAAGGTATGAGGCATCCTATGGAGGTATGCAGAAGGGTTGCTGATGTAACAGCAGACTAGTAAAGGTGATCTCAAGAACATACAGTGATACTTACGGAAGGAGGACAGCTCAGAGATGGTTGCACAAGTAGACAACACTCAGCCAGGATGGGAGACACACATGATGCTACACTCTGAGAAGGTATGAGGCATCCTATTGAGGTATGCAGAAGGGTTGCTGATGTAACAGCAGACCAGTAATGGTGATCTCAAGAACATACAGTGGTACTTACGGAAGGAGGACAGCTCAGAGATGGTTGCACAAGTAGACAACACTCAGCCAGGATGGGAGACACACATGATGCTACACTCTTGAGAAGGTATAAGGCATCCTATGGCGGTATGCAGAAGGATTGCTGATGTAACAGCAGACTAGTAAAGGTGATCTCAAGAACATACAGTGATACTTACGGAAGGAGGACAGCTCAGAGATGGTTGCACAAGTAGACAACACTCAGCCAGGATGGGAGACACACATGATGCCACACTCTGAGAAGGTATAAGGCATCCTATGGAGGTATGCAGAAGGGTTGCTGATGTAACAGCAGACTAGTAATGGTGATCTCAAGAACATACAGTGGTACTTACGGAAGGAGGACAGCTCGGAGATGGTTGCACAAGTAGAGTTATGGCAGGGAACCGAAGTTGGATTCAAGCAGGTGTACTGATTCCTCCCCAGACACTGGTTGCATCGCAGCCCTCTTCCATCTGGCAACACTGGTGACAAAATTATTGCTTAACGAACATTTGGCAGTTAGGTACAATGTCTACATTATTAAATTCTTTATGTACTAATGCATTCTTCATATTCGTTACTTCGCAATGCAAATCTGTCTCTTTTGCCAAATAAACCTTTCTGTTCCGTTCCCTCAGTGGTCTAAATAGCCAGGCCACAGCAAGTTGTCAAGACACGAAAATGTTGACTTAATAACTTTTTCCTACTGATTTGGGTAATTCTTTGTCCATCAAGAATATCTTTATGAATATTGAGCTCACAGTTCCATTTTGCCTGTATTGGGCCCCACCCTTGATTAAACAGGACACATTCTCAGAAGGCCACACCCTTTTAGGCCAACACTTCTTTTAGAAACCTGAATTTTGCATACGACTAAAAGCACTACACACACATTTACTACAGCTACTGTCAAAACAATCACCCTACGATATTCCTTTCTGTAGGGTACTGAAGTTTTCTGGGGCTTTTTGAATCAATTAGTACATTTCTAATACACATTCTTGAGAAATAGGTGACAAGGCACACATTACAGTGGCAGGGGTGAAACTCAATGCAACAGAACAGGTAATAGAGATCGAGCTCAGGGTACAGTTTAAATGTTAAGGGTACAAGAGAGGTTGGGTTGACGTGTTGAGGGCCAGGACAATGGTAGATGGGTGGAGAACTGGACCATTTTAGGTTCTTATCTGAAAATAAACAGGAGAACTTTCAGTCTCATCTGTATATGAGGTTGCTTATTCCAGTATCTTCTGGCAAACAGTTATAAGGTGTGTCACCTGGACTTCTGTATCCTTTCTTGGTAGCTACAACGCTGTCAGGGTTGTGCTGTGGGTGCCGAGGGTGAAGGCAGATAAAGTGAGAATCTGGTGCAAATATTCTGGGTTAGGGTGTGAATGTCCTTCTAGATTAGAGGGTCTAATTTGGTGACTCTTGCATGGATGGGGAGCCAGTAAAACTCTTGAATATCAGGTGATGAGATAGTATTTTCAATGTCTGGGTAACCGGAGAGCAGCTGAGAGCTGATTAGCGTATGGTTGATGCCTCTCTGTACTGCCCAAGTGAGGATCTCACCGATTGCACTGAAATGGGATACAAGTTTCTGTTAACTGATGAGGCCGAACCAGTTTGAAACCAGTTTGAGGTTGCTTGTGTTCTGATTCAGAAGGGATGTATCCTAGAAGTTTGGGCTGGACTGCTCCTTTTGGACCAAATAAAGGTTGATTTGCATAGGAATGGTCTCTAGTTGTACTTTGAGCAAAATATAAATGATGGAGTGGAAGGTAGAGTAATCAGCATTGGATGAAACAGATTCAAACTTTCCACCCATAACTGTTTTCCTATTTTTGATCACTCAAATGGGCGGACAATAGATCATTTTAAAGGCAGTAACGTTGGAGTCTGGGAGGCCATTCAGCAGGGCTTTGTCCCATCACAGGTTAGCAGAATTGTACTCTGGAATGGAATTTGTGAGCTGGGGTGTATGAGTTGTCTACAAAGAAGAATCATTTGATGTCATATCTGAGCTTCTTATTAACATGATTATTGAAGGATAGGCCTGGATTAATGTAGAATTTAGGGACATAGTGGTGGCGAATAAAGCAGAAATGACCGATCACCTTGGCGATGAGCTATATGTTGTTACCGCTTATATTTGTTAATGGGAATGAATTATGCATTGGAAGGATGGTTCAACTTTAGAATGTCTATGAACATCCACAATTTAACACTATGAATTCAATGTCTTATAGGTCAGAAAGCAGTTTCTAATGACACCTTGTGCTAAATGTTTCTGATACTAGGAGTCTTGTGTTCGGCAACGTCTAGGCTCAAGAACCAGATTGAATGTTATAGAAGTAAGAATGGAGCCCATGGGAAATCTTCATCACAGAGAGAAGGGTTGTTTTGGATGAGTCCATTTAACCATTGTGTTGCTAACATCAATGCTTTGCTTTTATTGTCTGATTCAGCAATTGTATGGGAACAATAATTGAATTCTGCTTTGTGAACGGAAAGTGTGCAAGCAGAATAACCATCTTCAGAGGTTAGTAAGGTTGAGGGAATGTAGTCTGAGGGAAAAGTTGTTCAAGTTTGGTGGTGGTGCCCTTGCTGGTTCTGAAATCTAGACACTAGATTTTGGTTTACCTTTTCTGCTGGAAAGGGTAGTCCGGGTATCATCAAGTCCAATGAATATCAATTGGAAATAACATTGTCTGTTCCATTGAGGTAGAGCGAGCATAAAGGTATGCTGTGGGTAGCCAGGAGGGATGTTTTTAAAGACTTTCTAAGTGAAGTTTGATAGTTTTGGCTGTCCTTTGGTTGGAGGTGTTAAAGTTCTGATGTCACATGACTACCAAAGTTGTGGGTGGGTACAGAAACATTGTACTAGAAGCAATATTAGAAATTATATTGTGTTTTCTAACTATTTTTGTGTGTGCCGGATTTTATTTTCAAATGGATACCACATCACATTGTGGGGATTGTTTGTTTGGTAGTGTTGCCCTTGCTGTGAACCTGTATTGATGCCAACCTTAAGTGATTATATCACTCAAGCATTAGATCTTGGGGCAACACATAATGGGGTGAATGCAGGTTAGGCTGAGAAAGGAGGTGACCTTTGTGCATTCTATTCTATACTTTTTGGTTTGGCGAATTCTTTTAGGTACAATCGTAAAGATGGACATAGCCAATGTTACTGATGAAAGTAGATGAAATAGAGTTGGGGACATCGTCCAGAAAGTTATTACTGTAGTCAGGAGTAGTAACTGAGCTGAAATGTGGTGAAATTAGTGGGACTAGATACTTCAGTGTGTTGGGAGGCTGTCAAATCTGGATGGAGAAAAAGGGGGTGTGGGGAAGTTACTGAGCTGGAGGATTTGTACATGATAGTTAGGCCACTACCTTATTTGCTTAAGTGGCACTGATGGATGAAGCTGTAGCCATCTGGAAAGAGCTCACGTAAGACTTTAAAGTGTTTAAAGTGTTGATTAGCAGACTCTGTTCTGCACGGGTTGTCTACATTGTGTATGGGTTTAGCCTGACGGGCATGGGTCCTAATGTAAGGAATGAAATTGAGAGCCACTAGTTGATTTTCAAATACTGATATAAATGAGGTGCAATGGGACCATCACGTATTTGGACCCTGATGTCACTGCACCTGCTACACTGATAGTAGTTACACCACTGAGTATGGGTTACTCATTCTACCTGTCATTCCTTCTTGCATCCGTATCTCCGTCCCTCTCTCCTTTCATCTCATTCATCTCTTCCATGCTCTCCTCCCTTTCCCCTTCCATTGTCTTTCTCTTCTACTCTTTGGCTCTCACTCATCCTTATCTCCTTTCTCCTCTCCTGATCTCCATATTTATGGTCCCTTCCTTTTCCCTTACCCTGCCATTTTGATGATACTTTCTCCTTTCTCTTGCTTGCTCACCCCTCTTTCTTTCTCCAATGCTTTCCCTTTTTCCTCTCCCTGTTCTTTCACTTTCTCCTTTTCTTTCATCCCTTTTCATTATCTTCTTTATTTATCCCTTAACCTCTTCTTCCTCTGGTTCCTCTGTACTCACAGAGAAGGCAGCAGGCCCCAGGTATGCCAGGTGTTTGAAAAATATGAACAGACAGCTTCAAAAATAAGTTCAGATGGTGCAGAATAGATTGGGGCTCCCCTCCCTCGCCCAATGTTACTGCACAACTGGTAGCTATAATGCTATGTGTGTGAGGTTGTCACAGATGTCAGATCCATGTTTGTAGGTGGCATGTGTGTGTGCATGAAAATGCAAGAGTGGGGAGGGGATTTTGAATTTTGATTGGCTGTTGTTAGGAGTGTTACTCTGGATTAGGCTGAACAGTGTTATTAAAACATCCAAAACATACAATTTTCTATGTGGCAAACAAATTAATATTATGTTGTGTGTATATGTCATAATGCTTAACTCATCTGGGTGGGCATCCTGGTGCTGGAGCAGAAGCTGTGCGGGTCGAGCCAGATTCGCGTGAGGTCGTCAGTTTCTTGTGGAATTCAAGAAGTGTGGCGGAGGCTCTGATGTTCAGGGACAGGTGGTTCAAGGCTTTAGGAGCAAGGCTGGAAAAGGCGCATCTAGTGCTGCGGATGCAGGAGAGTGGGTGATGCGAGCAGGAGTCCTGCTGAGTGTAAGTGTGGTAGGTCTGTGGAACTTTATGCAGTTCTTGAGGTACGTGGGGCTCTTGTGTGAGGCTTTTTGTATGTGTGGCGAGGAGCTTGGCGAGGGCTCGCTTGTGGATGGGAACTAATTAATAATGTAATGGTCTAGAAATAATTCCTTCGCTCTGACAATATGGGCCACACAGCCCCCTTTAGGCATATAAACACAATTATTACAAAATACATCATTGGAGAAAGTCATGTAAATAGTTTTGCAGGTTACTCCAAAGACTCATGTTCTTCCTGTGTTGAACCGGTTCTCTCCTTTGCCACAGCACACATCTCATAACCCCTGCTTCCGAGCCCCACCTCTTCCCAGAAAAGTCAACATCCTAGTTCTATGCGCTACCTGAAGAGAAGTAGAGGGAAATGCTCTTTATTTCCTAGAATCTGAATCATCCCAAAAGCGGTTAGAGGCGTAATACCACAAAAGCGCTTAGAGGCGTAATGCAACAATGAGGACTGTTAGCTGCACAGATGGCCCTAAATGCTTCAAACCTTTGCTACAATATCGCTTACTCTCTGTGTAGCATTTTCTTTAATAGTGTTTGCCTTTCAGGCTCCTGCGCTTTAGGGCAGCTGGAATGCACCCATGTACACGTCTCTCTTCTGTCATGTCCCAGTTTCAGCTTTTTGTAAAACCCTGAGCATGCTGCGCCCCAGCTGTGCTGCATCAAACACAGATACCCACACACCCAGCTGACTAGTTACCTCTTGCATCCCCCCGACAGCTTCCCCCCCCCCTCAACACCCTTTGCACTCACTGTTTACATTGCACACGCCCTGGACGATTAATTCTGTTATATGTCAGTGTTTGTGTTTCTATTGTGTTTCCAAAACCTGGAACTCCCTCCCCACGGACCTTCGTAAAACAAAAGACCTACTGGTCTCCAGAAAGAACCTCAAGACATGGTTGTTCGATCGGTGACCCTCCCTGCCCCCCCCCCCCTGTTTCCCCTCTGCCAGCACCTTGAAACCCTCACGGGTGAGTAGCGCACTCTACAAATGTTTTGATCGATTGATTGATTTCTATTCCATATTATATAGCACGTTGGTACCGCTTACATTCTAGTTGCACTCTACAAACAGTGTGAAGTACACACATAAATAAACATTGAAGGTCGTTGCCTGCAGCCACATTTCACCACCACGTGGCTGCCCCCCTTTGATAAACTTTCATGGTGGGGGTCGCTACTCAAGAGACAGCGCTGTGCGTTTCATGAAGAGCCCCCCAAATCACCAGGGACACGGACTGCATTGTTCAGGTTCTCGTGCTGTGTTCACGCCCCTTGAAGATTGACGGATGACGTCAGACTCACCGGATGACGTCAGGCGCCGTTCCAAGGACCAAGAACACTGAGAATCACTGAGGAACATCCAGATGTCTGGTCTCTCCATCCTCTTCATCTGGCACTAAGTTGGAAACCACTCTAACCCCTCCCCCCCGTACTTGCCCCCTGCTGCCCCCTCACACCTCTACCCTCCTCCCTCTCATCTGCCCCTCTCTCTCTTTTTCCTTTCTCATCCTTGTCCCTGATTATTCACCCTTCCTACTCAACCCCCCCCCTCTTCAGACCATTCCTCCCTCTGCCTCTTCCCCGTGCCCCCCATCCCCTTTAGCTGTCCTATTTTCACTTGTACTTGCCTCCTCTTCCACCTCTCTCTACCTCCCGCAGTTTTTCTCCTCGCCAATGTCTCCCCCCCTATTTTCCTTCCTCCGCGCTTACCCCTTCCCTGATGCTTTCACATGCTGGACAAACTAATACAAACAAATAGGATCCCGCGAAAAAACACACATATCTCGGCGTCAGTGCTAATGATGACATCCGGTTCTTCTCCACTGGCTTTAGAAACAGATGTCAGTTTCTTCTCAATTCGGGGAAGATGCAAAACTGCACCAATGAACTATAGCAACGCCTGGAGAGAACATTTACACTCAGCAATAAGTCAAACTGCGGTGGTTGGCGAGACCCAGGGGGTGCCCTCTGGGCAAAAAACTGTGCACGGGTGGCAGACGCCTAACTGAGTCGGGGGTGGGTGTAGGAGGCTGGCCTGGCTTGTAGTGGGTACCAGAGGTACTTACACCTTGTGCCAGGTCCAGTTATCCCTTATTAGTGTAGAGGAGGTGTTTCTAGCAGCTTAGGCTGATAGAAGGTAGCTATGGCAAAGCAGCTTAGGCTGAACTAGGAGACATGTAAAGCTCCTACTATACCAGTTATAGCATAAGAAAACACAATCCACAGAGTTACTAAAAATAAAGGTACTTTATTTTTATGACAATACGCCAAAGGTATCTCAGTGAGTATCCTCAGTAAGAAGATAAGTTATATACACAAGTTATATGTACACCAACCAAAATTAGGTAAGTAAGAGCAAGAAAAGTAATGCAAACAGTGTAGAATTACAATAGGTTGCAATAGTGTAGGAGGCTGGACTGGCTTGTAGTGGGTACCAAGGGGTACTTACACTTTGCACCAGGCCCAGGTATCCCTTATTAGTGTAGAGGAGTGTCTAGCAGCTTAGGCTGAAAGAAAAGGTATCTTAGCAGAGCAGCTTAGGCTGAACTAGGAGACGAGTGAAGCTCCTACAGTACCACTAGTGTCACTTGCACAATATCATAAGAAAACACAATACACAGATATACTAAAAATAAAGGTAATTTATTTTTATGACAATATGCCAAAAGTATCTCAGTGAGTACCCTCAGTATGAGGATAGCAAATATACACAAGATATATGTACACAATACCAAAATATGCAGTAATAGTAATAGAAACAGTGCAAACAATGTATAGTCACAGTAGTATGCAATGGGGGCACATAGGTATAGGGGCAACACAAACCATATACTCTAGAAGTTGAATGCGAACCACAAATGGACCCCAAACCTATGTGACCTTGTAGAGGGTCGCTGGGACTGTAAGAAAACAGTGAGGGTTAGAAAAATAGCCCACCCCAAGACCCTGAAAAGTGGGTGCAAAGTGCACCTAAGTTCCCCAAAGAGCACAGAAGTCGTGATAGGGGAATTCTGCAAGGAAGACCAACACCAGCAATGCAACAACGATGGATTTCCTGACGAGAGTACCTGTGGAACAAGGGGACCAAGTCCAAGAGTCACGATCAAGTCGGGAGTGGGCAGATGCCCAGGAAATGCCAGCTGTGAGTGCAAAGAAACTGCCACCGGATGGTAGAAGCTGTGGATTCTGCAAGAACGACAAGGGCTAGAAACTTCCCCTTTGGAGGATGGATGTCCCACGTCGTGAAGAGTCGTGCAGAGGTGTTCCCACACAGAAAGACCACAAACAAGCCTTGCTAGCTGCAAGGGTCGCAGTAGAGGTTTTTGGGTGCTGCTGAGGACCAGGAAGGATCAGGATGTCGCCTTCTGGAGGAGGAGACAGAGGGGGCACTCAGCAACTCAGATAGCCCTCACAGAAGCAGGCTTCACCAGCAGAAGTACCCCAAAAGGCACTTAGAAGAAAAGTGAACCGGAGTCCACGTGAAGTCACAAAAGGGAGTCCCATGATGCCGGAGGACAACTCAGAAAAGCTGTGCACTGCAGGATGGAGTGCCGGGGACCCAGGCCTGGCTGTGCACAAAGGAAATCCTGGAAGAGTTCACAGGAGCCGGAGCAGCTGCAAATCACGCAGTACACAGCTTTGCAGTATAGCGTGGGGAGGCAAGGACTTACATCCACCAAACTTGGACTGAAGAGGCACTGGACTGTGGGAGTCACTTGGACAGAGCTGCTGTGTTCCAGGGACCACGCTCGTTGGGCTGAGAGGGGACCCAGAGGACCAGTGATGCAGTCTTTTGGTGCCTGCATTAGCAGGGGGGAGATTCCGTCGACCCACAGATTTCTTCGGAGCTTCTGGTGCAGGGTGAAGGCAGGCTACCCCAGAGCATGCACCACCAGGAAACAGTCGAGAAAGCTGGCAGGATTAGGCGCTACAATGTTGCTGGTAGTCGTCTTGCTACTTTGTTGCGGTTTTGCAGGCGTCCTGGAGCAGTCAGCGGTCGATCCTTGGTAGAAGGTGAAGAGGGAGATGCAGAGGAACTCTGGTGAGCTCTTGAATTCGTTATCTGAAAAATTCCCCAAAGCAGAGACCCTAAATAGCCAGAAAAGGAGGTTTGACTACCAGGTTAGGAGGATTGGCTACCAAGATAGGTAAGAGCCTATCAGAAGGAACCTTTGATGTCACCTGTTGGCACTGGCCACTCAGAGCAGTCCAGTGTGCCCCCAACACCTCTGTTTCCAAGATGGCAGAGGTCTGGGACACACTGGAGGAGCTCTGGCCACCTGCCCTGGGAGGTACTGGTCAGGGGAGTGGTCACTCCCCTTTCCTTTGTCCAGTTACGCCAGAGCAGGGCTGGGAGATCCCTGAACTGGTGTGGACTGGCTCATGCAGAGATGGGCACCATCTGTGCCCATCAAAGCATTTCCAGAGGCTGGGGGAGGCTACTCCTCCCCAGCCCTTCACACCTATTTCCAAAGGGAGAGGGTGTAACACCCTCTCTCAGAGGAAATCCTTTGTTCTGCCTTCCTGGGCCAGGGCTGCCTGGACCCCAGGAGGGCAGAAATCTGTCTGACGGGTTGGCAGCAGCAGCAGCTGCAGTGGAGACCCCGGAAAGGCAGTTTGGCAGTACCCAGGTTCTGTGCTAGAGACCCGGGGGATCTTAGATATCTTACATGGCCATGTTCGGAGTTACCATTGTGAAGCTATACATAGGTATAGTATACGTGTGCAGGTATGTAATGGTGTACCCGCACTCACAAAGTCCGGGGAATTTGCCCTGAACAATGTAGGGGCACCTTGGCTAGTGCCAGGGTGCCCACACACTAAGTAACTTTGCACCCAACTGTTAGAAATGGGGTTTTTGGTTGGCAGTCAGGTTGCCCTCTGTCCAAGCAAGAACCCTCACTCTAGTCAGGGTAAGTCACACACAATTCAAAATCAGCCTGTGCCCACCCTCTGGTAGCTTGGCACGAGCAGTCAGGCTTAACTTAGAAGGCAATGTGTAAAGCATTTGTGCAATAAATCATACAATACCATAATATAACACCACGAAAATACACCACACAGTGTTTAGAGAAATATATAATATTTATCTGGGTATTTGCAGGTCAAATCGATCAAAGATGCAATATGAATTTGTAAAGATATCACTGAAAAGTGATATAAAGTGTCTTAAATCTTTAAAAAGCAAACAAAGTCTCTTTCAAGCACAAAGTACCTGGTTTCTGGTGGAAAATCTCCGCAAAGGGCCACAGAAGAAGAGATACGTGGAAAAATGTTGTATGCGTCGAGTTCTCCCCAGCACACACGGACTTGCGTCGTTATTTTTCATGCGGGGAAGTCGTGCGTCGTTTTCCTGTGCGCGGACAGTCTCTTTCTATGGGTCGCGGGGATTACCAGATGTCCTGGGTCTGTGCGGGCATTCTCCTGCTTGTTTTCCGGCTGCGCGTCGTTCCGCGGGGCTGTGTGTCAAAGTTTCGATCTCACGGCAGGCGTCGCATCGATTTCTCCTCTGGAAGTCGGGCGGCGTTGTCCTTGCAAGGCCGTGCGTCGAAGATCCGGTCGTCCCGAAGGCGTCGCGTCGATCAGCGTCGGTGTGCGGCCTTTTTCTCACCGTGGAACAAGCTGAGCGTTGAAAATTTCAGCGCACGAAGCGTCCAAGTGAAAAAGAGAAATCGTTTTGGTCCTGAGACTTCAGGGAACAGGAGGCAAGCTCTATCCAAGCCCTTGGAGAGCACTTTTACAGCCAGACAAGAGTACAGCAAGGCAGCAGGCCAACAGCAAGGCAGCAGTCCTTTGTAGAAAAGCAGACAGGTGAGTCCTTTGAGCAGCCAGGCAGTTCTGTAATGAATCCTGGTTTGTTTTAATGGGATAACAGGAGTTAGCTTAGCCGTAGGCTTGTAAACTCGTGCCCCCGTCACCCAGTGACTTTTAACCTACTTAGCTTGCTCTGTCTTAGTCCATTTAATTATTTATTTCCGTTAAGATGGCGGCCTTGTTTATAGTTAGGCCACTTGTTATGGGTTCTATTATCAGTGTCACTGCGCCAAGTCATCAAGATCAAGCACGAAAGACAAACATACAGTAGGCATTCACACTTAGGGATTTTCCCTCTCTATACTTTCGAGGGATTGTTGATATTAATTGCAGTCCCAAGCATGCCTGTTATCTATTGTTATGAATAACACTTATGTCAGGGGACCTTGTAGATCTGTATAAATACAACACACTTTTAGACAGATAATCAGAGGGATTCCGACCACAGGGCATCGCCACCATCGCTGATACCGATGCTGCAGTCATCTTGACGCTGGCCCAGTCTTCGTGTCCCTGTGGAGTCTGAAATAGAGACCTCATTCCAAGGTAACGAGGGTTGGGGGCTCCTCTCATGGACACGGCTTTGGCAGATTAGGTTTAACGAACCCAGCTCTGCTTTTAGGTAGGAGGTTAGACCTATTCTCCTTAGGGTATTAGGGCTTATTCCATTTTATATACATACATATATTTCTTTCATATATTGCACAATGGTGGGAGTCTTTATAACAATGACTCTCTTCTTCACAATACTGTTGCTTGGTATATTTATTATCCTAATCATTGCAGTTCATGCAACTTATCACAAATTGCAGTTATGTTGGATAAAAATTATTATGACTTCACTGCATCTGTGGTATTGCCTTTGTTTGTATGAGACATAATAAATCTGTGAGAAAAGGGTAATTTCCGTTTAACCACGACAACCCTGAGAGATCTTACTTTGAGTCCATGCGTAAGCGACTGCTACAAATCACCTTTTACTATTGTTTTTCTGGTGAGGTACTGCTAGTAATCCGGTAAGGTTTGGACAACAGTTACAACTAGTTGTAGGAAGAGACTCAGTCACCTACAAACGAAAGTACTGTCATCCTGAGACCAGCAGTCTTGCTCAAGGCAAGAGTCCAAACTACGACATGGTGCCACCAACGATGGTGTTTAGGCACTAATTTACGGATACCCTGACTATCACTGTCTAACAGACAACAGGTACCCTCAGTACCATTATACGGAGACGTCTGTGGTCTTTGGGAAAATCCTCCTCAGCCAAACAGGTAACACCTAATTAGGCTGTAGGTTGTTCGAGCTCGAACTCACAAAAGGAAAAACTTCCCCTATTTTGGTGTTCCGTTTCTCTAAACAACTATGGCTAATACCATAGACATTCCTGCAAATGCTTGACATGCACTTACACAACATTTATTAGCGCATGGCCTTACGGAAGAGGGCGGGGATGTTACTCCGATTATAGAAGCGACTGAAGCCTACCAAACACAATTTTACTGTTGGGTTGCCTTTCCTGAGGCTGACCAACGAACGCACACATTTCACACTTATGACATTGCGGACGTACCCGTAAGATACGAAGCATACCAGTATCATGAAATATCGCTCACGTATGAAGAGCATCAGAACTGGTTTGAAGGCGCCCTACCACATGTACTACGACAGGTGAGGCTAGGTCCTTTAAGTAATGAAGGGCCTACTTGGCCCATGTTTGCCACATATACACCTCACCCAGGCATACAGACTATGCCGATCGTAGATTTACGAATATTATATAATGAATTAGTGGCATTATATGGACGAATGGTTCAGTTCGTAATGCGAACATTGAACACTACACCAGCGCGTCCAGCACCACCAGTAGCTGGTGGATATCAATTGGCTACTGGGATTAATCCACAAACAATGCATACTATTATGGGTAAGGTGCCCACGGAATGAGAAAAAATACTGTTCTGGATTGCTCAGAAAACAAATCATCTGGAAGCTGTGTTCCCCCATACGGGGCCACAGGAAAAACATAGATTGCTCACTATGTGCTTGCCGTTCGGGATGGTTCCCTCGGTGGATGAATGTGCCACTTGGGGTACAGTCTTTGCTGCCGTTTATACTACCACACATGGTACCCCTACACTTGCCAATTTACCGGAAGTGTTAAAACAAATACAAAATGAGCATGGGGCTGCACCGGCCCTGGATCTGGGGATGAAATTGATGTGTAACTTTGATGCCGTCTCCTCGATAATACTGAGTAATATTAAAGGTTTAAGCGGTGGCACTGGCAATACGCCAGCGTCTCCGGGAAACTCCAAATATGGAGCAAGAGAGACAGCTACCGAAAATAATCTCCGATACCTATACTAGTATAGGACGGGATGGTTTGGGAGCCAAACCTAAAAAGTTAGACATACCGAGTACCGCCCAAAAGGAAGGTACTAAGCAAGCACAAGAGGGCTCTAAAAAGCGCTGGGACAAACAAAAAGATTTCAAAGACAGGAGAAATAAAAGAGCTGATTCTCCACATCCGGAGTACTCCGAAAGGAGGTATAATCTCAGAAATAGGGATAACATTAGAACTCCAGACAGATATACTGATTCACGTCCTTCTCGTTCCTTTCAGGACGCACCGGATAGACGTAGCGAGAGAGGGGGCCGTCAAGATCGACGTCCGGAATACGTGAAAGAAAAGAAAGACTTGCCACAGTCTACCATTAAAAAAGAAGAAAAGACTCCTCAGCAAAAGCGACAATTTAAAAAGAAGAAAGTGGCAGCACTGACCGTTAAAAATGCCAGTAGTATTGAGAACACTGTTGAGGAACAAGAGGTGGGCAGTGACTCTGTTGGACAGCGCGGCAGAGGTCACGATATGTCGCCAGAGTCTGAAAGATCATCTGGATGCGACAGCAACTAGCGATTACATCGCAGTTGAGACGGCGGATGGCCGCGTTCTCCCACCCGATCGGGTTTATGATTTAACAATTCAGATAGAGGGAGACATGGAACACATTATTAGTGTAATATTCTGGGATGAACTTACTAGTGATATCCTGTTGGCCGAGAGAGACTGGCCACCTGAACATGTCCGCAAGCTCCCACATGGGGAAGATGTCATTTTGCCTTCTTTCTCTGATCTTGTTCCGGAGGCAGACAAAAAAGCCCATGCTGCTGAATGAACTTTAGCGCAGGCATCTGCATTATACCGTAATCATGTAGGTTGGGGCAAGGACTCTCCTTGTCATATTATTCCCATTAGGTCTACACCGCGCCCGCAGCCACAATACCCTGTTAAACATGAAGCAAAAGCTCCGGTGACAGAGATACTGTCACAAATTGAATACCAGGGAGTAATTGAGCCCAGTACATCGGCAATGAATAATCCGCTATTTCCCGTTGCGAAACCTGATCATTCATATAGAATAGTGATTGATTATAGACACTTGAATAGTCATACACGCACATATGCTATACAAAATTCACACAGCACAGCGCTGATCAATAATATAGTGCGTAAAAAATATAAAACTACGTTGGATATATCTAATGGGTTTTTCTGCCAGAAATTAGCACATGAAAGTAGGGACCTAAGTGCATTTTCCTTTGGCTCTCAGAAACGCTTTTGTCGTTTACCCCAAGGCTATAAAAACAGCCCAGGACTGTTTTCGGCCTGTGTAACATCAATCTTGCACGAGCTTGATTCTGATGCATTATCCTATGTGGATGATATCTATCTCACTGACGACACCCTCGACATTCATCTTGCAAGGGTCGATCGGATAATTTTGGGATTTACAGCCTTCGGCTATATATTTAATTTTAAGAAAAGCAAGATAGCCTTTCTTAGTGTATTGTTCCTAGGATATGAGCTATCAAACGAGGGGAAGAGCCTGGCCCGCACTTCCTAGAAAAATGTGCTCAGCTACAGCCTCCAAATACGCTTAAGAAATTACAGTCATTACTGGGTTTCTTTAATTTTGGCAGAACATACATTCCAGATTATGCTGAACGCATCAAACCGCTTTATGACTTAATTCAGCCCAATTTTTCTAGCAGATGATGGACAATTGAACACACACACATCCTTAGGGATATACAACGGGACATGCTGGAAGCTAGACACTTATACACACGTGATAATAAAACAAATTTGGTCATCAGAATAATAGCTGGTGCCCTTGGATTTACCTATGTCACCTTTAATGAGGGTGACACGGTGCCGATAGCATACAAATCACATTTGTACTCCAATGCTGAGAAACGTTTTGCTCCTACTGAAAAAATTGTGACAGCAGTTCAGAT
This sequence comes from Pleurodeles waltl, assembly GCF_031143425.1. NCBI lineage: Eukaryota > Metazoa > Chordata > Amphibia > Caudata > Salamandridae > Pleurodeles > Pleurodeles waltl. The sequence continues at coordinate 1,502,629,240 of NC_090446.1, read as the reverse complement.
GGCCGTCATAAAGGAGAGGCCACTTGCCCAAGGGAAGCTCATTATTGTTGTCTCCCCGGTGCCGGCCTTAGAGGCTGTCACTAAAGCGAGCGCTCCAAACACTAAGGCATTACATCCACGCTGGATTCAATGGGCAACATCTCTGACCGCCACTGATGTTGATTATGTGTTTGACCCAAGACTTCAGACACAAGAATTTCTCCAGTATGAACAGGAGTAACCCGTTCCTCTACATATTTTGCCAATAGACAGTTATGATACCATCATTTATACTGATGGATCGGCACAACCGGCTGTGGGTACTAAACATCAATCCTCTGCAGCTTGCGCAGCCGTGTGCGGAGTGATGGAAAAAGGAGTTTTCCATCCTCACAATACCTACACTCAGACCTTAGGGGACTGTACAGCCCAGTTGGCCGAGCTTAAGGCTCTTCTTCTACCGCTCGAACATTCTGAGCCAGGGACACAGACTTTGATCGTCTGTGATTCATATTACTGCGTCCAGTCATACAATGAATATCTCAATCATTGGAAACTGAACGGGTTTAGAGATTCTAAAGGGAACACCATTAAACACAAAATGTTGTGGGGAAGGGTGGCTGATCTTAAGGATAAGCTGCCATGTGTCCATGTAGTTCATACATTAGGGCACCAACGTGTAGGAATACACGTTGCCGGTAATACATTGGCTGATGAAGCAGCCAAAGCATCAGTAGCTGCGGCTTCTGTGGCTGCATTGACTCGTTCTCGGACGAGGTTGGATAATGAAATACTGGTTGCCGTTAAAGCTTCGGCTGCAGACAAGACCCTTCCGAAAGGATACCCTACGAACTATACTTATCATATCAGTGCACAGAATGTTGCTTTTGCAACGATTCCTGAGGTAGGTGATCGAGTGATCCCCAATGAAGACCAAAGATTAGAGCTGATTACAGCTGCACATGAGGGTGTCGCTTCTGCACATGCTGGTATTCAGGCCACTATTACAATTCTACAACAACGGTACTGGTGGCCTGGTTTATGCAGACGGACTAAACAGTATGTCCTTTGCTGTGACATTTGTCAGCAGATTAAGTGCTCAAATATCAAACGCCCTCCGCAGACATCCCTCTTAGTGTCAGACAAGCCACTCCATTGTGTGTACCTGGACCATTGTGGCCCCTGGCAGCCTGATGGTGCATACAAATACATTTTAGTGGCTGTAGATTCCTGTTCTAGATTCCTGTGGGTATGGCCACAGCGGTCGGCTGACGCCCGGACTGTTATAAAAGATTTGCTGATCTTTATCGGTACATATGCGGTTGCAGCATTCCATTCGGACCAGGGCCCTGCATTTGCCTCTAAAGCTTCAGGGATACCATGAGAACGATGGGTGTTGAACTCCATTAATCCTCACCATACCATCCCGAGGGAAATTCGGTCGTGGAGAGGCGGAATCGTGATCTAAAGCAGTCCTTAACAGCTCGGGTATTAGGTTCAGGCCGCAGTTGGTTACATCACCTATATGGGGTCCAGAGAGCACTGAATAATCTGCCAAGATGGTCCTTGGGGGGAAAGTCTCCATATGAGGTTCTCTTTGGGACACCTATGTTTATCCCTGATCTTGATGCCCCTGGTATGGTGGCAGCAGAAACACCATTTGACATAAAAGAACGTCTCGCTGTTTTACAGGAGCTTCAACAATTCCGTGATGATAAATCATCTACAAGTGCTGCCACCTTGGGAATAAGGGAATTGGCGAAAACTTCGACTGGCTGGATTCCTAACGTTGGGGATCTGGTTCGTGAGAAGATCGCTGTGAAAAATGAGTTTGGTCCATCATACAGAGTACCTGTACTGGTCTTGGGGATAAAAGGCACCAGGACTGTCATCCTTCCACCGTTGTCTGGTTCCAAATCAAACAGATTCATCTCCATTGATGACATCAAATTACACCATGTGGCCGATTCTTCACAGTAGACCAGGAGGTCCATTGGGTAGTTCCCAATTCCCTCTCACTACCCAACAGGACATCCCTCTACATAGTAGGATGAATATCACTACTACTGACTATGCAACTATGTCAACTGCTGTTCTGGACACTTCCTCGACCATGGGGAGGGTGGAAAATGAACTTTTGTTGGTTCCAGTAACAACTTCGGAGTCCACCCCGCTTCAGGATTTGGCTGTGTTTTACACGAACACTTCCACGGCTAATAACATTGTCTATCAAGAACTTCCACGAGCAGTGGATGAGAATTCGATGGATCCTGTGTTTGCAGAAAATTCCTCTGGCTATTTTGTAGACATTGATGATTTTTCTTCAGATTCATCCTCAACTGAGACTGACAAACGTTCGAGAGGTAGCAAATTCTATCGATGGCTTAAGAAGAACTATTTGATATATCCATGGAACTATCTCTGGTTCTGTTTGACATTTATTGCATTATTTTTATGGATTGGTTTTGTGACTGTTTTCTTTTTACTAATTAATGGTCACTATATCGCTGATCGCTCCTCTGTGGAGCCTGTTGATGTAATTTTAACACCACATCATTCATCACATAAGATCCGACGTGATTTGTCCCCTGTCAATATTACAGCTATTCCAATTCCTGATGGGATTGTATGGGACAAAGTTCCATTCGATATATATGGGCCTACAGAGATAATTCAAATACCATACGAGTTAAAAATTTCTATGTCTGATGTTATTACACCTAATGTTGTCTCTGATGATTGGGATGTCCAAACAGTTGATTCAATGCTAACTGAAATGAAGGACTACTCCGCTTTTGGAAGTGATGATGTATATGATTATACAATGAATTATGGGGAAATGTTCTGCTATAACAATTGGGGACATCACTACCTGCACCGTGCAACTAGATATAGGCCTCTCTTTAATTACACACAATGGGAACACTGTTCAACACCACAGGTGGGGAGTCCAAAGTATTACAGTGACAAATTCACATACTTTTCTGGGCATGATACAAAGAAAGCTGAATCGTATTATTTTAAATTACCTCCAGCGCAATTTATCAAACTTTTGTTAACAGATACGAAACTGATTTATTCAGATCCCTTTGTTTCCCGACTCTCGATTGAGGGTTACGAATATTGGAAGAACACTATCGATTTGAAGAGTGTATGGGGAACACAAGATTGGCAAATACAGGGTAGGGAGGCTTTGTTTCGAGCTTGCTTGATTCCTGTGCAAATGATTTTTTTGAATGACACTATTGAGCAGACATCATGTCTGGGGTTAGCAAAAATTAAAGATCTGAACACGCCCAGTATCCCTACTCCGACAAAATTTAGAGATTGGCAACACTTTCTTAATGTTTCAGAGGACAGGCTAGATGCAATGGTTAAGGCTGGTGCTTATAATTCTTCACTTTCCCGTCCCGGCGGTTGGTTGGTATGGCCCACCGACACTGATGAGTGTCAAAGGCGTTTTTTGAACTCTTCAGGGTTTTTTTCCATTCATAGGCGAGACCCTCACTTTCTATCAGGTCAACATACTGGTATAATTACAACATACAGTGTGGGTAAGCTGTGCCAGCAATGGGTGCAGACAAACACTTTAACAGCGGTTAAACAACACCTGAACACTCTTTCTGACAGTATAGACATACAAGATTTCCTATTAGGTCCTAGGAAACAACACTCAAAACGGTTTTTATATGCTATGTATAATGAAATTTGGAAGCTTTCTCAAATTGAGGCTGCTGCACGTTTAAGGCAACTTGATAAGGAGAATTTGGAAAAAACATTGGCTGTTGTCGACAATGGCATGAACACGCTATCCAACAGGATTTATTCACTGTTGAATATAGTGTCATCTGCTATTGATATCACTCAGACTGATTTGTCCCAGTTATATCATGGGCAAACACAGCTACGTTCCATCATGCAGCTGGGGTGGGCATTGCAGACACTGAGAAGTGGCCACATTCCATGGAAATACATTAATGGGAGTGAACTATTCGCTGCTTTTAATTTTTCCAGGGAACAAGAGACAATGGTTAAAAGGGAGGCTCGTTTCACCTTTCTTCAAGTAGAGAAATTAGATAAGTTGCCCTTCACGGTAGCAGAGAGTCCTTCAACTATCTGGCTCTTACACGGCATTATTAATTTACCGTTTTCAACCTTTCATTTCTCGAGCTGCCTGAAACATCTTGCAGTGGGACGACATGAACGGCTAGGAGATAGCTTTATTAAGGAAGAGTGGGAGTTGCCCTTTGAGTATCGGTGTCTGAACGGTGAACAGGAGGTCTTTCTTAGCGGAAGTGAATGTGAGACTACTGTTCGTCATTCCATGATATGCAAACAGGTGTCTCTTCACGGTCTTTGCAATGCGGGGGTCGCAAATTTGGCCTGTTTTCTGAAGGGTACTCCCGTCCCCTTGATTCGTTCAGTGTTTCATGTACTTTCTAATGAGAGTTATGTTCTACTGAGCGATGACAGCTGTTGCGGCTTGCGACCTGGAATGGCCTACGCAATCTCAGTCACGAAGGTCGTTATGTGTTGTGGCCATGTTTTGTTTCCCCCCACACGAGAGATACAAGTATCTGAAATGTGGCCCCACATTGATACTATTAATGTGAACTGTGACAAGTTGAGTAGACTAAAGGCGCTATTGTTTCAAAAACAGGTCGCCTTGACATCCGCAAAAGAGACGTATGCTCTCTAGATTGCGAGATCATCAGCCGAGATACAATCCCTTTTAAATACCGATTTCCCCAAACACTTTGGAGAGTTGGCATCCGGAATATTCAATGCTTCAAGCACAACTGGGATTGTTCATTTCTTTAAGGCTGTCGGGTCTGGTTTCGTGTCCATCTTCCAGACTGTCTTCGGAGTCATCCCATCAGCCATCCATTCTCTCTTTTCCAGTGTGTTTGGTGGCTTTCCAATTATTTTGGCTTTAATTGGCGGACTGCTACTGCTATTTTTTCTGATTCGCGGTGGTTGTTTTTTTCCAGCGACACAGAGCACTGGAGCCGCTCCCGTCAACCCCGCTGTGCCGTGAACGCATGGTTCGGATCTTCGGTACACCTTTGCTGGTGGAACTGGAGTTTGACTGGTCATTGTCATTCCGGCCTCTACTCTGGTGTGTACAACCGGTGTTCCGCTGCATATGGTGTCTCTTTGAACATCTGCCTATGGTCTGTCTTGCTGTTGCACCAACATCTCCTGTGGACCACGAACTGCTGATGTCCCCGATGAGGGTTCATACATGGTCATGCCCCTTGAGACTGAGGTTGCTCCGTGAGGCCACCTATGAACCTTCTGTTATAAGATCTAACATGGATGAAGACGCTGCAGCGAGTGTCGATACACTGATGAATGTGGCTCATTTCTGCTCTGTGGATCCGTTTGTCCGTCCAGCTCTTGATTTCACTTCAGACGATGTTGACTCGTTTTTAAGATACTTGAATGGTGACTTCAATGACATTCTTCAAGATCCTGCATATAGCACATAATTTGATGAATTTGCTTGCCAGTTCCCGGTTCTAAAAACTAGCAATTATACTAAAAGTTTGCTATACTTGTCATGGTTGATATTATTATCTCTGTATGTTTTTTAAACAAATTTTAACACACAGCAATTATTTTTGTCATTAAGTAAAAAAAATTTAAGCTTGAGTTTTTGTTTTTTGGCCTTTAGTTCAGTAGCAGCTTTTTTAGCATTTGGGTTTCTTTACCTTCATCATACCTGTTACGGCAATGGGGAGGGTGTAGTGAATCCTGGTTTGTTTTAATGGGATAACAGGAATTAGCTTAGCCGTAGGCTTGTAAACTCGTGCCCCCGTCACCCAGTGACTTTTAACCTACTTAGCATGCTCTGTCTTAGTCCATTTAATTATTTATTTCCGTTAAGATGGCGGCCTTGTTTATAGTTAGGCAACTTGTTATGGGTTCTATTATCAGTGTCACTGCGCCAAGGCGTCAAGTTCAAGCACGAAAGACAAACATACAGTAGGCATTCACACTTAGGGATTTTCCCTCTCTATACTTTCGAGGGATTCTTGATATTAATTGCCGTCTCAAGCATGCCTGTTATCTATTGTTATGAATAACACTTATGTCAGGGGACCTTGTAGATCTGTATAAATACAACACACTTTCAGACAGATAATCAGAGGGATTCCGACCAGAGGGCATCGCCACCATCGCTGATACCGATGCTGCAGTCATCTTGACGCTGACCCAGTCTTCGTGTCCCTGCGGAGTCTGAGATAGAGACCTCATTCCAAGGTAACAAGGGTTGGGGGCTCCTCTCATGGACATGGCTTTGGCAGATTAGGTTTAATGAACCCGGCTCTCCTTTTAGGTAGGAGGTTAGACCTATCCTCCTTGGGGTATTAGGGCTTATTCCATCTTATATACATACATATATTTCTTTCATATATTGCACAATGGTGGGAGTCTTTATAACAATGACTCTCTTCTTCACAATACTGTTGCTTGGTATATTCATTATCCTAATCATTGCAGTTCATGCAACTTATCACAAATTGCAGTTATGTTGAATAAAAATTATTATGACTTCACTGCATCTGTGTTATTGCCTTTGTTTGTATGAGACATAATAAACCTGTGAGAAAAGGGTAATTTCCGTTTAACCACAACAACCATGAGAGATCTTACTTTGAGTCCATGCGTAAGCGACTGCTACAAATTACCTTTTACTATTGTGTTTCTGGTGGGGTACTGCTAGTAAGCCGGTAAGGTTTGGACAACAGTTACAACTAGCTGTAGGAAGAGACTCAGTCACCTACAAACGAAAGTACTGTCATCCTGAGACCAGCAGTCTTGCTCAAGGCAAAAGTCCAAACTACGACAGTTCTTCTTGCCAAGATGTAGTTTCTGGTTCAGGTTTCTTCTCCAGCAAGTGTCTGATGAGGTAGGGCAGAGGCCCTGTTTTATACTAAGTTGTGCCTTTGAAGTGGGGGTGACTTCAAAGAGTGTCTAAGAAATGCACCAGGCCCCCTTTCAGTTCAATCCTGTCTGCCAGGGTCCCAGTAGGGGGTGTGGCTATCCTTTGTGTGAGGGCAGGCCCTTCACCCTCCCAGCCCAGGAAGGCCCATTCAAAATGCAGATGTATGCCAGTGAGGCTGAGTACCCTGTGTTTGGGGTGTGTCTGAGTGAATGCACAAGGAGCTGTCAACTAAACCTAGCCAGACGTGGATTGAAGGGCACAGAAAGATTTAAGTAGAAAGAAATGCTCACTTTCTAAAAGTGCCATTTCTAGAATCGTAATATTAAATCAGACTTCACCAGTCAGCAGGATTTTGTATTACCATTCTGGCCATACTAAATATGACCTTCCTGCTCCTTTCAGATCAGCAGCTGCCACTTCAACAATGTATGAGGACAGCCCCACTGTTAGCCTATGAAGGGAGCAGGCCTCACAGTAGTGTAAAAATAAATCTAGGAGTTTTAAACTACCAGGACATTTAGCTACATAGGTACATGTCCTGCCTTTTACCCACACAGCACCCTGCTCTAGGGGTTACGTAGGGTGCACATTAGGGGTGACTTATATGTAGAAAAAGGGGAGTTCTAGGCTTGGCAAGTACTTTTAAATGCCAAGTCGAAGTGGCAGTGAAACTGCACACACCTGCCTTGCAATGGCAGGCCTGAGACAAGGTTAAGGGGCTACTGAAGTGGGTGGCACAACCAGTGCTGCAGGCCCACTAGCAGCATTTAATCTACAGGCCTAGGAACATATAGTGCACTCTACTAGGGACTTATAAGTAAATTAAATGGCCAATCATGGATAAACTAATCAATAGTACAATTTACACAGAGAGCATATGCACTTTAGCACTGGTTAGCAGTGGTAAAGTGCCCTGAGGTCAAAAGCCAACAACAACAGGTCAGAGAAAATAGGAGGAAGGAGGCAAAAAGTTTGGGGATGTCCCTGTCAAAAAGCCAGGTGCAACATGACCCCCTACCAGCCTAAAGCCAGGGGAGAACAATCACTATCCTGATGTACTTCCCTGTTTGAGGCGATAGAACAAGGACCCAGGCCCACAACAGCAAGTGCATGCTCCAGTTCTTTGCCTTCCTGACTCCAATTGGATCCCTCTGTCCATACTCTCAGGGCCCACTAAGCCAACCCATGGGGAACCTTTCTCCTTACCTGCGGATCCCATCTGTGTAGCACCTAACCTTACTTTGCTCACAGATGTATCCCAGGAGCAGGATAGTACCACCAAGACCAACACAGTGGTGTTGCCCACTCTACTCCCCGGGTGTGACACTTGTCCCCTCCCCAGGGATAACTCTGTCCACCTGGACAGCAAGCCACAGTGGTTACTGACAGCTGCCAGGGATGAGAGCCAGGCCCCAGGTATCTCAAAGCTCTCCCACCACTGTGGCTGTGGAGAGTGGGGGGCGGTAGCCCCAGGTGCTGGGCACCCTTTAACCACTCTCCCTTCCACCAGGTCAGGGATGACAGCCTGAACCTGGTCCTCCCCTCTGGGGCTCTGTACTCTCCCTCCTGGAGCGGTACCCCCAGAGTCCAACATGGTCAGGGTGCTTATAGAAGTCGCCCTGTACCATTCCTCCACCAGTGCAGGGCTGTTAACCTGCAACTGGCCCTCCAACCTGGGGTCTGTACCTTCAGGTTGGACTAGGGCCCGGGCAAGGCCTCCCTCCCCCTGCCCTCCCTTCTGGGGTCCAGCACCCTCCAACTAGGAGTGGCCTCCTCAGAAGACAACATGGTAGGGGCACTGTTATCAGTAGCCCCTCCCTCCAGGTCCGGGGGGACACCCTAAACCTGGCCTTCCAGCCCAGGGTCTGTACCCTCAGACTGGATCACTGCCTGGCAAACCAGGACCTTCTGGGGGGCACACCAACCCCCCACCACCCTGAGGTTGGACAATTGCCTGGCCCACCAGGACTTTCTGGGGGGCACACCTACCTCCCACCAGGTCAGAGTTTAACCTATGAACCTGGCCATCCAACCCAGAGTCAACACCCTGAGGTTGGACAATTGCCTGGCATAGCAGGACTTCCTGGGAGGCACACCTACCTCCCATCAGGTCAGAGTTTAACCTCTGAACCTGGGTATCCAACCCAGAGTCACCACCCTGAGGTTGAACCATTGCCTGGCATACCAGGACTTTCTGGGGGGCACACCTACCCCCCACCAGGTCAGAGTTTAACCTCTGAACCTGGTCATCCAACCCAGAGTCACCACCCTGAGGTTGAACAATTGCCTGGCATGCCAGGACTTCCTGGGAGGCACACCTACCCCCCACTGGGTCAGAGTTTAACCTCTGAACCTGTTTATCCAACCCAGAGTTACCACCCTGAGGTTGAACCATTGCCTGGCATGCCAGGACTTCCTGGGGGACACTCTCACCCCCCACAAGGGACACACCGTCCCCAAGGGCCACTCAAGAGTCTGGTTGGCGCAGGTCTCCTGACCTCTGCCCATCTGGCAGAGTCTGGGTCTCCCCCAAACCAGAAAGGGTTTCACCTGGGTCATTCCTGGGGGGCTCTGCTCTCAGATCTGACCCCTGACTCTTCAGGTCCTCCACTGGGGTCCGCAACCCCCTCTCAACCCTATGTCTGGACTTCTGCACCCCCTCACTAGGAGTGGTACTGCTAGACACCAGAACTGTTGGGATGCTGGCTACAGTCACCCCCCCAAGTTCTTCTGACACTGCGGGGCTTCCCTCAACAGGTGGCCCTACGGTACAGGCTAGGCTCTGGGACCTACCTGGGACACTTCAATCCTCCCCCACCGCACTTGGTTGGGAAACACTTAGACCACTCCCTTCAGGAGCACCCCCAAATGCCTCTTCAGACTTTCTGGTACTCACCCAGAAGTCTGCCTCCATTGTAAGCTCCCCAGGGTCAGAGAACTCACACTCTACCTGGTGTTGGCGTAGCTCTGGAAAATAAGGACCAGACATATGCTCTCCAGCAATTACATCACTCTGCCCTTCACATGTATTAACCACAGTACCCTTCACCCGACCATCCACTAGTTCAGCCTTGGAAAAGCACTCTACCTCACCCTCCTGAGACTGGTGGGACAGTATCTGACTGTCCCTGACACTCAACTCATACTCTTCTGGGATGTCTCTACACTCTATATCCAGGACGTCCACCAGGGGGGAACCCTTTTCTCTGTCGCTCTCTACTAGAGCCAGAAAGTGTCCCTTCCCCCAGTAGGAATATGACTCCCTGTGCCAGTTCCCCAATCCTTCTCAGGGCCCCTGTGCATAACGGGAACTACCTCATACCCTTGAACCACCTGGAGTGTGTCAACTCCCTTCTTCAAGTTGGGCACCACATCTCTGGGCTTGTGCCCTTCTTCAGCAGTACTGGATGCAAGATTTTTGCTGCCACCATCTGAACTGGACTCAGCCCTTCCGGCCTCCAGTTTCAGCTCTTCACAACTCAGCTCTTGAGCTGCAATCCTTTCTTTTTCCAGGGCTAAGAGTCTTTTTGCCTCAACCCTTTCAAGATACTCCTCTAACTGTTGCTCCTGCTTCTTTTGAGCTAGGAGCCATTCATCTCTCTCTGGTTCTCCTTCCTCATCTGAGTAGTCTTCCTCCTCATGTGAGCAGTCCTCCTCCTCATCTGAGGGGTACTTAGTCATTTGGTTTCTTGCTGCCTCTCTCTCTGCCCATCTTTCTTCCCCCCAGACTATGTAGTTATGTAGCATTTCCATCTTAGTAGAAGGTAAGCAATCTCATTGCTGATAAGGTCTTACCGGCAAAAAACAAAATCCAAAGTCCAAAATATCAATAGTATATCCAGGAGGGCATCAGAGAACCAAAAGCAAAAAGATGAAAAATCAAGTTGACCTTCAACTGTGGGTAGGTAGTGAAATACTTAGCTACTGTATGTCACTGCACAAACACAAGTCCTATCCTCACCGGTGATCACCAATGTTAGAAATAGGGTTTTTGGTTGGCAGTCAGGTTGCCCTCTATCCAAGCAAGAACCCTCACTCTAGTCAGGGTAAGTCACACACAATCCAAAATCAGCCTGTGCCCACCCTCTGGTAGCTTAGCACGAGCAGTCAGGCTTAACTTAGAAGGCAATGTGTAAAGCATTTGTGCAATAAATCATACAATACCATAATATAACACCACAAAAATACACCACACAGTGTTTAGAGAAATATATAATATTTATCTGGGTATTTGCAGGTCAAAACGATCAAAGATGCAATATGAATTTGTAAAGATATCACTGAAAAGTGATATAAAGTGTTTTAAGTCTTTAAAAAGCAAACAAAGGCGGTCATTCCAACCGCGCCGGGTGGCGGTAGCCGCCCTCCATGCGGTTACCGCCGAATGACCGCACCGCGGTCAAAAGACCGCGGCGGCCATTCTGGCTTTCCCGCTGGGCCGGCGGGCGACTGCCAGAAGGCCGCCCGTCGGCCCAGCGGGAAACCCCCTTCAACAATGAAGCCGGCTCCGAATGGAGCTGGCGGAGTTGAAGGGGTGCGACGGGTGCAGTGGCACCCGTCGCGATTTTCAGTGTCTGCAAAGCGACAGTGGCATGGGCAGTGCAGGGGCCCCCAGGGGCCCCACTACACCCGTTCCCGCCATCCTGTTCCTGGTGGTAAAAACCACCAGGAAAAGGATGGCGGGAAGGGGGTCGGAATCCCCATGGCGGCGCTGCAAGCAGCGCCGCCATGGAGGATTCCCTGGGCCAGGGGTAAACCGGCGGAAAACCGCCGGTTGCCCTTTTCTGACTGCGGCTTTACCGCCGCGGTCAGAATGGCCCAGGAAGCACAGCCAGCCTGTTGAATGACCCCCAAAGTCTCTTTCAAGCACAAAGTACCTGGTTTCTGGTGGAAAATCTCTGCAAAGGGCCGCAAAAGAAGAGATACGTGGAAAAATGGTGTGTGCGTCGATTTCTTCAGCCCACACAGACTTACGTTGTTATTTTTCATGCGGGGAAGTCGTACGTCGTTTTCCGGTGCGCGGACAGTCTCTTTCTATGGGTCGCTTGGTGCTGCCTGCTTCTGTGAGGGCTTCCTACGTTGCTTGGCGCCCCCTCTGTCTCCTCCTCCAAGTGGCGATATCCTGGTCCCTCCTGGGCCACAGCAGCATCCAAAAACCCTAACCGCGACCCTTGCAGCTACCAAGGCTTGTTTGCAGTCTTTCTGTGTGGGAACACCTCTGCAAGCTTCTTCACGACGTGGGACATCCATCCTCCAAAGGGGAAGTTCCTAGTCCTCTTCCTTCTTGCAGAACTCCAAGCTTCTTCCAAAAGGTGGCAGCTTCCTTGCACCCTCAGCTTGCATTTCCTGGGCTCCTGCCCACTCTCGACACTGTTGCGACTATTGGACTTGGTCCCCTTGTCTTACAGGTACTCAGGTCCGGAAATCCACTGTTGTTGCATTGCTGGTGTTTGTTGTTCCTGCAGAATCCCCCTATCACGACTCTATGTGCTCTCTGGGGGTAGTAGGTGTACTTTACACCTGCCTTTCAGGGTCTTGGGGTGGGCTATTTTTCTAACCCTCACTGTTTTCTTACAGTCCCAGCGACCCTCTACAAGCTCCCATAGGTTTGGGGTCCATTCGTGGTTCGCATTCCACTTTTGGAGTATATGGTTTGTGTTGCCCCTATACCTATGTGCTCCTATTGCAATCTATTGTAACTTTACACTGCTTGCATTACTTTTCTTGCTATTACCGGCATAATTTTGGTTTGTGTACATATATCTTGTGTATATAACTTATCCTCATACTGAGGGTACTCACCGAGATACTTTTGGCATATTGTCATAAAAATAAAAGTACCTTTATTTTTAGTACTTCTGTGTATTGTGTTTTCTTATGATATTGTGCATATGACACCAGTGGTATAGTAGGAGCTTTACATGTCTCCTAGTTCAGCTTAAGCTGCTTTGCCTTAGCTACCTTCTATCAGCCTAAGCTGCTAGAAACACCCCTTCTACACTAATAAGGGATAACTGGACCTGGCACAAGGTGTAAGTACCTCTGGTTCCCACTACAAGCCAGGCTAGCCTCCTACATCCCGACAAACGAAGGACAATAAGGCTAACCTTGGCCAGTTGAGTCTTTATTGTTTAAATGGCGATAAGTGGAGAGTAGCTCTGCAATAGATTGGTTACTACCTTTATCATCCACTGGATGATTACTTCCCTCAAGGGATGTAAACAACCCTGTTTGGAGTTTTTTAGCTAGCCAACAATGTGTAGTTATATTCTCAGAGTTCTTATTAGTATGTTTTAGTTTAGAGCAGTGGGAATTGTCCACTGGGCCTATATCAAGTGATGAGAATGCCAGACAGAGATGCTGTCTCAAGAAAGCCATAGCTGGGCAGACCATGTGGCTGTAAGAGAGAACAGGGTTGCTGTTTCAATTGAGTTGGAGCAGGGCAGGGCTGCTGTCCTATAAGCTCCACACTAGGGCAGGGCTGCTGTCCTAAGTGTTGTGAGGCAGTACAGGGTTGCTGCACTAAAGTTTCTCTGGGAGGGCTGGAGGGATGCTCCATGTTAACTAAAATGATGCCCTTTTTCCAATATTAGTTATCCCACAGAGAGGTCCTTTCACCTCAGGGAGTACAGCTGTGCTAGCTGATGGTTCCTTTGGTACAGGTTACACCCCAGGAGAGGTTTCTCCCACAACAGGAATGGTATCCTTAATGGCAGGGCGGGTAGGGGATACTTTAATGCCCTTTTTACCTGTTGTTGGAGAGGGATCCTGAGATTTCAGGCCTTTTTCTTTCCTTTGCTTTTCCATTTCATCTGAAATGAGAGGAAGCAATTCCTCGGGGATACCCAGCATGAATGCTTGGGTATTAAACTCTACCTCAGCCCAACCTGAGGTCTCTAGGTCATTACCTAAGAGTTAGTCTACAGGTAAGCTAGGTGATACTATCACCTGCCTAGGGCCAGTAAATCCACCCCACCCAAACTGAACTATAGATAATGGGAGGAACTGAGTGGCATTATGGACATCAATAATCTTGTACTGTTGTCCAATGATGTGTTGTGCAGGAGACACTAAGTTTTCAGTCAGCAAAGTGATACTGGAACCTGTGTCCCTGTAGGCCTGGGCCTTAACACCATTTATTGAAACTGACTGCCGGTACTTATCCATTGTAAGAGGACAAGCAGCCAGTGTGGCAAGGCCAATGCCACTAGGTGTGACAGAAACTGTCTTGGAACTGACTACCCCAGTTTTTATGATGGACCCAAAAGTGAACCCAACTACACCCTTATTTCTACTGCTGCCAGCAGTCCCACCACTATTACCACTACTGCTAGGGGCACTAGAGTTTAATGTATTAGTGATGGTAGGCTCAGGGGGTTTACCTGAGCAGGACTTATGTCCTGGCCTATGGCCTTTATTTTTACACACATAGCACCAAGGCTTTTTAGTGTGTGTGGGTTGTGTGGAAGAGGAAGAAGATGATTTATCCCCACCCCTGAAGAGTGTTTAGGATGTGAAGAATGATCTTTAGTTTTACCTTTATCCCCATGCTTATCCTGAGATTGCTCACTATCTTTCTTCTTGCCATCCTTGCCACCACCTGTGTGTACTTTTCTGTTCACTCTTGTTCTGACCCATTTGTCTGCCTTCTTTCCCAATTCTTGGGGAGAGGTCAGATCCGAGTTCACCAAGTACCGGTGCAACAAATCAGGCGCACAATTGTGTCAAAATATGCTCTCTCAGGATTAGATAATACAGGCTTTCATAGTCAGTCACCTCACTACCATGTAACAAACCCTCCAAGGCCTTCACTAAACAGTCTACAAAGTCTGTCCAGTCTTGAGAGAGGACTCTTTGCTGGTGTCTCTGAATTTAATCCTGTATTGTTCAGTGGTTAAGCCAAATCTATCCAAGAGTGCATCAGTCAAAACTTTGTAGTTATTAGCATCACTTTCTCTGACAGTAAGGAGCCTATCCCTTCCCTTACCAGTGAAAGATAGCCCCAAGATAACAACCCACTGCCTTTGAGGGACCAACTGCACCATACAGGCCCTCTCAAGTACAGCAAACCACTTGTTAATGTCGTCCCCCTCCTTGTAAGGGGGGACTATCTTATGCAGGTTTCTGGAATCTTGCTCTCTAACAGGATTGCTATCAAAAACACTGCTGCTGCCACCATGGGGAACTAACCCCAACCTCTACCTTTCCCTTTCCACATCCAGAGATTCCATCTCTAAGGCCAGCTGCTTCTGTTTAAGCTTCAGCCTGGCCTCTTCCAACCTCAGCTTTCTGAGTTCCCTTTCCATAATGTTATCCTCAGGGTGGGAGGCTTGGGAATTTGTGAGACACAGAAGAAATGTGGGAATTGGCAGAGTGAGACCTGTCCCTAAATGGCTGGACTCTAGTAACCTGGCCTTTAGGAGTGAAAGGTGCCCTACTAATGTGTAACCCCCTCACACTACCAGTGTCACTAGATGGCCTGTTAGCTGGCAGGTCTTTGGAAGAACCCTGCCCTGCATCCTCAGGGGACTCCTCTGAGTCTGGCTGGGTACCCCCCTCCTCTACCTCCGGATCCCGGGATGGGCCAGACTGGTTCTTTTCACTTTCTAGGAGAAGGCTAAGGAGAAGATCTTTGGTAGGATTCTTGCCAATGCCTAAACCTCTTTCAATGCAGAGACCCCTCAAACCTTTAAAGTTTAAACTACCATATGTTGCCTGGACAACTGTGGGAGTAAGTTCTACTGCAGACATGATAGAAAGCGTTTAGGACAGAGAGAGACAAAAACGTTTAGAAACTTTTTAGAGAAAAGAGACAACTTTTTAAAACTTTTCAAAACTTTTGAAACCTTTTCTAAAACTTCTTAGAAAGTTTAGAGAAGGAAAGGTAAACTGTTTAGGTTAACTGTGTATATTCTGAAGTATTTGGTATATGTTTCTCTTATGAAAAGCACCAAATGACAAAGTGGTAAAGCAGTTACAAGTACTTATCCCACCGCTGCCACCAATGTAGGAGGCTGGCCAGGCTTGTAGTGGGTACCTGATGGTACTTACACCTTGTGCCAGGTCCAGTTATCCCTTATTAGTAGATTAGTAGTGTTCTAGAAGCTTAGGCTGATAGAGGTAGCTATAGCAGAGCAGCTTAGGCTGAACTAGGAGACATGCAAAGCTCCTATTATACCACTTATATCATATAGCACTATATCATAAGAAACACAATACACAGAGTTACTAAAAATAAAGGTTCTTGTTTTTAGTGACAATATGCCAAAAGTATCTCAGAGGAAACATTCCCTTAGGAGGTAAGTAATATACACAAAATATACACACAAACCAAAATCAGGTAAGTAAACAGTTAGAAAAGTAGTGCAAATACTGTAGAATACAATAGGATGCAAAAGGCCTAGGGGCAACACAATCCATATACTCCAAAAGTGGAATGCGAACCACGAATGAACCCCAGGCCTAGTGTAGTGTGTAGAGGGTCACTGGGAGTGTAAGAAAACACTAAGGGTGTCCAAGATACCCCACCCCAAGATCCTGAAAAGTAGGAGTAAAGTTACCCTACTACCCCAGAAAGACAGTAAAGTCGAGATGGGGGATTCTGCAAAGGCAAAAACTGACTGCAAAGCACTGAAGACGGATTACTGAACTTGAGGACCTGTAAAGGAAGGAGACCAATTCCAAGAGTCACGCAAGTGTCCATGGGGGGCAGGAGCCCACTAAACCCCAGATGAAGGTACAAAAGGGCTGCCTCTGGGTGGAAGAAGACAAAGATTCTGCAACAACAGAAGGTGCCAGAAACCTCTCCTTTGGTCAGCAGATGTCCCACAGCATGCTGGAGGATGCAGAGTTGTTTCCACGCAGAAAGACCGCAAAGAAGCCCTGCTAGCTGCAAGAGTTGTGGTTGAAGATAATGGGTGCTGCCCTGGCCCAGGAAGGACCAGGAGGTCGCCGCTTGTAGGAGGAGTCAGAGGGGGTGCTCAGCAACAAAGAAAGCCCATGTAAAAGCAGGCAGCACCTGCAGAAGCACTGGAACTGGCATTCAAGAAATCTGAGCATTGAAGTCATCTCAACACATCAAAAGAGGGTCCCACGAAGCTGGTGGTCAACTCAGTGAGTTGAGCAATGCAGGACAGAGTGCTGGGTACCTGGGCTATGCTGTGCATGAAGGAATCCTTGCAAGAGTGCACAGAAGCCCTAGCAGCTGCAGATAACGCAGAGCACAGGATTACTGTCTGGCGTGGGGAGGCAAGGACTTACCTCCACCAAATGTGGACAGAAGGACTACTGGACTGTCGGGGTCACTTGGATCCAATTCCTGTGTTCCAGGGACCACGCTCGTCAAGATGAGAGGGGACCCAGAGGACTGGTGATGCAGAAGTTTGGTGCCTGCGTTAGCAGGGGAAGATTCCGTTGACCCACAGGAGATTTCTTCTTGGCTTCCAGTGCAGGGTGAAGGCAGACAGCCCTCAGAGCATGCACCACCAGGAAACGGTTGAGAAAGCCGGCAGGATTAGGCGCTACAATGTTGCTGGTAGTCTTCTTGCTACTTTGTTGTGGTTTTCCAGGCGTCCTGGAGCAGTCAGCGGTCAATCCTTGGCAGAAGTCGAAGAGGGAGATGCAGAGTAACTCTGTTGATCTCTTGCCTTCGTTATCTGAAGAGAACCCCACAGGAGAGAACCTAAATAGACCTCAGAGGAGGATTGGTCACCTAACCCGGTAAGCGCCTATCAGGAGGGGTCTCTGACATCACCTGCTGGCATTGGCCACTCAGAGGCCTCCATTGTGCCCTCACACCTATGAATTCAAGATGACAGAGGTCTGAGACACACTGGAGGAGCTCTGGGCACCACCCCTCGGGTGGTGATGGACAGGGGAGTGATCACTCCCCTTTCCTTTGTCCAGTTTCGCACCAGAGCAGGGGCCAGGGGATCCCTGAACCGGAGTAGACTGTCTTATGCAAGGAGGGCATCATCTGTGCCCTTCAAAGCATTTCCAGAGGCTGGAGGAGGCTACTCCTCCCCAGCCCTTAACACCTATTGCCAAAGGGAGAGGGTGTAACACCCTCTCTCAGAGGAAATCCTTTGGTCTGCCTTCCTGGGACTGGGCTGCCCCAGGAGGGCAGCCCAGGAGGGCAGAAGCCTGTCTGTGGGTTGGCAGCAGCGGTAGCTGCAATGAAAACCCCAGAGAGCTAGTTTGGCAGTACCATGCTGGAGCCCCGGGGAGGCATTGGATTAGCACCCCATACCAGATTTGGCATGGGGGGACAATTCCATGATCTTAGAAATGTTACATGGCCATGTTCGGAGTTACCATTGTGAAGCTACATATAGGTATTGGCCTATATGTAGTGCACGTGTGTAATGGTGTCCCCCCACTCACAAAGTCTGGGGAAATTGCCCTGAACTATGTGGAGGCACCTTGGCTAGTGCCAGGGTGCCCTCACACTTAGTAACATTGCACCTAACCTTCACTAAGTGAGGGTTAGACATATAGGTGACTTATAAGTTACTTAAGTGCAGTGTAAAATAGCTGTGAAATAACGTGGACATTATTTCACTCAGGCTGCAGTGGCAGTCCTGTGTAAGAATTGTCTGAGCTCCCTATGGGTATCAAAAGAAATGCTGCAGCCCACAGGGATCTCCTGGAACCCCAATACCCTGGGTACCTAGGTACCATATACTAGGGAATTATAAGGGTGTTCCAGTGTGCCAATCAGAATTGGTAAAAATGGTCACTAGCCTGCAGTGACAATTTTAAAGACAGAGAAAGCATAAGCACTGAGGTCCCAGTGACACATATAAAAGGGTCCCAGTGAGACATATAAAACACACTGACAAATAGGGTTTTCATTATGAGCACTGGGGTCCTGGCTAGTAGGATCCCAGTGAGACAGTAAAAACACCCTGACATATACTCACAAACAGGCCAAAAGTGGGGGTAACAAGGCTAGAAAGAGGCTACCTTCCTACAAGGATGACTTCTGGTGGGCAGCAGTACACATAGGAGGAGCCAGAGTGGGGGACAGAGATCTGAAAATGGAGATGGCAAAGGGTACAGTCAGTGGTCATAGACATAGGGAAACAGGCTGCCTTGTACAATGTCCAACACATAACTGAAATGTTTGAGTGAAGTTACAGTGTCTTACCTGTGTGTCACTGGAAGTACTGCCAAATAATATTGGTTCTGTTGTCAACATCTTCTTCCTCTGCCTCCTCTTCCTCACTGTCCATAGGCTCCACCACTGCCACAAGACCATCTCCAGGCACATCCTCCTGCAGAAAAGGCACCTGGTGTCTCAAGGCCAGGTTGTGCAACATACAACATACCCAAGAATACCTTCTTTGGTGAGTAGTACAGGAATCCACCTGTCAGATGGAGGCACCGGAACCTGGCCTTCAGGAGGCCGAAGGTCCGCTCAATCATCCTCCTTGTTCACCCATGTGCCTCATTGTAACGTTCCTCTGCCCTTGTCCTAGCATTCCTCACTGGGGTCAGTAGCCATGAGAGATTGGGGTAACCAGAGTCACCTGCAAATATCGAGGGACAACTGTTAGACACACACTAACCCTTAGGGAGAACCCCATACCCAGACACCTGCTCATACTGTGTGGGGACCTTGGGCTCACCTATTAGTCACACCCGGTGCCTCTGGATTTGGCCCATCACATATGGGATGCTGCTATTCTTCAAGATATAGGCGTTATGCACAGAGCCAGGATACTAGGCATTCACATGGGAGATGTGCTGGTCCGCCAAACACACCTTCTGGACATTCATTGAGTTATAGCTTTTTCTATTCCTATAAACTTGTTCATTTCTCCGGAGGGGGGGGGGGAACAAATACCACATGTGTACCATCAATGGCACCAATAATGTTGGGGTTATGTCCCAGTGCATAAAAGTCAGCTTTCACTGTGGCCAAATTCTCCACCTGGGGGAACATGATGTAGCTGTGCACGTGTTTAAGCAGGGCAGACAACACTCTGGTCAACACATTGGAAAACATTGGCTGAGACATCCCTGATGCCATGGCCACTGTTTGAAAGGTCTGTAGGTAATGATAATGTGTCTGTCCTCCCTTGTCGCTAGGTCCACCATGGGTCTGGTCACCGGAGGATGTACCCATCTCATATTCTGCCTCAGCGTTTGAAGCCTATGGAAGAGAACGGTGGGCAGAGGATCATGTTCACACTTATATTGCACTAATGATGAATTGTTGACTTTACAGAAACACTATGTGAAGTCGAGAATCTGTTCCTGTGCCAATGTCTGCTGTAGCGTAGTTAGGTGCCATGTCCTGTGCCCCCCTGAAATGGCGGCTGCCTGACCTGTGAGGAGGGACAAGTTGAAATGAGGTAATTGCGCTGGTGTTGTGCGCCGTTGCGGTAGGCAGTCGAAGACCGCCACGCAACTTCACATTGGTTATCATTGGGCCCTATGGGTTCCAGGAGCCAATGGTGATGTACGCCGGTGGTGACGGTACGCACCGCCATGGACGTGACCACCATTTTCTATCTGTTCATTCACTTACTACCTGACCTTCAAAAGGAGAGGACCTACACTGCAAGTGCTGCTGTGACCTGTGTCTGGAAGTGACAATGACTCATGTGTCTGGGGAAAGTGCCCCTGCCTTCAATGCTAAGGAGTTGGAGAAACTGGTGGATGGGGTCCTACCCCAGTACACGTTACTCTACGGTCCTCCAGACAAACAGGGGAGTATACTGTGAGCATGATGCGTGGGCCATGAATGTATTGACTGCTGTGTGTGTAAGACACATGTAGGGGGGACAGAGAGGTCCTGGCCAGAGTGTAGCATGTAAGGTGGTGAATGTATGTGCGTCAGGGGATGTGTGGGATCTGATGGGCAATGAATATGATGGTACAGACAGGTAAATAATTCCCTTTTCTGCTGTCTTTTCCCTGCAGGTCAGTTCCCACCAGAAAAAGGGTATTTGTCATGCCATCGCAAAGGACGTGTGGACCCTGGGGGTCTTTGTCAGGCGGAGCACCCACTTCCGCAAACGTGGGAGGACCTGCGCCGCTGGGCAAAGAAGACAGCGGAGTCCGGGTTGGTGCTGGCCTCCTCACAAGGAAGGGGTGCCGTCGCACCATGACGCCCCTGATGTTCCGCATCCTTGTGGTGGCCTATCTGGAGTTGGA
Source organism: Pleurodeles waltl (assembly GCF_031143425.1). Lineage (NCBI taxonomy): Eukaryota > Metazoa > Chordata > Amphibia > Caudata > Salamandridae > Pleurodeles > Pleurodeles waltl. Next base: position 1,502,608,146 of record NC_090446.1, on the reverse strand, counting down.
TGGGCACTTGAAGGCATCACAGCAGCCACAAGGGGGTGAGTACAGAATCTGAAACCTGACTTTGCGCACGTAAGGAGGTACCTGGGTAGGGGACGTGGGCTGTGGATGTCCCTCGGACCAGGCTCAGAATCACTCCTGCCCCAATAGTGTTGGCAGCCATCTACTCCTGGGCAGGGTCCTGTGGGTTTCAGGTGTGCAGCTAACGGTGTTAGCCATTGAACCCCATTTGCTGGTGACTGTGTTAATAAATGGTTGGGCATGGCCTAGTGCATAGGGCTGCTCCCAATGTGTTGTGTATGACAATGGTAGTGGTGTTGCTGGCACTGACCAAGTGTATCCTCTGTCTCCCCCCCCCCCCTTTTTGTTTTGTCACCCTGTCCTTATGTGCATTAGCATCATCTGGTGGAGGAGCAGAGGCACCGGCGATGGAGGGAGCTGCATCCCACATGCCCCATAAGGCCGAATCCACTGAGGGTGAGCGCACCAGTGGGACAGAGGGCGAGGGGAGCACCATGACGGGGAGAGGAGGGGAGACCACAGACAACGACTCCTCCTCCAATGGAAGCTCCCTGGTGGTGGAAGACACCTCTGTGCCCACCCCAACAACAGGTACAGCTGCCACCCCCTACCAGCACTGCCCTCCCAGCAGCCCCTCAGCATGTTTCCTATGCCTGCTCACTCAGGAGAGTGGGCATCTCCTTCATCCCGAGCACCACAGGCCCTGCCCCAGTCAGCCCTGCTGCCCTCAGTGAGGAGGCTATTGACCTCCTGTGATCCCTCACTGTTGGGCAGTCAACCATTCTGAATGCCATGGTGTCGAGAGGCATTTGCAATAAACAAATGCATACCTGGAGGGCATTCACTCTGGCGTGGTGGCCCAACAGAGAACTTTTCAGACTCTGGCCTCAGCACTGATGGCAGCCATTGTCCCTGTGTCTAGGCTCCCCCCTCCAACTTCCTCTACCCAGACCCAATCCCCTCAAACACGGCCTATCCCAAGCACACCTTCAGACCAGCATTCACTCAAATCAACACACAAAGGTGGCTCAGGCAAACATAAGCACCACACTTCATCTCACAGGCACTCACACAAGCACCATACCTATGCAGACACACCGACATCCACTGCCTCCACTGTGACCCCTCCTCCTCTTAGTCCAGCTCCCTCCCAGTATCGTCTCCACTCACACCTGCATGCACTACATCCTCATCCACTACCTCCATCACCAGCATGCCCATCACAACACACCCCTCACTGGCAGTCACCACCCCCACAACCATGCATATATCCCCTGTGTCCTCTCCCAGCGTGTCTGTGACCCCTCCTCCCAAAGTACACAAACGCAAGCACCCACCCACCCAACAGCCATCCACCTCACAACAGCATCCATCCCATGCACTTTCACCCAAGCTCAGCAGAAAGACACCTCCTACAACCACTTCCTCTTCCTCCACTCCCGCACCCTCTCCATCTTCCAGCCCCAGTGTGTCTTAAAAGCTTTTCCTGGCAAACTTTGACCTGTTCCTAGCCCCCCCACACCCATCCTTCCCCTCGAGCCAGGGTGTCCAGAACCTAGCCCAGCACCTCAGCCACCAAGTCACCATCCAATGTGGAACCTGCAACTCCCACCCATCAGGAAAGCCAGTGTACCACCAACCCCTGCAGAGGATCAAACCATTCCGCCACCTGCCAAGGTGAAGAAGGGGCCAGCATGCAGCAAGGGCAAGGATCATGACTCACCCAGCAAGGCCTCTTTCAAACCTCCAGCTGACAGAGCTAAACGCACAACAGCACCTGCCAAGGTGAGGAAGGGGAAGAAAATCAAAGGCAAGGCACTTCAGCTGACGGAAGATGCAGGTGATGGCCTGGTGCCCACCAGCAGAACCGCCAGCCCCGCCACTTGCACCACTTGCAGCACCACCACCAGCCCCGCCGCAAGCACTGCCACATGTACCACTGCTGCCACCACTACTCTCAGCAGCACCGTTCCCAGTGGGCAGCCGTCCGAGGCTGCAGGAGAAGGGCTGGAGACTCCCTCTACCACTGGCAGCACCAGCACCTGGACCACGGCCAGCACCGCCAGCATCCCTGCCGCAAGAACCACCACCTGCACCTCTGACAGCAGGACCACTACCAGCACCAGCAGCCCCAGTGGGCTGCCGTCCCAGGCTTCAGGAGATGAGCTGGAGCCTACCACCACCACTGGCAGCACCCCACCAGCAACGCCGCAGGATGGAGTCTAGCCCTGCCTCCTTGAACAATCTTGCTACCTGTTCCCTGCAAATCTCGTGCCTCAAACACCCAGGTGAGGAAGTGTGTACTGGCAGACCCAAGTACTGCATCACTGAGCACCAAGCCCCCGCAGAACCAGTGGAGGTATGCATCCACACCCCCCTCCTTGGCAGGATGAAACACACTGGGCACAAAGCCCCCTCCAGAACCAGTGGAGATATGCATCCACTCACCCTATCCTTGGCAGGATGAAGCACTCTGGGCACAAAGCAGCCTCCAGAACCAGTGGAGAAGCCATTCACTTGAGAGACTGTAGCCTTGCACTCCCCAGGACCAAGCAGTGGGCAAACCACCCACATGAGGGACTTGAAAGACTGGCTTTGCACTCCCAAGGACCAAGCAGTAGGCAAACCACCCACTTGAGGGACTTGAAAGATTGTGACTTTGCACTCCCCATGACCAAGCAGTGGGCAAACCACCCACTTGAGGGACTTGAAAGACTCGCTTTGCACTCCCCAGGATCAAGCAGTGGGCAAACCACTCACTTGAGGGACTTGAAAGAAATGTGGCTTTGCACTCCCCAGGACCAAGCATGGGGCAAACCACCCACTTGAGGGACTTGAGAGACTGTGGCTTTGCACTCCCCAGGACCAAGAAGTGAGCAAGCCACCCACTTGAGGGACTTGAAAGACTGGCTTTGCACTCCCCAGGACCAAGCAGTGGGCAAACCACCCACTTGAGGGACTTGTGAGACTGTGGCTTTGCACTTCCCAGGACCAAGCATTGGGCAAACCACCCACTTGAGAGACTGTGGCCTTGCACTCCCCAGGACATCGCTGTGGCCATGGAGCCCCCTCGAGGTGCAGTGGCGTTCTTCCATCTTCCAGCTGAGGCGCCCCCCCTTCCCATCCCCCTGAGGTGCCTGTGCGTTTTCGACCTGATGCCCCTTTAGTGTTCTCTCTGTATTGAGGCAGGAGTCAAGTGTGGCCTTGGCCCATGTTTTTTGGCCCAGTGGCCCACGAACTTTTGTGAAGGACAATGTACGGACTTCTGTACATGTTGTATATTTGTGTAAATACTGTTTTTCAAATTCTATAGTATACCTGCCTATTTCTAAACTATCACTGGTTTGACTCAATTCCTTTTGTCCTTGCGTTCTTCCAGGGGGGTTACCGGGTGTATCTGTAATGTTGGGTGAGGGTGGGGGTGTTGCGTGTTGCATATGTGTGTCACTCTTTTTCCTCCCCTCCCCTGTGTACTAGGTGCAGTACTCACCGTCGTCGTCGCCGCCGTCTTTGGTGTTCCTGGTAGATGAGGAGGTAGACCAGCATTGGCAGGACCTGCAGCTCAGGCTCCATGGTGTTGTGGTTCTTCGTTGAGTGTCGAGCGGTGAGTGGTTTCCCTTCCAAACACTGTTTCCGCCATGCTTTTGATGGCGTTGGTACCGCCCCGGAAAAGCTGGGGATAGGCAGGTTGTAATGTGGTGGGTGGAACAATGTCTTCCGTCTGTCTGTTGGCGGTGACTGCTGCGGTGTTGGTTGCTACCGCCATGGCGGTCAGAGTGTTGAAGTGGCTGTCTGTGTTGGCGGTTTCCGCCGTGGTCGTGATCCCTTTTTCTTACCGCCGGCCTGTTGGCGGTATTACTGCTGCTTTAACACCGACCGCCAGGGTTGTAATGAGGGCCATAGTGTCTGTGAAAATTGATTGACAGAAGAAAGGAGTATGATTAACACTAAGATTAGTTACCTGTCGTACAGTAAGCATGCACAATGATTCTTTGTAAACAGAAGAACAATAGTCTACCAAAGATAACGTTGATTTGAGACTTTGGGCCAGATGCACTAAACTTTTGATTCAGACACAAACACGACTTTCCCTATGTATCAATACTGTTTTTAGGAGTCTGTAAAGTTTTATCAGTTCTTAAAATGTGATTCTGATTCTGTGTTTTGAACTGCTGTGTTTTAAGCATCCCTTCTTAATATCTAATCTGTACCCTCTGTATCTTTGGTTTGTGACTATAATTCTGGTCTTAAACCATTAAAAAGTTACGGACTTCCAATTTGAGGTGGTAACTCATTTGTAAGAGGGAAGGGACCCCCATTAATTTCTTTACCTTTAAGACTTAAACAGACAGACACCACATAATTTTAATGCTGTCACTGTGGCAAATATGTTCCACACACTAAGGCCCTGATTTATACTTTTTCTGCGCCTCATTACCGTAATTTTTTGACGCAAAAGCGGTGCAAACTTACGAATACCACTGTATTTTGTAAGTTTGCGCTGCTTTTGCGTAAAGAAATGACAGTAATGAGGCGCAAAAAAAAGTATAAATCAGGACCTAAACGTGTTCATGTCCACATTCAGATCGCACTTATGCTGCACAAAATACACAACATGTCCATTTACAGACTGCAGCACAAAATGAAACAACTGGACATTTTGCACAATGAGGCAGAGAATAGCAAGAGATTCAGTTAATATTTTATTCTGTGCGTTGACCCAAGTAACAAAAATCAAAATGAAAAGAGATCACGTGTTCTCCTGGTCCCAGTATCCACCTGGTCCACAAGCCCTGAGGTCAGCTTGTTGTCATGCCAAAGCCTATACAGACTAGAAACATGGCAAACATCTTACCTTTTTGGAGTATCTTATAACTGCGCATGGCTGGTTGGGTGGGGGTCCCTTTTATACTGGGAACTACTTAAGAAGGCCTCAGCGCAAGGCATCCTGGGACATGTAATCCAAAGAGTACAATGCTGTTGGTTACAGGGCAACCAAAGCGCATATGTTGTGAAAGTGTCTCAGCTCAGACAACATGCTAGTGGGATCACGAGAACTCAAGGCTGAAACACAGTAAGCGTTTGCATTGAAAATTTCCATTTTGTGAAGAAGCAAACAGTATAGGAATAATTTGTCATTTCGTAATATTAAATAAGTATTTGTGTCAAACCCAACTGAAGATTCATTGAAAAAATATTTGGAAAATCAAACAAAAAAAACAGTTTGACACTGTTTTGCCATCTCTAATAGCATTGACATGTGTAGTGTGGATTTTTATTGACAAATTTCTTTAGAAAATCTATTGTCTTATGATTAAACTAGTTAGTTGTAGTGTAAATCTCCACAGTAATATTGACGCCTGACCAAGAATTGCTCAGGAAAAGACAGAGGGTTACAATGACCCTCGTAAGACTGTCCCACATCTTCCTCAAATTCTTGCAGGTTAATTTATATTTGTGAATTCTGAGAAATCAAACTAATGTACAATAAGATATTTACAAATCTTTACAGTAGCCTAACCTAGAGCATATAAAACCGCAGACAATTCCAGTAATAATATACTAAACAATGACACAGGCAATTATTAGAAATTATTAGAAATATAAACAGATAGAAGATTCCTAGCATCCTGTATGCAGATCTCTACATGTGCAACCCAAGCCTAATACAATACATCTTCTCTGGCAGCTGGGATGAGCCCACTATTAGCAGAGTTGATGATCCGTGTTCAGGGACAGTCACTTAGCAGTCTGGGATGAAATGACCTTAACCTTAATAGGCAAAACGTGGACCATTATGTAATGTTTCAACTGAGAAAGACCTGGCAAGTATATTTTTATGTCTGAAATCGATCATGAGATGTCAATCAATCAATCGATGAATGAGGATTTATAAAGCACAGCTAATCACCCAATAGGGTATCCAGGCGTTAGCAGGTCCCGGAGGCTTATTCGAACAGCCAGGTCTTGAAGGCCATTCGGAATTCTGGAAGTGAGGTGATGGTCTGGAAATGTGTGGGGAAGCTGTTCCAAGTTTTTGCTGCAACGTGAGTGAAGGAGCTTTCTCTGCTTCTGCTTTGGTAGATACCGGGAGTATGGGCAAATGAAAGGGAGCAGAGCGTAGTCTTAATGGTTGGTGGAAGTTCAGGCAGTGGTTAATGTACATGGCTCGTTGGTTGTGTAGAGTCTTTTGTGCGTGGGTCAGCAGCTTAAATTGGCATCTCTTCTGTAAGGGAGCCAGTGGAGTTGCCTGAGGTGGGGTGTGATGTGGGTTCCCCAGGGAAGGCCGAGAACGAGTCTGGCTGCAGTGTTCTGAATGGTCTGAAGTCTCTATAGGAGATGTGTGGCGATACCTATGTAGAGGGCATTGCCGTATTCCACTCGGCTGGTGATGAGGGCCTGTGTCATGGTGCATCTCATATGTAGGGGAAGCAGCATGCACAAAGTGAGGAAGGAGGCAGAGGAAGCAGCATTGATTTGTGATTTCAAGCATTCGCTTGTTGTCAATGATGATTCTGAGGTTTCTGGTGCAGTCCGAGGGAGTAGGTGTGGGTCCTAGGTCTGATGGCCACCAGGAGTCATTCCATGTGTTGCTGCTGTTTGCAAAGATCAGTCCTTCTGTCTTGTCTGTGTTCAGCTGCAGGTAGTTGTTCTTCATCCAGTCAACTATGCTTGACATGCATCTGTGAAAGTTGGTTGTGGTGATGGAGGGTTGGTCGGTGAGTGAGAGGATGAGTTGGGTGTCGACTGCGTAGGAAATTATGTTGAGACTGTGGGATCTGACGGTACTGGGGAGTAGGGTCATATTTGCATTGAAGAGCGTGAGGCAGAGGGATGAGCCCTCGGGGACACCAAAGGTGGCCTCCTTGGGTTCGGAGGTGAATGGTGGGAGGTAGATATTCTGGGTTCTTCCGGTGAGAAAGGATGTGATCCATCTGAGCATGTCCCGTTGGATGCTGATGTGGTGGAGTCTTTTGATCAGCATGTGGTGGGATACGGTGTTGAATGCTGCCGAGAAGTCAAGGAGGATCAAAGCTGCTGTTTCTCCTCAGCTGAGGAGGGTTCTGATGTCATTGGTGGCTGCAATCATGGCAGTTTTGGTGCTGTGATTGCTGCGGATGCCAGATTGGTAGGCATTGAGTATTTAGTTCATGAATGCAAACAGGCGTATGCACATCATTGTTAAATTAGAACAACTGACCAACAAAACCTTTGGTAATTCTTAATAACCTTAACTCACACAAATGTCAGCCATAATAATTTTTAAAGCACCACGTAGCTTTGAAACTTTCAAACAATCAAAGAAATAGTAATTCCTTGAACATTAGCAATTGTAAACTATGTCTCATATTCCTACAAAAAGGCAGACATCAAATGGTATAGGTCATGACTCATAATGATTAGAAATCCACAACACAAACGGGTGTTGAGGTGAGTGGAAATTGAGAAATAAAGCCATGCAAGTTGCCATGAAGCAGGGTGTGAGCATTAGACCTGTGTATTGGAATGCAAGTGCTTAGATTAAGGGAAGGTTTTTCTGAAGTGGGATAGCAGGGGGGATCCTTCGCAGGGGCATATGATATGTGCACAGCATGTGAAAAAAGGTATGCGACAATTGAGGAGGGGGACAGCTTTGGGCTTGAGGATGAGAGCTTAAAAGCAGAGGAGCTGGAACATACATGTAAGAAATTGTTTCTTACAAACACATACCAGGGGTAGGTGGGATTTCCCAGACAGTAGCCGAGTTGATGATGTGAGATGACTGAAGAGGATGTTACGTGCTAAAATTTCAGGGTAGGGAGTAGAAATGAGAAGCCAGATTACAAGTTTAGAATATCATTTGTGTCATACAAAGCCATAGGTCTGGAAGGGAGCTGTTGCTTATATATGATGCAACTTTTATCTGTAGAGACAGACATCCTGATTTAGAGTTTGGTGGCTGGCCCACAGGTTTGGGAGGGACCACCTGCCACATTCAGTAATGCACACCACACAAGCAGGGATGTCACAGCTATTGAGTGACTTCTGTGGTTGCTCTACTGAATATAGTGAAGCTTTGTTGAACAGGCCCCATGTTTGTTGCTCCCTCTTGTAGGAGGGTGGCCTGGTTTGTAGTGGGTACCTATGGTACTTACACCTCATACCAGGTCCAGTTATCCCTTATTAGTGAAATGCAGGCAGTGTCTAGCAGCCAGGATCTCTAGGGGTAGCTGTAGGTGAACAGCCAAGGCTTATCTAGGAGACATGCAAAGCTCATGCAATACCACTATAGTCACACAGTACTCACACACATGAAAGAAAATACTGTGTTACAAAACTAAAGGTACTTTATTTTGGTGACAAAAATGCCAAAAAAAACTTAGAGACTATACTCGGAGGTAAGTAAAATACACAGTATATGAACTAGAATGCAGAATTAGCTGTAAAAGAAAAACAGTTGGTGCAAATAGTGAAAATCACAATAGTTAGAAATGGGCCTAGTGGGATTAAAAACCATGTACTAAGAAAGTAGAATGCAAAAGTCGGTTTCCCACCTAGGCAAGTGTAGTGTGTAGAGGGGTGCTGGGAGTATTAGAAAACACCAAAGGTAAGTAAGAGAACAGACTGCAGAGCTCAAGAAAGCAGGAGTAAATCACAGTAACTTTCCTAGAACACACAAGAACACAAGAAAAAATAAATTGCAAGAACCAGAAGAGACTGCAAGACACCAACAACGGATTCCTGGACCTGAAGACCTGTGGAAGAACGGAACCAAGTACAAGAGGCACTAAAGAGTCTAGGGAGAACAGGAGCCCCTGCTAACCCCGATGAAGGTGCAAAGGAAGAACCACCGGTGAAGAAGAACAGTCAGTACTGCACCCAAGAAGATGGATGTGGGTGCCTGGTTCGTGCAGATGATGTCACATGCCGGATGGATGATTGCAGTCGCTGGATTCCGCCAACAAGCCTTTGCACATGCAAATCTCGCAGTTTGCGGCAAATGGTGCTGCCTGGGACCAAGAGGGAACTGGTGGACTCTACCCAAGAAAAGGGTGACAGAGGAAGCTCTCAGCAACTCAGAGAGCCCTCAGAAGACCAGGCAGTGCTGGCAAAAAGGAGTCCCACAGCACTGGGACAAAGAAGGTGCAAGAGGAGGCCTATGCAGGACTACACAAAGGAATCCCATGCCTCCGGAGAACCATGTGGGAGGAAGGAGTGCTGTGGTACACAAAGAACTTTGTGGAAGGATGTAACAAGCCTTGGCAACTGCAAAACATGCTGTGCATTGGGGTGCTGTTTTGCGTGGGGAGGCAAGCTCCTTTCTCCACCAAAGTTGGACAGCTGGACGCCTGGACCATCGGGACGACACCTGTGTTGCTGGATCCACACACTTCTTCAGGAGAGGGGACCCAAACCAACTGTCATTGCTGAAGCAGGGAAGTGACTCCTTCACTTCAAGGGAGATTCCTTTGTTCTTCTGGTGTACGCTGAAGACAGGCAGTCCTCGGAGGAGTCATGACCTGGAAACAGATGCAGTTGCTGGCAGGATCTGAAGATACAATGTTGCATAAGTCGTCTTTGCTTCTTTGTTGCAATTGTAGAGTTCCTGGAGGGTCCAGATGCAGTTTCTTCTGTAAGAAGGTGAAGTAAAGGATGCAGAGGATGCCTGCTGGAGTCTTGCAATCAGACTCTGAAGAAACACCCAGAGGAGAGACTCTAAATAGCCCTGAAAGGGGGATTGGTAAGCTACACAGGTAAGCACCTTTCAGGGGATGGCTCTGACATTACCTGGTGTCACTGGCCACTCAGATGCTCCCAGAGTGCCCTGCCAACTTGGAATCCAAGATGGCAAAACCCAGGAACACTCTGGAGGACCTTTGAGCACCATCCCTGGAGTGGTGATGGACAGGGGAGTGGTCATTCCCCTTTCCTTTGTCCAGTTTCATGCCAGAGCAATGACTGGGGGTCCCTGAACCGGTGTAGACTGGAGTATGCAAGGAGGGCACCATCTGTGCCCTTCAAAACATTTCCAGAGGCTCTGGGAGGCTACCCCCCCCCTTGGTGTAACATCCCTCTCCCAAAGGAAATCCTTTGTTCTGCCTTCCTGGGCTTGAGTTGCTCAAGCAACAGGAGGGCCTAAACCTGTCTGTGAGGTGGCTGCAGCTGGGGCTGCCCGGAAAATCTCAGAAGGCTGTAATGGCAGTACTGGGGGTCCTCTAAGGAACCCCCAGAGGGCATGGAATCATACAACCAATGCTTGCAAAAGCCTTGGGGTATGATTCCAACATGCTTGATACCAAAAATGCCTATGTTCGGAGTTACCATTATATAGCTGGGCATAGGTATTGACCTATTTCCAGAACAAGCGTAAAATGGCATCCCCGCACTCACGAAGTCTGGGAAAATGGGCCTGCAGGAATGGTGAGATGCACAGCGGTGAGTCAGATGAGCTTGCAGTCCTTGGGGGGGTACAGACTCCCGGGTGCAGAGCAGGGCGAGGACTGCAGGATATACCTCGGTGGCAGTGAGCACAGCTGCTTTCGAGCGGAGGAGAGGCCTAGTGGTGATGGTGAGCCACACTTGGAAGTGAGCGGCTTCATGGGCGTGTTTGGATGCTGGGACAGAGCGGCACTGCCGAGCCACAGAACTTATTTGGTGAGGAGCAACTTCGAGTGAGATGGTGGTTGCCCCTGGGGATGGGGATGGCAAGTACTGGGATGTGTTTTGCCCCTTGATATGGACAGCGGGAGGTGCAGCAACATTGTATACTGGGTTGTAGTGCGGGTGGCATATGTGAAGTTGTGCAGCCTGGCAGATGCCAATATTGAAGTAGAGCAGGGACAGGGGGTCCTAATTGGAACATAGAGACAGGACTTTACACTGTGAGTGTGGCCATGGCCGTGGGCACCTGGGGGTGCCCCTTGCTTTGAAGGTTTGGACTACGGATCCAAGTGCATGAGTTTTCGGCAGGGCCCAGTCAGCACTAATGATAAGAGAGGTGGCCCTAGGGTGGCGGTTGGACGAAACGAGTGTGGACTGCGTCAGGAGAATACGGAGAGGAGGCCAGAGGCTGTGAGTGACCTGGAATGCAATGAGCCCCAATACAGGGGCCTGGTACTGTAAGCAAATAGGACTGTGTCAATATGGGGAAAACAGACAAAATGCAGACAAAGCTCCAATTTGAGCATAGGAAGACCCCCAGGGCCAGCGAAGGGGGATTGTCGGCGCTGGATCCCGTGTGAGATGAGGGGAGTGTGTTGAGATGGAAAATCAATAGAAAAATAGATGGTTTACCTTTTCACATGGATCGCATGATAGAAAGAATTGACAAGCTTGCGGAGCGCCTTGATCAGGCAGAGCGGCGAACATCAGAGTTGGAAGATGAGCAGACCATGATGGCCTCCAGGCAAATAAAAATGGACAAACTTTTGCGTGCACTACATGCCAAAGCTGAAGACTTGGAGGCCCGGTCATGGCGTAATAATGTAAGGATTGTGGGCGTTACAGAGTCCACCAATATAGACAATATGGAACGCTTTGTGGAACAACTACTCACTGATGTCCTAGGCCGTGAAACTTTTTCAACTATGTTCGAGGTCGAATGAGCACACCGCACACTGGCGCTGCAGCCGGTCCCAGGCCACCCCCAACATTCGATTGTGGTGCAGCTCCTTAATTACAGGGATAGAGACGCAGCACTGTGAAAAACATGCAAACTAGGTGCTCAGTGCTGTGAGGGTGTGGCAATAGCATACTATCCAGATTCGACGAAACAGTTACAAGAGGCACGACAACTGTTCCAGCAAGGGAAGTGAAGATTGCGAGAGCTAAAGGTAAACTATAGTAAGCTTTACCTTGCCCAGCTGAGGGTGATGCTGGATGAGAAACCACACTTCTTTACCGACCCCAAGAAGCTCCAACAATTCATAGCCCGCCGAGAGGCAACTACTGCTTGGAAGAAAAAGAGCTGATAAAAAGGACCCGTACACAGAGATGGATGACGTGGAGTGACACAGTGGGAGAGGGGGTAAGGATTGATGGCAGCACTCTTGCACTGCCCGCAATTGCAGAAGTCTGAGTAAGGCAGAGGGCTCACAGATGGTGCACTGGCATATGCACAGATGTTGGACGATTTGCTGGGGGTAAGCAGTAAGGAGAAGGTGAGGGGAAATAAATTAAGGTTCTTTGCAAAGACTGGGTCAGTGGACAACCAAACAAAGACTCCGGACTTGTGTAGTTGGTGTACATATTTGCGTGGGGAGGCAAGCTCCTTTCTCCACCAAAGTTGGACAGCTGGACGCCTGGACCATCGGGACGACACCTGTGTTGCTGGATCCACACACTTCTTCAGGAGAGGGGACCCAAACCAACTGTCATTGCTGAAACAGGGAAGTGACTCCTTCACTTCAAGGGAGATTCCTTATTTCTCCTAGTGTACGCTGAAGACAGGCAGTCCTCGGAGGAGGCATGACCTGGAAACAGTTGCAGTTGCTGGCAAGATCTGAAGATACAATGTTGCATAAGTCGTCTTTGCTTCTTTGTTGCAATTGTAGAGTTCCTGGAGGGTCCAGATGCAGTTTCTTCAGAAAGAAGGTGAAGTAAAGGATGCAGAGGATGCCTGCTGGAGTCTTGCAATCAGACTCTGAAGAAACACCCAGAGGAGAGACTCTAAATAGCCCTGAAAGGGGTATTGGTAAGCTACACAGGTAAGCACCTTTCAGGGGATGGCTCTGACATTACCTGGTGTCACTGGCCACTCAGATGCTCCCAGAGTGCCCTACCAACTTGGAATCCAAGATGGCAAAACCCAGGAACACTCTGGAGGACCTTTGAGCACCATCCCTGGAGTGGTGATGGACAGGGGAGTGGTCATTCCCCTTTCCTTTGTCCAGTTTCATGCCAGAGCAATGACTGGGGGTCCCTGAACCGGTGTAGACTGGAGTATGCAAGGAGGGCACCATCTGTGCCCTTCAAAACATTTCCAGAGGCTCTGGGAGGCTACCCCCCCCCCCTTGGTGTAACATCCCTCTCCCAAATGAAATCCTTTGTTCTGCCTTCCTGGGCTTGAGTTGCTCAAGCAACAGGAGGGCCTAAACCTGTCTGTGAGGTGGCTGCAGCTGGGGCTGCCCGGAAAATCTCAGAAGGCTGTAATGGCAGTACTGGGGGTCCTCTAAGGAGCCCCCAGAGTGCATGGAATCATACAACCAATGCTTGCAAAAGCCTTGGGGTATGATTCCAACATGCTTGATACCAAAAATGCCTATGTTTGGAGTTACCATTATATAGCTGGGCATAGGTATTGACCTATTTCCAGAACAAGCGTAAAATGGCATCCCCGCACTCACGAAGTCTGGGAAAATGGGCCTGCAGAAATGGTGAGAGGCACAGCGGTGAGTCAGATGAGCTGGCATTCCGTGGGGGGGTACAGACTCCCGGGTGCAGAGCAGGGCGAGGACTGCAGGATATACCTCGGTGCCAGTGAGCACAGCTGCTTGTGAGCGGAGGAGAGGAGCGGCCTAGTGGTGATGGTGAGCCACACTTGGAAGTGAGCGGCTTCATGGGCGTGTTTGGATGCTGGGACAGAGCGGCACTGCCCAGCCACAGAACTTATTTGGTGAGGAGCAACTTCGAGTGAGATGGTGGTTGCCCTTGGGGATGGGGATGGCAAGTACTGGGATGTGTTTTTCCCCTTGATATGGACAGCGGGAGGTGCAGCAACATTGTATTCTGGGTTGTAGTGCGGGTGGCATATGTGAAGTCGTGCGGCCTCGCAGATGCCAATATTGAAGTAGAGCAGGGACAGGGGGTCCTAATTGGAACATAGAGACAGGACTTTACACTGTGAGTGTGGCCATGGCCGTGGGCACCTGGGGGTGCCCCTTGCTTTGAAGGTTTGGACTACGGATACAAGTGCATGAGTTTTCGGCAGGGCCCAGTCGGCACTAACGATAAGAGAGGTGGCCCTAGGGTGGCGGTTGGACGAAACGAGTGTGGACTGCGTCAGGAGAATACGGAGAGGAGGCCAGAGGCTGTGAGTGACCTGGAATGCAATGAGCCCCAATACAGGGGCCTGGTACTGTAAGCAAATAGGACTGTGTCAATATGAGGAAAACAGACAAAATGCAGACAAAGCTCCAATTTGAGCTTAGGAAGACCCCCAGGGCCAGCAAAGGGGGATTGTCGGCGCTGGATCCCGTGTGAGATGAGGGGAGTGTGTTGAGATGGAAAATCAATAGAAAAATAGATGGTTTACCTTTTCACATGGATCGCATGATAGAAAGAATTGACAAGCTTGCGGAGCGCCTTGATCAGGCAGAGCGGCGAACATCAGAGTTGGAAGATGAGCAGACCATGATGGCCTCCAGGCAAATAAAAACGGACAAACTTTTGCGTGCACTACATGCCAAAGCTGAAGACTTGGAGGCCCGGTCATGGCGTAATAATGTAAGGATTGTGGGCGTTACAGAGTCCACCAATATAGACAGTATGGAACGCTTTGTGGAACAACTACTCACCGATGTCCTAGGCCGTGAAACTTTTTCAACAAGTTGGAGGTCGAATGAGCACACCGCACACTGGCGCTGCAGCCGGTCCCAGGCCACCCCCAACATTCGATTGTGGTGCAGCTCCTTAATTACAGGGATAGAGACGCAGCACTGTGAAAAACATGCAAACTAGGTGCTCAGCGCTGTGAGGGTGTGGCAATAGCATACTATCCAGATTTGACGAAACAGTTACAAGAGGCACGACAACTGTTCCAGCAAGGGAAGTGAAGATTGCGAGAGCTAAAGGTAAACTATAGTAAGCTTTACCTTGCCCAGCTGAGGGTGATGCTGGATGAGAAACCACACTTCTTTACCGACCCCAAGAAGCTCCAACAATTCATAGCCCGCCGAGAGGCAACTACTGCTTGGAAGAAAAAGAGCTGATAAAAAGGACCCGTACTCAGAGATGGATGACGTGGAGTGACACAGTGGGAGAGGGGGTAAGGATTGATGGCAGCACTCTTGCACTGCCCGCAATTGCAGAAGTCTGAGTAAGGCAGAGGGCTCACAGATGGTGCACTGGCATATGCACAGATGTTGGACGATTTGCTGGGGGTAAGCAGTAAGGAGAAGGTGAGGGGAAATAAATTAAGGTTCTTTGCAAAGACTGGGTCAGAGGACAACCAAACAAAGACTATGGGGGGTTAAGATTACATTGCATGGATGTGGGGCGAAACAGACACTATGCTTGTTTTGATATGAGACTTCTGAACTAATTTTGTGACGCATAGGCTTCAATATATTGTATAGCTTTTATGCTTTCAATGCACAATATGGTAAAATAAATTTTTTGGGCTGGCACTGAACATGTGAGAAAGTTGGAAGTCTTGACAACATCTTTCCCCATGTGTGCACCACTTAGAGTGTTTGTATACCGGTTTGATGGGTATAGGGGAGGAATAAGCGGGGGAGTAAGGAATTACAACAGTTGGGGAATAGTGTGATGTGGGTTGGGGGAAAGAAGCAGACTAAATGGGGTGTTCAATGTTTGATTGCAGATATCTATGCTTGCACTGTACACTTGGTTTGAACTAACCCTATGAGTCATGGGTTACCACAAGACACAAAGGCCCTCATTACAACCCTGGCGGTCGGTGTTAAAGTAGCAGTAATACCGCAAACAGGCCGGCGGAGAAAAAAATGGAGTCACGACCATGGCGGAAACCGCCAACATAGACAGCCACTTTAACACTCCGACCGCCACGGCGGTAGAAACAAACACTGCGGCGGTAACCGCCAACAGACAGGTGAAAGACAAGGTTACGCCCACTGTATTACAACACACCTATCCGCCACCTTTTCTGGGGTGGTACCAACGCCATCAAAAGCACGGCGGAAACAGGACTTGGAATGGAAACCACTCACCTTTCAACACTTTACAAACAACCAGGACACCATGGAGCCCGAACTACAGGTCCTGCCCATGCTGGTCTACCTCCTCTTGAATCAGGAGCAGCAAAGACGCCAGCGACGACCACGGTGAGTACTGCACATAGTACACGGGGAGGGAAAAGAGAGTGACACACACACGCAACACGCAACACCCCCACCCTCACCCACAACACCATAAACACATATACATGCAGCAACATTACATATACACCCCCTCACCCCCTAGAAGAATGCAAGGACAAAAGGAAATTATAGTAACAATTGTAATCAATAAAAATCAGATAGGCCAAATTAAAAAATCAGTATATACAAATATGTACACCAACTACACAAGTCCGGATATTAATGAAATCATTGTCCGTGGATCAGTGTCCCAAAATGCATGAGCGAAGCCCACACAAGATACCTGACTCGAAACGGAGAGAACACTGCAGGTGCATAAGATGGAAAATAAACAGGTGCTTCAGGGTGAGGGGGAGGGGGGCACCTCAGCCGGATGAATGGACGATGCCACTTCTCCACGAGGGGGCTCCATGCCCACTACTGTATCCTGGGGAGTGCAAAGCCACAGTCTCTCAAGTCTCTCTAGTGGGTGTTTTGTCCACTGCTGAATCCTGGGGAGTGCAAAGCCACAGTATCACAAGTCTCTCCAGTGGGTGGTTTTCCCACTGCTGTATCCTGGGGAGAGCAAAGCCACAGTCTCACAGGTCTCTCCAGTGGGTGGTTTGCCCACTGCTATATCCTGGGGAGTTCAAAGCCACAGTCTCTCAAGTCTCTCCAGTGGGTGGTTTGCCCACTGCTGTATCCTGGGGAGTGCAAAGCCACAGTCTCACAAGTCTCTCCAGTGGGTGGTTTGCCCACTGCTGTATCTTGGGGAGTGCAAAGCCACAGTCGCACAAGTCTCTCCAATGGGTGGTTTGCCCACTGCTGTATTCTAGGGAGTGCACAGTCACAGTCTCTCATGTCTCTCCAGTGGGTGGTTTGCCCACTGTTGTATCCTGGGGAGTGCAAAGCCACAGACTCTCAAGTGGATAACAGTCTCCACTGGTTCTGGAGGGGGCTTTGAGCACAGAGTGCTTCATCCTGTCCAGGACTGGGGTATTGGATGTGATTCTCCACTGGTTCTGGAGGTGGCTTGGTGCCCAGAGTGCTTCATCCTGCCAAGGACTGGGGTAGTGGATGTGATTATCCACTGTTCTGGAGGGGGCTTGGTGCCCAGAGTGCTTCACAGGCAGAGTGTGGCAGGTCCCATTCCCTCACCTGGGTGTGTGTGCCACAAGATTGCCTGGGAACAGGTAGCATGATACTCCATGGAGGCAGAGACACACTGCACCCTGCTGCGACTTCGCCTGCCAACTGCTGGTACAAACAGTGCTGGGAGTCATGCCTCATGTACGCTGGCCAGGGTCCAGGATGTCTCCTGCAGCCTCCGACGGCTGCCCACTGGTGATGATTGCCATGTCAGCTGTGGAGGCACTGTCTGAGCACGTCCCGGGGCTGGTGGCGGTGGTTGCGGCGGTGTCTGTGGTGGAGATGCTGGCGGTGGTGTATGTGTCTGCACCTGTTGAGGGACACAGCAGGACGTCTCTTGCAGCCTCGGACGGCTGCCCACTGGGGATGATGCTGGGGACTGTTGCTGAGGCAGCAGACGTGCAGGTGCTGGTGGAGGTGCAGGTAGCGGTGTCCACCGCCGTACTGGTTGATGTTGTGGTTGACAGAAGGGGTGAACCTGGTCCCATAGCCGGTGCCTCCGTGCCCTGTCCTGACCTGCTCTTAGGCTTGTGTCCCTTCCCCACCTTTGTTGTCGCTGCTGGTGCCTGTCCCCTTTTGGCTTGGTGGAGCCCTTGCTTGCTAGTAGGTGCGGCTTCTCCCTCCGGCATGTGGGCACCTTCTTCACCTTGGCAGGTGGCGGAATGGCCTGCTCCTTGTCCTCACTAGGTGGCACACTGGCAGCCCTGATGGGTGGCACCTGCGATGTGGCCGGACTTGCTGAGACAACTGTGCTGGAGGACTTGGTGGCTGAGGTGCTGGGCTGGGACCTGGACAGCCTGGCCCTAGGAGAAGGACGGGGGGGAGGTGTAGGGGAGAGGTCAATGTGAGCCAGGAAGAGTTTCTTAGACACACTGGGACGGGAAGATGGAGGGGGTTTGTGAGTGGAGGAAGAGGTAGTGGTTGTTGGAAGTGTACGTTTGCTGAATTTAGGTGAAGGTGCATGGGTTGGAGGCTGTTGTGAGGTGGATGGCTGTTGGGTGGGTGTGTGCCTGTGTTTGTGTAGTTTGGGAGGAGGGCTCACAGACACACAGGGGATGTGTGAATTGTAGTGGGGGTGGTGAGTGCACGTGAGCGGTGTGTGGTGATGGACGTGCTAGTGATGGAGGTAGTGGCTGAGGATGTAGTGCATGCAGCTGTGAGTGGAGACGAGACAGGGAGGGAGGAGGAGGAGGAGGGGGACACAGTGGAGGCAGTGGATGTTGGTGTGTCTGCATGGGGATGGTGCTTGTGTGAGTGCCAGTGGGATGTGTGGTGCTTATGTTTGCCATGTCCACTCTTGTGTGTTGATGAGTGTGCATGCTAGTCTGATGGTGTGCTTGGGATAGGCTGAGGTACAGGGGATTGGGTCTGGGTGGAGGAGGTTGGAGGGGGGAGGCTGGACACAGGGAAAATGGCTGCCATCAGTGCTGAGGCCAGAGCCTGTAATGCTCTTTGTTGGGCCTCCTGGCCAGAATGAATGCCCTCCAGGTATGCATTGGTTTGCTGCAAATGCCTCTCAACACCCTAGATGCCATTCAAATTGGTAGATTGACCAACACTGAGGGATCTCAGGAGTTCAATAGCCTCCTCACTGAAGGCAGCAGGGCTTACTGGGACAGGGGCTGAGGTGGCTGGGGCGAAGGAGATGCCCACCCTCCTGGGTGAGCGGGCACGGGAAACTCGATGAGGGGCTGCTGGGAGGGCGGTGCTGGTAGGGGGGTGGCAGCTGTACCTGTTGATGCGGTGGGCACAGAGGTGCCCCCACCGCAAATGAGCTCCCATCAGAGGAGGAGTCGCTGTTGCTGTTGTCTGCTCCTGTCCCCGTCGTGAAGCTCACCTCCGTCCCACTGGTGCCTTCGGACTCCATTACTTCACCCTCCAGGGCCATGTGGGATGCAGCTCCCGCCTGCTCTGGTGCCACTGCTCCTCCCCCAGATAATGCTAATGCATGCAAGGACAGGGTGACAAAACAAAATGGTCAATGCATGCAACACCACTACAGTTGGCGGACACAAAACACAGGGAGCAGCTCTGTGCACTAAGCCATGCACTGACAGGGAAGGGGAAAAGCACATGCCCATAGGGGACTCTGTCAAGAACCATATTATGTACAGCTGGAAGCCATAGGAGCCGGACTAGGTGTAGAGGGCAAATACCACCTTTGGGTTTGGACAGGGAATGAGACTGCAAATCAATGGGTCTACCTTTGCGCGTCTGCCCTGGCCTAGGGGAACCCACAGCCCACCTCCCCCACCCAGACACCTCGTAATGCTTGCAGGGTCAGCTGAATGAGAGTGTACTCACCCCCTTGTGGCTGCTGTGATACCCTCAAGCGCCCATCCACCTCCGGATATGCCACAGCCAGGATCAGGTACATCAGGGGGGTCATGGTGCGACCGGCACCCCTTCCGGGTTGGGAGACCATCCCCAGCTGGGCCTCCGCCATCTTCTTGGTTTAGCGGCGCAGGTCCTCCTTTTCCTGCAGTGGGTGCTCTGTCTATGTGAGACCCCCAGGGTCCACACTGCTTTGGCAATGGCACGCCAAATCCCCTTCTTCTGGTGGGCGCTGACCTAAAGGAAAAGTGAAGTTAGAATGGATGTTACTCTCCCGTACAGTTATTCTCACACATTGGCCACAAACCTCCCACCCTGGCCCAGACATACATACACATACCATCCGCACATGCTGGCCTGTCCCCCCGTCTCTTCCATCCACTACACTTCATACAATCATGTGCCAACCACCATGCACAAAGTTTACTCACCTGTTTGTCTGGAGGACCGTACAGTTGCGTGTACTGGGGAGATCCCTTATGTGATGGGGCAACTCCAGAGGCACTGTGTGTGGCTAATAGGTGAGCCTGAAGTCCCCACACGGTTTCATTTGGTGTCTGGGTATGGAAGATTCCTTAATGTTTGGAGGATGTCTAACAGTTGTCCCTCGATATTTGCAGGTGACTCTGGTTACCCCAACCTGTCATGGCTACTGACCCCAGTGAGGAATCCCAGGACAAGGGCAGAGGACCGCTACAATGAGGCACAAGGGTGAACTAGGAAGATAATTGGGTGCACCTTTGGCCTCCTGAAGGCCAGATTCCGGTGCCTTCATCTGACAGGTGGATCCCTATTCTACTCACCGAAGATGTGCCACATCATCGTGGCCTGCTGTATGTTGCACAATCTGGCTTTGCGACGCCAGGTGCCCTTTCTGCAGGAGGATGGGCCTGATGGTGGTCTTGTGCCAGCTGTGGAGCCTGTGGACAGTGAAGAAGAGGAGGCAGAAGAAGAAGATGTAGACAACTGAAACAACATCATATCGCAATACGCAGTGTTCCCCAACCCCCGGGCCGCGGACCGGTGCCGGTCCGTGGATCAATCAGCACCGGGCCGCCCCACTGTGGCGGGCGATAAATGTTTGATAATTTTTCCGTGGCCCGCTTGTCACACAATGGGACAAGCGGGCCACGGAAAAATGATCAAACATTTACCGGTCCGCGGCGATAAAAAGGTTGGACAACACTGAGGTAGAGGATGGAACTGCTTCCCACATCTCATACTATTGTAGGACCTCACATAAATCTGCCTTTTTACCTCTGTGTATGGACCCTGACATTTCACTTTGGCTTTCCATTTCACAGATCTGGGTCCCAATTTGTGCCCGCTGCTATGGTTACTGCTTGCCTACAGCTGTGTAACATTGGTATGTGAACAAGTACGTTGATATTGCTATATTTCAGAGATGTTGCAATTACACATTTGTGAAACCGCAGACTGACTCCAGATTGTTTTATGATTCAAGGGTGTTTATTTCTGGGCTAATAAGTGGAGGGGGTATGCAATGGGCTGGGGTGATGGTGGAGGAATGTCCATGGCAAAATCCAGTCTCTTGGTCTCACAGGTGCATTGTCCAATGGGGCATAGGAAGGGGAGCAATGGCAGTTCAAGGTGGACAGGGTGACAAAGTGGGACAGAAGGGTGACATTCAGGAGGGTCTTATTTCCTGCTGGGGGTCTTGGCAATGTTCTCTGTCTTGTTCCTGGAGCTCAGGGACCGTTTCCGGGGTGGTTCTCCTTCTGCAGGGGTGGGGTCCTGGTGGTCTGTTGTTCCTGTGGCGATGCCTCCTGTCCACTAGCGCCGGAGGAGGTGGAGGGCTGATCATCGTCCAGGCTAGTGTCAGGGGCCCGTTTTTGTCCCACTGTGTCCCTCATGGTGTTGACAAGGTCTGCCAGCACCCCTTCAATGGTGACCAGGGTGGTGTTAATGCACTTCAAGTCCTCCCTGATCCCCAGGTAGTGTTCCTCCTGCAGCCACTGGGTCTCCTGAAACATGACCAGTACCGTGCCCATGGTCTCCTGGGAATGGTGGTATGCTCCCATGATTTTGGAGAGTGCCTCATGGAGTGTCGGTTCCCTGGGCCTGTCCTCCTCCTGTTGCACAGCAGTCCTCCCAGCTCCCCTGTTATCCTGTGCCTCTCTCCCCTGAACCGTGTGTCCTCTGCCACTGACCCCAGGTCCCTGATTTTCTTGGGTTGGTGGGTTTGCCTGGGTTCCCTGTAGTGGTGGACACACTGCTGATTGACGTGTCCTGGGGACAGAGGGATGAGCCCGCTGGGTGGGTGCTGCGGTGGTGTTTCCTGAGGGGGGAGGGTCTGTGGTGGCTTGGGACAGTGTCAGGGGAACTGACTTTCCAGAGGTCCCTGTTGGGCCGGGCTGGTCATATTGATCCAGGCATGCAGAGCAGCTGTCATCACTGTGGGCCTCTTCTGTGGGGGGACTGGATATATCTGGCACCTCCTGTCTGGTGACATTGGGTATCGGTCCTGTTGGGGTGTAAATTCATAGTTTTAGTATCTGTGTGTGCCATCTTGTGCATTGGGTGAGGTACCCTCTACTCCTGTGCTTACATCATGGTGTTTGCCCTTTTGTGATAGTTGGTTTGGGGTCTGTGTGGGTATCTGCACTGGACATGCTTTAGTGACGGTGGTCCATACATAGGTGTTGCATGCAGGGCCTTGGTATTGAGATGTGTGGGTTGTGATAGTGGGACATATGTGAGATGATGGAGTGATGTGAGTGAGGGTGAGGGTGGGGTATGTGATGGCATGCAGGTGGGGTGGGTGGGTTATGGTAATAAAGATTTGACTTACCAGAGTCCAGTCCTCCTGCTACTCCTGCGAGGCCCTCAGGATGCAGTATTGCCAAAACTTGGTGCTCCCATGTTGTTAGTTGTGGGGGAGGAGGTGGTGGTCCACTGCCAGTCCTCTGTACAGCAATCTGGTGTCTTGATACCACCGAACGCACCTTCCCCCGTAGGTCGTTCCACCTCTTCCTGATGTCATCCCGTGTTCTTGGATGCTGTCCCACTGCGTTGACCCTGTCGACGATTCTCCGCCAAAGCTCCAGCTTCCTTGCAATGGAGGTGTGCTGCACCTGTGATCCGAAAAGCTGTGGCTCTACCTGGATGATTTCCTCCACCATGACCCTGAGCTCCTCCTCTGAAAACCTGGGGTGTCTTTGAGGTGCCATGATGTGGTGTGGGTGATGTGTGAGGTGCTGTCTGTTGTGATGTGTGGGGGGATGTGTTGGTGTGTGTTGTTTGAGGTGCGTGGATGTTGTATGGGTAATGGTGTTGTGTGTCTGTGGATGCTGGTGTTGTGTTTTCTAATCTCTCTCTCTGGGCTTCTTTCAAATTTGTTTGTTGTAATGGTTTGTGGGTAATGTGGGTGTGTGTTTTATAATGTTGTGGGTGTGGTGTGTGTATGTGTATCAGGTGTATGTATTTGGAATTGTCCAATGTGGTTGTGTTTTGTAAATGTGTGTGTATTTTGAGCGCGGCGGTGTGTACCGCCATGGTTGAAAGACCACCGTGTTGATTCATGGGTCGTGATAGTGTGGGTGTATTCTTGTTGGTGTGACGGTGTAGGTTTGGTATCGCCAGTTTATCACTGACCTTTGGTGTGGCGGACTTGTGTGGGTGTCTGTATTGTGGCGGATTTTGAGATGTGGGTTGTAATACCTGTAGCGGAATTCCGCCGGCACAACGGTATGTTGGTGGTCTTCATCACGGCGGAAAGCGGGATTTACCGCCAGGGTTGTAATGAGGGCCAAACTGTCTAACAGGGGGCATATGCATACTGCACCTCCACTGGACTAAACCCACTTTGGCTGCTTACATGGAATGTGCGCAGTCTTAATGACAACAGAAAACTACGAAAGGTGGTGGCTTACATCCAAAGACATAAAGTGGATGTAGCTAACCTACAAGAAATGCATTTGCCCCCAAGTATAAGGGTTCTTTCACAGCGCAGGAAGCAAGCCAGGTATGTGAAGCAGGTTTACATCACATGCCAGGGGAGTCCTGGTCTGGTCTAGGAAAGGGTGCGGTATGGCTACACAGGCTCTGTGCTGATTCAGGAGGTAGATTTGTAATAACCAAATGTAGAATAGACTTTTAGTGGGTGCATACGGACCAAATTACGATGACTCAATTTTTTATCATACATTTGTCACCAAATTGCAGCAACGGGACAGTTTTCCGCAGGGATGGAGTGGAGATCTTAATTGTGTACTTAACCCGGACCAGGATAGATCTTAGGGTCCCCCAAGGAAACCCTCAGCATTAGTCTGTGCTACACATGAGATAATGCATCGGGAAGGGTTGCTGGTTGTGTGGCACCATCAATGTCCAGAGATTCCTGGGTATACACACTATTCCTCAGCTTATGATTTACATACACAAATATATTATTGTTTTCTCTCATGCGGTTTAGCCCTTTGGGTCCACAACCGCGCGTGTAATTAGATCAGTCCCCAATCGTTGTGGAGCTACGTTAGCACTCAAAGCCTCCAACTGCATTTTCCTGGTGCTTCCCGCCAAATTTGCTCCTCAATGCTGTGTTTAGGGAGGAACTGGGAAAAGATATAGTAGAGTTCTTCAAGTTAAATATAGGTACAGTCCACAAATTTGCCACAGGCTTTTAAGTGAATGTTATGGGAGTCACTATAGCAAAACATGCTGGGTTATTGAAGGCTCTTGCAGGTCAGCTTTAATGCTTAGAAAAGGAGATAGGAGACTTGGAGCAACAGCTTGAGTTTGGGGGTGACATGACTGTCACGAGCAGTATCAATGCAAAGATCAGGGAGCTCCAGGAAGTGGCCCAGAGCGAAGTGACACATCTCGGGAAATATGCAGTGGCATGAATGTATTGTGATTGCGAGCACCCAGGGGCTACGTTGGCAGCACTAATGTGCCCTAAACGAGAGTGCGATACGATGCTACAGGTCCAGGATGAAAGCGGGTTGATTCTGAAGGAACCTGGACAAGTGATGGAGTGCTTTCGTAGACATTACACAGATCTGTATAGTTCGCACTTGGAATACCGAGAGAAGGTGGTGATGGATTACCTGACCCACATCACTGTGAAGAGGCGTACGGTGGAAAACAGGGCACTGCTGCAACCGGAGGGGAATTAAAGAAACCCTAAAAGATATGCCAGTGGGTAAAGCACCTGGTACCGATGGTCACACAGTGGCCTTTTATAAGGCCTACCAAGATATACTCATACCACATCTGGCTACTCTTTTTGAAGAAATGGCAGCAGATGGCTGCATGCCACCTACTATGCGAGAGGCACTACTGGTAGTGCTACTGAAGTTGGGTAGACCACTAGAGCAATGCTTCTCTTATAGGCCACTGTCACTCATGAATGTTGACACGAAACTATATGCAAAAATTCTGGCCAACCAACTTGCACCATTGGTGCCTATAGTGGTGGGTGAGGTTTTGTTCAAGGGCGCAGTTTGACATATAACCCCCAGACACTGTTCGAGGCCATGCAGCAGCTATTTCATGAAATGAAGGTGGTGGTTTTTTTTCTCGATGCAGAGAAAGCCTTTGATTCAGTTGAATGGGGCTTTATGCAGGCTGTCTTGCGTGCATAGGGGTAGGAGATGTATTCCTCCAACTGATCAGGGTACTGTATATGCGACCTGAGGCGCGTATTAGAGTGAATGGAATAATAACCAATCCTATCAAAATAGAAAGGGGGAGCTAGACAGGGATGTCAGGTGTCCCCTTGCTGTATGCCTTGGTTACCGAGCCATTGGCATGCGCAATCAGAGAATATCACTCCCACAGGGGGCTGAGATTCCCACATTACAACCTCATATTATCAACTCACACTGACAACACCTTGTTGTATGTTAGGGACCCTGATCGTAACTTGATGCCAGTACTGTGGGAAGTGTGTTGTTTGAGGGACATGTGGGCCTCCGGATGAATTGGGACAAGTTGATGGTGTCCCCTCTCACATCAGTTAATACACCAATATCTATTGATTACCCACTACAGTGAACCAAGGGTGCTGTGCGATTACTAGGGACCGCACACACAGACCCGAAAATACTCCTTCTTGAAAATTATAACAGGGCAATACAGCATTTGGCAGATGTGGTGGAGCATTTGATTCGTTCACCGCTTTCACTCGGTGGCCGCGTGGCAATAATGAAGATGGTTGTCTTGCCACGCTTCCTGCTCCTTCTTCTGAATATTCTAATGATACTCACATGTGCGGTGTTCGATAGGCTGAGAGCGCTGATGATCCATTTAGCATATGCGAGCAAACAGCCTAGAGTGGGATAGAAGATCTTAACCCTTCCTTGTAATATGGGAGACCTTAATTCCCCTGATTTGGAGGCATATTACTGGGCCACGCAGTCACAATACGCTCACTACTGGGTACATGAGAATGGGGAGCTGCAGCCCCTGTATATTTCAGAAATTTCTGTTTGGTCTGCCGACCAGATGCTATGGGGTATGAGATTCACTAAACGTTATGCTTTATGCATGGCACAAGATGCTAGATAGACAAGCGGTATCACTGTTGTACACATCCCAAATACCCCTGACTTGGTGGAAATGGTTCCCGATCTCGCAGGTACGGGGAGCACTGAAGGTGCTCAAAGAGCTGGGTATCACTACAATGGGAGACCCGGGTCACCCCACTTATGTGTTTTTACTACTATAGGGTACGGAGCACATTGCGAGAATTGTTGGGTGAAGAAGTACTTGAGCCACCAACCATATTGGCTCAGACCTTACTTATCCAAATGTCTGCATCACGACATTTAATATCCAGATTGTATTTATTCATCCAAGAAGCGCGCAGACCACATGTGACGAGGGCCCGACTTGCATGGCAGGGGGTCCTAGGGACACCTATAGATGATAAACAGCAGATGCACTGCTGTTCAGCGATGAAAACTATATCTCTGAAAAGCAGGCACAGATTACTAAATTTCAAATACAATAACTGAGTTTATCAGACACCAGCTAAATTACATAGGTATGGAATCCGAGACAGAACTGCGTGCCCTGGGTGCCCCGAGCCCAATGCTGGGTTCTTACATATGGCACGGACTTGTCCAGGAATAGACATGTACTGGCAGGAAGTGTTCGGGTGATTAGCGACATAGTAGGGGAACAACTAGAACCAGACCCGATGCTGCCCTATTGGTATTTGACCCAGGATTACCAAACACAATTAGACGGTTGGCAGCGTTTGTGTTACTGCTAGCTAAGCGGAGAGTGTCCATGCGATGGATGACGCGCCCATTATCAACAGTGCGGGAATGGTTACCAGACATAACATATCGTAACAAGCAAGATGAGGTATATAGTGAGCTCCTTCCCAGCGGCAGCCGTCCCCGAGACATATGGGGCGTACCAGGCATATTTGGAGAGGATACGGGTGCCAGGGGCGGAGGAGGCTGATGCGAGTGAGCAGGAGTGGGACAAGGGAACTCCACGGACTTACCTAGAGGAAGTCAGAAAAGAGATCTACGAGGCTCTACGGAGGACGAGATAGGGTTGCCTATTTGTATGATCGGTAAGCTCTGTGCTTATGGAAGTGTCGTCATTAAACTAGTTTGGACCCTGTGGGACGTAGCTGAGATGTGACAAACTGGGGTATGTAGACCCTCCCATGTCAAAATGTTTTGCTCTGGAAGTTATTATTTGAATGTATATTGGTGGTACAGCCGGGTGCAATGTATATGCTTTAGAACCGATTGATATATTGCCGCATTTATATTACTGACGAATACTATAAGATTGTAAGTTTATTTGAGAACTAAATAAAGCTTTAAAAAATATTATTACCATTATTGGCGTCTCATCACTCTTATGTCATGTCTCCATCAAACTATCCTCCATTCTCACTCGGACTCATCCCAAATCCCTTCGACCACTTTCATCTCCTAAATATCTCTGCCTAAGCTCTTCCCTCCACCTCCACATCTAACTCACCAAACCTCACTCTACCTCTGTGACCTCCCACACAAACCTACTAAATTCTCCTGCATTCATCTCACCCTGCTACTATGCTCTCCCTAACCCTTCCACATCCTCTTTCTCCTCCGCTCCCCTTTTATTCATCTCAAGCCTTTGGATTGAGTAAATGAAGGATAAACTCCCAATTAACACTTCTGGATTTCTTTCCTCCTCCACCCCTCCATTACTCCAGTCAATCTAACTAACAAACTCTCATATCCGCAACTCAAATGAACTCATAATAATACTAAAACTGTACTCCTTATTAAATTATACTAATCCATCACTAATTCTTGTTGGGTACCGGAGTAGCGTGCTACTCATTGAAAAGCGCTTCGACGCCTCGTCAGGGGTAGTAAGCGCTATATAAATACGATTACAATACAATACAATGTATATGCTTTAGAACCGAATAATATATTGCCGCATTTATATTATTGACGAATACTATAAGATTGTAAGTTGATTTGAGAACTAAATAAAGCTTCTAAAAATAATATTACCATTATTGGCGTTTAGGAGTAGAATTGATTTTGGTTTTAGGGTAAAGGTTGCATATTGAAAACAATATTTTAACATAAATTGAATTATATAAATA
This sequence comes from Pleurodeles waltl, assembly GCF_031143425.1. NCBI lineage: Eukaryota > Metazoa > Chordata > Amphibia > Caudata > Salamandridae > Pleurodeles > Pleurodeles waltl. The sequence goes on along the minus strand of NC_090446.1, from coordinate 1,502,580,033 downwards.
ATTTAAACATACATCAGTGGGTTAGAGCATGTACGATAGGAATAACACAAGGTTTAGTGTTACTGTTATTTAAAGTAAATGTAATACAAGTAGGGTTAGGATAAGAGTACATTATTATCTAAAATACAGTCAGATGATTTTATGTAGGTTAAATAATGAAACATTTGACCAGTTGCTTAGAGTTTGAAAGATGTCAGACCAATGGAGCATTAACCAGCTTCTCATTGAAGATCTGCATTTACCAGGATCTAAATAAACACCTTCCTATCATTTAGGGTTAGTGTTATGGTATGGGTCCCATAATCATGTCACAACTCCATTCTCCTCAGTAGATGCTTTCAGATTTCCTACATATTCTGCTGTGTGTGAGAAAGGGCTCTTTTGTCATGGTTAGCGCCCAATTTTTTTCCTGGTATTTAATGAGGTCTTAAAGTTGTGAGTGCCCAGGGCCTCTGCCAACCAGGTTCCCTGGGCCAGATCTCTTTCTCACAAACGTTGTGATGCATTGGCACAATTGGCAACACCTTTAGCTGTCACTATAAGTCCCTAGTAAATGGTACTTAGGTACCCAGGGCATGTGGTACTAAGGGTAAGCCCTGGAGGGAAGCAGCACTGATTGTGCCACCCTCAAGGGCCATGCATCCAGATGCACTCAGCACTGCCATTGCAGGATGAGTGTCCTGGTGCAATCCTAAAATGCAAACTTGACATGCACACAGCCTGTGTGCCTTGTCCACTATACACTGCATGCAATATAGGTAAGTCACCCCTCTGGCAAGCCTTCCAGCCCGACGACTCGATGCACTATACTGTATGTGAGGGCATAGGTGCATGAGCAACATGCACCTAGTCAGCCCTTGCCAAACCTGGGACATAGTAAGTAAACAGAGCAGCCATTTTAAATGCTTGCGCTGAACACTGGTCAGTACGAGCTTCACAGCTACATGATTGCTACTCTGAACTCTGAGTTGTTTGGCATCATCCAACTCAGAATGATAAATCCAAACTGGTACCAGTATTGAATTTATAGCAAAACTTACCCAGGGATCACCTTAGAGGTGACCCCTGCAAAGCTAACTAACACTGGCATAGTTGCTGGCCAGTCACAACCACCCTGCCACCACCAGAAAAGATTCTGGAACCCTGGGATGAGAGCTCCTGCTCTCTGGGTCCCAGAACAAAGCCCTTCCTAGGTGGAGGGGTAACACCTTCTCCTCAGCAATGTGCACTGCCCTGTTAGCAAGCTTCAAAGGGCTTACTGCCTTTGAAACATGACCACCAGGCCTGCTGCTAGCAGCAGATGGGCGCCCCAATTGCCCCACTTTTGAAAAACAGTGGGAAAGCACACAAAGGACAGGAGGAGCGGTTGCCACCAGCTTGCCCCAGCCCTAAGGTGTTACATGCAAGGTGAGACCTCCATTTCAGATTCCTCCATCTTGCATGGTAGGAAAATAACCAATAAAGGATAAGGAAGTGACCTCTTCCTAAGAGAAGTGGTCACTTAGTGGGTGTAGCCACCCTAAGGTAGATGACCCTTTGTTCACTACTAGGTACTCCCTTAAATGCCCACTAAATACAGTATTTAGTGGGCACCCCTAGATCAGAGATGTGGATTCCAATGACACAGGAAGAACAGTAACAAAGGAGACCCAAGGCTCAAGAACTGAAGTTCTGCTGCACCAAGAGAAAGCCACCAAACCCTACCTGCCGCACCCGGGAATCGACAATTGCCACTGAGGTGTTGCTTGGACATTGGATGGACTCTACAAACCCCCAGAGGACATCTACACATCTGAATTGCTAAAGATCTCCCTCCAGATTGATGGCATTACTCTTTTGCAACAAAGACCCAAAAGCCAGTGAAATACAGTTCACAGACTTGCTGCTGACCAAGGAACTGGATGCCGCAGCCAAACTAAATTTCACCCCACAGACCCAGAGAGCCTAACCTGTAAGTTTGCCAAGTTTGGTGGCACTGCGACCTCCCGTGGCTGAACCGTGCATGCACCAGTGGTACTGAAGCCCCAAAATCAGACACCCAGAAGGACAGTCCACTCTGGACTCCAAAAGGACCAAGAGAAAGTCCCAGTGGAGGGACTTCAGAAACCACCAGGACCCCCCACCAGAGTGGCCCTGCTGACCTGCAAGCGATCCTCAATGTGAACTATCTCATGCTCCCAAGGGCACCTTTGTGCACAGCTCTTGACTCACCGATCCATTCAGTCTCCATCCGGCTGCCCTGTGCCCTGCACCAAAGATCCAGCTGTGTTCTGAGGGTCCCCCACCCCTTGTGACTTCGACACTCCAAGGTGACACCGGGTTCACCTTGAAAGCTACCTGTACAGTGCTTTTCCAAGCAGTCCCCCGCAGTGGTCCTGTGCCAGCTCCAAATACTTTAATGCAGCTGCTCCTGTGGAAACTGGGAGCTGTTGGAACTTCTCCAGCTGGTCCATAGCGCCTACTGACGACCTCAACCTACAACCAAGAGGAGACCTTGGTAAACACATTGCCTGATTTTATATGCCTTTTTAAAGCATTTCACCATTGATTTCTATGGTGTGTAATTATGCAAAGAACTGAGACATTTTTTAAAGTTTGAAAATTCATAACTCAAAAAGTACTTACCCAATTTTGATGATCGTTGCCTTAAAAAGTTTCAAACAAATAGAAGTATGTTTGTAAATTGGTCTTCAGTTATTCTTTTGAGTGTGTCTTAGGTTATTGATACTGTGAGCACAAGAAATCCTTAGCACTTTTCCACGATTAGCCTAACTGCTCGACCAAACTACCACAAAAAGTAGAGCATTTGGTGGTCTAGTTTTTACCTCCGTAAACTAGCATGTAGTTGTCCAGATCTTCACAGTGTACAACTGTTAGACCTGACATCATTGGCGTGGTTTTCCCTATCTTTTTGCCTTTACTCCCTGTATTTTGTACTGTGTGCTGGACTTCATTGTTTGCTGGTTTTGGTACACTGGGCACTTTACCACTGCTGACCACTGCTAAAGTGCAAGTGATCTATGCGTATACTATATTTGCAATTGGCACATTTAATTTACTAGTAAGATCCTAGTAAAGTGCACTAGAGGTGCCCAGGGCCTGTAAATCCAATGCTACTAGTGGGCCTGCAACACTGATTGTGCCACCCACATGACTAGCCCTATAAACATGGCTCAGACCTGTCACTGCAGTGTCTGTGTGTGCAGTTTTAAACTGCCAGTTCGACCTGGCAAGTGCATCCACTTGCCAGTCCCAAACCTTCCCTTTTTGTACATGTAAGGCACGCCCCATGGGCAGGGTGCAGTGTATTTAAAAGGTAGGACATGTACTGGTGTGTTTTACATGTCTTGATAGTGAAATACTGCCAAATTGGGTTTTCACTATTGCAAGGCCAATCTCTCCCATAGGTTAACATGGGGACTGCCTTTAAATATCTTTTAAGTGCAGTTTCCCATTGGAAGCAGATAGAGATCCGGAGTTTGGAGTCTCTGAACACACAATTTAAAAATACATATTTTGATAGAGTTGTTTTTTAGATTGTCGGTTTGAAAATGCCACTTTTAGAAAGTCAGCATTTTCTTGCTTAACCATTCTGTGCCTCTGCCTGCCTGTGGAATCCACGTATGGGTCAGACCCACAGTTGGGCTAATATGAATTCCCTCTAGACAGTGACACAAAGGGAACTGAGGAGTGCCTTACATATTCTGATGATTCTCCTGGGCTAGAGTGGGGAGGGAGGAGCTGAATCTTACACCTGAAAGGGCTGTGCCTGTCCTCACACAATGTAGTATCCAACCCCATGGTGTGTGTCTGGGGCCAGGCCAGGGCAAGGCAGGATCTTGTCATCAACAGAGACCTTCCTTTGAAATGTGCCTACCTCAAAGGCAGAAATGGGAATAAGTAATGCACCTAAAACCCCAGACTTTTAGATTACTTCTGGACCAAGAGGAACCTCTGCCAAGGGGAGGAGGAGAACTGCCCCTTTGCCTGTGAGTGTGCTTTGCTGGGTTGGCCGGCAGTTGCTGCTTCTGCCTTAGAGAGGGCAAAGACTGGACTTTGCTGTGTATCCTGCTTGAGAAGGATCTCCAAGAGCTTGAACTGAATTTGCCTCCTGTTTTGAAGTCTCAGGGCCATCAAAGACTCCATCTGCCAGCACCTGGACTCTCTTGCTGAGGCTCCTACCCTGCCAAGGGGTGCCCAATCCAATCCGTGGGCCCTTGAAAGATGAAGCTGGTGGAACCAAGGCTGATATCCACTCACCAGAGCAGAGAGAGAAACAACTCATCGCCTACCTTCCAGGAGAATAATCGACTGATGGCCTCACTTGCGAGACAGCAATCAATACATTGCTTACTTTTCCGATGCACGCTCGCCCGTGCGGCTTTATTTTTGACGTATACCAGATACTTTGTGTTAAAACAAAGGATCTATTGATTTCTATTTATTAAGACTCTTTTTGATTAAAAAATTCATAAATTTGCTTGTGTATGTTGAATTTTTGTCATTTTGGTTGTGTTTGATTTAGATACATAATGGCTATTTTTTTTAACTGGTGTTGTGTACCTTTTGTAGTGTTTTCACTGTATTAATGTGTGTTGTTGGTGCAAGTACTTTATACATTGCCTCTGAGATAAGCCTGACTGCTTAAACCAAGCTACTAAGGGGGTGAGCAGGGGTTATCTGAGCTGTGTATCTCCCTGACCCTGACTAAAGTGAGGGTCCTTGCTTGGACAGAGTGCAGACTGACTGCCAACCAGAGACCCCATTTCTAACAACAACATTTTGCACACTAGGAAGCCAGCCTCCTACAATATGCCATGCTCATGTTCTTAATCCTATTGAATTAGATCCTGAGTTTTTTTTTTAATTATTTCCAGATTCATAGCTCAGTTTGAATGCTAGTTTTATATAACCACTAACCTCCATGCTCCGTATCTTTATGGCTAAAAATACAAGACATCTGAATTAATTGAAATTACTTTATTTAACAAATCCGTAGTTATTTTGCATCGCCAAGAGATGTTTTAGTCAAGTGTATTATTTTTAATTTAATTTACCTAAAATATGATATTAGGAATTCCTTATAGACTAGCGTTGGAGGGAGGTTTAAGAAGATTGTTTGAAATTGCATTAGGTTTCTTGAGGGACACGAGTGTGTAAATAAGAATTTGAAATGTGACCGTGATGCTGTGAGGTGTCAGGTTTTATAGATCACCTGTAAGTCCTGGAGAGGAAAATTGCAGTATTTGAGTAGAAAGTCAAGTGGGGAAAACACCAGGTGGCAAACTCAAAGTTCCTAGATTGAAAAAGGGATGGAAGAATGGAGAGTTTTTCCACTGGGAGGATTCAAGACCCAAGCAGGGTGGTTAGATTTGTTCATTAGAGCAGGAAAAGCACAAAGTTAAAAATACATTAGTAATGTCAAAAACCAAGAGCAATTGCATGCAACACTATAACGCGCCTCCCACAGTGTGCCACAAAATTAGGTCTGGTGCACAAATTCCCTATTCTCGTCATCGAATGGTAGTACTGAAGGGCAGATAACTATAAGAAAAGAAGTGTGAGGGTGTACCCAAAACTTACCGGAGCTGTAATAATCATTGTCTGAATGGAAATATATGGAATTTTGGATGAAAAGGTATATGAACAACAGGTGTTTAAGTTTTGACTGCTAAGATGGAGTTTTTGATTCACATTATGTGTGTTTTATTTTTATTTTGTTTGCTGAAGGTGTATGATTTGTGGGGTAGGAGGTTGATGGTATTTTTTGTACTGTTTTAAAAAAAGGTATATGTGTTTGTATTGTACAAGAACTATATATTTTTTTATATACACTGCAGCCCGAAAGTGTTGGCTTTATGAACGAAACGCATTGGCTAAGGCTGTATACACTTGTTTTTGACTATGGAATAAAGAATGTCAGAAGGAAGAAATATGAATTTGGACATTTTGGTCCTTTTTTAGGTGCGTCAGCACACTTATTTTCATGCTCTAGTAGTGTTTTGTAGTAGTGAGTGAGGTGATACGTGACAGTGACTTGTCAGTGGCATGACCTTGGTTACTTTCCCAGAGGGCCCCACATTGATGTTGGGGGTAGTGTTTGCTTCCTGAGGACAGTTGGTCTGTGTGAGAGTGCTCACATCCTCCTTCCTGTCTCTCCACCTGTTGGCCTGCAGGTGATAATAATGTGGTGTGTGCACAAGAGGAGACATGTTCCTTTTACAATCAACTTGCACAATACGCACCCTCCCTCCGGCAGAGAAGCTTTTATTGACATATAACTGGCATGTTTACCTATGATCGCCATCAAAGTTTAGTTCTGTGTTTTGTGTTCCCACCTGCCAGTACCTCAGTAATAATGCCCACTCGATGGAACATGGCTGCCATATATCAAAAACCTATTTGTACTTCCGCAAGCCCCATCAAATTGAACACAAAACTAACCTTGGATGGTGATCATATGTAAACGTGCCAGCTATACGTCAATAAAAGCTTCTGCGAGGTGCGATATAGTGTTGCATGCCATTGCTTTTGGTTTTTGACATTACTAATGCATTTTTAACTTTATGCTTTTCCTGCTCTAATGAACAAATCTAACCACTCTGCTTGGGTTCTGAATTCTAGCACTGGAAAAACCCTCTATTCTCCCATCACTTTCTCATTCTAGGAACTCGGAGTGTGCAGCACACATGCACAGTTGGAAAAATATGGAGAACGTTGCTCCATTGTTATGCCTGTCTGAAGGAGGCATCTTTTTGTAGCTCAGATGCTTGTCTATAAATATTAGTAGATGGGTGTTTGCGTCAAAACCCATGGGTAGGTACATGGGAATCCAGAGTAGTGCAAAGTAGCACAGAAAGATAGTTTGTGTTACTTTAGGCAACATTCCAAGGCAAATTATGATTTGCTTAGTAATTACCACCACAGCACATCATGCTGGATTTGCGCCACTTTTGTGAGGCGGCTCTGACTGGACCAAGCACCCCTTGCCCCTGGGGACTGGCTGACAATGCATCCCACAGGAGATACAACTTTCTGCACACGTGCTTCACCATGGTCTAAAGCCCTGCTTCTCCTGTTGCCAAAAGGCCTGAAAGGCTCCTTTTAAGAATTAGGGGTCCGATTCACAAAGGAAAACTTAGACCAAAAGTCTAAGGTTACGACTTTTGGAATTCACAACAGTAAGTTATGAGTAATACCTTCATATCTGCACTTGGGACAGAATCTCTGCACTCAGGGTAGAATCAGAATGTCTACACTCGGGGCAGAACCTCTGCCCTTAATGTAGAGATTCCACTGAACACCTGGAGTCAAATCTCCACACTCGGGACAGATCTGACCCAAGTATGGAGATTCGACCCCTAAGTGCAGAGATTCCTCCTGTAGTGCGTACGTAAAGATGCTACCTTTGTGAATGCCAAAAAGTATTAAAGTTAGTCTTTTGGTCTATACTTAGATCAAAAGTTTAACTTTACCTTTGTGAATCAAGCACATTATGTTTCTCTAAATTGCAGTAGGTTGTCAGCTTATGTACTATCACCTGACAGTATGCTTTTCATAAAGAAATCAAGTCTCTCACAATAATTCTATAACTAAAACATTGAAATCCTACATCCCTAAATGCATTTTGTTCAAAATGAATAATTATGACTGTTTATTGGTATTCATAACGTAAAGACACATCTGAGGAGCAAGGGATTGCTATACATTAAGACTTTCCATATGTTTGAATTGAAAAAGAATGCTTTACAGGTTTATTGCATCATATTTCATATCTTTTCACTTTTTAGGCACAAAGGGATAAGGTAACATTCTGCTAAGTGCAAGAGCTTGGATTTGAATCCAGCTCCCCATGTAATAATGTCAGTAGCTTAGCCAATGGGCACATCTCCTACCCTCTCTCCTAGGACTCATAGCTCATCGCAATATTGCATGGAAACCACCCCCAAACTGGCTTCAGTGACCTTCTGCTTGCCCCTCTTTTTCCCCTTAGAATAGCTGCAAAGTGCAACAAAATTCTTACAAATTGAATACAACACTTAACATGTGTGTGGGGCTTCCTTGTAATAATACAGCCTTGGAAGAGATCTGTGTTTAGTCACAGGTTTGAAACCAATGATGTTGACTAATCTTTTATGCTTCTGAGGTAAATAAAATTAGAACATCGACTTGGCTAACATCTTATCTAACTCTAGCACTAAAAGTTTCTTTGGAATGAACTTGCACTCAGCAATTACACCTAGGCCTATAATCACAGATTGGGTGCACTGCAGCCTTGCAGATTGGGTCAATGCACACTATTGAAAACTCTGACATTCACCTGCTATGGGGGTAGCAAATAAGAAAAAGTTGAATCTGCTCTTCAAAGCCTCCAGTCTGCATTTTACTGTGAATGCAGCATCTCAGCCTGTCTTAGGGACAAAGGTCCCTTGTAGATGAGTTGTTGGAAAAGACCATCTTTTGTGTATTATTGCCCCAGATGGGTTGCCTTAGTTGGCTAAACACCTTTTGTTGGCATGGGACTCACCATTTCTCCTTTTAACCAGTGGTAAACTGCTTATGATCTTTCTATGAGCATTGTAACATCTGTAACATCTGCAGAAAACTAATTGGCTAATTCATTTAGTTATAAGTCTCTACTATATCATACTTCATGTACCTAAGGCCTGTCATTCAAATGCCACAACTGGCTCTCTCATTGAAAAACACTGGTTCAAATTATAACAAATTACAATGCCTAACTTCAGTTTGGGAGCAGCTAGAAACATGATGAAAAGCAATAATAATTTAAAATCTAACTTAATGGTAAAGTCAGATTTTTTAATTACTGTTTTGGAAATAACACTTCTAGAAAGTTGTAATATTTCTGCCTAAGCCAAATGCACTTTATTTTCTGTGTCCAGAATCACATGACCCCTGGTGGCTTCCCTGGAGAGCTATCTTATGTTTGTTGCTCCCACCTAGTGGACAAAGGCCTTAAATGTGGAAAGGGGTATTCCTCTTCTGAGCAGGATGGCCTAGTGGCTGTAATAATCCCCTGCCCGAGCTTCAAAGTGTAGCGGTTGACAGCTGACAGCTCCCACAACCAAAAGCAAACATAACTGCACTTTGAGCAAGCAGAAACTGTCAAACAGCTGAGTTTTCATCTGCAAATATGAATGCAGGGAAACAGATTAAAACATTGCTCCCACAAGCAGGAAGCTGCTATTTCAAGCAGCTCCCTACTTGTAGGAGCAATGCCGGTTCCCCAGGATGTGGGGAGTCAGTGAGGACTGCAAGGGCCTTCAGGTTCTCCCCGTGATAGTGTAACTCCCTCTCAGAAAGGGATGGAAGAGAGAGAGAGAGAGATTGTTTTTGAATCTTGTGGCCTACTAAGAGGGCCATTGCAATTATGCAGCAGGGGAGGGCCAAATTATGCAGCATCGTTAAGTAAAATATGCTGCAAGATAAGGCACAATATGCAGCATTATGCGCCATATTTTGTGAAAGTACTATGTCATAATTTTTTTAAGCTTGTTAACACTGTATAGGCATTAGTTGCACCTCATTAGTACCAGTTAAACACCTAACCAAAGCAATAAGCTACAGAAAGGTGACTAGTCAACCTTTTCAATGGGCCTTCCACTGCGCAACAACACATGTTGCAGCGATTTTAGCAATTTTTGAACCATTTCAGCTAAGAGCAATTTTTTGGGTTAAAATCTGTAGATCTCCTAATTCCTGTGGCCCTGCCAACTGGCAAAGCTACTGGACTCTCACTCAGTGGCAGAAGGATCAAGTCCTGGTATTTCATGCAATGTGCCTGTTTATTTACTAGTGTTTTGAATGTTAAACATTATTAGTAATGTACTAGTGAAGTTTTTTTCAGAAAATCATTGGTTTGAATGTCAAAGTTATGTCTGGATGCTACACATTACGGAGGCATCTATTGTTGGTTAAGGTCTCTGACCCCCACACTTAAGGCTGAGGGTTCCAGGCTTAAGAGCTGATTTAAGAGCCCCTAGTTCCTCCTTGCTCCACATTTATGTCATTTTTTTAATGATAATGTGGCCCAGCAAGGCCAAAATCACAGCACCAAATTTACAAAGTGGCGCAATGCATGCAGTGCACCACTTTGTAACCCTTTAAGCTACTATATTATGCCTGCACTAGGCATAACATATGCAAAGGAGCATTTCCCCGTTAGGGGGGGGGTGGAACAAATGGTGCAAAGAAATCAGAGATTTCTTTGCGTCATTTTTTCAGATTTGCGCCACAGTTGTGGGAGGAGGCGTTAAAAGGAGGCACACCATTGATAACAATCGGCCTCAATGGGCTTTGCATGATTAGCATCAACATTTTTTACGCTAATCCTGCAAAGCTCAGAGTTAGCGTCAAACATTCTGATGCTAGTTCCCTAAGTACCACCATGATGCGGTGTATATACGGCGCACACATGTTGGCATTAAGGGGGACACTAAGGGTCTCAAGAAAAGTGGCGATGCACTAAGCGCAGCGCCACTTTTCATAAATCTGCACCATAGTGTGTCTCTAGTCTTTTGCCTAATTTCATTTCTTTTCAACTTAAAATGTTTAAGGTATATACTGAAAGGTGATCTCACTCTTTTTATTTTTCAATTTGTACTAAAACATATAATTCTAACTATATAATTTATTAACATTTACAAAAACTCTCTGGGTGGTTACAGGAAGTTAGCCGCAAGGCCTGGCCACAGGCCAGTTCTTGTAGCTAACCCCTGCCACTTACAGCCAAAGGTTGTGGGCAGTGTGAGGTTGGTTGGTTACAGAGGTGGGATGTAGGACCTGGCTGCAGGCCAGGCCCTTTCGCCAATGCCTGCCACGTACGGCCAAAAGCTGTACACAGCACAGGTTTAGGTGGTTACTGTGGCTTGGCTGCAGGGCTTGGCCACTGGCCAGGCCCTGTGGTCAACCCCTGCCGCGCACAGTTACTTTGTTATAGGGTTTGGCTGCATAGCAAAGTAATGGGCCCGTTCAATCGCGAAACCTGGGGTGAGGCGGCCTGCCGGCATCCAAGAGCGGAACCAGTCCTCCAAGGACTTGGCTAACATTTTATCCATTTCTATTACCAAGTGTTTCTTTGGAATAAACAAGCACTCTGAAAATACACCTGTGTCATTATCACAGATTAGGTGCACTGCCACCATGCAAATTGGGTCCGTACACCCTATTGAAAACTCTAAATTTCACCTGTCCTGTGGGTAGCAAATTAGCAAAAGTTGGATCTGCTCTTTGATGCCGCCAGTCCCCTGCTGCTGGGTTGTTGGAAAAGACCATTTTGTTGGCTGCAGGACTCCACTTTACTCTAATTTACTCTTGTTAACCAGTGGTACAGTGCTTGTGTTCTTTTTCATAAGCAATATGACACTGGCATTCAACTAATTGGCTAAAGTAATTTATTTATCAGTGCATGGTATATGGTATTAAATGTACCTAGGGGCTGTAAATCAAATGCCACAACTGGGTGGCAGCGTCCAAAGTTAATTTTCACAGTGACAAGACTGACTCTCAAAGATAAACACTGAAATACATTGTAACAAATGATGATGCTTAACATCAGTTTGGGAGCAGTTAGAAACATGATTCAAGGATTCATAAAAATCAAATGTTATCACTTAGTTAGATTTTAAATTACTATTTTGGAAATGGCATTTCTGGAAAGTTCACAAAAATCAATAGTATAAGACAGAAGCATTACAAAGCTTTCACTCCACTCGCTCCCAATCAAAATGTCATAAACATCAACAAGAGTGAAACCTTTCCATGTATTCATCAAAGGTTGCTTATATAGGAACCTCCAAAAAGTTTCATTATACTCTATCCAGCTAGTTTCTAGCAGTTATTGCCTCTGGTGTACTAACAGGGGCGGTTCCTCCGCTAGGGTGGAGGGGCGTCACCCCACCCACCAGCAGTAGGAGCTGACAAGCCTTTATAGTAAAAACATAATAAACTCAGTTATTTGACTATAAAAACTGGTGGGCCACAAGCGTGATTGGGATGCATGATTGGGATGCGCATGTTTGTTTGCCCGGCCATCTCGGGCCAGCCAAACATAAATGCACAGTATGGTCTCTCCAACCAGGCACTGGGTTGCCGAGTTGGGGAGATCAGGCAGAGGCTCCTAGTCTGCCTGGGAACACCCTGGCTGGGCGCTCTCAGCCAATCCTGATGCTGGTTTGAGCATTGTCAGGGTTGGCTGAAGGGCAGGCCGGGAGCTTGTGCCTGCAACTAAGGAGGAGAGCAGAGCAGATGGAGCGGTGCTGAGCAGGAAGAAGGTACATTTTATTTTCTTCTTTTTGGTTCCCCCACCGCACTCCCCACCATGTGCTGCGCCGCCTTGCCACTTTTCCCTCCCTTGAGCTGTGCCTATTGTAATAGCTGATAGCATCACCATTGGGTCTTTTTTTATCTCCATGAGAAACCACCAGTTATGGAGACATGATGGGATCTGCGAACAAGTGCAGTGAAAGTGCATTAAAATTACCTCTACACCCAATTAAGTTCCTCATTTACTATGACTAGGATTAGGTAGCAAGAAAAACAGTGTAATGTGATGGAACACATTGCATGTCCTGGGCATGCAAAAGCCAAACCCCCAATGTACCACACCGACAGTCACGGCGGTAATGACCGTCACAGAGGTAATGAGACTTCACTCTCCAGCCTGGCGGCCATCACTTGCCTGCCTGTGGGATTATGACCCCGCCTACCACCGTGGTTTTCGTGGCAACCTTCCTGCCGTGAAAACCATGGCGGTAGGCACTATCAGTGACAGGAAATCCCTGCCCCCTCCCATCCCCAGGTTTCCCCCACCTCCCTTCCTCTCCAGAGCCCCACCCGTCATACACGCCCCTCCCTTCACACACACACACACACGCATACACAAACCCATTCCAACATTCATCCATGCATGCGTACATCCATTCACACACACATCCACACACAATTACATACAAACACGCAGACACGCATTCACACAACACAACATACACGCACTCACACATCCATACATGCACACACGTACAACATGCAACACACACCTGCATACAGTACATGCACACACAGAAATACACACACACCCACACACACACACAACACCCCCCTCCCCTGTTGGAGCACCCGACTTACCTGTAGTCAGGGGGTCCTCTGGCAGGAGACGGGACGGGGTGCCCAGGCCAACAGCAGCGTCCACCAGCAGAACACCACTAGGCCAAATCATGTAACATAATACGGCCAGGGGCGGTCTACTGGTGTGGGGCTGCTGCTGGCAGCAGCGCCACCCTACCGCCATCCGCCGGCATGCCCACAGCCGGATTTCCGCCATCCTCCTGGCGGAAATACAGCTGTGGTCATAATACGGCGGATGGCTGGTAGTCGCGGTGACGGTCTTTTGGCAGCCATCGCCGCGCCGGTAGTCTGATTTGACCACCGGGGTCATAATGACCCCCTTAGTTATTTTTTATTTATTATTATTTTAAAAATGTTTTTACAATACAATTTGTATGGGAACATGCAATGTCCATATTTTTCCTTTCATTTATTTTTCCTTTTGGAAAGTGTGTGTGGTTTGTATTAATAGTGTTGTTTATTGCCTCTATTGATTTCTAGGTGATTCACCTGCAGTACCTGTATATGTGGTCAAGTGTGGTCATGTGGTCAAATGTAGCATGTGACTTGATCCATGGGATGACTGGAATAGGCTTGGTCCTGTTCGAGCTTTGAGCTTTTGAACTACTGGTGTAGATGTGAGTGTAAATTTACTGATTTGAAACTGTTGCAGCCTTTTGTAGGTATGGTATTGAATTTACATGTCCCTTCATTGGTTCCTCCTTAATTTTCACATTCCTCTTTCGATTTTGTAGTAGATAGATTTTCAAGCCACTCCCTCTCGCCAGCCTCACTTTCATACCTAAATTTTGACCTCTATTTATTTGCTACTTTTGTGGTGAGAACTCCACACATTAGGCATGAGGGCAGCAGTAAGTGAAGCTACATGCCCATAACTATGTGAATTGCATTTATGTGTACATGAAGTATTGATAACGGTGTAATGCTTCCTGTAATCCTAAAAGTCTTTGAGACTGAAGCTCTCTGTTCTTCTCTTATTGGACAAGTAATTTGATTTCTGCAAGCTTTGGATGATGTTTTGGGTAGCCTCTTTCATTGATAGTGTGCCAGAAATCAGTGGTATGACACAGCATAGTGCCTCCACCCCAGCAGAATGTGGTGAGGAGCTTTGAGTCTGACACTGTTTGGGTGACTGCAAGTGTCTGGATTCCACCTGGGCTTCAAATGCTATTCACATTTTGGATCATCCTAAAGGACATTCATTTGGTGGCTTCACAGTCAGTCATCATGAGTGATGTCATTATTCATCTTTATGTTTGAGTCTGTACAGAGATGGGCAGTTAGAGGGAAAATACAGTAGTTTGCTTCTTTATGTTGGTGCCAGAGATGCAGTACAAGAAGGTCCAATGAAGTGATGATCATTGATATCTCCTATTGAAATGCTAAATTGGCTTCACCCCTTTTCACCCAAGAAACTCACACATGCAACTAGCAAGAAAGTAGGGGGCAGATTTACAAGTCCATTGTGTCACCTTAACACCAACATAGCATCATTTTTATGACCCTAAGGCAGCAATAAGATGGCCATTACCTGGCTCCATAATTACAAAGTGGTCCAATGCATGCATTGTGCCACAATGTAGCCCGTAACATTGCATTATGCATGCACCAGGCATAATGTATGAAATGGGGGTGTTCCAGCGCAGGGAGGTCCCAAAAATTTGGTGCAGTGAAATTGACAAAATTTCACTGCTACATTTTTTCAGTCATTTTGAACACCTGCTCAAAGCAGGGGTTAAATTGGCACACCCATAATAATCTATGGGCTTCCCTGTGCTTCACTGCGCTAGTGTCAAAATGTTTGACGCCAGTGCAGCAAAGCGCAACAACTGCATAACTTTGGTGCAACCATGGTGTCATTATGGGGGCAAGGGAATGATGTGCCACCTTCTCATAAATCTTCCTCTAAGTGCCCTTATTAACAGAAGCAGTGAAGGATTCTGCAGTTCAAGCTTTCCTCACAATCACATCACAGCTATCTGCAGTGCAAGCTTCGCTGAGCCGGTACATTACATGCATCTACAGTCAAAGCTTCCCTCAAACAGGTAAAGCAAAAGGTGTCACTGGCGAAGCGGTGTGAGCTTTCAGCACACACAGAGCAGTGGAATTACAAGCATTTCCAGCATGTAACATACAAGAGGTGCCATTAACCTGCTCCTCACACTCAGTGGGTGAAGTAGATGAATTCTCAGTGTCACATTCCCTCTCATGCCCTGAGAAAAACATGTGCAGTGGGAACTTCATTCACACAGAGTGCATACAGCACAATCATGTGCAGTGCAAGCTTCCCTCAGAAATAGAAAATGCATAGCAAGGGTCCAGTCGACACTTCAATTACACATACCTAATTCAGAAATGGTACAATGTGGGCATGATTCACTCACAGAGCAGATACACGTCTCTGCACGCATGTGTAGTTCAAGGTTTTCTCATACAGAACAGGCAAGGTCAGCTGTTAATTTCCATTACACAAAGAACAGGCACACCATAGGTATCCACAGTACAAGGGACCCTCCAAGGCAGATTGGGTAGAGTACGGGCATATGCTGTGCTAGCTTCCCTCCAACACACAAGTACAGTGCAAGTTTTGGCAGTGTAACTTCCCTCACTATTGCAGTTGACTGGTGTTTGCTTTCATCGGGCACAGCAGGTAAAGTACATGCTTCAGGATACAAGGAAAGAGTGAAGTATGGGCAGAGGTGTACGGTTCCATTACACATACTGGGTACAGGACTGACAACAGGCAAGCTTCACTCATAGAGAGCAGGAATAATGTAAGCATCTGTTGTGCAAGCTTACCTCACACAAGTGAAGATGCAGTAGAGGTATTTACAGTGCACGATTCCATAACACACAAAAGATAGAGGTGTTTCTCACACATGTCATGTTGAGTTCAACAAATCACACTTCCCTGCCATGGGATAGGTACCTCACAGAGCAGGTGTAGGAAATGGATGTTCATCTTGTGGAAAACATCCACAGTTCAAGCTTCCCTCACACACCATGAAAAGGTATTGCTGGAAAATGTTAATTCAGAAGTCGCACTGGTAACACAGCTGTGAGCTTTGCTCCCAGAAGGAGAATCTGCAGTGCAAGCTTCCTACATAACATTTAACACACATAGGGCCAGATGTACAAAGCATTTTTTCTAGTCACAGATGGGCTGAATCTAAATGTTATGTATGATTGTTTTTGACCGTGAATGCGGTTGTAAAACAATCGCCGTTAGCACCAATTTCAAATTGGTGCTAACCCATTCGCAAAGGGAAGGCCTTCCCCTTTGTGAATGCATGTGAAAATGTTTTTTAAGAGTAGGTAGTGGCCTCACGGACCACTGCCTACTCTTAAAAAATGAAACTGAAACGTTTCATTTGTTTTCTTTTTAATATTAATGAGGCAGGTCTATTTGCGACCCACCGGGAATCGCAAAAGAAACTCAATGGAGTTTCTTACATTTGAAATTGCGATTCGCCTGGAATCACAATTAGGGAATCACAATTCCAAATATAGGTACATTTGGCCCATAATGTAGACATCATTAACAGAAGTGCACTATTCCATTACACACATCAGGTACAGCTTTGGTAACTCAAGGTTCAAACTTTTTTTTTTTTTTAAATAAAGTTGTATTTGATTGTAAAAGTTACATCAACAAGTGTGACAACAAATGACACTGATTTGTAATATTAATCAAAATACAACTGACATGTATACATTGTGGCCCAGAGTAAGGAAATACAGTTTGTGAAAACAAAGGGTGTACCCCGATGACCAAAACACAATTTACAATGTTGCATTAGTTACAACTTTGGCAAAACTCTACATGGTGTCTTTACCCTTCCATGGGTGGCACAGGTGAACTCAGTTTAATGCAACAGTGATAAATGTGAATGATACATTATTGTAACCTATAAATATGAATGAAACATTAGCAGTCAAATTATTGAAGACAAAACCGTGCATGGTGGGGGCACGAGCTATAGTTACCTTTTGGGCTCAATTTAGAGTAACGTGAAATAACTCTAACCATAGCTGCTGAAATTCTTAGGTTTTATGCGAATACATTCAGAACTTAGTTA
This sequence comes from Pleurodeles waltl, assembly GCF_031143425.1. Taxonomy (NCBI): domain Eukaryota; kingdom Metazoa; phylum Chordata; class Amphibia; order Caudata; family Salamandridae; genus Pleurodeles; species Pleurodeles waltl. The sequence goes on along the minus strand of NC_090446.1, from coordinate 1,502,562,808 downwards.
TAATGTCCCTGTAATCTTTTTTTTTTTAAGTTAATATATATAATGGTTATTGATATGAAATGAACTTCAGGTTAGGTTCCGTTTTCCTGAGGATCAATTAATGAGGAGGTCAGGAGGTCATATAAAAGTAAAAGAGAAGAAAAATGAGTATCAAGTTTGTTTGCAGTTCAGTTAAGTTTCTTGAGAGATATGTCCATAATAAGGATTTGAGATGTGACCCTGATCCTGTGATTAGTCAGGTCTGCCAGCAGATGAGTAAAAGCTAGAGAGGACAATACCAGCAGGTCAGAATGGATTCAAGTGGGGGGGACACCAGCTGGCAAGCTAAGGGTTTATAGAATGAGAGACAGAGTGGAGCCGAGGATTTTGGTTCAGTGCGGGCCCAAGACAAAAGCAGGGTGGTTTGATTTGTTCATTAGGTTAAGAAACTTGTAAAGTTAACAATGTATCCGTTTGATAACATTTTGTACTAGTGAGTGAGATGATAAGTCTGGGGCTAAGAGTTTTATCCCTTGGCAATTCATTTTTTTTTCAACTGTAGCGGTGTGTCTTGGCTCCTTTCCCAGAGGGGGCTTGGATGAGATAGTGGGGGTCCCTTTGTTGTCTGTGGACAGGGGTCCTGGGTGAGGACACTCACAGCCTTATTTCTGTCTCAGCGCCTGTTGGTCTGCAGATGATATTAATATGGAATTTGCACAAGAGGAGACACATTTCTTTCCTGCTCGACTTGCATAATAGGCATGCTCCCTCCAGCTGAGAGTCACAGGAGATGTTTGCTAGGACAACATAGCACAGCAGCTTTTTATTGACACAGAACAAGTATGTTTACCAATGATCACCGTCTGAATTTTGCTTTGCATTAAATTTGTTCAGATTTGGGGAAGTACAAATGGGTTTTTGATATATGGCAGGTATGGGTCAGCAAGCACACATTCTTGCTGAGGTACTGGCGGTGGGTACTGGCAGGCGGGTACTGGCAGGAGAACTACAGGTAGACGATGAAATGAAAGTACCCGGCCTCGTAAGAACTGGGCTCTTGAATCAATGAGGGAGGGGTGGGCGGCTATGAAAGGTGACTCTTTGGGTTATTCGAAATGCAAGCTTTGGAAAAGCACATGAAAGGCACATGACGCATTCAGCCAGATTACAGAATGACTCTGTGTACCTACTGATGGGCGCTGCTGTGACAGCAGCAGTCACATGGCATTCCAGCCCCACAGCAGATTCTACATCCAGGTGGCTGCCAGGTAGGAGGATTGAAGGGAGGATGTTTGCTCCTCTCTGCGGGATAAATACAGCATCCCCAGAGGTGTGGTTGGCAGACGAGCGGGCGACAGGTTCAGGCCAAACCCCTGGTCATCACCTTGTGCCTTCCTACAGCATCATGATGTCACTCCTGGCAGTCTTCGGTTTCCTTGCTGCGGTCTTGTATGAGGGTGAGATATGGACACCAAACATTTATACTCTATTAATTCAGTATTTGTTATAACTGTCCCATTATAGTGAGTAGTTTGTTTTATGTTTATTTCGGGGTAGGTCCACTTTTATTTCAGGACTTTTCTGGAGCGTACCTTAACCCCCAAATGGTGCCCATCAGGTCCTGGACTATTGACAGATGCTAAAGTGTACTCCTCATGGCCACACTGCAGAAGCTGGGACCTAAATACTTCTTGCCAACTTTTCACTCACAGAAGCCTTAACCATCGGACAACTGGTCTGATTCAACTTGATGGTTTGCCCTGGTGAAGGAGACCTGCCTTCCAGAAAAATGTCTAAGTTTGAATGTAGAGGGCTTTATCGGGACTACCTCTATGCAGCAACCCTTCATTGTCAAGGCATTCCTCTGCACAGACTTTGGATTTTCTCTGCTCAGAGTTTTCCTGCCTTTGACGATGACCTCATCAGACCCATTGCTTTGCTTTGTTTCTGGTGTTGTGTTGTCACTTTATAACTGATTGAGTACTATAAATACATTGCCTCTAAGTTAGGCCTAAATGCTTGTGTTCCAAGCAACCAGAGGGTCAAGCACAGGTATATTTAGTGACTTTTGTGATTCACTGTGACAAGGTCTGTGATTATAATTTGAGGGTGGTCATTACCCCCTCAACTATTTTTCCAATTTCTTAAGTGGGTGTAGTGAGTGACTGCAAACTTCTCAAGGGGAATGAATGGATAGGGACCACAAGACTCTTTATCCCTTTTTCACACAGTCAGAGGTATGATTGGAGTTTCCATATGACCGTATATTTTAAGCATGAATACATTAAATGTTGTTCTGCACAGTTAAGTCAATGATGTCCATCGGTGCTTTGTAAAATTACAAATATTTAAAAGAATAAGGAAAAATGCATTGCACAAAGAAGGCAAACAACTAACAAGTATTACTACTGAGAGTACAAAAATAGGCAGCATGCCTTAGGCTCTGCCCTTTTCTACGTGTACTGCGAGATGTTGTTGGTTTCAATTATCAGCTACAATTGAGTAGTGTGATCCATTAGTTTTATTTTTTTATTTTATTTTTTATATGTTAAACTTGTGTGTGTGTATGTGTATGTGTGTATGTGTGTCAACAATGTCTGAATTTCTTAATCCGTTTTCAATCATTTCTGTCTAATTTTTCACATATTTTTATATTTTTACAATGTGATTTGTATGATTGTCAGCAATATATAGTTATTTTTTATTTAATATTATTTTTAAAATGTTTTTACAATATGATTTGTATAGGAACATGCAATGTCCAAGTTTTTCCTTCCATTTATTTTTCCTTTTTGAAAGCGTGGGTGTTTTGTATTAGTAGAGTTGTTTATTGCCTCTATCGATTTCTAGGTGATTCACCTGCAGTACCTGTATATGTGGTCAAGTGTGGTCATGTGGTCAAGTGTAGCATGTGACTCGATCCATAAGATGACTGGAATAGGTTTGGGCCTGTTCAAGCTTTTCAACTACTGGAGTAGATGTGAGTGTAACCTTACTGATTTGAAACTGCTGCAGCCTTTTTTAGGTGTGGTATTGAATTTACATGTCCCTTCATGGGTTCCTCCTTAATTTATACATTCCTCTTTTGATTTTGTAGTAGATAGTCCACATTTTCCAGCCACTCCCTCATGCCAGACTCACTTTCATACCTAAAATTTTACCTCTATTTATTTGCTTCTCTTGTGGTGAGAACTCCACAAATTAGGCATGAGGGCGGCAGTAAGTGAAGCTCCATGCCCATAACTATGTGAATTGCATTTATGTGTACATGAAGTATTAATACAGGTGTAATGCTTCCTGTAATCCTAAGTGTCTTTAAGACTGAAGCTCTCTCTTCTTCCCTTATTTGACAAGTAATTTCATTTCTTCAAGCTGTGGATGATGTTTTGGGTCAGCCTCTTTCATTGATAGTGTGCCAGAAATCAGTGGTATGACACAGCATGACCACTCCACCCCAGCAGAATGTGGTGAGTAGCTTTGAGTCTGACACTGTTTGGGTGACTGCAACTGGCTAGATTCCACCTGGGCTTCAAATGCCATTCACATTTTGGATCATCCTAAAGGACAGTCATTTGATGACTTCACAGTCAGTCATCATGAGTGACGCAATCCTTTATCTTTATTTTTGATGCTGTACAGACATGAGCAGTTAGAGGCAAAATAGTTTGCCTCTTTGTGTTGGTGCCAGAGATGCAGTACAAGAAGGACCAATGAAGTGATGATCATTGATATCTCCTATTGAAATGCTAAATTGGCTTCACCCCCTTTCACCCAAGAAACTCGCAAGTTCTGACACATGAAACTAGCAAGTCCATTGTGTCGCCTTAATGCCACCGTAGCATTATTTTTATGACCCTAAGGTGACATTAAGGTGGCCATTACCCTGCTCCATATTTACAAAGTGTTCCAATGCATGCATTGTGCCACCATGTAACCCCTTGCGCTGCATTATGCCTGCTCCAGACATAATGTATGCAAGGGGGCGTTCCGAGGCAGGGAGGTCTAAAACATTTGGCGCAGTGAAATTGACAAGATTTCACTGTGACATTTTTTCCATCATTTTGAACACCTGTTCAAAGTAGGCATTAAATTGACACACCCATAATGATCTATGGGCCTCCCTATGCTTCGCTGCCTAGCGTCAAATTGTTTGACGGCAGTGCCGCAAAGCTCTACAACAAGAAAATTTGCACATTGGGAATGATGCGCCACTTTCTCGTAAATCTGCCTCTAGGTGCCCTTTTTAACAGAAGCAGTAAAGGATTCTGCAGTTCAAGCTTTCCTCAGAACCACAGCACAGCTATCTGTAGTGCAAGCTTCGCTGAGCGGGTACATTACATGCATCTGCAGTCAAAGCTTTCCTCAAACAGGTATAGTAAAAGGTGTCACTGGTGAAGCGGTGTGAACTTTCATCACATACAGAGCAGTGGAATTACAAGCATTTCCAGCATGTAACATACAACAGGTGCCATTAATCTGCTCCTCACACTCAATGGGTGCAGTAGATGAATTCTCAGTGTCACATTCCCTCTCATGCCCTGAGAAAAACATGTGCAGTGGGAACTTCATTTACACAGAGTGCATACAGCACAATCATGTGCAGTGCAAGCTTCCCTCAGACACAGAAAATGCATAGCAAGGGTCCAGTACACACTTCCATTACACATACCTAAATCAGAAATGGTACAATTTGGACATGATTCACTCACAGAGCAGGTCCACGTCTGTACATGCATGTGTAGTTCAAGGTTTTCTCATACAGAACAGGCAAGGTCAGCAGTTAATTTCCACTACACAAAGAACAGGCACACCATAGGTATCCACAGTACAAAGGACCCTCCAAGACAGATTGGGTTGAGTACGGGCATATGCTGTGCTAGCTTCCCTCCTACACACAAGTACAGTGCAAGCTTTAGCAGAGTAACTTCGCTCACTATTGTAGTTGGCATAGTACAGGGTGTTCCTCTGTCCCAGGATGTAAAGAACATGCTTCGGTATACAAGGAAGGAGTGAAGTATGGGTAGAGGTGTATGGTTCCATTACACATACTGGGTACAGGACTGACAACAGACATGCTTCACTCATACAGAGCAGAAATAATGTAAGCATCTGTTGTGAAAGCTTACCTCACCAAAGTGAAGATGCAGTAGAGGTATTTACAGTGCAAGATTCCATAACAAACAAAAGGTAGAGGAGTTTCTCACGAATGTCAAGTTGAGTACAACAAATCACACTTCCCTACCATGGAATAGGTATAGGCTGTGTATACTGGCACTGAAGAAAAATATCTGCAGCTCAATCTACTCTCACACACTGACATGTACAGTAGGGTGTCTTTCAAGTTGCAAGGCTGCATATATTACTGGGAGCATCACTGCAAACTGTGTTCACACAAAGAACTGGTACAGTCCAAGTATTTTCAGTTAAAGGTTGCTTCTGCTCTCAAAGAAGGTGATACAGCCAACTCAGTAGTAGAGAAGTCTGGGTACAAAACAAGTATCAGAATATAACACTTCCATCACCCAAAGCACGTAATTACAGTAATCCATAGTGCAAGCTTCCCCAACAGAAAGCTGATACAAAAGCAAGATTCTCGCACAAAGATATCAAACCAGTACAAGATGTATTGCAGACACCTGTCCTGAAGAAAAGCATCTCTAGTTCAAGCTCCACTAACACTAAAACATGTACAATAAAGTAATCTGCAGTACAAGTGTCTCTCATAGACAGAAAAGGTAAAGCATCCACAGTTCAAGCTTCCCTCACACACCATGAAAAGGTATTGCTGGACAATGTTAATTCAGAAGTTGCACTGGTGACACAGCTGTGAGCTTTGCTCCCAGAAGGAGACTCTGCAGTACAAGCTTCCTACATAACACTTAACACACATAGGGCCAGATGTACAAAGCATAGGGGACGCCTTCCCCTTTGTGAATGCTTGCAAAAATGATTTTTAAGAGCAGGTAGTGGCCCCACGCACCCCTGCCTACTCTTAAAAAATGAAACTGAAACATTTCATTTGTTTTCTTTTTAATATTAGGAGTCAGGTCTATTTGCGACCCCCGGGAAACACAAAAGAAACTCAATGGAATTGCGATTCCCTAATTGCGATTCGCATTGAATTGCAATTAGGGAATCGCAATTCCAAATATACGTACATTTGGCCCATAATGTAGACATCATTAACAGAAGTGCACTATTCCATTACACATACCAGGTTCATCTTTGGCAACTCAAGATTCATATATATATATTTTTTTAATAATGTTGTCTTTGATTATAAAAGTTCCATCAACAAGTGTGACAACAAATGCCACTGATTTGTAATACTAATCAAAATACAATTGACATGTGTACGTTGTGCTCCAGAGTAAGGAAATAAAGTTTGTAAAAATGAAGGGTGTACCCGTTGACCAAAACACAATTTATAATGTTGCATAAGTTACAACTTTGGCGTAACTCTACATGGTGTGTTTTCCCTTCCCTGGGTGGCACAGGTGAACTCAGTTTAATGCACCAGTGATAAATGTGAAAGATAGATTATTGTAGCCTCGCAAAGCACTATTTAATGTGTAATTGACAGAGTGTATTATAAACACTACTACACAGCGTATTATAAAAACAGCAAGAAAGCACACTATAATTAACAAGGGTAAAATGAACATAGCCAGCATTGTAAATATGTCATTACAAATGTAATCTAGAACCTAACACACTAATGTCTACTTCTATGCACTATACTAAGAGACCAATGAAGGCAGAGTAACTTGCAGTGAGTTTCTTGGAGAGAAGAGACGTACTGCTTACCTTGTTGACAGCAAAGGCTATCTTTTTCAGCAGAGGTGCAAAGGCAGTGTTCCCTGTGAAGGGCAAACACAGGCTGCAGTAGAAGTCAGTTGGTCAGGTCTGTGGCTAGAAGCCCATCGTTGGGGGTAGCAGGGGATTACACATCACTGGTATCAGTGAGTAAGGCATATCACACTGGAAATAGCATGCTATTTGCCACTAAACCCTATGAGTTGTGTCCATCCCACTAACATTGTCTTGTCATGGGTCCATTTTAGTTCCCTGCTTGGGCACAGTTGATAGCATAACTTTCAGCTTGCAGGCCTGTTGCCCTTTTTACCTAGTCCCCTTTCACCTACTTATTAGGTTAGTTTTATTTTATTTCATTATTTATTTTCTTTTAGCACTGCTTGCTGGTTTTACATTATAGAGAAATGTTTCTATTCACCTAATCAGTGTCATTATCAGTGTTGAACATGGGTAATGTCCTCATGCCCCTTTGCTTTATGTTGACAAGAACAGAATGCAAACATGTCAGGTATTTGTTATGTAACTGCCGACATACGTTTGCACACACAATCTAATGTTTAGGTACAGACTTGTGTCAGGAATTCTGTACGAACAATAACATGTGCCTTATAAATACACCTCACAAGACCAAGGTTGTTAGAGGGAGTGCCACCAGGATACACCGTTTAGACTCTATATTGCTTTGCAGTGAAATTTCAGCCTTGTCTCTACGATTCCTGATCCGGAGACTTAGAGGTCAACCTCGTCCCAAGGTAACGGGGTTGGGGGGTGCTTCTCATGGACACTGTACTGGCAGAATAGGCTTACATGCCCAGCTCTTGCTCTAGGGTAGGATTTAGGCCTTTCATTTAGGAATTGCATATTCCATGGTTATTGCAATATTTTTGGGGTTTTCATATTTACCACTTTTATCCTCACCATTCTGCTTCTGTTATTTCTCATTGTCGTAATCATTGCAGCACATGCATTTTATCGCAGATTGCAGTCATTTCAATAAATGGATTGAAATGTACCCTCCATCTTCTTCTTTGCCAGCGTGTGTGTAAGAGACATATTTCTAATGAGAGAAAAGGGGTAAGATTTGTTACACTGCGACTTTCCTGAGAGGTCTCCAAAGTCCATGCAGCTAGGCTGCCAGAACTCACCTTTACTACTTAGGGTTTGGGAGAGGTGCTGCTAGAGAGCTGGAAGGTTTGGGTCAACAGCTTCTAACTGGTGTATGAGTGACTCAGTCACCTGTGAGCAGAAGGGTTATCGCCCCAAATCCAGCAGTCACACTGAGAGGGGAGAGTCATTCACAACATTACACCACCAGTGACGGTGTTAGGCACTACTTTATGAATCACCCTGAGTATCTCTGTCTCACACACAGCAGGTACCTTAAGTACCATTTTATGGAGATGTCCGTGGTCTTAGTGACAATCCTCCTCAGTTGAATAGAGAGTACCTATCCGACCTGTAGATTGTTCAAGCTTGAACTTTTAAAAAGATTACTCTCCATTTGGTGTTCTGTTCTCTGCTACCTATTTCTTAATATCGCTAATGCCATAAATATTCTTAGGAACTGCAGACAAGCACTAATGAAGAATCTTCAAGCCCATGGCTTAACAGATGATGGCAGGGAAGTAACCGTTGTGGAAGCCAACAGAGCTTACCAAACAGAAATATTTTATTCTTGGGTCACTTTTCCTGAAACAGATGCAAACACACATGCTTTACATGCATACACAGTAGCAAACATACCTCAGCAGTAGCAAGCTTAGCAATACCTAGAAATATCACTTTCTTATCAAGATCACTAAAACTGTTTTAAAGGCACCCTACCACATGTACTACAACCCATGAAATTAGGTCCTTTAAGTTACGATGGACCAATGTGGCCTACGTTTGCCACATACACACCATATCCTGGCGTACAGGCTATGCAAGTAGCCGAGATACGCACACTTTGCTATGAGCTAGTAGCAAGTTATAGACAATAAATACCGTTCGTTATGCAGACTTTGAATACCTCCCCAGCGAGGGCCGCACCAGCTGTCCACCAATTGGCTGTTGCAGGAGTTAATCCGCAAACAGTCCACTCAATAATGGGCAAAGCACCCACGAAGCAGGGAAGATTCCTTCCTGGATAGCACAAAAAACAAATCAGCTGGAAGCAGTGTTTCACCATACGGGACCCCAAGATAACCATAGAATTCTCACAATGTGCTTGCCTTTCGGAATGGGTCCCTCAGTAGAGGACTGCGCCACTTGGGGTACCGTCTTTGCTGCAATATAGACTACCACACATTGTGCTCTGACATTTGCTAATCTACCAGAAGTGTTGAAACAAATTCAAAATGAACATGGGGCTGCCCGAACCCTAGACTTGGGGATGAAACAGATGCGCAACTTTGACACAGTCTCCTCAATTATTCTCAGTAACATTAAAGGGGAAGCAGCTACATTGGCAATTCACTAGCAGCTCTGGGAGGTTCCACAACAGGAACAGGAGTGCAAGCTGCCAAAGATTATTTCTGAAACCTATACAAGTATAGGATGGGATAATCTAGGGGCCAAGCCAACAAAGCCACAAATTCAAAGTACCACCCCTAAGGAAGGTACTAAACAAACAAAGGAGGGTTCCAAAAAGGGTTGAGATGAACAAAAACAAAATAAGGACAAAAGAATTCAGAGAGCAGATTCTCCACATCCGGAGACCTCGGAAAGGCGATACAATCTCCATAATAAAGAAACTTTAAAAACACCTGATAGATACCAATATACCGATGTACATCCCTCTTGTTACTTTCAGGACACACCAGATAAATGGAGTGAGAGAGTGGACGGTCAGAGCAATGCACTGACTATGCGAAACAGAAGAAAGTCTCACAGCGATCCTCAGACAAGAAGGAGGACAAATCTCCTCAACAAAAGCCACAATTTAAAAAGAGAAAGGTGGCAGCAGTTTCAATGAAACATGTCAGCAACCTTCAGAACATTGCTGAAGAACAAGGCGTGGGAAGTGACTATGCTGGGCATTACAGTAGAGGTCATGACATGTCGCCAGAATCTGATAGATTATCTGGCAGCAACTAACTAGTAGCCAAGGCAGCGGACAGGCGCATCTCCCCACCTGACAGGGTTTATGAAGTAAATATCCAAATAGAGGGAGACATATATCACACCAAAGAATTATTATTCTGGTAAAAATGTAATTGTGATATCCTACTGGCAGAATAAGATTGGTCACCTGACATTGTCCTAAGCTCCCACATGGGGAAGATGTCATTCTGTCTTCTTTCTCAAGTCTTGTTCCAGACGCAGTAAAAGAAGCCTATGCTTCTTACTGGGCTTTAGCGCAGAAACCTGCACTATACCGCATTATACCGAATAAAGATTCCCCCACCATGTGATACGTATTAGGTACACACCCCTACCTGAGCCCCAATATCCTTTTAAACACAAGGCTAAAGTTCCAGTGAGAAAAACTTTCACGTAACTTGAGTACCAGGAAGTAACTGAGGCCCATATTTATACTTTTTTAGTGCAGCATTTGCGTCTTTTTCTGACGCAAAAGCGTAGCAAACGTACAAAATACAATTATATTATGCAAGTTTGCACCAATTTTGAGTCAAAAAGCGGCGCAAATGTGGCACTAAAAAAGTATAAATATGGGACTTGGTCTTGAGTCTCTGTCATGAATAACCCGTTATTTCCATTTGCAGAACCAGTCCATTCATATAGAATAGTCTTAGATTGCAGACACTTAAACAACAACACATGCACATGTGCAATACAAAATGCACACAGCACACCACTTCTCAACAACATAGTGTGCAAGAAGTACAAAACAACCATCGATATTGCCAATGTTTTTTTTCTGCTAAAACGTAGCGCCTGAAAGTTGGGACGTAAGTGCATTCTTGTTTGGCTCCCAAAAACGCTTTTGCTGTTTACCAAAGGGCGGGTTTGTTTTCTGCTCGCATAACATCAATATTACATGATATTGATCCCAAGGAGTTGTCCTATGTGGATGACGTTTATCTCACAGATGATGACCTTGACACTTATTTTGCCAGGGTCAATAAGATCGTTTTAGTATTCTTAGCCCTTGGCTACAAATTTAATTTCAAGACAACAAAAATAGCCTTTCTTAGTTGTCTACTTTAGGGATATAAGCTATCAGATGAAGACAAGAGCCTGGCCCGCACTCTCTGGAAAAATGTGCTCAGCTGCAACCACCTAATACAACTAAAAAACTGCAGGCATTGCTTGATTTCTTTAACTTTGGCAGAACATACATTCCAGATTATGTTAAGGCATAAAACCACTCTATGACTTAATTTGTCCAGATTTTTCAAATAAACATTGGACAGTTGAACATAATCACAGCCTTAGAGGATTGCAGCAAGACATGCTAACGCAAAAAATCCTACATACCGGTGTTTATGCGTCCCTTTATGATAATTTATTACACATTAGGCCTCGTTTTAGGCCAATGAATCTTTTGACCCAGTTGAGAGACACCGTAGGACGATATAGCTAATCAATATGTCAATTAATACATCAATAATATCATCAATATTTATTACCACAATACATTTCACTTTAGTCAAAGACATTAATCAACTCAAGACACCACCATGACCTTGCAGTCATGAATAACCATGCCAGTTAAGTAGAATTTTATGAGTTTTATTCCCTATTAATTACAATTCTAAAAGCAGATGTGTTAATCTCAAAACGAAGAAACAAAACAGCATGGTCACAATATGGCAACTCTGATAGGATTTCATTAAGGCAAGAATCACAAACATCAGAACATAACACGGCGTGAACATAGATCAACTTTAGCAGAGTGTCATTAACGCGTCAGTTTAACAAAGCATGGATTCAGTCGTTTGTCTATTTGCGTCAGTTTAGTGAACACCTGTCCTAACCGCTGATTAGCATTGGCATGTTGGGCTTCATGCAAAACAATTTAGAACACTAATTTGGAAAACATCTAGCTATGGTCTCTGTCAAAGTAAGCAGTTGGTACCTAGAAAGGAAAAACAAACAGACAAATCACAATTTAATTGTCATAGTTACCCTCCAAGGTTTGAGTCAGCACTCAGGATCAGTCTTCATCTTCAGGACATCAGTCAATTCGCCATCAGTCAAAGTTCAGCTTTCAGGAGAAAAGGGGCACTTCCCTCATAAGGAGGTAACGTGTACAAAATGGGCAATCTAAGGAAGAGGATGGTTTAACCAAAATAAGTCACCGAACAGGGTGACAAAGTTTCTGGATAAAATCAATAGCATTTCCCTAACCAATTCTAATGGCTCCCCGTGTCGTGGGTTTTTATCCCTTTTTCGTTGTACATTCCCCTAAAACTTAATTGGTCAAATGTTATACCCCACTATCTTTAGCCAATTAGAAAACAGGTTATGTCATTAATCATTCACCCCACATTAATTCACAAGCATTTTATTGGTCCATATGATTGACGTCTTCAGAGGTAACACGTCCGGTATGATTTCATCCTTCTGTAATTCTTTGCACATCTTTTGGTCAGTAGCTCCATTGTCTGTACCAGTTTGAACGACCTTGTACATTATACTAATCTACACTGTTGCATTTTAGTTATTACATTTCTACAAGCAATATGAATTTCATGAGAACGGATCTACTATAGTTACATTCAGCTTCTAGTCTGAAGAAAACAAGAGGTCATGTCCTTTTGCGAGTCAGTACACTGCACTTTTAGAAAAATAATATGAGAGCCAGGCAGCTAAGCTTTGGCTCATGATAACTTAAGGCCTACAAGATTTATTAGCAAAACTTTAATAACATAATCATTAATAATTAGTATAAAACCACTCTTTAAAATAACATTAGTCATTACTATTAGTCTACGTATACATTCGCGGCCACTCCCAGTGGTCACATTTCAAGTGCACGTTTAAGCAAAATACATTACTACAGTTTCTATGCGGCATAATCACAGATTAGTTCATAAACATTTCATGTTAAAATAGATGATATTAACCACACTCTCTCACCTGTGCCAACAAGACAAACTTGGTCATCAGAATAATTGCTGGTGCCATCAGGTTTACCTATGTCACTTTCAAGGAGGTGGCACGGTACCCACAGCATACAAATCTCATTTATACTCCAATGCAGAACAATGTTTTGCACTTCACTGAGAAAATTCTGACTGCTGTACAGATTGCTGTCATTAAGGAGAGGCCACTTTCCCAAGGGAAGCGCATTATTGTTGTTAGCCCGGTGCTTGCCCTACAGGCGGGCACCAAAGCTAGCGTCCCCAATGCTAAAGCACTACATCCATGATGGACTCAATGGGCAACCTCCCTGACTGCCACTGATGTTGACTACATTTTTGACCCAAAACTACAAACACAAGAATTTCTCCAATTTGAACAGGAGTACCCCACACCTACCAACACCTTGCCACTTGATCAATACCAAACTGTCATTTACACTGATGGTTCAGCACAGCCACCTGTAGGCACCCAACACCAATACTCAGCTGCCTGCGCAGCTGTGAGCAGTTTGATAAGGGATGGTGTTTTTCACCCTAGGGGGACTGCATAGCACAACTGGTGGAGTTTAAGGCTCTTATCTTGGCACTGGAACATACTGATCAGCCCACACTAATAGTGTGTGATTCGTATTATTGCTTCCAGTCCTCAATGAGTACCTAAATCACTGGCCTGTAAACAGGTTCAGAGACTCCATAGGGAATGCCATAAAACACAGAACTCTGTGGGGGAGTGTTGGAAGGTGGATCATTAGTTGTGTGGTATGCACAAGTAATAGGTCCGCACAAGACCACCACTAGGAACCAAACACCCCATTGTAGTGCTTGACTCTCAAAGGGTAGCGCTGCAGAGCAGCCCAAGGCTTACTCGAGGGAGGTGGTGTGGGCTAGTAATCACCATTCACAAGCACACAAGAATAGCACTCAATAAATGATTATCCAGTCTGCACTTTTGCTTTTGATAAAGTGAAAGTTCATTTATTACATGCACAGTACTCAATACTGTGCAACAATTTACAAATATACACAAGTTGAAGGAATTACTTTTGGATGACATTGCATAATCATTCTGGTCCCCCCTGAGGGGACATATAATTTAACAACCCACATGGAAAAACATTTACTTGTATCCCAGTGCAATATTTGATGGGAACTTTGAGCGAGAGCACCTATATCTTGTAATAAAGTACATCTACTTTGATAAGAGGTAGCTGTCAGTCTCATTACTCAAATCAGCATGAACAAGAACCTGTATAGGCATGTTGGAATACTTTGTGCTGCCAGGATTACTTTTAGATTACTTTCAGATTACTCTGGATAACACTCTGTAACACCATCCTGCACCCCTAGAGGGTGGTTTGTCACATGACCCTTCTCAAGCCATACTAGGTGTCTCCCTATTGGGACCGCACATTCCCAGATTTAGCACAGCATGCCATTGTTTCCATTAAGGCTGTAAAACTACTTGCAATTACAGCCTTTCGTCCCCAGAGGGCACAGTTCCACAAGCATAGAACAATAGTTCCAACCAGGTTGTGTAGCACAATGCTTTGGAACCATTGCAGGGGTATGATTTTTCTGTCCCACCCAGCCTAGGGTTGGGACACAAACGCTGTGTTAGGGGGACACTGTGCTGCTCCTGCAGCTCCCCCTGTCCATGGGCACTTTGTTGGTGGTGGCACCAACTTTCTGGGGCAACAACAGGCTGGCGAGGAGCCAAAATAAATCCTGGTGCCCCACAAGGCATTGTGAGGTGGGATGCATATGAAATGAGCGGCTGTCCTGCTACGCCGGGGAGAGCAGCAATACCATCGGAGTAGGAGTGCTGCATTGGGGGTGCCCGGTCCCAGATGGATACCCCCACAACAGGTATGATATTTCCTCATTGGGGAGTGGTGCAGGGATCCCACCCCTGACAGCTCCCGGCGACTCCCCGCACAGCCAGCACCTCCAGGTGCTGCCGCAGGAGCGGGCTTGCCATTTAGTATCTACACGTTCCTGCTGGGCAGATGCATGCAGCTGTCGCGGCGGGCCACCTGGGAAGGTGCAGCAGCACTACCCCCTCCTCCCCTGCATCCTCGGGCCCCAGGATGGGGTCAAGGGCCCCTCTTAGCCTTCACGGAGAGCGCAATGGCGCTCCCCACCTTCCACCTCTTCATGGGCCCTGGGATGGGGTGTGGGGCCCCCTGGGCCTCTTCACAGGGGGGCAGGACGGCGCCACCTGACTTTATTTTCCACAAGGGGCCCTGAGATGGGGTCTGGGATCCCTTTTGGCATTTTCACAGGGAGTATGACGGTGCTCCCTGGCTTTGTCTTCAGCCACCGGCCCCTTCCTCAGCTGGCGGCCATCTTCACAGGCGATGTGATGGCTTCCCCTGGCCTTACTTCCTGTCGGGGCCCTGGGATGCGGTGCAGGCCCTCTTTCAGTTTCCTGGGAGCACAAAGGTACTACCCCACTCTGCCTTCTCTGTGGGGCCACAGGGGTGCAATAGTGCCCCTCCGGCTTCACTTTGGGCCCACAGCCCTTCACATATTCGTGTGGAGTGCAACAGCACTTCTCAGGTTTGCTTCTCTTTGGGGCCCCGGGATGGTGTCCGGGGTCCCTCTGCTAATCTTAAATAGTCTTCACTAGTCTTCTTCATGCCCCCCGGCTTCACTTATTTTGGGGGCAACCTCTGGGCCCTGGCCCACTGCAGGGGCATCGACCGGAACAGCGGAGGAGCTCCATGCGATTTGGGGCTTGCTCAGAAATAGGTCAAAGGTTACAGACCTTCTTCTTGGGATATCTTAGGCCCTCAAGGGCTGATTTTGACAATCTTGGTGTTGTTTTGCTCCTGGTGGTGAGCTCTTGCAACCAGGAGCACTTTCATTAGGCCTCCTGTCCTAGAAGGTTCACAAATTGTATGGAGCCAGTTCCACTGTCTCCATGCCTTCCTTTTCATCAGGGCTGCACTCTCTCCTTGTGCCAGCCCAGTCTCTCCCCCAACTAGTCCTCAGGATGGGGCCAGCATACCTGGCCCTGGCATGCGCCTCACTGGATCCGAAGTCATTCAGGGGCAGAGTCCCTGCTTCAGTCGGCAGTCATGGTGTTTTCCTTCAGTTGTCTATGATGCCAGCCCTCAGTCCCAGTGTCCTGCAGTGAAGCACAGCCAAGAAAGAGAGCCCTCCCCTTTGCAAGACCTTTTAATTGCCTTGAGACCCTAGAGGGTGAGTAGCGCGCTTTACAAATGATTGATTGATTGATTGATTGAATTGGGGTTGGAAATGTCCTGCAGGCCTGCACCTCTGGCCATTCCAGATGTGCCACATTACTTCCTTGCCCCTGTCCCCTCCTTCCTGTACAGTATTCTGGGATAGCTCAAAATGGCATCGTCCAGGAGTTAGTGCCACATGTGCTCTGAAAGTCTCAGTCCTTTCTTCCTGACATCCTTTCCAGGGCCTCTCCACCCATTTCCTGACACGGAATGACAGCTTACTGATTGATGCAAGGCCCTGCTTAGGCAGCTGGTCAGAGCAGTAATTGACCCTAATCCTGAGCTGAGTTGGAGAAAGATGACATTCCTGGAAGACCAATAAGTTGTGCAGCTATGCCTTTGTAACCTACTGCATTATTCTTTTCATACAGGTTACAGTGTACATTGGTGTGACTCTGGTCTCTGTGGACCCTAGGGGACTGGATTTGCGCCCTAGGCCATCCTCTACTATTAACATTTAATGGAGTGTCCCTACAGTGAAATGACAGTAAGCACACTGACGTTTACATTTAATGTGGTGTCCTTACAGTGAAAAGACAGTAAGCACGCTGACTATCCCTCACATGTGTACACCCATCTCATGAGGCCTACTCTAGGTCACTACGTACTCTGCATAGTCTCTTCTGCGCTCAGCTACCTAAGCGCAGTTCTTGGGCTGCACACGCCAGAAATCTTCCCCGCACAGCCCTCACACAGGTGCACAATTGTGTGATCACGTGTAACCCATCCAGGGCCTCCTACGCTTGTTGCACCACGTCCGCCTTTCCTTAGCAGGACGGCACCGAAGGTAAACGTGCAGTCAATTTTACCATGCATTTACTGTGGGTGAGTCCCCCACTATGAGGTTCCCCTTACACTAAAAGGTAAAAAAAACGGTGATCAAAAAGCAAAAAATCAGGGTGGACCAGATAGTCAGAATTGCCCTCTCACAGGGAGGGTAGGTGATCTTAAGGACAGACTACCAGATGCTCATGTAGTACATACATTGAGCCATCAAAGTGTAGGAGTACATGTTGTAGTACCATATACTGGGGACTTATAATGGGGCACCAGTGTGCCAATTGTAGAACGAAAATAGTTCCGGCATCCAAGTTTAAAGGAAAGAGCAGAATGACTGGGGTCCTGGTTAGCCGGATCCCAGTGAACACAGTCAAACACACTGACAAACAGGCCAAAGGTGGGGGTAAAAAAGCTAGAAAGAGGCTACTTTCCTATAACCAGGAACAAAGAAGACCCAAGGCACGAGAACTGAAGTCCTGCTGCACAGAGAAAGAGGTGCCAAACCCTGCCTAATGCTCCAAGGACTTGACCATTGCTGCTGAGGTATTGCATGGAAACCTGAAAGTTATTCTTATGAGTGTGTGTCTTCATTTATTGATATTGTGAGTACAACAAATGCTTAGCATGACTCCTGGATTAACCTAACTGCTCGCCCACACTACCAAAAATAGAGAGAATTAGGTGATCTATTTTTACCTCTGGATAACAAGGTGGGGTTGGTTGGACTCTCTGAACAGTGTACGTCATTTTTCTACGATATAGAAAGGGTCATCTTCCTACCCCCAGAATAACCTAGGCCATCAAAGACACAGCTAAATTACCAGAGTACAGCCATGTGGGATTTTCTATCCATGAGTGTACGGCCTTGATGCAACAACTGGTAAAAGAATACAGGAAAGAGAAACTGAAAACAACAGCAATGAGCTGTGCAGCATGGGCAATGAAACAATACAGATGACAGAAGCAGTCTAGTCACCGACTTTGGAGTCACCACATACTTGGCCCCTCATGGATGCCGCAAGGCTGACAGAGACTGATATTGATGTGCTTTTGCATCACAGATGCAAGTTGATGAAATCCAGAGTGGCATCTGGCTGTAAAAAGTGTGCTTTGCCATTCAGTTCCATTCTCAGCTGAGCCAGGTACTGTACTGAAGTGTGGGCATGAAGTCAGGATAGAAGGCAACTGGAGAGACAATATAATGTAGAATGGGAGTGGCTCTATTAAGTCTAAGCACTTTGTCTAGGAGTATGACCCAGCCGAGGGTTTAGGACCAAGGACCAGTGGACACGCTGTACAATGAAGACCAAAAAGAAGGTGTCTCGGCCAATAGCAATTCCATGAGTTGTTCTACCAGATGTTCCTTGTTCACAATGTTTGTGGATTCCGCTATTCCCAAGATGCAAAGAATGTTACACCGGTAGCTCCCCTCAAGGTCCCCATTCTTGGCCTGTAGCGCATGTAAGATCTGGGGACAGACAGGTGACTGTGCTTGACAGAGTCTGCTGTTAATCATCCACAACCGATATCCTAGACTCTGCCTGAGCTAACCACTTGTCACGCTTGTCCATACACTGTCCATCTAGTTTGTCAGTTAGTCAATATTTACGACAATTGATTGAAGAGTGTTCTTCATGTAGTGCAACAATGCGGCAACTTCAGTGGAGATGGTGTCCTCAAGGGGGTCTTGAGCATTTGCCACCGTTGGGAGCCCCACGCTTTTTATTGAACTTCAGCTTCGATTGTCTAAGGTCCACCTTCCCCATGGGAGGCCCGGCCTGATCCCATTTAAAGATAGCAATATGTGTCCTCTTTGTTGTCTGCAACTAGAGGGTTAGAGCAGGGTCGGGAGAGTCTTCTAAGGAACCCACCCAAGAGCGCTCAGTGTGGGGTAACCAGAGAAGTTGACATGGCCATTCACGATGCTAATGGGGTGTCCATGATGGGGAAGGGTTGAGCTCCTAATAGCTCTTAAGACCAGAGTGTGAGTTTTGAGCGGCGGCCCCTGGATTAGGAGATGCAAGAGAGGGCAGGTGCAGTGGCGCACAGCAATTCCCAGGGGAAGATGGCCCCAAAATCTCACTGCCTGTCCGATGGTGGTAATAGGCTGTGATCTGCCATGGCCCCAGACTCAGTCACCAGCCAGGGACCAATGACTCCAATGTCCCCCACCTGGAGGGTAAAGGGCTGCCACCTTGAAGGCTGTAGACTTTTCCAAATCTACCCATGACAGGGACCCAGCAAGGCTGTCAAGGCAGATGCATCCAGGGCTTTTGTCACCAGATGACCAGTAGCCAGATCCTGGCTCCTGAAGCATATGCCACACTTATGGCTGGTTACCCAATGTCAGAGGAAGAAAGGCCCAACAGGCCCTGGCTGGGAGCAGCATCCCCATGCAGGACCAGCCTCCACCTCCAGACAGCCTCCAGTCACCTCAACTAACGTCTTCAAGTCTCTCATGCAAGGGTGTTGAGGATTGCATGAGATGAAGCTCCACAGGGCCCCAGTCTGGCAAGAAGGCCATTGGACAAGGATCGGCCCCCCTCAAAGTCCAATAGTAGGTCGATAGGCCCAGTCAGGCCACAGCCAGGAGTAGGGGTCCAAAACAGTCACAAGCTCTGTCAGCAAGAAAGGCTCCCAATTGTCGCTGACGGACAGCTTCTTGTTTCACTTCCTGGTGCGGCACTTACAATAGGTGCTGACATGACAAATCATGAACCACTGGTGGCCCACAACAGCTAGGAAGAAGCTTTCTTGAGAAGCAAGCTTGTGGAGCTCTGCAGGTAAGCCACTATCTTTGTGCTTGGAGCCCTGGCAGCGCCCAACTCAAGATTCAAACTTCACTCACACAGAGAACATGAGCCACACATAGAACAGTAGCATAAAGTATGGCATTTCTATAGCACAAACCTTGCCAAAAGGCAAGTGAGTGCGATACATGGTCAAAGACATGCTTTTAGCCAATGAGTAATAGGAGAAGCTTGGTAGTGGACAGTTAATGCATTATGAAGTAGCATTCTCTAAATAGGTGCATCTTCAACTCTTACTGAAATCTGAGCAGAGTTAGGTTGGTCCTGATGGCTATGGATGCAGGGGTGCAAGCTCCCTCACGCTAAGAACATGCACAGCACACACACACACATGCACATGCAAACATACACAAACACATACACACACACACTGTGAAAAATTGCAGTACAGACATCCACATGGCAAGCACACACAGAAGAGTAAAATACGAGAATTTGCAGAGTAAGACTTCCTCACACACAATACATGCAATTCATGCTCAGGCAAAAACAAAACATATAAAATTACACAGAGTGAACGCAACACAGGCATTTTCAGTGTAAACATGCAGCATGCAGCTTCCTTCACATAAATATATGGCTTCCACGTCCAGCAATGTCACAGGCTTATTAATGATTGTTATAATGCAGAGCTTTGTGATGATGTCATATGTGCTTAGGTTTAGGGGGTTAGATGCTGAGGTTTATATGCAGCTTAGTATAGGGAATCAGATGTGTGAGATCAGATAAGGCTGGTGGTGTTAATCTTCCTTGTGGAGATGTGTGGGCAGGTTCTCAATTTAATAATCAAATGAACACCCATACCATTGAGATGGTTTAGGCAACAATTGATTTAGTGATGGTGGTCAGAAACCAGACACCTCACCTATGCAAAGTTTGTTCTTAGAATGAGCTGAGATCTTGGTCTGTAGGATAACATGCCGATCCTGTTATCTTCAAGGTGGCAAGACGGCATTTCACATTACCCCGGGCCGTGCCATTTCTACATTGGCTCTTGGTGACCAGTTAAATTGAACTCCTAAGGGAGCAGTGTATAGTTCACGTCTCTCACTTTACTACAAGCCCACCTTTCTTTCACTATGAACCACTCAGATCACAGTAATCTGTTTATATCAAACTTTTTGTGATCATCCTTGGCTTTCGATAAAATGAGAGGAGTCAATGATTAGTTCCATCATGGAATGGCAACAGTTCCTGTAATAATCACAAAAAGGGTGAACCATCTTCTATAGGACCGGTTTGAGGAGTTCCACAGAAATGAGGGGTTACATCACTCAAACTGTAGAATTCAGAGACTGATACTATTGGTGCCCTCAGGATTCACCTGCCTATGAAACCCAAACTCGGAATCAGGTGGTCCCCTTTCACACTGACCCTCAGCTTATCAGTACAATGCTTTCTCAGGGAGCTGGTGTGGAGTAGATAGTCAGCACTAAGCAAAGTAAATGTATGTCAACTAATAATTCACCAACTAGTGCTCTTCTGTAAATTAAAAGTACTTTACTTCTACACACACAACTCAATACTGTTCATAAAACATCAGAAGACCATCAGAATAGGCACATATATATCTGGAAAAGTATCATTGCGTTGGCGAATCTGCCAGTGTGTGCTCAGTGGCATTGTTACGCACTAGGCAGCTCATTCAAGCCAAGTTGTCTATAGGGCACTATGAGAGCAAGGATGCACTCTTTGCTTTCAGGTGGCCCAACCCCCTCCATTCCTAGTTTTGTGTAGAGACAGTGTTCCAGGTGCAGGGTGTCCTGGTAGTCAGATAGTTGCCATTTACCTCATTCAGTGTTCATGTTGGCTTAGGCAAGGTCTGTGTTGCTTCTTCCCACCTGCATCAGGTTTCAGAGAGTGGTGCATTGACTTTTCCCCAACCTGTTTGACATATGTGACATAATTCAACTCCAGTGTAACGATGCACAGGTGTGCATACTCCTGATGGGGTAGGTGAGGTGACATCGCACAGACAAGATGCCTACTGCTTTCATCTCTCAGTGATCGTGAAAGACTTCATCACTCAACAACCAATTAACCTGTTGGGAGTATTGTAATAGGTGCTCAGCATGAATAGCGTGTGTGCTGAGACCTAAAATTCAAAAAAACAATCCAGAACTTATTTTGGGGTACTCAGGGGAGGGATGAATGCTCTTTGAGCCAAGTAGGGAACTTCACCTTTTCTGTCTCAATCATTCTATTCTGTCAAAGCCACTTACCTCAGTAGGCTGCATTCAATGATATGCTCTTGGATAAACTAGCACGCTAACACAAGTACTACAAAGAGAACCAACAAGTGAACTTCAACTGACACACACAAGGTGGGACATTTAATGTAAATAATATATCACCCTCACTCCCTATTTTCACAAGCTATCATGATGGAGTTGAGCGTGGCTGGCGTCAGAACCTTACAACTAACATCTTGAATTACTTTTTAGGACACTCTTTGAGTTGTGAGCAGTGCAGTGGTTATGGATCGACCAGCTGTAAAGGATCCATGAGGAAGTGCAAAGCTCTTACTGACATGTGCATCCAGGGATTCGAGAACAAAACACTTGGTGAGCATCCTAAATCATAGGTTCTATGGCAATCTTGCAACAAGGGAGCACATTCATATATGAGCACATTCACAACTCATCTCCTGGTGTCTAGGAGCAGCCTCAAAACCTGATAGGAAGGAATCTGGGAGAGTGGATGCCACAGGGATTAAGGAATTTTCCTAAAACAACACCAGCTGTCAAACTGAATGCACACGCTGTCATTTTGCTGCTTAGTTCTTTACCTACTGTGTGACATCTGGCACATTACCCTCCTGTACTCTTAAACACTCATACTGTTATGTTAAATGTTACTGCTTCGGGCTGGGAGGTTGGGAGGGTTGTGGATAACATATGGTGCTGCTAGTAACTTCTCTCAGTGGTTTACATTAGGATTTAAATTGGAGACTGGAACTTGGACTCATATCCCAGCAGCTGGCAGCTAACCCAAGACACATGACTCCTGGTTCCCACATCTCAGCACAGTCCATGCTCCTGCACCCATGGCTTCCTTTGAAACCACTGTGCGTCGCTCTTGCACTATGCAACCTGGTGGAAGAGCGATGCAACTCAGACATGAGATATATGAAGGTGGCCCTGCGTGGCCCTGCATGACTTCATAAATCTCAAGCAATGTGGCACTAGTTGCTGTGTCGCCTTACTCTGTGACAAGGATGATTTTCCATGGGTGTTGCAGGGATGTCCCCACGCAACATTCATGGATTTTGACACATTCCCAGATTTACTAGAAGTGGTAAATTTAGGAATGTGCCAAAACTGTATGTCTCCCGGCGAGGCATTCTGCAACACACACAGAGTTCCTGTATGCAATGGAGACACCTTACACCATGGTGCAAGAGTGCCTGCGTTGGATCTAGGCTGTCAAAGGGTGCCAGCAGAGGGGGAAAGCAGGAATGTGCAGTAATGACTTAAATATGGTGCATTCCTGCCCTTTCCCAGTCACACCAAGGTGACTTGCTCTACAGCACTGCATGACAAATAACATAAGGCTGCCCCTAAGCCTCTGGTGCTCATCACAGGGTTCCTCCAAGGTCGCTAAAGGGCGCTTAGAGAAAATAGCGCATATCTCTTTTTGGGACGGACGGTTGCCTTTGAATCTCTTAGCTATGACATGGCCTTTTTTTTGTAAAAAATCATGTTGTAAGTAGAAGGCGCATGGAATTGAAAACGTGCCCCTGGCTGCCTCAGCCTACCATCCTTTCGAGGTGGATAACTTGACTACCATTAAATTGGGTATAAGTAGCATCGCTTATTTACTGGGCTTGTAGGCGGCAGACGTGCTGTGTACCAAGACGATAATGTTATATAAATACAAGTCAGCTGGAACCGGGGAAGCCGCATCCAGAGTCACTGCTGTGTTTTTTTTCCCAACAGATGGTGACGTGCGTGTAGCGTCTTACAAGCGTTGTCATAATCCGAAGACAATGCCTCCAGCTCTCTGTGATGCTTCAGAACACTCCTTCAGGAATTCCCACCTTCATCTGCGTTTTGTGGCACAATGTGGCAAAAAACTGGAAGAATTGGAAGGTAGGTCCTGTCCTCTCCGAGGTGTAGGGGGACTTTTGGTACCCTTGTGATGGGCCGAGGCCATATGCCAGCCGGGAATCCGTAACTCACGGTGACAAACAGAGCACATTTCGTCTTCACGGCTAGAATTTGGAGGGATTGCTGAGATGTTTTTTTTTCTGGAAGTGATTGCAGGAAGCTGGTGTGTGCCTGTCTCCGGGTCTGAGGAGTCTCCAAATGGTGCCTATGGAGCACTTTGAAGGCCTGTGAGTGCATATTGATAAGAAAATGTTGGGTTTGCCTTTTGAAAACTGCATATCTCCCCAGCCACCTGGTGCTTTAGAGATACCCTCTACCCCCATTAAGGTGAGCAATCAGTGTCCTTCCCACTAAGAAGCAGAGCCAAAGCTGATAATTAGGACTGCACGTTAGCGAACTTCCCATCTAACCTGCTGCCTTTAAAGTGTTCCTCTGCCCAGAATCTGAAGAAAATGAAATCCACTCACCAGCAAAAAAGAGGCGATCAGCTGTATGGAAGAGGTCACTCTAGAAGTCAACCTTGTCTTGGCTGATTTGTGTGGGAAGGTCTATGGCTATTAAGATAGAATCACACACTCCTAAGGCACGAAGCGGTGCAATTTTTATTGCAACTATATATTACAATGTTTAGAAAAGAAAAAAAGAAAAAAAGAAAATACCTGATCCAAAAACAGCTATCAGTTCTAAGATGATGGCACGGATTGGGGTGCGGGTGCCCTCCATAAGAAAGAAGCCGAAAGGCGTGGCACTGCTCTCATTACTCAATTTGCAACTTGCCTGCAGTTACAGGGGGCTGCTGGCAACACTAACAAGCATTTGCAAAGCAATGGGTCTCGTATCTGCTCGAGTTAGAGCTATTAGCGTTGTATGTTCCTAACTGGACTTTTCTTGCCACATAAATTGAAAATGAAAAGTGTAAGGAAATGCCTCCTTGGCATGGTTACCCCCTGACTTTTTGCCTTTGCTGATGCCAAAATATGATTTGAAAGTGTGCTGAGGCCTGCTAACCAGGCCCCAGCACCAGTGTTCTTTCCCTAACCTGTACCTTTGTTTCCACAATTGGCACACCCTGGCATCCAGGTAAGTCCCTTGTAACTGGTACACCTGGTACGAAGGGCCCTGATGCCAGGGAAGGTCTCTAAGGGCTGCAGAATATCTTATGCCACCCTGGGGACCCCTCACTCAGGGGTGACACACTGCTTGCCAGCTTGTGTGTGCTGGTGGGGATAAAATGACTAAGTCGACATGGCACTCCCCTCAGGGTGCCATGCCAACCTCACACTGCCTATGGCATAGATAAGTCACCCATCTAGTAGGCCTTACAGCCCTAAGGCAGGGTGCACTATACCATAGGTGAGGGATTAAGTGCACAAGCACTATGCCCCTACAGTGTCTAAGCAAAACCTTAGACATTGTAAGTGCAGGGTAGCCATAAGAGTATATGGTCTGGGAGTCTGTCATGCACGAACTCCACAGCACCATAATGGCTACACTGAAAACTGGGAAGTTTGGTATCAAACTTCTCAGCACAATAAATGCACACTGATGCCAGTGTACATTTTATTGTAACATACACCCCAGAGGGCATCTTAGAGATGCCCCCTGAAACCATACCCGACTTCCAGTGTGGGCTGACTAGTTTTAGCAGCCTGCCACACACCAGACATGTTGCTGGCCACATGGATAGAGTGCCTTTGTCACTCTGTGGCTAGTAAAAAAGCCTGTACTGGGTGGAGGTGCCTCTCACCTCCCCCTGCAGGCACTGTAACACCTGGCGGTGAGCCTCAAAGGCTCACCCCTTTTGTTACAGCACCCCAGGGCACTCCAGCTAGTGGAGTTGCCCGCCCCCTCCAGCCACGGCCCCACTTTTGGCGGCAAGGCCGGAGGAGATAATGAGAAAAACAAGGAGGAGTCACTGGCCAGTCAGGACATCCCCTAAGGTGTCCTGAGCTGAGGTGACTCTGACTTTTAGAAATCCTCCATCTTGCAGATGGAGGATTCCCCCAATAGGATTAGGGATGTGCCCCCCTCCCCTCAGGGAGGAGGCACAAAGAGGGTGTAGCCACATTCAGGGCTAGTAGCCATTGGCTACTAACTCCTCAGACCTAAACACACCCCTAAATCGAGTATTTAGGGGCTCCCAGAACCTAGGTAACTAGATTCCTGCAACCTAAGATGAAGAAGGACTGCTGACCTGAAAGCCCTGCAGAGAAGACGGAGACACAAACTGCTTTGGCCCCAGCCCTACCGGCCTGTCTTCCCACTTCAAGAAAAAACTGCAACAGCGACGCGTTCCACAGGGTCCAGCAACCTCTGAAGCCTCAGAGGACTACCCTGCATCTAAAAGGACCAAGAACTCCCGAGGACAGCAGCTCTGCTCCAAAGAAGAAACATCTTTGCAACAAAGAAGCAACTTTGAAAGAACACACGTTTGCCGCCGGAAGCGTGAGACTTTGCACTTTGCACCTGACGCCCCCGGCTCGACTTGTGGAGAACCAACACTACAGGGAGGACTCCCCGGTGACTGCGAGCCCGTGAGTAGCCAGAGTTGACCCCCCTGAGCCCCCACAGCGACGTCTGCAGAGGGAATCCAGAGGCTCCCCCTGACCGCGACTGCCTGCTTCTAAGAACCCGACGCCTGGTAAGGACACTGCACCCGCAGCCCCCAGGACCTGAAGGATCCGACCTCCAGTGCAGGAGCGACCCCCAGGTGGCCCTCTCCCTTGCCCAGGTGGTGGCTACCCCGAGGAGCCCCCCCCTTGCCTGCCTGTGTCGCTGAAGAGACCCCTGGGTCTCCCATTGAACTACATTGCAAACCCAACGCCAGTTTGCACACTGCACCCGGCCGCCCCGTGCCACTAAGGGTGTACTTTTTCTGCTGACTTGTGTCCCCCCCGGTGCCCTACAAAACCCCACTGGTCTGCCCTCCGGAGACGCGGGTACTTACCTGCTGGCAGACTGGAACCGGGGCACCCCCTTCTCTCCCTTGAAGCCTATGTGTTTTGGGCACCACTTTGACCTCTGCACCTGACCGGCCCTGAGCTGCTGGTGTGGTACCTTTGGGGTTCCCCTGAACCCCCAACGGTGGGCTACCTTGGACTCAACTTTGAACCCTGTAGGTGGTTTACTTACCTGCAAAACTAACAAACACTTACCTCCCCCAGGAACTGTTGAAAATTGCAGTGTGCAGTTTTAAAATAGCTTATTGCCATTTGTGTGAAAACTGTATATGCTATTTTTCTAAAGTTCCTAAGTGAAATACCTTTCATTTAAAGTATTGTTTGTAAATCTTGAACCTGTGGTTCTTAAAATAAACTAAGAAAATATATTTTTCTATATAAAAACCAATTGGCCTGAAATTGTCTTTGAGTGTGTGTTCCTCATTTATTGCCTGTGTGTACAACAAATGCTTAACACTACCCTCTGATAAGCCTACTGCTCGACCACACTACCACAAAATAGAGCATTAAGATTATCTCTTTTTGCCACTATCTTACCTCTAAGGGGAACTCTTGGACTCTGTGCATGCTATTTCTTTCTTTGAAATAGTAGATACAGAGCCAACTTCCTACAAAAAGTAAAACAGTTTCACATAAAAACGACTGTGTGGACGTCACAGGCCGTGCAAAATAAACATTTCTATTTACATTTACTGTGGGGTGGTTGGGGGACTAACGCGCTATTGTACCGATACTCGCAGGTCTCTAAACAGTAAACATCAGGAAACAGAAGTTCGCTCGGAGTATACCTTTCTGGTCCAGAAAGGGGTCGGATGTGGTATCAAGCGAGAAGAATGCAAGAACTCTAAGGACATCAGTAAAATGAACCCCCGATCACAAAGGCAAATTCAGAGCCCTCGAGTTTTCTTAATTCATTAGAATTAGCACTGATTTGCACATTTAATAAAATTAGAAGAAGTGACATCACCATAGCATTTCAGGGAGTGACAACTCCAATACCCACAAAGAACACACATTTCACAAAATAAATTTCTTCATAATGCCATGTTGCCTAATTTTCACTGAGTATATGACTGCACCAGGATTAAATTCGCAAAATATAACATCCCTCCGGTCCCAGACAATGATAATGTGCAGTATGCACAGTATGGCCACAGACTTCAATGATAACATCGTGTCAGGCATTAACCACCATTAAAAGTCCTGAACAACAATGAGCACGATTGATACCATGCAGCATGCATAGTACCAGTTTTAGGATGCTTCTTCGATTCGATTACATTTCTTTATTCGAATGTCGAAGACAATCATAATAGAAAATATACACAATTTATAAAAGACACATAGGAAATACTTTAAGGGTGAACAATAATAAATACAGAAAAATGATCTAAAAATAAAAACTTTTGACAATACACAACTGCTTTAAGAAAACTACCCATTTTAATGCAGACATCGGTGCTAAGTAACAATTTTTAAAATCGAAAAACAGCTCTACATTGTTTAAAACTTTGAGTTTTAAAAAGAGGCAATAAATATTCAACTCTAAAAGATTTGTACAGCTTACAAAATACCACAAAGTACAGAAGGATTGGGAAGACACATTATCACAGCACCCTTCACCCTTCAAGGATCCCATAACCCAAAATAGCACAACACAGCTAGTGCCATCTCCGAATTTTAACAATAAGGCTTTTTCCCGGTTGTTAGACACATTTGACAGGTTAAAAATTTAAATCGCTATTATGCTATTTAGAAAAAGTTGCCAATCATAAAAACATATAAATACACAACACTTCACAATCTCTAAAACCTTGCAACCCCCAAATATGACAACATTTTAAAACTCAAAATTGATGGTACCCTGCTTACAACAAAAATTTGTGTAGACACTACACCATGATTAAAAATTTACACTATTCTGCCAAGTTATTGCTCCCTTTAGAAAAGAACAAATCCCTCGCCACACCATTGCCTCTGAAGTCATACATAACCACAAAAAAGCTGGATGGTATTGCACAAAACGCCTGTCCCTCAAAAGGGGGACTAGATATTGTTTCCTAAAAGGTGCATATGGCTCACAAAACATAGTAAAGTGCATTACAGTCTGCGGGGAAACACCATCACACGGACACAGTGTTATGGTGTTCTGATCAAACTGCCCTAACGGGAAACACAGATTAGTTCTGATCACCCCCAAACGGAAACGCGTGATGAGAGTCCTTTCCCATACATTTTTGACCTCCAAGAGATAGGTGTCTGGGCCCACCCCATCTTAATTATAATAAAGTCCCTCACTGATTTCTTCTTTAGCTCTGTCTCCTCCCTCTTGGCCATTGCCATTTTTAGAAAATTCTCCTTTTCCCACTTTTTGTCCACTCTGAATAAACACTCTGGAGCACCAAAGATATCTGGACGCCCCAAAGCATTAACAACATTTTTTACATAAGCCAGCCAGGGAATTTCCTTAGAGTGATCGCATCGCAAACAATCACGCAGGTTTTCCCTGTTTAGGGGCGCAGATTCATTCGTCCATATTGAAATCCACAATAAAACAGGAGCTAATTTAATGGTGTCTTCTATAAAGTCCAAATCCAACTCAAGGTGCAAACAAAACCCAGAAGTGTTTTGACCCACCCCTAATAGCCTTCTACAAAAACGGTTTTCCTCAGTCACAGGGGTCCTATTTTCTATATAACCCCAGAGGGGGGCCCCATACAACAGAACTGGAAGGCATTTATGCCTGTATACCTTGAGCAGGGGCTTTATAGGTTTGTTACCAACCCTGGCAGCAAATTCAAACGTGGCACCTACAGTAGAGTTAAAAAGCCTCCCTCTCTTGGCAATACAGGGTTTCCATGTACCCTTATCATCAAAAATCACTCCAAGATAGGGAAAATCCTGCACCTTTCCAATCTAATTTTAAAATGCCCACCTTACTTAGAGGTTTATCATAGACCATAAAATGAGATTTGCTGCAATTTATCTCCAAGTCTAACGATGTCATGAAACTTTCGAATGCTTTAACTGCCTCACGGTAGACCGTTCAAGATACGGGCCATAAGAACAGCATCTTCCGCGTATATCAATACAGGAATACTCTTGTCATTGATTTTAGGAGCGTCCTTACATCTCTAAGCTAAAAAATGAAACAACCCATTTGTGTACAGCAGAAAAAGGGTAGGGGCCAGAACACACCTCTGTCGCCCTCCCCTATTTAGTTCAAACAACTCTGTACTTTCACCATGCTGCCCAACCCTCATATTAGCATTGGTACCTGAGTGGAGATAGCGAAGCAGCTCCACAATGAGAGGATCCATGCCAATCTGGGTAAGCCTATCCCAGAGCTTACTACGATTTACCTTATCAAAGGCGCAGCTTAGGTCCATGAAAGCAAGGTACAGGGGCCCCTTGTGGCCTGTGTATACTTGCCAATCAACATAAGCAGATTTAAACACTGCTCTAGGGTACCTAACCCTTCCCTGAAGCCATACTGAGCCCTACACAAGATTGAGTTGTCAGTAATCCAATCCTCAATGCGACCTAGAATAATCCGACCCAAAAAAATTCTGAGGAGTCAAGCAGTGAAATCGGGCGATGCGACTTCGGATCATTGCGATTGCCCTTTTTGTACAGGGGGACATAACATGTAGCAGGGATTCCCACACTCACCGCTGCATTGAGAACAGTGAGCAAAATTGGTGCCCACATCTGTGGACAATGTTTGTATAAGTCCATTGGCATAGTATTGGGACCCGGGGCTTTGTGACTCGCACTGCGGTGCAGCGCCTCCTTGACCTCTTCTAGGTTAAACCTACTATCTAGATCTGGGGAGTGTCCCTGCTGATCACCCCTTGGGTCTCCTATAGGGCACCCAGAAAAAAATACACAAAAGTGGCCCACCCACATCTCAGGGGTAATATTGCAACCCAAGCCGTCAGAAGTTTCTGTTTCAATAGAGCCCTTATTGACCACCTTCCAGAACAGGCCGGGGTTCTTAGATAGAGTGGCCCTTTCCAGCTCCTCCCAAGCCTGCTTCTTAAGCTGTTGCTTTCTGTCCCTCAGGACAGATTTATAATGGGCCGTCGCATCTCTTACTAAGGTTATATCTCTCGGTTTACCCTTCAAAGCCTTCCTTAGAGATTGTTTGGCCTTATAACAGGGCTTAGTAAACCAAACCCCCTGAAGCTTGCACAGGCGCTGGACAGCTGTAGTCATGCCTTCTTTAAAGGCTCTATTCAATATGGATATAGCAACCATGACTTCCCCTGGGCTCAGAGAATCAGCCAGGAGTGTTCCTAAAAATATATTAAAGTTTTTAGCCACTACCCTCTCTGTTAATTGCTGAATATTAACTTGTTTCCAGCCGAGACGTCTACCCCGGTCTTTAGGTCTCACCAAGACTGGCCCACCCCACACCAAGT
This sequence comes from Pleurodeles waltl, assembly GCF_031143425.1. Lineage (NCBI taxonomy): Eukaryota > Metazoa > Chordata > Amphibia > Caudata > Salamandridae > Pleurodeles > Pleurodeles waltl. Next base: position 1,502,531,647 of record NC_090446.1, on the reverse strand, counting down.
TCCACATTTTCTCAGGGAAATTAAAAGAAATTCTGAGGGAGTTACGATCACTAAAATGCTACACTACTACTTCACCTTCCACGACCATATTCTTTAAGGGAGGGGACACAAAAATGTAGTTGATTGTGGTTTCAGCCCCACTACCAACAAAAGTGGGAACCTCATGTGAGCTCACCATTCCCAGGTCGCAGAAGTTTAGGAGGCCAAGACCCCTTAAGCCTTTAATCAACGCCCATACCCTCACATCATGAGTCCCCTCTACTGACCTTGTCTTGTGATCCTGTTCAAATGGGTTCCTCTTAGTTCTGTAGCTCCCTAATTTGGCATTAAAGTCCCCTGCCACCACAGCATAAAAAGCCAACCCAAAACCCTCCAGTCTACACTTCAATTTCAGCATCACAGAGAAAAGCACCTCAATTTGACACCCAGAATCCCAAAGAGCATTATAGAAATTGACCAGCACATCATTAAATTTATTTGAGAAGACTACTCAAGTGATTAAAAAGCCCTGATGTTTACACATAATTTGATAAGCTCTAGCTATTTCAGAGAATTGAATTATGTTTGCACCAGGATTAAATGTGTAAAATATAACATCCCTCTGGTCCCAGACAATGATAGTGTGCAGTATGCACAGTATGGCCACAGACTTCAATGATAACATTGTGTCAGGCATTAACCACCATTAAAATCATGAACAACAATGAGCACAATTGATACCACGCAGCATGCATAGTACCAGTTTTAGGATGCATTGCACAGATCTGGGCTCCAGTAGTGATGAGCATTATTTGCCCCGAATAGTAAAAAATTGTATTGATCCTAAACAAAAGGAGGAATATTTGATACGGAACAATGCTTAATATGTAAGGAAAGCATGCTGGTGCAAAAAACTCTGCTCTGAAAAACACGGCCTGTGCAATTAAACGTGCATGTACAGAATACCAAGGATGCATACTCCAAAATCCACCTCAAACCTCTTTAATCCACTAACAGACATTCCTTGCCTCTTTAGCTCACTCTTCCAGTTTCCTGCTTTGTCCCTTTACGACAGCCTTTCTGTCTTTGTTGCCTTTCCTGTTTGTGTGTTTTTCACTGTCTTCAAGCAGATAAATAAGTGCCGGTGCTCTCCACCTGCAAACTCTTGCTCAAATTAAGCACTGATCCAGAATATGTCGATGATTCTGATTTAAGGCAGTAAACAACGGTAGGAGCCCAACAATAATACGTTTATTATTTAGTCCAGGCAGTATGAGCAGTACGGGTCATAGAACGTATCGAGCAGCCGTGGCCGAAGGTAATAATGAGGATTAATGGCCCTAATATTAATGAATGCTATTGATCCCCAGGGCAGATGAGCAATACTGGGCAGAGAGTACTTTGATGCTCTACTGGTGCTTTCAAGAGGAGCTCAGTAGTTTATTTAATGAAAGCTCATCATGGATGGTGCTATCATGCACCAAACAAAGTACAGTAACCTTTCTACTCTGTTCTACCAAACACAGAGCTGCTACATTCGCTCTTAATCAAATATTTAATCTAGGGAATGATGCAAGAAATTCCCAGGTGCTCTTATACTAATTTTATTCATGAATCATTAGTGAGCTGCAAAGAACAGTTATTACAACAGACTTATTGCATCGTTCCACCACTGTTTCTTAATGACTGTTCACTTTGCAGCATATATTCTTTGATATCAGCAAAGCGTTTGGCAGTAGTTACCTTGAACATGTTTTCATTTCTGTAATTTTAGAAAGCACGATATTGTTAAAAACTAAAGACTAGAGATTTCATGCAGTAAACGAGTTAGAGCTATTAGCGTTGTAAACTCCTAACTGGAGTCTATAAACCGAAAATAAAAAGTAAATCAGTTTCACATAGGCGAGCCGACAGCCGTCATGAGCACAAAGCAGACACACAAAAGGAAACTGAAGTTCGCTCGCAGTGAAACATAGCGACAAAAGTGCAATTATCCATGTAACAGGGGCGATGTCATTCAAAGCCACTTGACTATTGCCCAGCGAGATCACGCTGCCTACGAACTAAAAAGACAAAGTAGTCCAGAAACCATATGGAAAATATGGAGCCTAGCAAATTTTCAGTACTTTACCGGTGTGCTGGAGGAGGGCTAAACACCAGAAAAGGCATGACGTTTGCATGCCTTCCACTAACGAAATCAAGCTAATTTTAAAAAGCAAGCCCACAAACCAACCAAACTCATGGGCGTGACGTGGGCATGGTTAAAAGCCCACAAAGAGATTACAACAGGGGCTAGCGCACTTGCGCGCGCTCGGCCCCTAAACATTTTTTTTTGAGGCCATACTAATTTGAATATGAAGTAAGAGATTAATCAGGCAAAATGCCATTACTCATAGTACATGACATCCATAACGCAAATGGCTGTCCACAGGGCTGAACCAAGGATTGGCAGCAAAGTCATTAAGTAGTACTATTTCCTCCTTCTATGTGTATTGATGTGTGGACTGGCCCAACATGTGCCTGACACTCAGTCTGAACAATGACTGAAGAGGGCTGGTCCAAAACCCATTTTCCGGCAGTAAAACTTTCTATTATTATGTTTTATGTTTGGGAAAACAGGAGCTGGCAAGGCAGCCAAAGCTGTCTCTAGGCCGCACCTAAAAATGAGACAGGGGTCCGAAATAAAAGAATGTTTGAGAAGTGCAAATCTGTAAGTCACTCCACAATGTATAGAGAGTCTCATTCCCATACTGTTTTACAGGGTCAAGTCATTAGTCTTTTATTTAATAATCAACTGTTACAATAATAGTTAAAAATGTTTTGTTAAGTCCAAGTGGATGTAACTAGGCAATGCTTCAAAGAAAGAGTATGTGCATCTGAATTCATTTGAGTGCATACAAATTATGATTCCAAATACTGCATCCTATTTCCCAGAATCAGGATAAGTGGAATTTTAGAATTGTGCAAAGCACCTGTGAAGATCTTGTTTTATGCTATATTTAACATCAACATAAATAAGCGTTATGGACAGCAAATGGCTGTGTTATAGAGATGGACGCGCAGTATTCAAGAAATACTCACAGTACATGTGTGTATATAGTCATAACCCTTTTTTGCATACCCATTCCCACCCTGGAAACCCCCTCTAAAGTTAATCCTACTCTTGTTTACCCTTACTGGGGACTAGATTTAATAAGGTTTATGAAGGCACTCAGATGAAACTGTGCAATTTGTGTTTTACCTTAGTGCCTGTTTATTGGTAAGTAAATCAATGCAGTGCTTTGTATCACAATGTGCCATGTCAACTTCCAGGCAAAATGTTAGCAAAAAACCCTTTTTGTATTTAGAGTGGAAATAGAGTTCCCCACTTTTCTTGGGAACCATAGTGCAAGGGAGCCTACATCACAGACAGGATTGTTCTTGTGGTGGAAGGGACAAATTGTGCCATTTTGAGAGGCCCCACACCAGCCTCATATAGACTGCCATTGCGAGTGGATGACAAGGTGTATTTAAAAGTTGCATACTGAACATGGAACTCACCCAAGAGTGCCATGTCCAGTAACACTGCATGCACTACATGTAAGTCACCCTCTAGCAGGCCTTGCAGCCCTAAGGAAGGGTGTACAATAATGCATGGGAGGGCATATGTGTGCATGAGCAAATATGCCCCTAATGTGTCTTTGCCAATTCTTACACATAGTACATGTACGGGGAAGCCATAGCAAATGCATGTGCTGGACACTGGTCATTACGAGTTCCCCAGCTACATGATGGCCTTGCTGAACCCTGGGTTGTTTGGCATCAAACAACTCAGAATAATAAATTCACATTCATGCCAGTGTGGGTTTTATTATAAAATGTGCCCAGAGAGCACATTCGAGGTGCCCCCTGCAAATCCTAATAGCCCTGGCATAGTTTCTGACTGGTCCTAACCAGCCTGCCATGACTGGACACCATTCTGGACCCCTGGGGGGAGAGCCTTTGCTCTCAGGTGCCAGAAGACAAAGCCTTTCCTGGGCGGAGAAGTCATACTTCCTTCCCCAGGCAGGCACCCTTTACAGTAGTTAGCTTAAGGCTTTGCCACCTTTGAAATCTGACCCCGCCTCTGCTGCCAGCAGCAGAAGGCAGCCCGATGGTTCTACCCCCACATTAGGCTGGAAAACCAGTGGGAAACTTAGCAAGAATGGGAGGAGTGGACACCCTCAGCCTCACTACCCCTCAGGTGTGGCAGGTGAGGTGACCACTCGATTTAATTTTCCTCCATCTTGGATGGTAGGAGAAAAAGCCAAATTAGGGTCAGGGATGTGGTCGGTTAGTGGGTGTAGCCACCCTAAGGTAGGTGGCCCATTGGCCACTACCAAGTACTCCTCCTAATGCCCCTAGATAGAGTATGTAGAAAGCATCCCTAGACCAAGAACTTTAGATTTGATGAACACAAAAACTGAAGTCCTGCTTCACAAAGAAAAAAGTGCCAAACCCTGCCTGCCGCTCCAAGGACTTGATCATCAGCACTGTGGTGTCACCTGGAAACCTGAAAGATTCTACAGAACCCCAGAGCAACTCCAGCCTTTAAAAAAATCACCAAAGATCCTCCCTCTGAGTGAAGGTATCACTCTCCTGCACCCTGCAGGCAAGGAACCCTTGCAGTCTGGCTTACTGACCTGCTGCTGACCAACGATTAGGACCCAGTAGCCCAGCTAAAATTTATACAACAGATCTGGAGGAGAAGACCTGCCACCATGCCAGGTTTGGTGGCACTAGGACTTTCTAGGGCTGTGGTGTACCACTATCTGGTGTACCAAACACTCCACGTCAGACACCCAGAAGAAGAGTCCATTCCAGACTTCCAAAAACACTGGAGCAAGCACCAGTTGAGGGACTTCAAGACACCTGAGATCCACCCCCTGAGTGGCCCTGCTGACTTGCAATCCACCCTCAAAGCTGCCTGCCCTTGACCACGAGGTCACCAAGATGCATGACGCCTGGCTGACCTCTCTGCACTAAACCGGGCTTCTCTGTCCCCTGCACTGACCAACCAGCTGTGCTCTAGAAGTCCCAAGCCCTTGTGACCTCCACCCTTAAGGAGGGCCTGGCGGACTTACGTTTAAGTCCCCCTGTGCACTGTGTTTTCAAGTAGCCCCCTTCTCCTTTGTGTGCTAGCTCCAAGACCTTCAGCTGCTGTTCCCGCTCGAACAGGGAACTGCCTGAACTTCTCCTGCTGGACCACTGAACCTGTTCACGACTCGACCTAAAAACAGAAGGCGACACTTGTGAGAACATTGACTGATTTTATATGTATTTTTAAAGTTGTTACCATTGATTCCTATGGTGCATAATTGCACAGAAAAACAGAACATTTTCTAGACTTTAAAAATCATAACTAAATAAGTACTTTCTGTATATTGATGATCTTGGTCTTAAAACTTCTTTAAAAGTCTGAAGTATTTTTGTAAATTGGTCCAGAGTTATTCTTCCGAGAGTGTGTCCACATTTATTGATACTGTGAGTACAACAAATGCTTAGAATGACACCTGGAATAGCCTAAATGCTCACACACACTACCATAACAACAGAGCATTGGGTGGCTTGATGTTTACCTCTGGATACCAAAGTGGGGTTACTTGAGCTCTCTGCACAGTGCACGTCATTTTCATACAATCTATAGAGAGCCAGCCTCCAACAGCCTACCAGCGGAAATAGTGTGGTGGCACTGGCTTTGGCTCTCAGGGAGAGCCGAGGCCAATGCCACCTCACTGTCAATGCTGCCGTCACACTCAGAATGTGCACTTTCGCCATGGCAGGCAGTGCACATTCTGAGTGTGCTGACAGGGGGTCCTCTACACTGCCTCTGACATGTGCACAGGCACTGCAGGAGCCCCCCTCTAGCCTGCCCCCCTGTGGCCCCATCTCCACCGTTCTGCTGGCCTTTTCATGGCTGGATCCCTGCCATGGAAAGGTCGGCAGAAAGGCAAGTTGTGATCAGCACAGCGCTGCCGACATTGGCACCTCTGTGCTTGACCACGGCTTGCACCGCTGCCAACACATCAGGTTCGACAATGCTGTCGGTGGCTGAAGTCTTGTGGCGGTCTAACTCCAAGGATGCAGCAGTAGGACCACCACCCATGTACGGCGGTCCTACAGACCTCTGTACTCATAATCAGGCCCTTTGTTAGTTATCTGTGAAAGTGCAGGTGTTTAGTTCTTTCCTTCTGTGTGTTTTAGTTCCTCCTATAAACTTGACCTACAATGGATATGAGTGCCCTGACTGCTTCATCGAAGGCTCCGTCAAGGAATGTACAACTGATAAAGTAATCAAATGTGTAGGACGGCAGACCGAGTGCATGAATGTACGTGGGAAAGCCGATTGGTCAGGTAAGTGCATAGGTCATATATTTTTTTTTTTCTTGTTTTGATTGTGGCTCCTGTGATGTTTCGGTGCCCAGCTAGGGGAATGGCCATTAAAATGCTTTAGGATAGACAACATTATGTTATTAGCAGTGTCCATTTTATGTCTTGTCTGGTGCCAAAATTCTATTTCTTTGAAAAAAAATTGAAGAATTGAGGTGTATTAAGCAAGTAGACTGCAGAGACTCTGATACATTTTAAACAATTGCCTAGGTTTAGAGTTGGGTGGCAACAAAATGTCGTCTATGGAGAAAGTGTTAAACTTGAGAGATATCTGGAGGTGGAATATTCTCCATCATCCTGTAATGATAGTGTGGTGGGGGAAGTTCCATGAGAAGATCTCCTTCCAGAATTAGAACTTACTCCACTTGGTCTGTTTATGCATTGGGATTTTTATAGGACACACCTAGCCAAGAAGCATCAGAGTACTGTAGATTAGTGGGGAACATGGGGCAAATCAAGATTGTGTAGAGCAAGTGTGGCTTTACATTGCTGCACTACACATGTCTTACTGTAAACAATTACACTTCACGGAGTCTCAGTAAACATAATTGATATATTTCACATTGCCCATCTATTGTTTCTATTATTAATGTTGGCTACCTTGTCGATTGTGAGAGCTATCACTGGCGAGATTGAAAATAAAACCTCACTTGCCTACAATGTAAATATTTGTTACTAATGGTATGTGTCACATCCTCATTGGAACAGGTGTGGATGTACGTATACCACTGTAATCATCAGTACTTTCTCTCACTCTTCTATAGGTTTTATTTATTTAAATATTTTTGTAAAGTCTTGGCTTGTGACATTAAGCCATTTGGGGCCAGATGTATTAAGGTCCCGGTTTGTATTTCTTAAATAGTGAATTTTAAGAAATCGCTATTTAAGAAATGCAAAATGATATGTATCAAAATTGCAAGTCGGTAATAGTGATTTCTTAAAATTCGCAAACACTATTATCGAATTGCAATTAGAGAATGCAACTCCATTCATCCGTATGGGCAGGTGCAAATGGTTTTGCTTATCTCAATTTTTGCGAATTCCAGTTAGTAATTCGCAAATTAGATAATGCAAACCCTAGGGAGCTGGGGGCCTATGGGCCCCTCTGATGCACCCCAAAAAAATATTTGCAGACATGTGAAGCACACACATGCCCTATGGGCATGTGTGCGCTACATGTCATTTTTAAAAATGCTTTTGTAATGCATTTTTAAAAATTGCACATGCTTACCGCTAAACTTGAGTTTGTGGTATTTGCATTTCCAAAATGCCCAATTCACATTTAGGAAATGCTTGATACATGTGCTTTGGAAATCGCAAATAGGAATTTCCTAGTTGCGATTTCCTATTTAGACAGTCGCAATTTGCGATTCTCTAAATGGGGTCGCAAATTTAAGGAATCGCTATTTTTGCGATTCCTTAAAATGGCACAGCGAATGCCTTTCATACATCGTGAAAGGCATTTTTGCATTTGCAAACGGCCGAATTTTGCGATTCGCACCGTTTGCGAATCCAAAAAAGTTTAATACATCTGGCCCTTGGAGTGGTAGATATTGATTTTTTATTAATTCCACATTCCTTTGGAGGGACCTATTTGCTGTGGAATCAAAATGAGATGGTAATGCTTTGTACAAAAGGTTTGTCTTCAGATTTTGTTTGGAAGATTTCAGATTATAGTGATTGCTCCTGTCTGAATTTAATAAGTTTGAGGTGTGTACCTATCACATAGATCATCCTTCCTCCAAGTGGCTTCTGATTGGATTTGTCTTTTATGATCAGGTTTGCATTGGATAGATGGCAGCATATAGTAGTACTTGTAAAGTGAAAACATAGCTGGGAAACAGTAAAGATGAACTATATACTGAATCCACCTTATCTGCACCAGATTGTTTTCCTTTTTTTCTGGACCCTATTTTTGCAGGTTTTTGAACTCCACTGAACAGGAATAAAGTGTCTATGCTTCCTCTTTGAGCTTGGTTAAATTGGCTTACTCCTGATTGACATATTTGCCTTGCCTATATGTACCTAGTATCTATTGTGCAATCCACAGAGAGAATATGTAAATCCACTGTACACCACTTCATTCTACCTCTACTCCACACCACTCCACTGTATGCCATTCTACTCTACTCCACTCCCCTGTAAGCCAGTCCAGTCTATGGCATTACACTGTAGCCACTACACTGTACCTCACTCCAGTGTATACTATTCAAGCGTATATCACTCACTCTAGCCTATCCACTATACGTTATTCCACTTTACACCACATTACTCTACCTCACCTCAGTGTACCCTATGCAACTGCATGCCACTCAGCTGTACACAACTTCACTCAAATTCACTCCACACCATTTCGCCATACACCACTACAATGTACCTCACTCCACTCCATGCCAGTCAACTCTAAGCCACTCCATTCTACTCCATTTCACTGTACGCCATTACTCTGTACCTCACTCCACTCTATGCCAGTCCACTCTATGCCACTCCACTGTACGCTATTCCACTGTACACCAGCATACTCTACCACCCTCACCACATGCCAATAAACTGTACAGACTCTACTGTACACTATTCCACTGTACTCGGCTTCACTCTACACTGCTCAAGCCTATGTCATTCCCTGTAAAACACTACATTGTACGCCAATTTACTTTCTGATCTTCCACTGAACGCAACTCCACTGTACAGCACTCCACTCTACACTATTCCAACCTACGCCATTCCACTCTATGCCACTCCACTCTATGCTACTCTACTACTTGCTGTTCCACTGTACACCAGTCAATTTTATACCACTCTACTCTACACCACTCTACTTTCCCCATGCCACTCTATGTCACCTCTCTATGAGTAACTCTACAGCACTCCTGTCTACACCACACTATTGTACATTGCCCCACATTACGCTACCCCAGCCTATGCTTTTCTACTGTACACAAGTCCACTCTACGCCACTCCAGTCTATGCTTTTCCACTCTATTTCACTTTACTCTATGCCACTCCACTGTAGGTCACTCCACTATATACTATTCCACTCTATGCTATTTCAGTCTATGCCTTTTACTGTATGTCACTCCACTCTACACCACTCCATTGTATGCTATTCCACTCTATGCCATTCCACCGTACATCACTCCACTCTACACTACTCGACTGTACCCAGACCACTCTATGCCACTCCACTACATACTATTCCAGCTACAGCTTCCAGCTTCCAGCTATTCCAACTACACTCTACCCCACTCAACTCTGTGCTATTCGGCTCTAGGCCAGTCCACCACACTGTACACCACTCCACTGTATGCTATTACTTTGTATGCTATTCCACTGTATGCTACTTGTAGGAATCTGGCCTGGTGTATGGTGGGTACCTAAGGTACTTACACCTTATACCAGGTCCAGGTATCACCTATCAGTGAAATGTAGGCAGTGTCTAGAAGCCAGGCTCTCTAGAGGTAGCTGTGGAGGAGCAGGTAAGAGTTATCTAAGAGACAGGCAAAGCTTATGCAATACCACTACAGTAACACAGTACTTACACACATGAAATAATACACTCAGTGTTACAAAAATAAAGGAACTTTATTATGGTAACACAACACAAAAATTACTATAGAGGCAATACTCCCTTAGGAGGTAAGTAATACACAAGTTATATACACTAGTTGTCAGAAGTACGCATAAGAATAGTTAGAAAACCGTGCCAATAGTGTAAAACACAATATAGAATAGTGGGCCTAGGGGGAGGCACAAACCATATACTAAAAGAATGGAATGCAAGAGTGTCACCCCCACCCAGTAAGTGGAGTGTGTAGAGGGTCGCTGGGGGTACCAGGAAAGCACAAAGGTAAATACCACAACACCCCCCTATAACCAGGAAAACAGGAGTGAATTACTAGAATTTCCCCAGAACACCCACTTAGAAGAAAAGAAGAGAAAAGCAAAACTCAAAGATGACTGCAAGAAACCAATGGTGGGTTCCTGAAGAGGAAGACCTGTGGAAAGAGGGGACCAAGTCCAGAAGACACAGGTGAGTCCAATGGGGGCAGGAGCCCCTACCCACCAACCTGAGGATTGCAGAAGAGAAGTCAGCACTGCAGCCCTGGGGTCAGAGTCAAGTTCCTGGAGGATGCAGGTGATGCCCCACAATGGAAGGAAGATTCCAGTCTGGATTCCACCAACACGCCTTGGCACAGGCAAAACATGCGTTTGGTGGAAAGTGGTGCTGCTGGGGACCAGCAAGGCCCAGGAGGGGAGTCAGAGGGAGCCCTTAGCGTTGCAGAGAGCCCACAGAAGCATAGGCAGCATGCACAGGAGTCCCCCACCGGAAGGGGACACAGAAGGTACAAAAGGAGCCCATGCAGCACTACGAAGAAGGATCCCACACTGCAGGAGAGTCACTCAGGGAGCTGTGCGTCGCAGGAAGGAGTGCTGGTGGCTGGAGCTACACGAAGACTGAGGACCCCTTGGAAGAAGTGCCAACAGTCCTTAGCACCTGCAAATGACATGGTACATGGGGGTACTGTCCTGCATAGGAAGGCAAGGGCTTACCTCCGCCAAAGTTGGACAGCTGGTAGAAAGGACCGTGTGACCACCACCCGTGTTGCAGGATCCACGCAGCTCAGCAGGAAAGGGGATCCATGCAGCCAGTCGTAGTTTCTGTTGGTGCCTGCAGATGCAGGGGAGTGACTCCTTCACTGCAAGGGAGATTCATTCTTCTTTCCTGTGCAGACTGAAGAAGGGCTGTCCTCAGAGGATGCATGACCGGCAAAATGTTGCAGAAGCTGGAAGGAGCCGGAGAAACAATGTTGCAGGCAAAGTCTTTGTCTTTGTTGCAGATTGTTGGGTCCTGGACTTTCCAGGGAAAGTCTCTTGCTTATGTTTGTTTTTGTACTGATAGAAGAATGGAGTATGCCAATTCACACTTATCCTTCATTCTTATAAAGTTATCTTCTAGCTTTTCCATGTGTCTCTGGCTCTGACTGGCATGTACACCAGAGATGGGGTAAATTGTCCTCGAGCAGCATGCCCTGTGTACAAAATGTGCTTTAACTGAAGTCAGTATTTCTTCTACACAACCTCTAAATCAGACCCAGGTTTTGAAACCTGAATAGGTGCTAGTTTTAATTCCAGCTGTGGCCTTTTGCATGTAAATGTAACATTTGAAATCTCCAGTCGTAAATCCTTCTGGCCTTAAGTGACATATATTAATACAGCTATTCTAATGAGATGACCCATTGTAGAGTTAGATCACAAGAACTATAGGTTCCACATTGATTAAAGTCATAACAGGAAATTGTGTTGCACTGAGGTGCGAGTAAATGCTCTTCTGTTCTTTTTTGCAGGGTTGGATGTCAGGTCCTATTCCGTCAAAGGATGCTCCACACCTGGTGCTTGTTCTCTCATGTATCTCTTACCAGGAACACACTTCTTATACTCTACGGTTAAGGCTCAGTGCACACCGGCATGTAATGTGCAAACCCGCCATGGCGCTGAGTGATTAACCAGGCACCTGCAGTAGTGCTATTGCTGATAGGAAACAAGCTGAACCTGCTTCTTCGATTGAAGATATTGGGTTTTAGGAAATGGACTGGGGGTTATAAGTTTCGCTTGGGATGTCTGCATAGCTTTCATTCTGCTTCATGTACAATGAGCTACATTACTGGTCAAGCAATGCTTTTATGCCTTTGTCCACAGCAGGCGGCAGGCACACCCACCACTTGAAGGCTGCAGTCCTTCTTTATGCAGGAAACTATACAAAGTGTCAAGAATACCGCTGCCTTCTGACTTCAGGCCCCATATATGAGATGGATGGAATTCTGCTCTGTTCAATTTTAACGGTACTGGTGTTCCCTCACCTAGGTTTTCTTGGTTCAGAATACACAAGGAGGAATATGCTCTTAATAGGTAAAAATATGTGCACTGAGATACCATCCAGAAACTTTGAGGCTGGCCACCTGGTGTTTCTGCTCATATAAACGCCTGACTTTCATTTAGACGCCATGTTGCACAGCCACACACTCTGAACTTTTAAAGGGAGATCGCAAGAAAATTATTGACCACATAGATTTCATTTATCCACCCTCGAAATAGTATTTTGAAGATAATCTACTTAGAGCGCACACTACATATAGCCTTCTGTAAGAGAAGGCATATTATTTAAGCTCTACTATTCCTGCATTTCCACCCTGTTTGCCAAAGTAATCGTTGTACCACATATCAAACAGTGACTATGAACTGTGGCGGTCATTCGCATCCCCCAGCAGCAAGGACTTAGCCTTTGTTTTGCAAACAACTTCTTTTGAGCTGGTAACTGAACAGGAAAAACGGCTCAGCGTGATCAACATAACTTATCAGGCAAGTCCTTAGTGTGGTTGGCATCTGAATAGAGCATTAATTGTGTACTCTTTTCCCAGGGGGAGGTGTGTGCTGTATTTATAGCATTTTCTCTCTCTTATGTTATATCACCTATCAAACACACCGGAAACATGGCAGGTAGATGTTGTTCTAGAAGCATTTAACTCACCTTGTCAGTGTTCATTGTTCCTCTGCTACACAGCTCCACCTGGTAGCTGTGTGCCCCCCTCTAGTTGGAGGGTTCGAGGCACACCTCGGCGCACAGGCTCCTGCATGCGCCTTATCCCTGGTGACCCAGTGGTGAGTATTGTTTGTCACTGTTTCTGTCTTTCTGTTATTTTTCCTGTTTATATTTTTCCTGTATTTCCATTTCTGTGCTTTTTTCTCCTGTATTTCCCGTATCTGTATTTCTCTGTGCCCCTTTGCTTCCCTGTTGCACTTTCCACCCTGGCCACTGCCTGCCCCAGCAGCCCGCCCCCTCCCAGCACTGCTTCCCACCTCCCGCCTCCCAGCTGACCAGCACCTCCAAACTCCCCACCACTACTTAATGGTGCCCGCTGCACGGTGAAGGAGTGACCTCACTGAACTTTGCCAGTGTAAATTGCTCCCCCACCATGCAGCTCTACCTGGTAACTGTGTGCCCCCTGCGCTCTTGTTGTAAAATTGAGGCCCGCATCCACCTGCAGGCTCCTGCCTGCGCCTCATGCCTGGCGATCCAATGGTGAGTATTGTCTGTATCTGTCTCCATTTTTCCTGTCTTTCTGGTACTTTTCATGTATTTATATTTTTACTGTATTTCTCTTTCCGTGCTTTTTTCTCCTATATTTTTCTTATCTGTATTTGTCCCTTCACTTCCCCATTGTGCTTCTCACCGTTGTGGCTGGCTGCCCCTGTAGCCCAGGTACCTCCCAGCACTGCTTCCCACCTCCCAGCTGACCAGCACCTTCCACATCCCCACATTTACTTAATAGCAATCGCTGCGCGGTGAACAGCAACCTCACTGGCCTTGTCAGTGTGCTTTGCTCCCCCGCCACGCAGCTCCACCTGGTAGGTGTATGCCCATCTGTGCTCTAGTTGTAGGGTTGAAGGCCCTGCACCTTATCCCTAGTGGTCCAGTGGTGAGTATTGTCTGTCTCTGTCCACATTTTTCCAGTCTTTCTGTTATATATCCTGTGTTTATATTTTTACTGTATTTCTCCTTGTGTGCTTTCTCCTGTATTTATCTGTATTTCTCTGTGCCCCTTCGCTTCCCTTTTGCGCTTCCCAACCTTGCCACTACCTGCCCCATCAGCCCCCTCCCAGCACTGCTTCCCACCTCCCAGCTGACCAGCACCTCCCACCTCCCCACCACTACTTAATGGCAGCCGCTGTGCGGTGAACGAGCAGACCTCACTGACCTTGTCAGCATGCATTGCTCCCCCGCCACACAGCTCCACCTTGCAGCTGTGTGCTCCCCTGCACTCTACTTGTAGGGTTCGCGGCCCACGGCCACCCACAGGCTTCCTCCTGCGCCTAATCCCTGGTGGTCCAGTGGTGAGTATTGGCTGTCTCTGTCTCCATTTTTACTGTCTTTCTGTTATTTTTCCTGTGTTTATATTTTTACTCTATTTCTCCTTGTGTTCTTTTTTCTCCTGTATTTCCCTTATTTGTATTTATCTGTGCCCCCTTCGCTTTACCATTGCGCTTCATGACCTTGCCACTGCCTGCCCCTGAGGCCCTCCCCGCCCAATTCTGCTTCTCGCCTCCCATTTTCCAAATGACTAGCACCTCCTACCTCCTCACCACTACTTAATGATGGCAGCTGTGTGGCCGTGCCAAAGCACGCCAAAGGCAAGCCCATCTACGCCCATCCACGCCTGGACAGCGCACAGCGCCAGGGACCCTGGCTCCTGCACCCCTCACCGCTACAACACCCGCTTCCTCCATTCATGACTAAACACCACCTGCCAATAGGCATCAGCGAGTGTCACCTAAGAACCCTTTGCCTACTACAACTACACCTTCCCCTGCCACCGCACACCAGCCTCACCAAACACAATGCCCCCAAGGACCGGACACAACCACCTCAGATGCAGCCTGATCAACACACACTCCCCCAAGAAACATGCAATGGAGATCTGGGATCTGCTTGACTCCACCACTCCAGATGTCACATTCCTCACGGAGACCTGGCTAAACCCCACCTCTGCACCGGACTTCAAAACTGCCACCCCAACGGCTACAAGATCATCCACAAGGACCACACCAACCGACCAAGAGGAGGCATAACCATCACACACAAGTACACCCTCCGCCTCACAACCAGCACCGATGACCATGCACCTGGCATGGAGCACCTCCACTTCCAGATTCAGACCAACCCAAACACCACCCTATGTAGCACCCTCATTTACAGACTCCCCCAAACCCCACTCCCCCTTCAGCAAATCCATTGTCAACTACATTGCACATCTTGCCCTGGCCTCAACAGATTACATCCTTCTCGGCGACCTTAATTTTCACCTGGACAACCTCAGCAACCCCAACATTTCATCCCTACTGGAGAATCTCACCAGCATCAGACTCAAACAACTGGTCACTGCCCCATTGGACTTATGCGACAGATGCTCGACCCTATCTTCGCCGCCATCAGCAACATCTCCGTCAGACACTCCTTTGAACTCCTATGGACCAACCACCACAATGTCTACTTCTTCACCAACCCACCCGCCGCCACCACACCCTCTGCCACCTGCACAAAAGCTGGAACAAGGTCACCGTATACCAACTCTGCATCACCCTCTGCAGCACAGCACCATCATCCTCCTCCGACGCCACCACATCTGCACGCCTCCTCCATCGATTGATCCAAGACTGTGCCAACACCCCGGTCCCCCTCAAGAAACACTCCAGCAAACAGTCCACCAAGAAGCCAGCTGGTTCTCTTCCACCCTCCAAGAGTCCAGATGCACCTGTAGATGACTCTAAAGAAGATGGAGGTGCAGCATGACCCTGGCAGACCA
This sequence comes from Pleurodeles waltl, assembly GCF_031143425.1. Classification (NCBI taxonomy): domain Eukaryota; kingdom Metazoa; phylum Chordata; class Amphibia; order Caudata; family Salamandridae; genus Pleurodeles; species Pleurodeles waltl. Next base: position 1,502,515,901 of record NC_090446.1, on the reverse strand, counting down.
CGCAGCCTTCAAAACTGCCATCACATCAAAACACTGCTTCATCAGAGCCGCGAAGAACACTGCCAAACAAGACCAAATCAAAGCCAAAGCACACAACAGCAAAGAACTATTCACCATGATCAAAGAATAAACAAAACCCAGCACTGACACCACAGACATTCCCCCATCACAAGCCCTCTGCGACAACCTCGCCACCTTTTTCCTTTGCAAGATCTCTATCAGCCCCGCCACAGCCACTGCACCAAAAGTTTCTGGATCACAGCTGACCGTGGCCAACTGGGTCACCCTCACCACTGATGACACTCTACGGATCACGAAGACTGTCCTTTGACCCCTGCCCCGGCACATCTCCTGCCAAACCAGCGACACCTTCACACCCAAGCTCTGCCACACTATCAACTGCTCCATTGAGACCATCACCTTCCCTGAAAACTGGAAACACGTAGAGATCAACCTGCTACTGAAAAAAACCTCTGCAGAGCTGATGGACCTCAAGAATTGCAGACCCAAGTCTCTCCTCCCATTTCCAGCCAAATATATTGATAAAGCCATCAACGCCCAACTCACTGAATTTGAGACCAACCACATCCTGGACTCCTCCCAGTCCGCCTTCAGAAGCAACCACAGCACTGAAACTGCTCTCCTCGCAGCAACAGATGACATCCTCAATCTCCTGGATTGAAGTGAAACTGCAGCATTCATCCTCCTGAAACTTTCGGCCGCCTTCAACAGTGTCTTCCACCACACCCTCTGTGCAAGACTTTATGATGCCGGCATCTGTGGAAAAGCCCTGGAGTGGATCCTCACCTTCCTTCATTACCGGCCAAACCCAGAGAGTCAGACTCCCACCGTTAACATCCAAACCTACAGAGATCGGCTGTGGCGCCCCCCAAGGCTCCTCCCTCCCTCCACCCTCTTCAGCATCTACATGGCCCCTCTAGAAGGCATCGTCAGAAACCATGGACTCAACATTGTCTCCTATGCTGACAACACTCAGCAGATCCTCTCCCTCACCAATGAACCTACTGTTGTGAAGGCCAACTTCCACAACGGGATGAAGGCAGTTGCCACCTGTATGAAAGACAGCTGCCTCAAGCTCAACTCTGACAAGACAGAAGTCCTCATTCTGGGCATGACCCCCTTCACCTGGGACTACTCCTGGCGGCCTGCAGCACTCGGACCACCCCCACACTGACTGACCATGCATGTAACCTCACCATCACCCTCGACTCCTCGTTTTCTATGAAACACCAAGTCAACACTGTCTCGTCCTCCTGCTTCTACATGCTCCGCTGATTCCAAAGGTTCTTCAAGTGGATCTCCGTCAAACCCAGAAGAACAGTCACCCAGGAGCTCATCACCAGTAAGCTCAACTATGGCAATGCACTCTATGCAGACACCATCCAGAGGCTCCAAAAGAAGATGCAAACAGTCCAGGAACACCACTGCCAGACTCATCTTGGACATCCCTCACTTCACCCAAATTTCTGAGCACCTGAGATACCTGCACTGGCTCCTGAACAACAAAATAATCACTGTCAAGCTCCTCATGTATGCCTTCAAGGCCCTCTAGAACATCGGACCTGCCTACCTCAATTACTGCCTTGCCTTCTACACACCCACTAGACAACTCCGTTCCACTCAGCTGACCACCAACCCATGGATCTGCAAGACCACAACTGGAGGAAGATCCTTCTCCTACCTCACCGCTAAGACCTGGAAGTCTCTTCATTTTCATCTCAGGCAATCTCCCTCTCTGCCTTCATTCAGGGAGGACCTCAAGACCTGGCTATTTGACTGAACCAGCCAACCAGCACAATGAGCTGCAGTACCCGCCCCCCCAAGCGCCTTGAGACCCGATCGGGTGATTAGACCCTGATTGATTGATTGATTGATTGATTGACTCCGTTTTATGGCAGACTATGAGGTATTTCCTGATGCCACTGGCTACAATACTACAGCCACTGACATTTCAGGTGGGCCATCCTACTTCATGTCATGGCCATCGGACTTCTCAGTGTACATACATGTAAACATGACCAGACCATCTTAAATCTCTAGTCCATCACACTTCTCTGATTTTACATATATTCATTAAGCTGATATCTTCTGTACATCATCTGATACCTCTATTAGGCCATCCTATTTTTCTTGTCAGTAGCTGATATAACCAGAATGCTATATGACAAACTCCCTTGGGGATTAGACATCTTTGTTGAGAAATTTCATCTAATATCTCCAGTAAACTGCCTAATATCTGAAATATATCTGGATATTGTTTCTAGACCACCTGGAATTTCCAGTGACTCATCTAACATTATCAATATGCTATATACGATTTTCATTGGCCACATGACATCTTTACTGTTCAATTTGTGTTTACTATCATACCATCTGACATTTTGCGCAGGCCTTCTACTCTGGCATCTTCAGTGGGACCGTTCACTACTAATGGGAGTATAACCACTTTCATCCACTGGGTACATCAAAATATGCATGAATTTAACATTTGGTTGACCAGTTTAATATTGACTCATTTCATTTGCCTAAATGTTAACAGAATGATTAAAGCGGTGGAATCTATGAGCCGGAAACTAAAGGCTGATTTGGTAAAGTAGCCTGAAGGAGGATGCTGCTGTGTACACAATGCCTTCCAACGTGGTCATTGAAGAAGGATTTTGTTGAGTCTACAAGAGTCACTTCATGGGTGGTGGTGGGTAGTGAAAGATGGTTATGCTTGAGACAGACAGTTCTTGCTCTAACTTTAAACACTGCCATGATGAGGGGTGGGATCTGCAAGTATGCGCTGATTTCACCGGCTCTCTCTATCACAGACCCATTGCATCCTGCCTACCTAACCATAGGAAGACTACAACTCATGGGATCAGTGACTTTGGTTCCTCTGAATATCCATCAGGGTTGAGGTGTAATTAGTCTCACATGTGCATTAAGCTTTTGAATGTCACCTAATTCACAATTGACAGACCATTGTTCCATCTTGCAGTCATTGGCAATCTCTGAGATGTTGCTATGAAAGAATGCTGTGAAGCGTCTATGTGACTGACCTGAGATCCCCTGTTCTTTTCTTCTGTGTCATCCATATCTCAGGCAGCCAAGTGTAGACCATGACTTGGAATTTTCCACTGCGCCCATTTTCATGTCGAATTATGTAATCATGTTCAACCTTTAATTGGGAGGAATGTGATGGGTGCCCCAAACCCAACCAGTCTGATTGCAGCGCTTGTGCTTGAGCTGTGTAGATGAATAAAGCTCATTATAAATGGATGCATAGGAGTCTATGTCTTATATGTGGGATAGTGGGGGCAGAAGACAAATGTTGATGTGTTAGCCTTGGCTCCATGCTAATTATTAAGAGAAAGCAATTACAAAAGGCCTGAATGAGTGAGGTTTGAGCTCTTTGCACCATCATAAATCCAGGGCCCTAAACCTAGCAATAAAATACTTCAAACAAAATAACATTGAATGTTTGCCATGAAAACACCCATACATCAGGCCATTACAAGTGACTCATTAATTGATGACTAAAGTCTAAATATTAAACCACTTGGGGCAAAACATGTATAACACTGGGTAGTTATAGCTAAGACCACGTTTCCAATGTTTCAAAAGAAACCCATACTGGGTAAAACATGTTTTGGGACCTCCCCGTCACGTAGTACTTCACTCATGACAACTTCTATGACATAATTTATAACATCACTGAACTTTGAAAACAACACTGTGCACAGTGGGGGCTGGAGTTATAGTTACTTTAGAGTATGAGATACAGTTACATGAGATAGCTATAACATGTGAATCAGTTAAATTTGACCTAATTATAAGGTCAGTTTAACTTTTCATTTTCTCACTGAATGTGTGTATATGTATATACATATTCACTTATAAAAAAGAATGATTACAAGGACGTTATACTTAGGCTCACATTTTATATTTACGAAATCATAGAAATTCACTTTTATTGTTAAAGTTATCTCAAGTAACTATCACTCGTGCCCTAAGGTAACTATAACTCGTGCCCCCGCCATGCACAGTTTTTTCCTCAAAAATTTTACAGCCAACATTACAGTGATATTATCAGTGACATTATCAAAGATGTCATAAATGCCGTAATTTGTGGGATAATTAGCAGTGCCTGGTGGGGGCATGAGTTATAGTTACCTCAGGGCATGAGTTATAGTTACTTGAGATAACTCTAACTATAACTGGTGAATTTCTATGGGTTTGTACATTTAAAATGTGAGCCTCACTATAGCGTCCCTGTCCCCCTTGTCTTTAAGCGAATTTCTATGCTTTTTTTAAAATTCTATTTCCTAACTATAATGTCCATTTAACCTTTGCTTTTTCAGTTAATTTCTATGGTTTTTCTAACATAAATTAATTTTCATTACTATACGTTAATGCAATGACTGGTCACTAATGGACTTAATTCCAAGATGATTAAAATACAGTTTGAGTAAACCTTATTACATTAGAATTGTAACTAATAGGGAAATAAAATGTGTTAAAACGTATATTGAGTTGTGGTTATTCATGAATGTTGACTATAATTAATGTTTTCCTCAGTGGTTATTGATTGTGTATTAGTTATTGATATATATTGGTCACTACATGGCAAGGATACTCCATGCGATCCAAAAGGTTCATCGGCCTGTATGCGTCCCCTTGTAAGTTTACTTACTAAGGATCAGGCGCGCTAGCAGTTTTTGGTAGCAGCTATATGGTTAGTTTCCTTGGAGAACTAGTTATGTGGTGACTGATGATTATGGTGGTAGTTTGAGTTAGAGTTAAGTTGTTCAATATTATTGTGATTTGGATTTTTAAGCAAATCGCAGGTAAATTGTGACGTATGTGAAGTAAAGTAGGGAGTCTGCCTACTCCAGTTGAGGTTTAGTAGGAGTGTGCGTACTCTGCAGTATGAGAGTAGGGAAGTCATTGAACTTCGTATGTGTGTGGAGCTTTGTGCTCAAAAATTTTCCATGTAGTTGTTGGTGATGTACGGACTCTGAGTGGTCTAAGATTCCGGAGGATATTGACAAGTGTAGGAGAAACTTGGTTATGTGTTGTAAACTGTCTGGTTTAGTAGGTCTGGTCAACAAGTCGGAGTGTGAGTTAAAGCGTGTAAGAGAAATTTTCAACTGAGATTTGGTGAGTCCTATGTGTACCAGGACAGACCCATTGATCAGTTGAGAGTGAAATTTTGCGTGCGAATCTGGGAGACTTAGAAAGAGGAATAGCTGCATGAGTGAAAGGGCCATCAGTGAAAATCCATAAGGGCTCTAAAGCGATTGTGTACCTTTCTGTAATAAAACCAGCTGATTTGATTTTGGTTTTTGAGTTTGGGTTAAGTGCTCGCAATAATTTTGCATTAGTTTTGTGAGAATTGGAATTCAGGAGGACAAGCTGCAAGACTTTGTCAGCAGCAGCGTGAGTGTGACATCAGAGTGAGTCGCGCTGGGATAGGTCGGTTAGTGAGAAGAGTCGCAAGTGGATTGGCAGCCGTCTGCAAGAGGCAATTGGTTGAGGAAGCGGGTGAAAAGAATCTTGGGAGTAAAAGTCATTTCCTTATTGAATCGAATATACAAAAGATAGAAAGATTAAGTTTTTCAAAAGCGTTTAGGAGTGCCATGAAGGGTGATACTTACATTAAGGTGACAGTAGGGAAGCCTACCCCACCAGAAAAGTCTCTGGCATTTATTGTAATGGAGGAGGGAGGTGTCGCGCCATGTCTTTGGTTAAAGCTGTGGTGCAAATTGACAGAGAAACAGGGAGCTCTAGCGTTTCCAGAGCATGGAACGTTTAATTTGAGAATTTTGGATCAATTGCAAATGACACTATATGAGATGAAGTCACTCCCGAGCCCAGCACAGTTTGAGGCATTAGCGGTTTGGGAGCTCATCGCGAGGCAGCATCAAGAAATGAAATTCCAGGGGAGAATAAGGAAGATAGAGAAGTCTTTAGCGGAAGTGAGATGGGATTGGGAACAGAAGAAGTGGAGAATGGCAACGTTGTAAGGTGTGAAGTTGTTTCCAGTTATCACAGAGGAAGATGAGACAGAAGGGAAAGAGGATACTAGCGGGAGTGATAAGAGTTCATCAGAGGGTAAGATGATGAAAAAGACTTATGTGGAAGAAGAAGTTTCAGATGTTGAGGATCTTATTACTCAGGTGTTGAGGGACCGACCTCCACCATATGCGGCGCATGAAGGGGGTCCAAGTACTAGTTCTGCTCCAACTACCCCAGCCCATGTGTCGGGACAGTGGGACTAGTGCAAACAGATAATAGACAGGTACAAGGGGTAGTGCAGAGTACTGTGTATGCAGTAACTACTTCGGTAGTCCAAGCACAAATGCATCCACCACCCGTACAGAGAATTTATCCAGAGGTATCGATTCTTGAGACAACCTCGAACTTAGTGGTTCGTACGGAGCAAGTGCTTCCGAGGCCAATGCAGGTTCCAACTGAGCCGACTCCAATGTTGCCTCAGGCACAGACACAGGGTTTGCTGAAGTTCACACCATTGACAGGGACACAGTCAGATGTGACACCAGTGATGATTAAGAGTATGGGAGTAGTCCTTCCACCAAATACAGGTGCCAGAGCCGCACCAGATGCAATATCGTTGCCAATTACTGTTGGTCCAGCTGTACCATTTGTGAGAAAACAGGGCTGATTGCAGAGGCCCCCTAACTTTTTGCCCCCCATTTTCCACTTTTTGCTGGTGTTTTCCTGACTCTGATGGTGCCCTGGGTACTGCTAACCAGTCCCAGGGCCTGTGCTCTGTGTAAAATGGATATGCAAATTAGGCTAATTATAATTGGCTAAGTTAACCTACCTATAAGTCCCTAGTATATGGTAGGGCATGTAGGTTTAGGGACCACAGCATAGGTGGTGCACCCATAGGTGCACTGCTGAGGTGCCCAGTGTCATTTTAAAGGCAGGCCTGCCTTGCTGGCTGCTTTTAAATTAAAGTTATATGCAAATTCGACTTTGGAATTAAAAGTAGTTCCAAAGTCTTAAACAACCTTATTTTTACATATAAGTCACCCCTAAGGTGTGCCCTATGTGCCCCTAGGGCTGGGTGCCATGTAACTATAAGCAGGGACCTTATAAAAATAGTTTTATAAGCCCTGGTGAGGTAAAAACTGCCAAATTCGTTTTTCCCTCATTGTAGTAAATGGCCTTCATAGGCTAGAATGGGGAGACTTTATTTACATTTTTTAAGTCTCCTTAAATGATGCATACCAAGAGTTTGGTATCAAATTAATTGTTGTAATAAATCCCACAACTTCCAGTTGTGGGATTTAATATAACTTGTTCAGGTAAAGAGTTTTAAACTTTACCTGAAAAGTTGCCAATTTCAGCCTTGCATTGTTTTTGCTGCTGTGCTCTGATTGGCCAGCCTGAGCAGCTTGGCCAAGCTGCCTTGATGAGGTGTGAAGTGGCCTGGCTTCACACAAAGGAATGTGCCTGTGGGAAGGAATCTCCCCTCAGCAGATGGTGAGGCAGGAAGGGGGAGGGCTGTCAAACTGGTCTTCAAAGGCAGAGAAGGACATTTGGAGCAACCAGCAACACCCCCACATCCTGCAACCCCAGACAACTAGGTGCCCCCTTGATTAGATTAGGAGAGGGGTGTGTTTATGATTTTTAGCCACACCAGTGGGTGGGTTCAGCCAGATGTAACCTCCAAAAATCAGATTCAGCCATGATGGATTTTTAGAGAATGTTGCCTCCTGGGATTGATTTTTGCCACACTTCCCAGGAAGTGGTCAGCACAGGGGGAAGGACCCTGCACCTGATTGGAGAACCAGGACCCCCCTGATTTTCACCCAGGAGCAAGGATAAAACTGGCAGACCTGCACCCACACCTCAGTTCCCTACCACATCCAACAAGGAAGAACGACAGAAGAAGGACTGCCCTGCTGGACCCCTGGCCTGCACCTGGAACCTGCACTCAGAAGGACTGCACCAGCTGCACACTTGGGCTTCACCACAAGAAGGACTTTGCCTGGCTTCAACTGGTTCAAGGAGGGACTCCCTGTTTGCTTCAGGTGACAAATTGCTAACCAGAGTCCCCGGCACCAACTCCTGAAGAAAGCAACCAGCTGACCACTGTCCAGTGGCCAAAAAGGAGTTTGTGCCAGGTGCATTCTGGGAGTTGTAGTCTGCACCCCCCAAGGACCATCTCAGAAGTTCTAGAGCCGTGGGGTAAGCTGTGGACCCCAAATGAACTTTAAAAGGACATCTGGGAGAAGCCCCAGAAGTTTGGAGAAGTTTGGAGAATTTTTGTAAAAAAGCTCCATAGAGGGACTGACCCGCCGCCGCAACTCTAGCCGGCTTGCCTCAACCGCGACCGGGCCTGATTTGCTGGTTCGTCCCGGTAAAGAAAAATCTCAGAAAAAGATACTAAGTCCGAAGGTAAAAAGTTGACCGGGACCTGCCAGCCGTCATTTACGAGAAGGGCTCCATGGACGTCGGATCAAGATCCAGGTTTACCCCGGTCGAAGGATTTTCACCTCGAAAAAACGACTAAGTCCGAAGGTAAAAATCTCCACCGAGGATTCCAGCATCGCGTATCCAGAGAAGGGCTCCAGGAGGTCGGATTGGACTGGCAGGTTCGTCCCGCTGTAGAAAATCTACGAAAAAAAGACTAAGGGGGTCCGCCCGCCTGGAGGGAACCGCCATATGGCCGCTCCGCGGTCGAAATACCGCGGAGGCCATTCTGGCTTTCCTGCTGGGCTGGCGGGCGACCGCCAGAAGGCCGCCCGCCAGCCCAGCGGGAAACCCCTCCCCACGAGGAAGCCGGCTCCGAATGGAGCCGGCGGAGTGGGCATGTGCGACGGGTGCAGTTTGCACCCGTCGCGTATTTCAGTGTCTGCTAGGCAGACACTGAAATACACAGTGGGGCCCTCTTACGGGGGCCCCTGCCGTGCCCATGCCATTGGCATGGGCACGGCAGGGGCCCCCAGGGGCCCCGCGGCACCCCCTACCTCCATCCTGTTCCTGGCGGGCGACCCGCCAGGAACAGGATGGCGGTAGGGGGTGTCAGAATCCCCCATGGGGGATTCCAAGGGCAGCGGTAAACCGGCGGGAGACCGCCGGTTTACCCTTTCTGGCCGCGGCAGAACCGCCGCGGTCAGAATGCCCTTCGGAGCACCGCCGGTCTGTCGGCGGTGCTCCCGTGGCCGGTGACCCTGGCGGTCACCGGCCGCCAGGGTCTGAATCAGGCCCTAAGTGTGGAGGTAAACTTTTAACCGAGGCCTCCCGCGGCCTGTAGCCGAGCAGGGCTCCATCGCAGTCGGCCTTAAACTTTGACTTTGCCCCGGTCGAGGTGCAACCAGATGACCCGATTGGCGCTTTTTGTTTCTAGGCGCTAAAAAAATAATAATTCTTTAAAAATTCATATCTCCGGTTCCCCTTATCCGATTTTATTCGTTTTTGTGTCATTTTAAAGATAAAAATATAATATATTTTTATAAATTGGTTTTGGATTTTTAAACTGTTTCCTGTGTTTTATTTAAATACTGTTTTTTTTATATTTGAATGCTTTACACTCTTTCTCCTAAGTTAAACCTTGACGCTCGTTGCCAAGCTACCAAGGGTTGAGCTGGGGTTAATTTACTGAGACCTAACTGGACCTTAGTGGAGGTTAGTGGCCTATTGCTAAGTGTAGGTACCTACCTGCCCTTACCAATAACCCATTTTCCAACACCATTGTTTGCACAAAAGAAGCCGATTGCAGGAGAACAGGGTGAAATGTCACAGAGCCTCATGAGGAGGGCAGTAACAGACCATGTGCAAGTAATATCATGTATGGGACAGACCTTTGAAGGATCTAGGCCATTAATGGATCTTAGTCCACTTGTTGCACTTCCAGATGCCGTAAATGGTCCGAGTGTAAGTCAGAGCTTGAAGCTTTTGACGCCACAAACTCTGGGTGCAGTGGTACAACAGGTGCCATTGCCGAATGCAAGTAATATCTCATTGCAGGGATTGACAGCACAGCAGCTAAACAAGTGGTTATATAGTCTGAATACTCCTCGTAATACTTCCAGGGGTGAGGAGCAGATTGATTGTGTGAGACTGGCTACAGAGATAACTGAACTAGACAAGGGATCAATGGGAGTGAACAGGTTAGAATCCTACACAGAAGAAGAGCTGAGATATTTGTGTCTGAAAATTATGAGAGAAGTGGGCAAGATACAGCAGACATTAGCAGACCTGGCAGATAAACATGATACAGAAATTGAGAAAACAAAGCACTTGAAAAGGAGTTACAGATTAGATTTAGAGCCAAAGGATTTTGAACACATGAGGTCAGCAGGGATGAAGGCACATCTCAAGGAGCTATTGCAGAGTGCTCAGATTTGGGGAGCATTAGAGAAGTGGGAAGGCAGATGGGCAAAGAAGAAGGATAAACAGAAACGAAATTCACAAGAAGGGTCCAAGAGTGTGCAGAAAGAAAAAGATCCAGTAAACATTTTACCAATGAGGGAGATTCCCGGAGGGCAGTTTGTTCATGTTCCCTGGCACAGGAGTGATATTCTGTCATTCACAAATGATTATCCAAAATTGAGGGAGAAACCGGTTGAATGGTACCTGCAGACAGATAGATTTGTGAAACTTTCGAAATGTTTGTGGGAAGACTTGAATACTCTGTTGGAGATAATGGTTCCAGCTGACTTGTGGGTTGAAAGTAAGAAGGCAGTGGATTGGCCAACGAGTGAACCAGAAAGGGATAGAGTTACAGGTTCACCATCACCTGAAGTGATGAAACATTATTATAACGTGATCTAGTTCCTGAAGACGAGAATTTTGCCTAAAAATATTAATTAAGTAAAAGACAATGAGGCAAGTACACTCTAACCCTTATGACCAAGGTAATAAATGTGTTTTAAATAAAGGTCAAGGCATGGGGGAAGTATCCTAGACTTCCACGGTAAATAGATAACTAAAGGAATTAAAGAAATTCTCTGCGTACCAATAATGTAACATCACAAGAAATTTATTACATCATATATTTCTTTGAACATATCATTCCAGACAATTGCATGTAAATGTCTTTTAAACATATTATTCCATATATCAAAATTTAATTTGTCTAGATAGGTGCTCCTAATAAAAACACTGAAAGTGCTGAGGTGCGGGTGAGTGAAAGTGATATATACATTATGTGCAAAAGGTGGTTAGAAGAAAAATTATGGAATTCTAGTGGCTCCTGCAGTCCAGGAAGCCCTGAAATCTCACAAAGAATTTTTTGTATTCATATAATCTACTCTTAGAGATACGTCAACGTTTCGACCCCGTAGAGGAGGTGAGTCAAATTGGGGTCATCATCAGGACAAAGAAATTCCAACTGGTAGCACCTAAGGGTAGTTAAATCACTGGATTTTTCGGGGCCTGATTATAAATCGTATGACGTCAAAAAAGGGGGTGGTGGAATGATAGCACTCACCTAAATTACAGTGTTTGAAAACAGTCTTGTGGTCAGGGACATCTACCTGGTAGGATAATGGTGAAATCAATAAATATACAGTGTATGATCCAATCTATAGAGAACCATAAATCAGTGGAAACTTACAGATATTGTCAGTGCCCCAAGGTCTGGGGGTCTACTCTTATCCTGTAGTCTGTGGTCAAAATCCCATCAAGCGCCGATGGTCTATTAAAGGGCTTGAGTTATCTAAAAACAAGGGAAATCGGTCCTAATTAAAACAGTGAAACTCAGAGTAAATGAAATCTATCTAGATGCTAGTGAGCACTTACTGGTATTGTGCTGGTCTCAGGATCAATTACTGGAGAAAGTATCAGGAGTGCCGATTTATCTGAGGCTCAGGGTATCTACAACAAAGGAGAATTCATGTAAATGCCATCCGGATAAGGTTTGAATAAATATGGATTATGATTAAGCTGGGCAGAGCGTGAAACTTACTAGTTTTAGTTAGGCTGCTGATCTATCGTCCAGATAGCAAGCGTGTGTCTAGCAATTTCAATTCCAGGGTAACGCGCGTAATACTGGGTTCATACACGATGTATCGCGTATCACAAAGCCGCATCTAGTTTATCTAGTTTTTGGATGGTTCTAGGTATTGACACTGCTTTAGAACACATCAATAAACTAGAAAAAGAGATAGCGGATTTAGTAAAGGAAATTCTAGATGACACCACACTGATAAACGCACGCCGGGCAATAGAGGACCTAGAAAAAACAGCCAAGGAATTTACATATATCACACAAAGGAAAAAACTAGGTAAATTAGCTAAGGACATAGCTAAATATGACAAAACCTACACATACCCATATTTAGACAAGGACTATTATAAAGACAATGGCCTGCCCTGTATAATGAACACACAGGTAGCAGTAACATTTGTGCATTGCTGTATGCCTGCGCGCCTGGCCACCCATGAGCTTTTTATCATTGTAAACGCGCTGACTGCCGTTTATTTACTGGCGCTGCTTGCCGTTTATTTACTGGTTCCAAAATGCGTGCGGAGTCCTTAGCTGCTTCTAACGACTCAACAGGTTGCCGCGACGCAGTTCGGAACCAGTAATGAGCAGGTGGGCAGAAACGCAAGAGAAACTCACATAAAAAAAAACAAGGTCGAAATTATATATATGAAATATATAATCGCCATGAGTGCTTACCTTAGAGAAGAGCACAATCAGCCGTGAGCGCAATCAGCTGTGACCGGTAACACACTCCGACTGCAATCCACGTGTCCGTATGAACTGTGAGGGGAGCTGCTAAAGACTACCTTGAAATTAAAAAACGTGCATGCGCACAACCGCAATCCTCGTGACTGTCGCATGACTGTAAATAGCTGACCGCAATCCTCGTGACTGTCGAGTGACTGAGCTGCTAAAGACAACTTTTAAATGAAAAGCGCATGCGCTTCAAAGTGCGCTGTACGGGGTGCGCTTTCGGACGGTGAAATTGACAAAATCATCCCATGCGCATGCGCACAACCATGCGCATGCGCTCAGGACAAAGTTGACCCGAAAAAGACGGGGAGCGCCAAAAGACAGAACACCGGATGTGAACTAAGACAACTGTCCCTCCCCCCCTGTGGCACCCCAGCCCCTCTGACTTCTCACTGTTAGTTGTCGTAAAGGTGAAACCCATCTCCAGGAACTTATTTGTAACATGACAGTGCAGATAGCTCTATGAAATACACTTACAAATGTTTGCAAGTGCTGTAAAGTGTATAGCGGAGGGTATACATCATGATGCAGATTTACTAACATTTCCCGAAACGCAGATATTTGCCATATTTACAGAACTGTGTGCTGTCTGCCGCCAATGAAGACACCCTTGTGCCATGGTCCAAGGGTGCCTTTGTTACACTGATGGGCACATCACACACACAAAAAGGAAGTAAGAAAGAGAAACTCCTTTTTGTTATGCCCGGATAAAGGAGGTGTACCATTTTGAACATTCCCAGTTCTGCAACTCTTTGTGTATCTGTGAATGTACCAAAATTCATGGGCGGATGTGTGGGAACGCCCAAAAACTACCCATGGAAAGCTTCTCTCATGCAAAATAACACGAGGCTCCAAAATGTTCTGTCTTGTGTTTCCTTAGCTTTATTAAACCACACAGAGCCACGCAACGTGGCTTTGCATGGCTTGTCAAATCCAACTTAAGGCTTTGTGTTATCTTGCGTGATGCAAGTGCAAGCCAAGCCCTTAGTACAGTGGTTCCCAACCTTTTGACTTCTGTGGACCCCCATTTTATCAATACTGGAGCCCGGGGACCCCCACTGAATCATCATTGGAACACGGGGACCCCCAAGGAGTCATTACTGATAGCTGGGACCTAATTTTATTAAATGTTTTAAGCAGCCGCGGATCCCCTGAGGAGGCTTCGCGGACCCCCAGGGGTCCCCGGCCCACAGGTTGGGAACCACTGCCTTAGTATATTGACCCCCATGTTTTTAACAAGAAGTCTCTGCAATTTCTCCAACCACTCCTCCTGCACACCCCAAGGGGATGACAAAGGAGACATTTAAGAGAGTGCGTAATAACTAACAAGTTAAGTTATGTGCTACAGTTTCACTGATGTATACCAGCTTTCTTTAACTTTGATATCTATTGTGTCACTTACACAAGCATATGCTTTTCCAGTTCTCAGGCGTAATTCAGACAAAGGGACTGCTTTAGAGTTTGGCGGTCAGGCTACTCCAGCACAAACATGACGGAAACCCCCCTACTCCATATTATAATCTCCATAGGCTATAATGGAAACGTAATACAGCAGACAGGATACTCCTCATGTTTGTGAAAGAGTAACTCCTCTGCCAAACTCCAAATCAGGCCCAAACTTCTCAACAGGCCCAAATTGTTTTGATGGCTTCAGAGTTTATTAGAGGCATCACTATTAAGATTGTTTGCTTTACTCGTTCAGGGTTGGAGGATAGCTTTTGATCCATGCTTGATACAGAAATCTGGTTGTAAAATGTGCAAAGAACAAAACACACCCTGCCCAATTCCCCAGGTAAATATTTGCAGGCAAGCAGTATAGACTACATTCTGACACATATGGAATTTGGTGATACTAGAATCAGAGCTGTTTATCACACTTGGAAAATGCCTCACCCCTATGTGACGTTATTTACTTTGCACTAAAACTTGGGGCCTTAAAATCAGATCTGAGTCATTGAGTCAAAACACAAGTATCTGGAGCAGGGACAGTTATTTTGGTATTATTCAGAAGTGCTCACAGTCTATTGGATTACCATTAGATCTGTGGATTGGGTTCTCAGAAGAAGCTCTGTAAACCCTCCCAAGGTGTCTCACAGTAAAGACAAACAGACTTCCATGGAGTCCAATACTCACAGTCCTGCCCTCTCCAGCTCATCTGAACAAACCTCAGGGCAGCAGCGATTCTAAACTCCAATTGTAATGCTCACTGATGTGTCTTCAATCAAGCATTCTCAACTGAACACACACTCGAAGAAAGCACCATAAACACCAGAGTATTGCAGGGGAGGAAACACTGTTTTGTTTGTCTCATTTTTAACATTGTTTGTTTTATTTTTTATAAGATATTTTATTTCTTTTTTCCATGGTGTGTTTGTTGTACTTGAATGCTGGTGACATGCTACCCCCAGTTCATTCTAATACACTTTATTTCACTGTGTAACAGAGCATAATCATTGTTGACACTATCTTATCAATTCAGGGTTAACCTCCAGAATATATGAGGCAATGTGTCTCTACAGATAACAGTTTAACAGAAAATAAATCAGCCTAGTCAATTAAAAAAGTCTTAAGTCAAGAAGGCTCAGGTTTAGAAACGTTTAGGGACCTTGACTTTATTATGCAGTGAGTTAGCTGGGAGATGATACATTGTATCAGCAATCTGTCCCCAACCCCCCCCACTACCCCCTCCCTCAGTTCATCCCACCACCACCCTGGCTGTCAGAAGCTCAATTCTTTTTCTGGCTGCTACTCTGGTGCTTTTGTTTTTAGCCTCCTTAAAGCTACAACAGTCAACAGTATCTACAGTAAATAAAATTGGTTATTGGTAAGGGCAGGTAGGTACCTACACTTAGCAATAGGCCACTAACCTTCACTTAGGTCCAGTTAGGTCTCAGTAAATTAAACCCAGCTCAACCCTTGGTAGCTTGGCAACGAGCGACAAGGCTTAACTTAGGTGACAGAGTGTAAAGCACTCAAATTTCACAAAACAGTAATTAAATAAAACACAGGAAACAGTTTAAAAATCCAAAACCAATTCATAAAAATAGATTATATTTTTATCTTTAAAATGACACAGAAACTAATATAATCGGATAAAGGGAATTGGAGATATGAATTTTTAAAGAATTATTGTTTTCTAGCGCCTAGAAACAAATAGCGCCAATCTGGTCATCTGGTTGCACCTCGACCGGGGCAAAGTCAAAGTTTAAGGCCGACCACAATGGAGCCCGGCTCGGCTACAGCCCGCGGGAGGCCCAGTCAAAAGTTTACCTTCACACTTAGTTGTTTTTCTGAAGATTTTCTTCAGCGGGACGAACCTGCCAGTCCAATCCGACCTCCTGGAACTCTTCTCTGGATACGCGTGGCAGGAGCCCTCGGTGGAGACTTTTACCTTCGGACTTAGTCGTTTTTTCGAGGTGAAAATCGTTCGACCGAGGCAAACCTGGATCTTGATCCGACGTCCTTGGAGCCCTCCTCGGATACGCTGGCTGGGAGGTCCCGGTCAACGTTCTACGTTTAGACTTAGGTGGTCATTACAACCCTGGCGGACGGTGTTAAAGCAGCGGTAAGACCGCCAACAAGCCGTCGGTAAATAAATTGCAATTACGACCGTGGCGGAAACCGCCAACAAAGACAACCACTTTAACACTCAGACCACCACGGCGGTACAAACAAACAGTGCGGCGGTCACTGCCAACATACAGGCGGGAGACAATGTACCGTCCACACTACTATGACAGGCCAATCCGCCACCTTTTCCGGGGCGGACTCACCGCGGATAAAAACACTGCGGAAACAGGAATCCCGAAGGAAAATCGCTCACCTCTACATGCCCCACGAGGAACGGGGACACCATGGAACCGGAACTCCAAATTCTACCTGCGATAGTCTTCCTGTTCCTCTACCAGGAGCACGAACGCCGGCGGCGAAGGCCACGGTGAGTACTGCACCTACGACACAAGGGAGGGGGGAGGCAAAAAACAGGGACACACACACGCAACACCCCCACCCTCACCCACTACAACACACACACTAATACATGTTGATACATTACAGTTACACCCACCAAGCCCCCCGGAAGAATGCAAAGACAAAAGGAAATGATTGTAACAATTGTAATCTATTAAAATCCAGTACTCCAAAATATATATACACCATAAACAAATATATACACCAATAATACAGTCCAGGAATTGCACCATTTATAGTCCGTGGACCACTGGGCCCAAAATTCATGGGCGAGGCCCACACTCGATACCCGATCAAAACAGAGAGAACACTGCAGGGGCATCAGATAGAAATACAACAGGCACCTCAGGGGGAAGGGAAGGGGGGCACCTCAGCCGGATGAGTGTACGACGCCAGATTCACGAGGGGGCTCAATGCCCACTGTTCAGTCCTGGGAGTGCAAAGCCACAGTCTCTCAAGTCTCTACAGTGGGTGGGTTGCCCACTGTTCAATCCTGGGGAGAGCAAAGCCACAGTCTCTCAAGTGGATAACAGTCTCCACTGGTTCTGGAGGGGGACTGGTGCCCAGATTGCTTGATCCTGTGAAGGACAGAGGTAGTGGATGGATCTCTCCACTGGTTCTGGAGGGGGACTGGTGCCCAGAGTGCTTGAACCTGTTAAGGACAGAGGTAGTGGATGGATCTTTCCACTGGTTCTGGAGGGGGACTGGTGCCCAGAGTGCTTCATCCTGTGAAGGACAGAGGTAGTGGATGGATGTCTCCCCGTGATGCACCCAGTTGCGTCAGTGCCCCTGCCGCTCATGGGGTAGCGGTGCTTGAGTTTGCAGGGCCTTCATGGCCCAGTGGTGCTTGCGCTGGCGGTCCTTCATGGCTCAGCGGTGCTTCAGTTGGCGGTCCTTCATGGCCCAGCGGTGCTTGTGCTGGCGGTGCCCTGTTCAGCAGTGTTTGTGTTGGCGGTCCTTCATGGCCCAGCGGTGCATGTGCTGGCAGTCCTTCATGGCCCAGCGGTGCTTGAGTTGGCGGTCCTTCATGGCCCAGCAGGTTTTGTGCTGGCGGTGCCCTGTTCAGCGGTGCTTGTGCTGGCGGTCATTCATGGCTCAGCGGTGCTTGAGTTGGCGGTCTTTCATGGCCCAGCGGGGCTTGTGCTGGCGGTCCTTCACGGATCAGCTGGGCTGGGGCTGGTGGTGGCCTCCTGGGCAGCTGGGCTGGGGCTGGCGGTGCCCTCCTGGGCAGCTGGGCTGGGGCTGGCGGTGCCCTACTGGGCAGCTGGGCTGGGGCTGGCGGTGGCATCCTGGGCAGCTGGGCTGGGGCTGGCGATGGCATCCTGGGCAGCTGGGCTGGGGAGGTGTCACAGCTGACTCCACACTCCCACCGGGACCCCAGGGAGCGCCTTTGGTGGCTGGAGTCTTCCCCCTCTCCCGCCGGGCACTGGCCAACTTCTGATGCTTCACAGGTGGGTGACTGGCTGTGCTGTGGCTCCGTTCTACACTGGCTGTCCTGGTGGCCAGTGCACTCCACATACCGGTGACTACAGGCACCACTGGTCCCGGAGATGTTGTGGCTGAGGTGCCACTTCGGGACCTATGAGATGGACGGGGTGGGGGAGGTGTGGGAAAGAGGTCAAGGGTGGACAGGAAATTTTTCTTGGACACACTGGGAGGGGTAGCTGGAGGGGGTTTGGGAGTGGAGGAAGTGGTGGTGGTAGTAGGAGGTGTACGTTTTGGTGACTTTGGGTGCAGGTGCATGCGCTGGAGGCTGTCGTGAGGTGGATGGCTGTTGGGTGGGTGTGTGGCTGCGTTTGTGTACCTTGGGAGGGGGCGTCACAGGCACACTGGGAGAGGACACAGGGGACATGTGAATGGTAGTGGGGGTGGAGACTGCATGTGAGCGGTGTGTACTGGTGGGTGTGCTGGTGAGGGACGTAGTGGCTGTAGAGGTAGTGCATGCAGGTGTGAGTGTAGACGAGACTGGGAGGGAGGAGGGAAACACAGTGAAGGCAGTGGATGTTGGTGTGTCTGCATGTGTGTGTTGCTTGCGTGAGTGCCTGTGGATGTGTGGTGCTTATGTTTGCCTGAGCTTCCCTTGCGTGGTGAGGTGTGTGCAGGCTTGTCTGATGGTGTGCTTGGGATAGGCAAAGGTACAGGGGATTGGTTCTGGTTGGAAGAAGTTGGAGGGGGTAGGCTAGAGACGGGGACAATGGCTGCCATCAGTGCTGAGGCCAGAGTTTGAAAAGCTCGGTGAAGGGCCGCCTGACCAGAATGAATGCCCTCCAGGAATGCATTAGTTTGTTGCAACTGCCTTTCTACACCCTGGATGGCATTCAAAATGGTACACTGTCCAACAGTGAGGGACCTGAGGATGTCAATGGCCTCCTCACTGAGGGCAGCAGGGGTGACTGGGGCAGGGGCTGAGGTGCCTGGGGTGAAGGTGATGCCCACCCTCCTGGGGCGAAGGCAGAGGGGCTGCTGGGAGGGTGGTGCTGGTAGGGGGGGAGCTCCCATCAGAGGATGTGTCTGTGTCGCTGGTGTCAGCTCCTGTCCCCGCCGTGAAGCTCCCCTCGCCCTCCGTCCCAATGGTGAATTCCGAGTCCGTAGTCTCGCCCTCCAGGGCCACGTGGGATGCAGCTCCCTTGTGCTCCAGTGCCATTGCTCCTCCGCCTGATGATGCTAATGCACACAAGAACAGGGAGAACACAAAAAGGGGGGGGGGAACAGAAGAAATACATGTTGAGTGCATGGATTACCGCTACCGTTGGCGGACAAGACAGACACAGAAGCCCCCTGCACTACGCCGCGCTCTTGAGCTCCACTGTTCAATTACTGGGAAATGGCCTACAAGCCTATGGACGACATCTGCACACATAGATGACACAGGGGCATGAATAGCTGTACTTGGCAGTCTACAAAGGTGGGCTGGGGTGCCACATGGCCTGCCTTACGGAGGGGCCTTGCCTACGGAACTCGCCCTGGCCTAGGGAAACCCACAGCCCTGCTCCCCCACCCAGACACCTCCACTGCACGCAAAGTCAGCAGAATGAGAGTGTACTCACCCCCTTGTGTCTGCTGTGATGCCCTCAAGCGCCCATCCAACACTGGGTAGGCCACCGCAAGGATCCTGACCATCAGGGGGGTCATGGTGCAACGGGCACCCCTCCCACGTTGGGAGGCCATCCCCAGCTGAGCCTCCGCCGTCTTCTTGCTCCAGCGGCAAATGTCCTCCCATCTTTTCCGGCAGTGGGTGCTCCGTCTGTGGTAGATCCCCAGGGTCCGGACATCCTTGGCGATGGCACACCATATATCTTTCTTCTGGTGGGCACTGACCTACATGAAATGTAAATGGGGAAGAAGAGAAGTCATTACCAACTGCCCCGTCAAAGTGATTGGCCCCCATCTGTACCCTTGCCATGTGGCACATGCATTCACCATCTTTCATGCAAGAAACACACAGCTGATTGACGTGTCCTGGGGACGGAGGTATGGGCCCGCTGGGTGGGTGCTGTGCTGGTGTTTCCAGTGGGGGGAAGGTCTGTGGTGGCCTGTGCCTGTGTGAGGGGAACCGACTGTCCAGAGGTCCCCGATGGTCCGGGCTGGTCATCTAGATCCAGTTGGTCAGAGCTGCTGTCATCACTGTGGGCCTCTTCTGTTGGTGGTGTGGACATGTGTGGACCCTCCTGTCCGGTGACGTTTGGTAGGGGTCCTGCAGGGGTATAAAAGGATGTTTGTTAAATCTGTGTGTGTAATGGTGTGCAATGTGTGGGTGACCGTGTACCCCAGTGCTAGCATTCCTGTGTGGGAGCTTGTGTGATGGTGGTTTAGGGGGGTGTATGGCTATGTGCAGTGGGCATGCTTTGGTGATGGTTGTCCATGCTTTGGTGTTGCATGCAGGCCTTGGTGTTGGGATGTGTGGTTTGTGAAATTGGGACATTTGTGAGGAGTTGGAGTGATGGGGGTGAAGGCGAGGGTGGGGGTGTGTGATAGCATGCAGGTAGGGTGGGGGATGTAATAGTAAAGCTTTGACTTACCAGAGTCCATTCCTCCACCTACTCCTGCGAGGCCCTCAGGATGCAGAATCGGCAAGACCTGCTCCTCCCATGTTGTTAGTTGTGGGAGAGGAGATGGGGGTCCGCCTCCAGTCGGCTGAACCGCCAGGTGGTGTCTTGAGACGCACCTTCCACCTTTTCCTGATGTCCTCCCGATTCCTTGGGTGTTGTCCCACTGCTTTGACCCTGTCCACTATTCTTCGCCATAGCTCCATCTTCCTTGCAATTGAGGTGTGCTGCACCTGTGCTCCGAATAGCTGTGGCTCTACCCGGACGATTTCCTCCACCATGACCCTGAGCTCCTCCTCCGAGAACCTGGGGTGTCTTTGCCGTGCCATGGGGTGGTGTAGGTGATGTGTGGGGTGGAGTGTGTGGTGATAAGTGTGGTGATATGTAGTGGTGTGTTGTGTGAGGTGCGTGGAAGTTGTGTGGGTGATGGTGTTATGTGCCTGTGGATGCTGTTGTACTTGCTGGTGGTGTCTCTCTCTGGCCCTCTTTCTGAATTTTTTGTTGTGGGGGTTTGTGGGTGATGTGGGTGTGTGTTTTATATTGTAATGGGTGTGTGAGAGTGGTGTGTGTATGTGTCTCAGGTGTGTGTATTTTGAATTGTCCAATGTGGGGATGTTTTGTAGGAGTGTGTGTATTTTGAGCGCGGCGGTATGTACCGCCAATGGAATACCGCGGTTGAAAGACCGCCGCGTGGATTCGTGTGTTGTGATAGTGTGGGCGTATTTCTATTGGCGTGAAGGTGGAGGTTTTGTTATCGCCAGTTTATCACTGACCTTTGGTGTGGCGGACTTGTGTGGGTGTCTGAATTTTGGCGGATTCCGAGATGTGGGTCATAATAGCTGTGGCGGAATTCCGCGGCTGCGGTGGTGTGTTGATGGTCTTCTGCACGGCGGTAAACGGCTTTTACCGCCAGGGTTGTAATGACCGCCTTAGTCTCTTTTTTGGGAGATTTTCTTCACCGGTACGAACCTGCAAGTCAGGCCGGGTCGCGGTTGGGGCAAGCCGGCTAGAGTTGCTGCGGCGGGTCGGTCCCTCTATGGAGCTTTTTTTTCAAAAGTTCTCCAAACTTCCGGATCTTCTTTCAGATGTTCCTTTAAGGTTCTTTTGGGGTCTACAGCTCACCCCAAGGTTCCAGAAGCTCTGAGATGCTCATTGGCGGTGTGGACTACAACTCCCAGAATGCACCTGCCACAAACTCCTTTTTGGCCACTGGACAGTGGTCAGCTGGTTGGTTTCTTCATGAGTTGGTGCAGGGGACTCTGGTTAGCAATTTTTCACCTGTAGCAAACAGGGAGTCCCTCCTAGAACCAGTTGAAGCCAGGCAAAGTCCTTCTTGTGGTGAAGCCCAAGTATGCATTTGGTGCAGTCCTTCAGAGTGCAGGGTCCAGGTGCAGGCCAGGGGTCCAGTAGGGCAGTCCTTCTTCTTCTGTAGTTCTTAATTGTTGGAATCTGATGGGGATCTGAGGTGTGGGTGCAGGTCTGCCAGTTTTATCCCTGCTCCTGGGTGAAAAACAGGGGGGTCCTAGTTCTCCAATCAGGTGCAGGGTCCTTCCCCCTGTGATGATCACTTCCTGGGAAGTGTGGCAAAAATCAATCCCAGGGAGCAACATTCCTCAAAAATCCATAATGGCTGAAAGTGAATTTTCGATGTTACATCTGGCTGACCCCACCCACTGGTGTGGCTAAAAATCCTAAACACACCCCTCTCCTGCCCTCTCCTCATCTAATCAAGGGGGCACGGAATTGTCTGCGTTTTCAGGATGTGGGGGAGTTGCTGGGTTGCTCCAAATGTCCTTCTCTGCCTTTGAAGACCAGTTTGGCAGCCCTCCCCCTTCCTGCCTCACCATCTGCTGAGGGGAGATCTCCTCCCACAGGCACATCTCTTTGTGTGAAGTCAGGCCACTTCACACCTCATCAAGGCAGCCTGGCTAGGCTGCCAGAAGCTGGCCAATCAGAGCACAGCAGCAAAAACACTGCAGGGCTGAATTTGGCAACTGTTTTGGGTAAAGTTTAAAACTCTTTACCTGAACAAGTTATATTAAATCCCACAACTGAAAGTTGTGTGATTTATTATAACAATTAATTTGATACCAAACTCTTGGTATCTGTTACTTAAGGGGACTTTAAAAATTAAAATAAAGTCTCGACATTCTAGCCTATGGAGGCCATTCACTACAATGAGGGAAAACAAATTTGGCTGTGTTACCTCACCAGGGCTTATAAAACTATTTTTCTAAGGTCCCTGCTTATAGTTACATGGCACCCAGCCCTAGGGGCACATAGGGCACACCTTAGGGGTGACGTATATGTAAAAATAAGGTAGTTTAAGACTTTGGAACTACTTTTAATTCCAAAGTCGAATTTGCATATATTTTTAATTTGTAAGCAGCCAGCAAGGCAGGCCTGCCTTTAAAATGACACTGGGCACCTCAGCAGTGCACCTATGGGTACACTACCTATGCTGGGGTCCCTTAACCTACATGCCCTACCATATACTAGGGACTCATAGGTAGGTTGACTTAGCCAATTATAATTAGCCTAATTTGCATACTGATTCCACACAGAGCACAGGCCCTGGGACTGGTTAGCAGTACTCCGGGCACCATCAGAGTCAGGAAAACACTAGCAAAAAGTGGAAAATGGGACAAAAAAGTTAGGGGGCCTCTGCAATCAGCCCTGTTCTCTCACATACAAAATGAGTACTATTTGGTGTACAGTTCTCAAAAGTTCAAAGGTAGCACTTACTCCCTTATAGCAAATATATCAGGGCTAACATAATTCAGCATTAGATAAAATGAGCACTACTTTGTCTCTAATATGCAGCATTTCTCAAGCTCCTGAAGCAGTGTGGTTGTGCTGCAGTACTTCAGAACCCGACCTAGGAGGCTAGGAGTATTTAAACAAGGTCGGTGGTTCTAGGGCACATAAAATTAATTGTGTGCTACAATGCTACTTGCTGTTTGTTAGAAATTGGGTTACTTGCTGTAAGAGGGTAGAAACTACTCAAGTGGTAAACTACGTTCTGTCATGGTCAGCCTGAACTTGCGGCTTTCACCCTGTCTTGCATCACCAGGTAGGCGTGGAAGGCACTTCGCGCTATTTGATGATATTTTCACTTGTGAGAAATCCCTTCTCAAACAGCAACCATAAACCTTGTCAGAGCGAATTCACAACGAATACATTTGTTACTGTGAGGCTCTCGAACCAATTTCAATCTTGTTTCTCCAGCTCTCTTTGTGTTCACATAGGTCTGAATACATTCCTACTTTCCTCTTGATGGCATGCATTTCACATGATGTCTGGTAAAGATCCCCCTCGTGGGGCCCGTCGGCCATTGCAGTGCCAGTCTGACGAGGAGCAGGCACGATGATGAAGCATGACATCCAATGGATGTGAGGGTTCTAGCTTCTAAATTTAGAAGTCCCTTCCTGACTTTTGACCTTTTTGTGGAACAGTGTACTTTTTCTGATTTGCATTGACCTTAGGGAGGCTGTACACTGGAACCGTTAAGAAGCTCCCTGTCCCTCATATGTTTTGTATAGCAATAGGTATTGCCACTCCTGCTGCCTTTTGTTGGGGATAATTAAGTCCTGGGCATTAAGGGATAAGAACTTAACAGTAGATATCTCCACCATTAGATCCTATAAGAAATGGGTGTTACACCCCTAAAGGTGCAGCATAGTGCACCAGAGTGTATTCTTTGCAAGGATCTGTCAAATCAAGGTATTTGGACCAGGGGTGGGAGAAGTGCGAGGTGGACTTGCAAGAAGTGGAACAGGTAACAAAGGTGCAAAAAGGTCAACTGAGTCAAGTATATTGGGCTACTCTAACCAGAATCCAGTTGGAGATCACACCAGGTTCTTCTGAGGTGTCACCCTCAACTGAGACTAGTTCAGTATTTGGGGGCCCAATAAGACAATATACAATATCAAACTGTTGGAAGAAGCAAGGTGAGTTTAAATCAAGCAACATTCTGAAGATATGTCAGTCTGGACCCGCTTTCAGAGGAAAAGGCATCTTGGTGTCTCACTTGTTTCCTGCGTGGGAGCAAGGAAGGCTGGTGTAGACCTTTTTATATGGCTCACGGGTCATTCGACTTGAGAATCTGGGATTATTGCTTCATACTGTGAAGATGTGCAATGATGGCTTTTTTTGTGGAGGAGGATGCTTTTTACGACCCAAAGTGCTCCGTGGACGGTGCACCAAGCCGGGCGCCCGCCATCTGAGCCAGATAACTGTGAGAGTTTGGAGTCATCTTCCTGTGAGTCATCATGTATGCCAAGTAAGCATTGAACCTCTGGGAGGGAGCGGACCACCCTCCTCACGCCACTCCACTGGAAGAACAGTGTGAAAGGGTTTGTCCATTGATATTTGACTACTTTCTCCCAAAACAGTGGTGTAAAAGGTTTGAAATCATGCAGCTTTTTGAGTGACAAGGTAGAGAGGTCTTCGTAGATCTGTATAGTGTGGCCTCGGTAGACAATATCTGCTCTTCCCTGAGCTGCTCTGAGAATGGTTTCCTTTTTGTGAAAGAAGTGAAATTATGTGAGGATATCTGGGGGGCGGAGTCAGAGCAGCTCCTTGTGGGTGACACACGGTCAGCTCTATCTCAGATAAGGAGGCAGCCTTCCTCCTCACCCCAAAGTGCTTGCAGGAGATTCCTGGTAAAGGTGAGGATGGTGTTGCGTTCTGCTCCTCTGGGCACCCCCCGATACAGATGTTGTTCCATTGACCCCTGTTCTCTAATTCCTCCTGCTTTGCCTGTAATTCCGTTTGTTGCTCTGTCAAGGAGATGAAACATCTCCATAAGGCTTCTTGAACCACAGGGTGGGAGTCTACTGTGCTCTCTAGATCATGAATGCTGTCGCCCACTGCCATGATTACTCTATGTATTTCCTGGTGGCAGCTTTTGAATTCTGATTTAAGCAATATGATCTCTTGTCGAACGTCACTAAGAAATTGCTCCATGCAGTCTCGCGTGATGGCTGGGCCAGAGGAAGGCATAGCTGATGGTAGAAGGTCCTCCAAGTTGCCTCTCACGCCTGGTGTGGAAGATTTGGACCAAAGTGATATCACTGCATTATCTTTGATGGTTTTGCCTTGTGGCATGTCAGTGAGGATGGCTGGTGCAGTTTGCTTGCGGAGGTCTGGTTATATGACTGATGGTGCTGCTCCAGGCTCTCTGCCATGCATCTGTTGGGGAGGACGGGACCATGGAGGCAGTGACAGGGGGTCCCCCTTGCATGAAAGAGCCACTGCCAGCAGCTAGGAAGCAGGTGCTGCTCAGGAGGGTCCCAGTAGGCCGTGTGGCTCGGTTTAGGTGATGAATCCAGACAGGGGAGGGCTAGGTGTTACCAAATTGAGCTTTGATGGAATATGACTTCCTTCACAGTTAGGGGTTGGGGGTTAGACTTTCCCTAGGAGCCCCCTCCATTGAATACTTGTCTTGGTGAGGTACACTGGGTGAGACATGCTCCCTGTTCCTGCTGCAGCATGGCTTGCCCCACAATCTTGGCAGAACCTCTAAGCAGGATTCATTGCAAGGTGCAGTGGTCTGGTGCATGTGAAACAGGTGTTGCTGGAGGCTCCATGTCACGCCAGCGTAGGATGAAGGGTGAGTATATGACACAGGGAGGTCAGAGTTCAATGGCTGTCGCACAGGTATTCCCAGCTCCGTGTGTAAAAGGGAGGGCCGTGCACACTGCGAAGAACCGCTAGTCATTTTCAGGGTCCATCTGATTTGCTTGTTCTGTGCAATATCCCCCTGAGTTGCTGTCTAGTGCCAGGGGAGTTATAAAGGGCACCGTCCATGGGGTGGGAGAAAGGGAGCATGCAGGAGACACTGGTCACTCTTCGGGGTCAGCAAATTGCACTTCCCTCTGCCAGGCACCTTTCATAAGTCACCATCTCATCCCCAATGAGTGCCCCAGTTATGTGGGTTGGAGGGGCTTAAGTGAGCTAAAACAGTCATCACAATAGAGCCAATATGTATCCAGTGGTTCCCCAAGATCCAACTGCTGTTTTATCGTCCCATCTAGCTAGCTCACCTTGTTGCACTGCAACGCCTACGGAGTTCTTGTGCTGTCTCCCAGGTTGGCCCCCAAGTCAGCAGACAACTGTACCAGGGTTGTAAGGGGTGACCCGGTATGAGTGTATTGCACAGCCCAAGGCAGGCTGTTGTTTAGGGCCAGATATCCATCTGAGGACTCAGAAACAAGCTTGCTGCTTCTTTTCCACTGAACGTCTGGACCCGTCCCACATCGGAGGCTTGGGCATCAGTGTGCGGTTGGCATTTCTCCCCTTTGATGGTCCACGCAGGTTGCCATTTGGGGTGAGTGTTCAGGGTGGCCAGGGGATCTATGTGCAGGATGCCACTTCACATCATTCAGATGGCTTGGTCTGCCCAGCCGTGTGTCTCTTGGATTAGCCACACTCACCCACCGTGCCCTAAGTTCAGGGTGATATTGTGTTGGTGAAGCAGGGTAAGCCTCATTGGAGGGAAGAGACCCCTGAGCGAGTGCAAGCATGTCACTCAGGCCACGGAGTCCGGAGCAGCAACACCTTGGTGGCAGGGGGCTTTGTAGGTAAAAAGCAGGATATTTACTTATGAGCTTTACATGGCCTGGTAGTGAAAAATCCAAAATTAGTTTTCCACCAATGTGAGGCCGGCTCCTCTCATAGACTAGCATTATAAATACCCTCATATACTCTTAAGTAGTAGATTCTACCCTGACTAGCATTGTGGTCCCTATTTGGATAATGGTTTATACCTCTGCAACTAGAGACCCCATTTCCAAAAGTTATATTAAAGCCATTTGGACTGACCTAGTTAATGTGAAAAGCATGTTCTAAACACAACAGTGTGGTAAAGCCTGTAGGCAGACATTTTGTTTTATGGAATTTCATAAGTACCGTACTAGAAAAGGATCTTGGTGTTGTGTGATTTACTAGAAGAAACCACGGGGGAAGAAGATAGGCACAACATTAACCCTTTTCAGGCTCTATTTGGAGTGATAGTATTTTGCTTTGACAACTGTAATTTTTATATATTTGTGTTTTTGTGACTGCATGTTGGACGGTTGCCTCGTAGAAACCTTATCCTCAGTACAGTAGACTAGAGTTGGTTATGGTGGCATGCCAGTGAGAAAGGCTGTAGGCCTGATTGTTTATTAGAAAAAAGCTCTTATAAAGGCATGAGGTTTGACCTATTTATTGTGAAATGCAGATGGTAAAGATAATCGGCATTAAAGAGTGGATTGACCATTAGTCTGAATTAAAGTTCTAAAGATAGGAATTTTGCTACATACAATCACACAGATTACCATAGTAGACAAATGGTTTGAATAACACAGGTAGCGGAATTTCACTGTAATAGCTCTTGTTAGTCCCTATTGAAAGGGGCTGTTTATTGTTTTGCCATCTGTTATTTTGTACATATTTGTAATTTTACATATGTCTGTATGTTAGTTGTCAGTTTATGCACACTTCAGTAGGCATGTGTTGTATACAGTGCCAAGCCATTGTGAAAGGGAAGAGGCTTTATCATTTCAGTGGGGAAGGTTATATTGGATTTCGTAGATGTGACCTGTTTATAAGTAAAACTTTTCACAAAGCTGTTAACTTCAGTGTATTAATGTTCATTACGTGTTTGGAATGTTCATCTGTTGCCAAGGACTGGAATCTTGGAGTCGCATGGGTTCCGAATGCAGGGCTCGAGCAAGAGGAGGACGGACGTTGGAGCGGAGCCTGGGATGTTTATTACCTCCTTATCTTAATATTTACTTGAACAATAAAAACCAGAAAAGGTTATCTTGACACCGTGAATTCTTACCTTCTTACACTGACAACGAGATGGACTAGCCTGCGCTGTGTCGGACGGCACCCCAACTCTTTTACGCCACACCAGGACTCTCAAAGATAAACAATCAACGGCTTCATCTTCACACTTCGAGGAGCACTGGTTTCTTTGTCTCCTCCCCTGGGAACCCCTGTTGCTACACTTCTACAATGCTGGGACGAAGCTGCACTCATCATTACTTCACCTGTATGTAAATTATATATATATATTTTTTTCCCTTCTCTCCCGAATATATTCGATAAACAAACTATTGCTTTCAACAGACTCTAACTTGCCTCCCTGGTGTGTGTTTACCGGCGCCTTAGGCAATCCGTTTTTCGATGTTTCAGCGCTGCTGTGATAGTTTCAAGCTTTGATGATTCATCACCGCCTTCCTGCTGTTCGTTTCCTGGTTCCCTGCGCCGCTGTGATAGACTTTAATTTGGCCCCCTGGTGTGCGCTTACTGGCATTTTTCATATACCGTCTTTAAACGGTTCAGTGCCATTGTTAGCCTTATGGAGGCTCGCGCCCGCGGCCTCCTTACACCTTTTAGCGGCGTTTGGTTCTATCATTTTGGCTAAAAGACCCAACGTGTTCTTTCCACATTTGTGGTCCGTACGGTGGATCGCACTTGCGGTTTCCACACATTTTGATTGGTGAACTTCCCGGTCGTGAGAGGCTCTTCATTCAGTCACATAAACAGCTGCTGGAGGCTTGAAACAACAGTAGCTGTGTTCCAACTGGACGTGTAGACAGCTGCCTAGGGAAATCAACCTTCAGAGACTGTGCTGTTACTTATTATCGCCGACTTTGCTTCAGACTCTTCCTAATTTTGCTTTTTCTTCAAGAAAAGAAATTTCTATGATTGGCAACATTTAGTTGTGTTGCTTAGCAACGCGTTTCTTCCAAGTCGGACTCTGTTATCAATTTGTTCTACAAGCAGGTTGCATTACTACTGCTGATAAGGGGGATAATCAGTTACGATACTGTTGTAGAGTGGTCTGCTTTACTCTAAGTTTATGCTAAACATACTATTTACTGGCTATTTTACTTGAATTTTACAGATATTATCTGTCACCCATAATCCACGTTACCCCTTTGCTTGTCTGTGAATTCTGATTACTAATCTAATCTTGTAGCCTATTGTTATGCTGAACGTTACATCCCCTCCATTTTTTCTTTCCACCCCTGGAGAGCCTCCCATCAAGTGGGGTAAATGGAAGAAGGTATTCGAAAGATACCCCAGGGTGTGTGGTACATCCTTGAGTAATGAAAGAAGAACTGCATTGTTACTTCACTGTTTGGGAACAGAGGGTCAAGAAATTTTTTATCATCTTCCCGAACTTCCAGACAGTGAGGCCATCAATCTCAATGAATACGAAATATGCATTAGGAAATTAGATCTTCACTATTTACCCAAGATTAGCACAATCTTAGAGAGATATTACTTTGGCAAAAGACATCAAGCTGAAGGAGAAACTGCAGAAAACTATATTACAGAATTAAGACGGTTTGCATCATCATGTAAGTTTGGTCCGACATTGGATGAAAGGATTCAGGACCAATTCATGCTATGTTGCAACATTGAAAAAGTACGGGATGAATTGTGGTTATTAGATGATCCACAAATTGATCAAGTAATATCTCTTGCTAAGAGGATTGAGCATTCTCTTAAATGTGTTGAAGTTGTCAAAAACAGTGATTCGAAAGATATTAAAGTGGTTGGTGCAAGTAAATCTAAGGGCAACAAGTTTTGCGACAGGGAAACTACTAGTTCTAGTAAAAAGAAGTGTTATAGATGTGGAAGGGAAGGTCATCTTGCAAACAGCAAATCTTGTCCAGCTATCAACAGTTCTTGCCTATTTTGCAAGAAGAAAGGACATTGTTTTTCTGTTTGCAATCTAAAAAAATCTAAACAGGCACTGAGTGTTATTGATCATCCAAGCAATATCAATGATATTTCAGACTTTGTGTGTGGCCAAATAGTTCTACAAGTTTCAGATAATAGCTTCTGTGGGCCCTTAGACTATATTACTGTAGAAGGGAGGAAAACGAAAGTACTTTATGACTCAGGTGCGAAAATCTCAATAGTTTCAAACTCATTTGATCAGAATGAGTTAAAAGGAAGAGTCAAACTGATGCGGCCTATGCCTATGGTGGTGAACCAATAGATCTACATGGATATTTTGTTGGGTTAATTGAATATGACCAACATTATATTTCTGGGAAAATGTATGTTTCTAAGAAAGGGGATAGTATCATAAGCTGGTGGCACCAGAAAGATCTGGGTGTGATGCCAGACCCTAATAGTTCTCCTCCTATTATATTAAAACAATCTCATGATTCCACTGTGGGAAAAATAGAGTCTACCACTGCTCTTTCAGAAGTTTTGCGTAAGGAGTTTGAAAAAGTCTTCAGTGAGAAACTTGGGTGTATGAAGGGGTACTCACACAAAATCAACTTACTTTCGGGTGCTGTGCCTTATTGCAGTAAAGTTCAGAATGTTCCCTTTGCGGTAAGGGATGAACTACGTTCTGAGCTACAGAATTTAATAAAACAAGGTGTGATTGAGGAGGTTGAGGGAACTGAGTGGTTGTCTCCCATTGTCATTGCTAAGAAATCTAATGGCAATATTAGGCTTTGTGTGGACTTCCGGAGGCTTAACAAAAGTGTGGTTATGGACAAATACCCTCTTCCCAATAGCTGTTGTGTCTGGGGCCAAG
Organism: Pleurodeles waltl; assembly: GCF_031143425.1. Lineage (NCBI taxonomy): Eukaryota > Metazoa > Chordata > Amphibia > Caudata > Salamandridae > Pleurodeles > Pleurodeles waltl. The sequence continues at coordinate 1,502,484,601 of NC_090446.1, read as the reverse complement.
GTTTTCTCCACGATTGATCTAATCTCAGCCTATCACCAGATAAAGTTGGATGAATCTTGCAGAAACTTGACAGCATTCATTACTCCTTTTGGAACGTATAGATTCATTCGTTTGCCATTCGGGTTAATCTCAGCTGCATCTGTTTTCCAGAGAGCAATGGAACGAATATTGAGACTCATCAGGGGTGTCTGTGTTTACCAGGACGATATTTTAGTGTATGGCTGTTGGACTTTTGGCCATACGCATGGTCATCCCTAGTCTTTTTGCCTCCTTCCTCCTGGTTTTTCTGACCTCTCGCTGTTGGCTCTAGGACTCTGAGCACTTTATCACTGCTGACCAGTGTTAAAGTGCAGGTGCTCTCCCATCTAAAGTTGGTATGATTGGCTTATACCTGATTGGCATATTTAATTTACCTATAAGTCCCTTGTACAGTGGTATCTCTATACCCAGGGCCTGTAAATTAAATACTACTAGTGGGCCTGCAGCGCTGCTTGCGCCACCCACTAAAGTAGACTTTCAAACCTGTCTCAGGCCTGCTAGCGCAGGGCCTGTGTGCGCAGTTTTCTGCCACAGGGACCTGGCTTCTAAATTTACTTGCCAGGCCCAGAACTCCCCTTTTACTACATGTAAGTCACCCCTAAAGTACGCCCTGTGGGCAGGGTGCCATGTATGTAGAAAGGCAGGACATGTGCCATATTGCATGGCCTGTCCTGGTAGTGACAAACAGCCTAACTTGGTGTCTCACTGCTGTGAGTGCTGCCTTCTCATAGGATTGCATTAGAAATGCCCTGCCTTATGTGTAGGGGTATTGTCTGATTTATGAGGGCTAGCGTAGGCGTGTTTGGTATGGTTGTGATGGTGATAATAAATACTGCTTACTGGTGTGGGTGTATTTTTTATTACTATCACAGAAATGCCACTTCTAGAAAGTGCGCATTTATCTGTGCTTATGATTCTGGTGTTTTGCAGCTTGACTCCAATCCACGTCTGGGCAGAGTGACAGTTGGGGCTTTGTGCATACTTTTCAGACAGCCTGTACACAGGGAGGGTGGAGGTGTCACTGAGGTACATCTACATACTGAATAGTCTTCCTGGGCTGAGAGAAGGGAGAGGCGGGGCACACCTACATTTGTAAAGGCTGTGCCCTGGCCTCACACAATAGGGTCGTTAACCCCCCACTGATGTTTGGAGCCTGTGCTGAAAGGAGAGAGGGGGCACTCCCAGAACCAGTTGTAACTGGCTGGAACCTCCTCTCCCTACCACTGTAAAACACTGTAAGAACTGACTATAAGTACAGGGGAATTTTCCCCACAATTTGAACATTCTTGGAACTTGGAACTGGACACAGAACGCTGATGAATGGACTCACCAGGAAACCGCCATGGACTGCTGCTGCTGTGCTGACCTGTGACCTGCCTGGTCACTAGGAGGAACTGCCACCATCTGCACCCTTTGTGCTGGCCTGTAGCTGAGCCCACCAGCCCTGTGCTCCTTTTTGCTTAAGTTGTTCCCAGGGGCAGGGTGCTGTGGCCCCTGACCCCTGCACCGATCTCCTACAGCGTTGCTTTAGCGCTTAGGGAAAGCGCTCTTCCTTATAGCTGCTGCAGAGGATCACCGCCGCAACCGGGGCTGTTGAGGTGTCTTAGCGCTTTGAAAGCGGCTTTCTTGTGCCCAGGGAAATCACCGCCGCAGCCCAGGCTGCATGATTGTCTTAGCGCTGTGAAAAGCGCTTGATGGAAATCACCGCCGCAGCCCAGGCTGCCTAATTGTCCTAGCGCTATGAAAAGCGCTTGATGGAAGTTCACCGCCGCAGCCGGGTTCGTTGGTTGCCTCTGAGCGCGAGGAGCGCGCTCAGCTCTGTGCCCCCGGGGCACAGGAAGGATCACTTTGTTCGGAAATCGGAGCTGGCACGCTCCTAGCGTGCTCCCGGGGGACGCGCCCTTCTCAGGGCGCCCCCGGGGCACCAAGAGGCCCATCCCGGGCCGCAACGTCATCCGAGGGAGAGGCTGCGCCTCTCCCTCTCTAGCAGGAGTCCCGGAGGACTCGCCTGCTCTGCCAGGGCCGGGCGCAGCCTCACCGGAGGCTCGCCCTGGCCCCTGGCTCTCTGGTTGGCCCCCTCGCGGGCCAGGAGTCACGAATCTAGGGGTCTCCCTCCAAGAAAGGGCCACGGAGGCCCCGGGAGACCCCCGACGGTAGCGGGACCCCCGGAGGGGCCCGCCTTTGTACAAGGAGGGGGTGCGAGGCGCCCCCCCTCCCCTCTTTGACCATTGGGTGACCTGGGCCCCCCACAGGAGGGCCGGTGGAGGCCCGGGGGAGCCCCAGTGATCGCGGGCCCCAGGAGGGACCCCACAGCAATACCGAGGGGGTGCGTGCCGCCCCCCTCTTCCCCAAGGTTCCAAGGAGGCCCCCTCATTGCGAAGAGGAGCGCTGGGGGCCCCTTTCTTCTTTGTTTTAGGCACTGGAGGTGCCTTTTCATCATTTACAGGTACTTTTTAAAATGGACCAATATGATTATGAGTTAAAGTTCTTTCAACAGACTTTGCAATTCTGTTATATTACCTACCTGTTCTATGATGCTTTTACATATGTGTGCACATGTTCCTTTTATGGGCATGACTTGCTAATATGTTTCCCTAACTTGCCATAGGTTTTCTAATGTTCCTACTATGGGCGTTTTATGATATTCTTATGACAAGTGTTCTAATGTGATAACGTGTTTCCTGACTACTGCTTATGTTGCAGAATACTGAGTAACCTGTGTGTTATGTGTGACTACTGCTAGTTTGCAGAGTAACTAATGTGTAACGTTCTGACAACTGCTAAGGTAGCAGGATAGTACTGTTATGTGATGTTGGTCTAATAATTACGTTGTGTACAATACAGTGTATTTTTATATAATCTGGTGTTGTGTTTCCTTTGTGGTGGGGATATTGCGTCACATGTATGTGTGTGTTGTGCAAACGCTTTACGCATTGCCTCCGGGTTAAGCCTAACTGCTCGTGCCAAGCTACCAAGGGGGTGAGCAGGGGTTATCTTGGACGTGTAACTCCCTTGCCCTGACTAGAGTGGGTAAGTTCTGCCTGGCTGAGGTACATACCCTAGCCAACCAGAAACCCCATTTCTAACATTGGAAGTCAGCGGTGAGGATAGGACTTGCGCTTGCACAATACCATTGTGACTCATTATTTCACTACAAGGATTGCGTTTAGACCATCACATGTTTGGCTTCTCTTAACTTTCTCTCTTTGGTCATTTTTCCTGTTTTCAGTTCTCACGCTTGGGTATTGTGGTTGTCACAGTTGAGTTATTTGTACCTTTTCAAGATGGGGCTTACCTTTGATTTAGAGGACCTGCCGTTTTACACGCAGGGGGAATTAAAGGGGTTCTGTAGAGAGAGAGGGCTGCCTGTAGAAGGGGACCTCAGGAGATCTCTGAATTTCTTTGAAAGGTTTGTGACATTTACCCAGGGAGGGAGTGTGCGTAGGGGGTACCCAGAGGATCCTGAGTGTAGCGAGGGTTCCCAATGGGAGGGCTCCCAGACCTCATCCCTAGAGAGTGGTAGAGAGACTGATCAGGAGGGTGAGAATGACCGGTTGGGGACGCCAGTTGACAGGGAAGGCCCCAGTGATAGGGAGTCCCTTGCTGGGTCCAGTGTAAGAAGCAGGGCTACCTCTCATTCCTTGACGCCTGATGAGCTAAGAGATAGGCGGGAAGAGAGGGACCTGAAGTTGCAGTTAGCGCGCCTAGCTGTTGAGGAGAGAAGGGCTGAGGTAGAGAAGGCCTTAGTACAGGAGAGAATGGCAGAGGCAGAGAGGGCCTTTGCCAGAGAAAGACTCGCTCTAGAGGGCAGTCTGAAGGTTCTGGACTCACCAGCGCTGCAGGTGGAGTCCAGTGGTGGCAGCAATGTACAGTGCTGTAGCAAAGATGTTCCTCACATACCCATAGATCTGGTACCTAGGTTCCAAGAGGGGGGTGACATACGTCAGTGGTTAAAGGAATATGAGAGGGCTCTGGTAGAGCGCAGGATCCCTGAGAAGGATTGGGGAACTGGCCTAGGGAGTTTTATTCCTGAGGAGGGGAGGGATGCCCTACTGACTCTAGAAGAGAGTGACAGGGAGGGGTACTCCGCTGTGAAGAACGCACTGATTGTGAAGTATGGTTTTTCCCCTGAGGAATACAGAAAAAGGTTTAGGGGTGGTAAGAAACTGTCCCACCAGTCTTGGGAGGAGTTTGTGGAGGCTTGCTGCATTGCACTAGATGGATGGGTGAAGGGTAGCACAGTAAACAATTTTGAAGGGCTGTTTAATCTGATTCTCAGAAAGCACCTGTTTCGTTGTTGTTTTTCAGAGTTACGCCAACACTTGTCAGTGTGTGAGCTCTCTGACTCCAGGGAGCTTGCAAAGGAGGCAGACTTCTGGTTGCGTACCAGAGGGTCTGGTGTGACATTAGGGGGTGTTCCTGATGAGAGTGGTCTAGGTGTTTCCCAGCAAGGTGTGGTGGGAAAGGAATGGAGTGTCCCAGGTAGGTCCCAGTGGACTGGGATGGGTGAGGGACCCCATGTCCCGTCTCTGAGGAGAGGGAATGGGGCTGGGCTGAGGCCCAAGGTGCCCAAGATACCGTCCCAGGCCCCTGAAGGTTCCATGAGTGAACGCCAGGAGGTGAGCCTAACCTGTGCCGTAGGGCCAGCTGTTCAGAAGGATCCCATTTTGTCATTAGGACTTAGGCGGGTGGCTGGTGATAGCGTTCCGCCGGTCCTGGTGTCTGGTAGTCTCGCTCTACAGCGGAGGAGGCGGAAATCCAGACATAGGGTTGAGAGGGGGCTGCGGGCCCCAGTGGAGAACCTGGAGGGTCAGGGGTCAGCTCTGAGTGCAGAGCCCCCCAGGAATGACCTTGGTGAGACCATTTCTGGGCTGGGGGGAATCCAGACTCTGTCAGATGGGCAGAGGTCAGGAGACCTGCGCCAGCCAGACTCTTGTATGGCCCTTGGGGAAAGTGTTTCCCTTGTGGGGGGTAGGTGTGCCCCCCAGGAAGTCCTGGTGCGCCAGGCAATGATTCAACCGCAGGGTGGTGACTCTGGGTTGGATGATCAGGTTCAGGGGGTAAACTCTGACCTGATGGGGAGTACGTGTGCTCCCAAGGAAGTCCTGGTGCGCCAGGCAGTGGTTCAACCGCAGGGTAGTGACTCTGGGTTGGATTGCCAGATTCAGGGGGTAAGCTCTGATCTGGTAGGGGGTAGGTGTGCTCCCAAGGAAGTCCTGGTTCGCTGGGCAATGGTCCAGTCTAAGGGTGTCGTCCCTGGACTAGATAGACAGGTTCAGGGGGTAAACTCTGACCTGGTTGGGGGGGCGGTTAGTGCGCTCACCCCCCTGTGTGAAACTTCTGGTGGCTTCTCCCGAGGTGGGGAGATGCAGGACTCTGGAAGTGGGGGTCAGGGAGGGGGAAGCCCGCCCTGGACCCCTGTGCAACCCAAGGGTGTCGTCCCTAGGTTGGGTGGTCAGTCGCCAGGTAGTGATCCTGGGCTGGCGAGAAAGTTGTGCAGGGCTGCTGTACCCAGCACCCTGGCAAGTGTGGATTCTGGTGATACCCCTCCTAGGAGAGGAGGGCGGAATCCTAGAAGGAGGGGTAGAGGGAGGAGAGCCTCGCCACTAGCCCCTGTAGAACCTATGGGTGCGGACCCTAGGTTGGTGGATCAGTGGCAGGGTAGAGCCCCTGAACTGATCGGAAAGGGAGTGGAGACAGGTTGCTTTGCACCTGGGGCTACCGCCCCCCACTCATTATGGTTTCAGAGACCAGAGGCTCCTAGATGGCCTGGGGCCTGGTTCTGGCCATTGGCAGCTAGAGAATCCCCGTGGGTTGGTCTAGGCTGCCTGGGACGCATTGACAGAGAGATCCCAGTGGAGTCAGGAAGGCGTAGAACTGGAACATGCCCCTGCTGTTGTGGGCCTGGGTCCTTGTTCTATCGCCCCAATCAGGAAAGTACATCAAGGTATTGATTGTTCTCCCCTGGATTTTGGCTGGTAGGGGGTTGTGTTGGACTTTTGGCCATACGCATGGTCATCCCTAGTCTTTTTGCCTCCTTCCTCCTGGTTTTTCTGACCTCTCGCTGTTGGCTCTAGGACTCTGAGCACTTTATCACTGCTGACCAGTGTTAAAGTGCAGGTGCTCTCCCATCTAAAGTTGGTATGATTGGCTTATACCTGATTGGCATATTTAATTTACCTATAAGTCCCTTGTACAGTGGTATCTCTATACCCAGGGCCTGTAAATTAAATACTACTAGTGGGCCTGCAGCGCTGCTTGCGCCACCCACTAAAGTAGACTTTCAAACCTGTCTCAGGCCTGCTAGCGCAGGGCCTGTGTGCGCAGTTTTCTGCCACAGGGACCTGGCTTCTAAATTTACTTGCCAGGCCCAGAACTCCCCTTTTACTACATGTAAGTCACCCCTAAAGTACGCCCTGTGGGCAGGGTGCCATGTATGTAGAAAGGCAGGACATGTGCCATATTGCATGGCCTGTCCTGGTAGTGACAAACAGCCTAACTTGGTGTCTCACTGCTGTGAGTGCTGCCTTCTCATAGGATTGCATTAGAAATGCCCTGCCTTATGTGTAGGGGTATTGTCTGATTTATGAGGGCTAGCGTAGGCGTGTTTGGTATGGTTGTGATGGTGATAATAAATACTGCTTACTGGTGTGGGTGTATTTTTTATTACTATCACAGAAATGCCACTTCTAGAAAGTGCGCATTTATCTGTGCTTATGATTCTGGTGTTTTGCAGCTTGACTCCAATCCACGTCTGGGCAGAGTGACAGTTGGGGCTTTGTGCATACTTTTCAGACAGCCTGTACACAGGGAGGGTGGAGGTGTCACTGAGGTGCATCTACATACTGAATAGTCTTCCTGGGCTGAGAGAAGGGAGAGGCGGGGCACACCTACATTTGTAAAGGCTGTGCCCTGGCCTCACACAATAGGGTCGTTAACCCCCCACTGATGTTTGGAGCCTGTGCTGAAAGGAGAGAGGGGGCACTCCCAGAACCAGTTGTAACTGGCTGGAACCTCCTCTCCCTACCACTGTAAAACACTGTAAGAACTGACTATAAGTACAGGGGAATTTTCCCCACAATTTGAACATTCTTGGAACTTGGAACTGGACACAGAACGCTGATGAATGGACTCACCAGGAAACCGCCATGGACTGCTGCTGCTGTGCTGACCTGTGACCTGCCTGGTCACTAGGAGGAACTGCCACCATCTGCACCCTTTGTGCTGGCCTGTAGCTGAGCCCACCAGCCCTGTGCTCCTTTTTGCTTAAGTTGTTCCCAGGGGCAGGGTGCTGTGGCCCCTGACCCCTGCACCGATCTCCTACAGCGTTGCTTTAGCGCTTAGGGAAAGCGCTCTTCCTTATAGCTGCTGCAGAGGATCACCGCCGCAACCGGGGCTGTTGAGGTGTCTTAGCGCTTTGAAAGCGGCTTTCTTGTGCCCAGGGAAATCACCGCCGCAGCCCAGGCTGCATGATTGTCTTAGCGCTGTGAAAAGCGCTTGATGGAAATCACCGCCGCAGCCCAGGCTGCCTAATTGTCCTAGCGCTATGAAAAGCGCTTGATGGAAGTTCACCGCCGCAGTCGGGTTCGTTGGTTGCCTCTGAGCGCGAGGAGCGCGCTCAGCTCTGTGCCCCCGGGGCACAGGAAGGATCACTTTGTTCGGAAATCGGAGCTGGCACGCTCCTAGCGTGCTCCCGGGGGACGCGCCCTTCTCAGGGCGCCCCCGGGGCACCAAGAGGCCCATCCCGGGCCGCAACGTCATCCGAGGGAGAGGCTGCGCCTCTCCCTCTCTAGCAGGAGTCCCGGAGGACTCGCCTGCTCTGCCAGGGCCGGGCGCAGCCTCACCGGAGGCTCGCCCTGGCCCCTGGCTCTCTGGTTGGCCCCCTCGCGGGCCAGGAGTCACGAATCTAGGGGTCTCCCTCCAAGAAAGGGCCACGGAGGCCCCGGGAGACCCCCGACGGTAGCGGGACCCCCGGAGGGGCCCGCCTTTGTACAAGGAGGGGGTGCGAGGCGCCCCCCCTCCCCTCTTTGACCATTGGGTGACCTGGGCCCCCCACAGGAGGGCCGGTGGAGGCCCGGGGGAGCCCCAGTGATCGCGGGCCCCAGGAGGGACCCCACAGCAATACCGAGGGGGTGCGTGCCGCCCCCCTCTTCCCCAAGGTTCCAAGAAGGCCCCCTTATTGCGCAGAGGAGCGCTGGGGGCCCCTTTCGTCTTTGTTTTAGGCACTGGAGGTGCCTTTTCATCATTTACAGGTACTTTTTAAAATGGACCAATATGATTATGAGTTAAAGTTCTTTCAACAGACTTTGCAATTCTGTTATATTACCTACCTGTTCTATGATGCTTTTACATATGTGTGCACATGTTCCTTTTATGGGCATGACTTGCTAATATGTTTCCCTAACTTGCCATAGGTTTTCTAATGTTCCTACTATGGGCGTTTTATGATATTCTTATGACAAGTGTTCTAATGTGATAACGTGTTTCCTGACTACTGCTTATGTTGCAGAATACTGAGTAAACTGTGTGTTATGTGTGACTACTGCTAGTTTGCAGAGTAACTAATGTTTAACGTTCTGACAACTGCTAAGGTAGCAGGATAGTACTGTTATGTGATGTTGGTCTAATAATTACGTTGTGTACAATACAGTGTATTTTTATATAATCTGGTGTTGTGTTTCCTTTGTGGTGGGGATATTGCGTCACATGTATGTGTGTGTTGTGCAAACGCTTTACGCATTGCCTCCGGGTTAAGCCTAACTGCTCGTGCCAAGCTACCAAGGGGGTGAGCAGGGGTTATCTTGGACGTGTAACTCCCTTGCCCTGACTAGAGTGGGTAAGTTCTGCCTGGCTGAGGTACATACCCTAGCCAACCAGAAACCCCATTTCTAACAATGGCAGAGATAAATTTGAACACAATGTAATACTCAGGCAAGTTCTAAGTAGAATTTCTGAACATGATCTTACCATTAAGGCAGAAAAATGCAAATTTGCATTTGACAAAATTCACTACCTAGGTCACACCATTACTGGAGGTGGTTTAGTACCAAAGAAGGATCTCGTTGACACAATTCGTGGTTTGACCTCCCCCACATCCAAGGAACAGCTTATGCAGTTTCTAGGAATGTCAGAATATTATAATAAGTTTATTAAAGATTTTGCTAGCTCCTGCTTCATTATGAGACTCTTGCTAAAAAACGGAAAAGAGTTTATATGGAATGAAAATTGTGAGAAGGAATTTGTTGCTTTGAAGGATGGTTTGTCCAATGCACCCAGGCTAAAGAATTTTGATCCGGCTTTACAATCAATACTGACGACCGATGCTAGTAGCAAAGGTTTGGGTGCAGTGTTACAGCAAGGTGTATATTGATCGGAGAACACTATTGTGTTCATTTCTAGAAGTTCAACGGGAACTGAATCTAGGTATTCAGTAATGGCGAGAGAAGGTCTTGCTGTATTTTGGGCTATTAAGAAATTGAAGAAGTTCTTGTGGGGAAGATCTTTTGCAGTAAGGACAGACCATAAACCTTTGTGTGAAATCTTTAATTCCAAAGGTATAGATTCGGTGTCAAGCAGAATTACCAAATGGATAATAGCTTTACAAGAGTTTGATTTTGTTGTGAGGTATGTTCCTGGATCTGACAACTATTCGGCAGATGTGTTGTCTAGATTAGTGTCACCCTGCCTATCTGATCAGGATGAGCCTAATTTTGATGGGGAATTGGAACAGTTTGAAAGTGTGTGTGAGGTTGAGTATGAAGCAATTTCTGAGGAAAGGTGGCGGGAGGAAACCGAATCTGACGACACTTTACAAGATCTGATGAAGTTGGTATAATCAGGGTGGAGTAAAACTCAAGGTAACGCAAAACGTGGAGATTCTGGATTGTGAAAGATCAATTAGCAGTAGATCGTGGTTTACTACTTAGAGGTACGAGGTTAATACCTCCAACCAGTGTAAGGAATCAGTTGATTGAGCATGCACATAGTAGTCATATGGGCATCTCCAAAACCAAGGAAAGGTTACGATTGTCTTACTGGTGGCCCGGCATGGATATTCAAGCTGAGAGAGTTGTTTGAGATTGTATGCAGTGTGCAATAAGTGAAAAGGCCATGAAACCCAGAGTGCAGCCCATGGTAATAAGGAGTAAGCCCAAAGGACCATGGGAAGATGTAGCTTTAGACATTTTTGGTCCCATACATAGTGAAGGTTCAGCTGACTATACTGTATTATTGTTGTAGTTGACATGTATTCTAGATGGCCTGGGATGTGCTTCGCCATGGGCATAGAAACTGGCAAGGTAATAAGTTTCCTCAAAGATTTGATAACTACGGAAGGAATTCCTTCCACTCTACTCACCGACAATGGGGTTCAACTCATTTCGAAAGATATGGAGGAGTTTCTTAGAGGGTGTGGAATCAAGCATAAATTGTGTACTTTATGTCATCCAGAGTGTAATGGTTTAGTAGAGAGATGTAATCGTGTCATTAAGGAAACTATCACCATGGCTAAGGACAGTCGGTTAAATGTGTACAGACACACTCCTCATTCCACCACAGGACAAACAACTTTTGCTTTGTTTCGTGGTAGAAGAGGTAATACCATTTTTGAGCCGAATTGGGTAAATGATTTCTTGAGTAGTAAAAGGAAAGATACTAATGATGTAAATTGGAGAGCTAGAGAACAAGAGAAATCTTTGAAGAGCAAATGTAATTTTGACAGGAAAACTTTGGTGAAGAAAACTGTTGTTAGTATTGGTGATTGGGTCATGATCAAAAGACCTTCTCCTAGAAGTAATGAAAAGAAGTTGTCTTCTCCCATGAAAGTTGTAAAACTCTTCACCAATGCGGTGAAGTCTGAAGATGGTTGTAAGGAAATGGCTCCCTGTTGCAATTACCCCCCACTTTTTGCCTGATACTGATGCTGACTTGACTGAGAAGTGTGCTGGGACCCTGCTAACCAGGCCCCAGCACCAGTGTTCTTTCACCTAAAATGTACCATTGTCTCCACAATTGGCACAACCCTAGCACCCAGGTAAGTCCCTTGTAACTGGTACCCCGGCTATTAAGGGCCCTGATGCCAGGGAAGGTCTCTAAGGGCTGCAGCATGTCTTATGCCACCCTAGGGACCACTCACTCAGCACAGACACACTTCTTGCCAGCTTGTTTGTGTGCTGGTGGGAAGAAAATGACTAAGTCAACATGGCACTCCCCTCAGGGTGCCATGCCAACCTCACACTGCCTGTGGTATAGGTAAGTCACCCCTCTAGCAGGCCTTACAGCCCTAAGGCAGGGTGCACTATACCACAGGTGAGGGCATAGGTGCATGAGCACTATTCCCCCACTGTGTCTAAGCAAAACCTTAGACATTGTAAGTGCAGGGTAGCCATAAGAGTATATGGTCTGGGAGTCTGTCAAAAACTAACTCCACAGCTCCATAATGGCTACACTGAATACTGGGAAGTTTGGTATCAAACTTCTCAGAATAATAAACCCACACTAATGCCAGTGTTGGATTTATTAAAAAAATGCACACAGAGGGCATCTTAGAGATGCCCCCTGTATTTTACCCAATTGTTCAGTGCAGGACTGACTGGTCTGTGCCAGCCTGCTGCTGAGAGATGAGTTTCTGACCCCATGTGGTGAGGGCCTTTGTGCTCTCTGAGGACAGAAACAAAAGCCTGCTCTGGGTGGGGGTGCTTCACACCTCCCCCCTGCAGGAACTGTAACACCTAGCAGTGAGCCTCAAAGGCTCAGGCTTCGTGTTACAATGCCCCAGGGCACTCCAGCTAGTGGAGATGCCCGCCCCCTGGACACAGACCCCACTTTTGGCGGCAAGTCCAGGAGAGATAATGAGAAAAACAAGGAGGAGTCACCCACCAGTCAGGACAGCCCCTAAGGTGTCCTGAGCTGAGGTGACCCCTGCCTTTAGAAATCCTCCATCTTGATTTTGGACGATTCCCCCAATAGGATTAGGGATGTGCCCCCCTCCCCTCAGGGAAGAGGCACAAAGAGGGTGTAGCCACCCTCAAAGACAGTAGCCATTGGCTACTGCCCTCCCAGACCTAAACACACCCCTAAATTCAGTATTTAGGGGCTCCCCAGAACCTAGGAAATCAGATTCCTGCAACCTAAGACGAAGAAGGACTGCTGAGCTGAAAACCTGCGGAGGAGACTGAGACACCAACTGCTTTGGCCCCAGCTCTACCGGCCTGTCTCTCCACTTTTAAAGACACTGATCCAGCGACGCGTTCCACAGGGTCCAGCAACCTCTGAAGCCTCAGAGGACTACCCTGCATCTAGAAGGACCAAGAACTCCAGAGGACAGCGGCTCTGTTCCCCAAAGACTGCAACTTTGCAACAAAGAAGCAACTTTGAAACAACACATGTTTCCCGCCGGAAGCGTGAGACTTTGCACTCTGCACCTGACGCCCCCGGCTCGACTTGTGGAGAACAAACACCACAGGGAGGACTCCCCGGCGACTACGAGACCTGAGTAGCCAGAGTTGACCCCCCTGGGCCCCCACAGTGACACCTGCAGAGGGAATCCCGAGGCTTCCCCTGACCGCGACTGCCTGCTTCAAAGACCCGACGCCTGGTAAAGACACTGCACCTGCAGCCCCCAGGACCTGAAGGATCCGACCCCCAGTGCAGCAGCGACCCCCAGGTGGCCCTCTCCCTTGCCCAGGTGGTGGCTACCCCGAGGAGCCCCCCCTTGCCTGCCTGCATTGCTGAAGAGACCCCTTGGTCTCCCATGGAATTCTATTGCGAACCCGACGCCTGTTTGCACACTGCACCCGGCCTCCCCCGTGCCACTGAGGGTGTACTTTTTGTTCTACTTGTGTCCCCCCCGGTGCCCTACAAAACCCCCCTGGTCTGCCCTCCGAAGACGCGGGTACTTAACTGCTGGCAGACTATAACCGGGGCACCCCCTTCTCCATTGAAGCCTATGCGCTTGGGACACCACTTTGACCTCTGCACCTGACCGGCCCTGAGCTGCTGGTGTGGTAACTTTGGGGTTGCTCTGAACCCCCAACGGTGGGCAACCTTGGACCCAAACTTGAACCCCGTAGGTGGTTTACTTACTTGCAAAAACTAACAAACTCTTACTCCCCCCAGGAACTGTTGAAAATTGCAGTGTCTAGTTTTAAAATAGCTATATGTGATTTATGTGAAAACTGTATATGCTATTTTCCTAATTCAAAGTTCCTAAAGTACCTACCTGCAATACCTTTCATTTGAAGTATTACATGTAAATCTTGAACCTGTGGTTCTTAAAATAAACTAAGAAAATATATTTTTCTATACAAAAACCTATTGGCCTGGAATCGTCTCTGAGTGTGTGTTCCTCATTTATTGCCTGTGTGTGTACAACAAATGCTTAACACTACTCCTCTTATAAGCCTACTGCTCGACCACACTACCACAAAATAGAGCATTAGAATTATCTCTTTTTGCCACTATCTTACCTCTAAGGGGAACCCTTGGACTCTGTGCATACTATTCCTTACTTTGAAATAGTGCATACAGAGCCAACTTCCTACAATGGTCGAATATGGAATTTAAATAGAGTCGTCAGGTGTTATGGTGACTCTTTAGACATGAAGAAGTTCAAAACACAACAAGATAGGATCTCTCATCCTTCTGATGATGGAGTGTTAAGGAAATCCAAGAGAGTCTTCAAGATTCCGTCTCAGCCCGCCACTTTAACACTCCGACCGCCACGGCGGAACAGACAAACAGCGCAGCGGTCACCGCCAACAGGCAGGCGGCAGACAATGTACCGCCCACCCTATCACAACTCACCAATCCGCCACCTTTTCCGGGGCGGGAGCCCCGCCGATAAAAACACGGCGGAAACAGACTACGAACGGGAAAACGCTCACCTCTATACACTCCAAGAGGAAGGAGGACAGCATGGAACCCGAATTAAACATCCTACCAGCTATTGTCTACCTGCTCATCTACCACGAGTACGAACTCCGGCGCAGAAGACAACGGTGAGTACTGCACCTACGACACAGGGGAGGGGGGAGGACGAAAGGTTACGGGCACACACATACGCCCCCCCCTCCCCAACTATCAACACACCAATGCAGAGCAACAACTGAGTGACACCCCCCAAACCCCCCTGAAAAATGCAAAGACATAATAAAAATGTTAATTTAAATTTTTGTATAAATTAGGTTCATGGAAAATTATCGATATGAAATATAAAAGCAAAAATAATGAACAGTGCGAAAGCTATGTCCATAGTCAATAAGTCCTGCTCAGTTGCCAAATATCCACAGTCCGTGGGCCAATGTCCAGCAAACACATGGGCAAAGCCCACACAGGAGACCTGATTCCGTTGGAAAGAACACTGCTGGGGCATCAGATGATAAAACTACACGCACCTCAGGGGGAAGGGAAGGGGGGGCACCTCAGCCACATAAGTCCACGACGCCAGAACCACGAAGGGGCCACCATGCCCACTGTGCCATCCTGGGGAGTGCAAAGCCACAGTCTCTCAAGTCTCTATAGTGGGTGGGTTGCCCACTGTTCAATCCTGGGGAGTGCAAAGCCACAGTCTCTCAAGTCTCTACAGTGGGTGGGTTGCCCACTGTTCAATCCTGGGGAGTGCAAAGCCACAGTCTCTCAAGTCTCTACAGTGGGTGGGTTGCCCACTGTTCAATCCTGGAGAGTGCAAAGCCACAGTCTCTCAAGTCTCTACAGTGGGTGGGTTGCCCACTGTACCATCCTGGGGAGTGCAAAGCCACAGTCCATCGGATCGATACCCGACTCCATTGGTATTGGAGGAGGCAGGGTGCCCAGAGTGCAGCGTGAACACCAGTGCGACACAGAACCGGCACTGTCAATGGGCCAGTGGTGCTTGACAGGAAGGGCCCAGCGGAGCGGTGCTTGACAGGAAGGGCCCAGCGGAGCGGTGCTTGAGACGGCGGGGCCCAGCGGAGCGGTGCTTGACAGGAAGGGCCCAGCGGAGCGGTGCTTGAGACGGTGGGGCCCAGCGGAGCGGTGCTTGACAGGAAGGGCCCAGCGGAGCGGTGCTTGAGACGGCGGGGCCCAGCGGAGCGGTGCTTGACAGGAAGGGCCCAGCGGAGCGGTGCTTGACAGGAAGGGCCCAGCGGAACGGTGCTAGAGACGGTGGGGCCCAGCGGAGCGGTGCTTGACAGGAAGGGCCCTGCGGAGCGGTGCCTTTCTTCACGGCGGGGCCCTGTTCACCAGTGCGACACAGAACCGGCACTGTCAATGGGCCAGTGGTGCTTGACAGGAAGGGCCCAGCGGAGCGGTGCTTCACAGGAAGGGCCCAGCGGAGCGGTGCTTGAGACGGCGGGGCCCAGCGGAGCGGTGCTTGACAGGAAGGGCCCAGCGGAGCGGTGCTTGACAGGAAGGGCCCAGCGGAGCGGTGCTTGAGACGGCGGGGCCCAGCGGAGCGGTGCTTGACAGGAAGGGCCCAGCGGAGCGGTGCTTGACAGGAAGGGCCCAGCGGAGCGGTGCTTGAGACGGCGGGGCCCAGCGGAGCGGTGCTTGACAGGAAGGGCCCTGCGGAGCGGTGGCTTTCTTCACCGCGGGGCCCTGTTCAGCGGTGCCTTTCTTCACGGCGGGGCCCTGTTCAGCGGTGCCTTTCTTCACGGCGGGGCCCTGTTCAGCGGTGCCTTTCTTCACGGCGGGGCCCTGTTCAGCAGTGCCTTTCTTCACGGCGGGGCCCTGTTCAGCGGTGCCTGTCTTGTCTTTCAAGGGAGCCAGACCTGGCCAGGACTCCCTGCTTAGTCGCCCTCCGACCGTGCAGTTGCTGGACCCTCCTGTGACGGAGTCCTGGGCCCGTGGGTGTCCTCTGTCACACCCGGGATGGGGTTTGTGGGGCCCTCCTGGTCCGCGCCCCTGCTGGCTGACTTCTCCGCCCTGCTGCCCTTGCCCTCCTTCAATGAGGCTCTCTGGCCCTTGCCTCCCCTTGATGTTGTGGCAGGTGACGGCCCACGACTTTGCTCCTTGGTGGCAGCCGTGTCAGCCTTCTCGCGGCGGCCCTTGGCTTTTCGGGTTCTCTTTCCAGGGGGTGGGCTGGCTGTCCCCTTGCTGCTGGCCGATGTATCCGTACTGGGAAAAGGTGGACTCCAAAACCCGTGCACAATGGTCAGACTTGATGCAGGGCTGGTGGTGGCTGAGGTGCTCTTCGGACTCTTACCAGATGGAGGGGGTGGGTCAGGTGGTGCAAAGAGGTTAACTTTGGAGAGGAAAAGTTTTTTAGGAGCAATGGGAAGGGTAGGTGCAGTGGGAATGGGAGTGGAGGAAGAGGATGTGGTTGTAGGAGAGTCAGGTGTGCTGTCTTTGGGTGCAGGTGCTTGTGACGTAGGCTGTTTTGAGGTGGTTGGCTGTTGGGTGGGTGGCTGCCTGCGTTTGTGTGGTTTGGAAGAGGGGGTGACAGACACAGTGGGAGAGGACACAGGGGACGTGTAAATGGCAGTGGGGGTGGTGACTGCACGTGTGCGGACTGTACTGGAGGGTGTGCTGGTGATGGAAGTACTGGCTGATGGTGGTGTGCATGCAGGTGTGAGTGGAGACGTCACAGGGAGGGAGGAGGGAGACGAGGAGGAGGGGGACACAGAGGTGGTAGTGACTGTTGCCATGTCTGCATCTGGATGTTGCTTGGGTGAATGCTTGTGGGATCTGTGGTGCTTATGTCTGGATGAGCTGGCCTTGGGTGTTGAGGTGTGTGCAGGCTGGTCAGATGGTGTGGATGGGATAGGCTGAGGAACAGGAGACTGGGAGAGGGTGGAGGCAGTTAGAAAAGGGAGGCTGGAAACAGGGACAATGGCTGCCGTCAGTGCTGAGGCCAGAGCATTGAACGATCATTGATGGGCAGCCTGACCCGAATGAATCCCCTCCAGGTATGCATTGCTCCGATGCACCTCCCTTTCTACACCCTGGATGGCATTCAAAAGGGTAGACTGCCCAACAATGATGGTCTGTAGGAGGTCAATGACCTCCTCACTGAGGGCAGCAGGAGTAACTGGGGCAGGGCCTGAGGTGCCTGGGGCGAAGGAGATGCCCGCCTTCTTGGGCGAGTGGGCACGGAGCGAAGGGTGAGGGGCTGCTGGGAGGGCGGAGCTGGTGCGCTGGGTGGCGGCTGTACCTGTTGAGGCAGGGGGCACGGATGTTGCCGCCACCGCTAGGGAGCTCCCTTCCGAGGACGTGTCGGTTTCGCTGACGTCTCCACGGGTCCCCGTTGTGGAGCTCCCCTCGCCCTCCGTATCACTGGTGACCTCGGTGTCTGTAGCATGGACCACCGGGGCCATGTGAGTTGCAGCTCCCTCGTGCTCCGATGCCAATTCTCCTCCGCCTGATGATGCTAATGCACACATGCACAAGAAGATAAAGAAAAAGGGTGGGGGGAGAAATAAAGACAGGTTGAGTGCATGCATTGCCAACACCGTTGTCGGAGAGGACAGACACAGGAGCCTCCTGCACTACGCCGCGCAATCGGGGTACACTACTCAGTACTTGTGACTAGGCCTACAGGTCTATGGACAACAAATGCACACATGGATGATGCTGGACCATGGATTGCTGTACTTGGCACCCTACAGAGGTGGGGGGCGGGGGCACAGGGCCATGCCTAAAGGAGGGGACTACACTACAGAAAGCGCCCTGGCCTAATGTCACCCACAGCCCTCCTCCCCCACCCAGACACCTCCACTGCGCGCTAATATAGCAGAACGTGCTGATACTCACCCCCTTGTGTCTGCTGTGATGTCCTCACGCGCCCATCCAAATCGGGGTAGGCCACCGCCAGGATCCGGGACATCACGGGGGTCAAGGTACGACTGGCACCCCTCCTACGTTGGGGGGCCATCCCCAGCAGTGACTCGGCGGTCTTCCTGGTCCCGCGGCGGATGTCCTCCCACCTCTTTTGGCAGTGGGTGCCCCGTCTGTTGTGGACCCCCAGGGCCCGGACTTCCTTGGCGATGGCATGCCAAATGTCGACTTTCTGATGGGCGCTGACCTATTTGACATGTACAGTGTGGGAAAGGAAAAATCATCATATTTCTGCATGTTAGATGTGATTGGCCCCCCCTCCCCAACCTTGCCATGTGGCACATGCTCTCATCTGTCGTGCCTTGCACTCCTCATTCGCTCCCCTCCCAACCATCTTACATCCACCATACTCAACCTAGGCATAGCCCATTCAACGTGCACCCAGTGTACTTACCTGTTGGTCTGGAGGACCGTAGAGTAGCGCATAGTGGGGCAGGACCCCATCCACAAGTTTCTCCAACTCTTCTGAAGTGAAGGCAGGGGCCCTTTCCCCAGTCGCAGTAGCCATTGTATCTTCCAGACCGAGGTCACAGCAGCACATGCAGTATAGGTCCTCTCCTGTGGATGATCAGGTCTCGAGTGATTAAGCTGATAGAAAATGGCGGTCACGCCTGCGGCGGTGCGTGCCGCGGCGGAGCGTACCGCGACCGCCGGCGCACATCGTCATTGGCTAATGAAACCCATAGGGATCAATGTTAACCAATGCGCCTTCGCACTGCGGTCTTCGACCGCCTACCGCCACGGTGTGCCACGCAAGCGCATTGACCTCACATCCCACTGTCACACTTCTCAGGTCAGGCAGCCGCCATTTCAAGGGCCCACATGGCTTTATTTCTACTGCGTCACACAGGCCTAGGCCTTGCATTGCCACTAATACAAGCCATTCAATGCATTGCGATTCAATTACTGTGCAAGCTGTGTGAACGAACCTGTGGGTTGCTTGACTCTGTACCCCATGTTGTCCTTCCTAGGCACCGTCCGCTGGGACTTACGAGGAGAAGGATGAATCCTCCCGTGTACCGACCGCTGGTGGACCTGTCGACAATGGAAGAACGACATATTATACTTCGATACCGACTTGACCGAGCCACTATACATGAACTGAGTGCCCAGCTGGAGCCAGACCTGATGTCCCCCATCCGCCAACCCACAGGAATTCCCCCTCTGGTGCAGGTTCTGTCAGTACTCCATTTTTTGGCAAGTGGGTCTTTTCAGACAACAGTGGCCATGTCATCAGGGATGTCTCAGCCTATGTTTTCTAAGGTTTTGTCCCGAGTGTTGTCTGCCCTGATGAAATACATGCGGAGCTACATTGTTTTCCCTGAGGAGGATGATTTGGCCACAGTGAAGGGTGATTTCTATGCCCTTGGACATATCCCCAACATCATTGGTGCCTTTGATGGAACTCATGTGGCTTTGGTCCCCCCAAAAGACAATGAGCAGGTGTACAGGAATCGAAAAAATTACCATTCGATGAATGTCCAGGTGGTCTGTTTGGCTGACCAGTACATCTCCCATGTAAATGCCAAGTTCCCTGGGTCAGTGCATGACGCGTATGTTATGCGAAATAGCAGCATACCTTATGTGATGGAACAGCTACAGAGACAGCGTGTGTGGCTAATTGGTGACTCTGGTTACCCCAACCTGCCTTGGCTATTGACCCCAGTGAGGAATCCCCGGACCAGGGCAGAGGAACGGTACAATGAGGCCCATGGGCGAACTAGGAGGATTATAGAAAGGACCTTCGGGGTCCTGAAGGCCAGGTTTAGGTGCCTGCATATGACAGGTGGATCCCTAATGTACTCACCAAAGAAGGTGTGCCATATCATCGTGGCCTGCTGTATGCTTCACAATCTTGCATTGCGACGCCAGGTGCCTTTCCTGCAGGAGGATGGTCCAGATGGTGGTGTTGTAGCAGCTGTGGATCCTGTGGAGAGTGAAGAGGAGGAAGACGACGGGGACGACACGGACAACAGGGACACAGTTATACAACAGTATTTTCAGTAGCACACAGGTAAGAATCACCCACGCCATTTTACATTTACTCCTGGCCTCCTGCATCTCTACTTTCTGTGTTTCCCCCAGTTCCTTTTAACTGATTTGTGATTTTCCCTTCCCTTTTCAGAGCTGTATGACCCACTGCGTGACTTCTGCTTTGTTTGCCCATGGACTTAAGCGTTTTGACATTGGTATGTTGTCATCACAATGTAACTGAACATTATTGCACCATTATGTCTAATACATTTGTTAAGAATACAAGCAGACTCCTGATTTTTTAAGTGCAATAAGTGATTTATTTCAAGTGCTACATATAGGTACATGATAGTAAAACAGTGATGGGTGGGGGTGGAGTAATGTCCATGGCAGAGTCCAGTTCTCAGTCTGACAGGTGCATTGTCCATATGCCTGTGGAAGGATGGAGCAGGGGCTGTTTAACGTTGGACAGGGTGACAATGTGGGACAGTGGGATGACATCAGGGGGTATGTTATGCTGGCGGGGGTCTTGCAATCCTACTCTGTCTTCTTGTGTGATCTCAGGTTCCGCTTGCGGGGTGGTTGTTCTTCAGCAGGAGGTGGGGTTCTGGTGGCCTGTCGTTGTGTGGGGGCCTCCTGTCCACTAGCGCTGGCGGAGGTGGTAGGCTGTTCCTGGTCCTGGCTAGTGACAGGGGCCCTTTGTGGTGCCACATGGTCCCGCAATGTGGTGACTATCTGGTTGAGGGCCAGGACGATGGTCCCCATTGCGGAACCGATGTTCCTGAGTTCGTCTCTGAACCCCATGTACCGTTCCTCCTGCTGTGCCTGGATCTCCTGGAACCTGGCCAGTACCGTCGCCATCGTCTCCTGGGAGTGGTGGTATGCTCCCATGATGGTGGTGAGGGCCTCTTGGAGAGTGGGTTCCCTGGGCCTGTCCCCCCCCTGTCGCACAGCAGCCCTCCCAGTTCCCCTGTTTCCCCGGGCCTCTGTCCCCTGGACGGTGTGCCCACTACCACTGCCCACAGGTCCCTGTTGTTGTTGGGGTGGTGGGTCAACCTGGGTGCCCTGTAGTGGCGGACACACCGCTGATTGACGCGTCCTGGAGACAGAGGCATGGGCCCGCTGGGTGGGAGCTGTGCTGGTATTCCCAGAGGGGGTTAGGTCTGCTGTGGCCTATGGCTGTGTGTGGGGAACCGACTGTCCAGAGGTCCCCGATGGTCCGGGCTGGTCATCAGGTTCTAGGTCGACAGAGCTGCTGTCATCACTGGGGGCCTGTTCTGGGGGTGGGATGGACAAATCTGGACCCTCCTGGCCGGTGTGTTGGCGTTCGGGCCCTGCAGGGGTAAAAGAGTATGGTTATTGCTTCTGTGTGTGCCATGGCGTGCGATTTGTGGGTGCCCTTGTCCCTCAGTGCTGGCAGTCCCTTGTGGGAGGAGTTGTGAGGGTGGTTTGTGGGGGGGATGGGTATGTGCAGTGGTCATGCTTAGGTGATGGGTGTCCATGGTTTGTGTTGGCATTCAGGGATTGGTGTTGGTTTGGGTGGGTTGTGCTGGTGAGACATTGGCAGGGAGGATGTGTGCTGGGGGGTTGGGGGTGAGGGTGGGGGTGTGGGTTGGCATGCTGGTGGTTGGGGGGGGTGAAGTAGTTGAGATTAGACTTACCAGAGTCCATTCCTCCGCCTACTCCAGCGAGGCCCTCAGGATGCAGGATGTTCAAGACCTCTTGCTCCCATGCTGTGAATTCGGGTGGAGTGGGTGGGGGTCCGCCTCCAGTCTTCTGCACAGCGATGTTGTGTCTTGACACCATCGACCGCACCTTCCCCCGTAGGTCATTCCAGCGCTTTCGGATGTCTTCCCGATTTCTGGGATGCTGTCCCACAGCGTTGACCCTGTCGACGATCCTTTGCCATAGCTCCGCCTTCCTGGCTATTGTGGTGTGCTGCACCTGTGTGCC
Source organism: Pleurodeles waltl (assembly GCF_031143425.1). Classification (NCBI taxonomy): domain Eukaryota; kingdom Metazoa; phylum Chordata; class Amphibia; order Caudata; family Salamandridae; genus Pleurodeles; species Pleurodeles waltl. Next base: position 1,502,462,824 of record NC_090446.1, on the reverse strand, counting down.
GAAGAGCTGGGGCTCTACCCTAATTATTTCCTCCACCATGACCCTGAGTTCTTGGTCCGAGAACCTGAGGTGTCTTTGGGGTGCCATGGGGTGGTGTGGATGAGGTGTGGGGACGTGTTTGTGGTGATGTGAGTGGTGGTGTGTGTTGTTTTGTGCGTAGATGTGGTGTGGGTGATGATGTTGGGTTCCTGTGTGTGTTGTGGTTTGCGTTCCCTGTGCTCTCTCTCTGTGTATTGCGCCTTGTCTCTGATTTTCGATTTGTGGGGGTTTGTGGGTGATGTGGGTGTGTGTTTTATATGGTGATGGGTGTGTGGGAGTGGTGTGTATATGTGTCTCAGGTGTGTGTGTTTCAAATTGTCCAATGTGGTTGTGTTTTGTAAGGGTGTGTGTATTTTGAGCGCGGCGGTGTGTACCGCCAATGGAATACCACGGTTGGAAGACCGCCGCGTGGATTCGTGGGCCGTAATGGCATGGGCGTGTTTGTGTTGGCGTGACGGTGGAGGTTTGGTCATCTCCAGTTTATCGCTGACCGCTGATGAGGCGGCCTTCCGTGGATGTCGGGTTTTTGGCGGTTTGGCAGTTGTGGGTCAGAATGCGGCGGTATAATGGCGGTCTTCTGACCGGCAGTAAGAGCCTTTTACCGCCGAGGTCAGAATGACCCCCTATGTTTGGACTTGAAATGACTTTTGAGTGTTTTTGATTATCAGTTTAAGAAATGTAAAACTTTACGTATATTACTGTTTGTTTCTTTTGTTAATTCTAATAGCAGAGAGATGTGACATATTCAGTGTATTAATGTTCATTACGTATTTGGAATGTGCATCTGTTATCAAGGACTGGAATCTTGGAGTCGCGTGGGTTCCGAATGCAGGGCTCGAGCGAGAGGAGGACGGACGTTGGAGTGGAGGCTGAGATGTTTATTACCTCCTTATCTTAATATTTACTTGAACAATAAAAAACAGAAAAGCTTATCTTGACACCGTGAATTCTTACCTTCTTACAAAAGCGTTTATAAGCAAGAAGGCCTTAATTATTGTAAAAATTGGGTGTTAAAGTCAATAGGCTTTTATTGGTGAAATGTTATTACTCTGTGCTAAAGCCTGGAGGCAGGTATTTTGTTACGTGGAATCTCATAGATTAGGCAAGGGTTTTGGTGTTGGTGACCCACATGAACAAACCATGGGGATAGAGAATTTGCACATCTATAATCTTTATAAGGGTGTGTGAGTAGGGCATTTACATATCTTTTGTCAGCTGTATTTTGCACTGTAATAACACTTGCTAGAATCTCTTTGTGGCTGTCTACCAGGATCTTCTAATATAGAAAATCCTTCAATAATACAGGCATTTATATATAAATAAATGTCCATATAGACACACAGTGGGCCTGTGGGTCAGCTCTGTTCTACCATTGGTCTGACTGAGTGCCATTCACACTGCGCTTCCATCCATGATAGCATAACGCATGGGATAATGCTTCAGTACATCAGTCATTGGCTCTCTTGCATGGTAAATTATGGCATTTTCTGATCACATGTGTACATCTGCCTTTTTTCAGTTTTCTCCTTTTATAATTCCCCTTTCATTTCTTTGCTTATCCTCTTTCTATTTTAATATGTTTAAACAATACCACAGCTCTCTAGGCAGTGCTAAATGGTCACTTGTTTGCCACTCATTTCATCCACAGTGCATCGCATCCCACACAGCCACTTCCTTTAAACCAGGAAACCATGCTGGAATGCTGTTATCTACAGTGAATCATTGGTATACCATTCCAAGATGGCCAACAAATTGGTTCTGAATGCGGCGCTATGCTGGAACTTTAAACCAATAATAGACTATTTACAATACCTCTGCAGGACGGACACCTGCTGCTAAGTTTAGTTGCTTTATTACAAGCATATATGCACAGTGTTTAAACAGCAGCAGGTTTTCTTTTTTCTGCTTTTTTTTTCATTTATTGTGAATGTGTTGTTGAATTTGTGCGTATCAGAGGGTGAATGCAAGTATGAGTCAGTGGATGGATGGATGCATGAGTGTAAAAATGAGTGACAGAGTACATCTATGATGACCTATTGATTGCCTAAACACGTCAGTGACACAAGAGGTACTTTCATTCACAAGCCAGACCTATTGGCATTGCCAATAGGTGTTGTGCCAGCCTTGGTCAACACCAAGCCACCTCAGTACAAGTGTGACAGTTTATCTCTTCTCCGCCTATTCCTTTTTTTCCATTTTGTGGAGTTCTCTTTGGAGATCTGAATGGAATATTCCATCGTGATTCTGGACTGCCACAGATGTCCCATCCACATACCAAAAGTCACACAAGTCTGATTTAACTTAGGAGTCACATGCAGGGTCCAAGCACTGCCTGGTCGCCAATGTACTATCCCGTTAGGCACTGACACATAATATTTCCAGGACCATCATTTATATATACGACCTATTTAGTTAAGTAGAGAATGCAGTCTTAAAACGACAGGACCATAATGCGCCCTCTCTCCTCCAGGCACCCTAGTATCTGCCTTGTTCCCTTCTTTTGAAGACTAAAAACACTGCAATGCTGGTAACTGATTTTCCGCCTCATCTTGGAATGGCTTCCTAAATTTAGTTTTGGACGAAGGCCAGGATCCCGCTGACTGCTAGTGCAAGGATGGTTTCTCAGCACACACGCCTTTGGATTCATGCCTTGCCTTTGCTGAAGAGAAGAGGCACGTCTTTAGGTGACTGTACTTTAGACACTAAAAGGAATGTGAACACTGACGAAAATAATCAGCCCCCCTTGGTGGATTTCTAATGTTCCAAACTGAGTTCTACATGAGGCACTTCTTCGGCGGAATATGCCATATGCCTCCAACTTTGTCACCAGCGGCTGATGGTAGAATATACTAATACTAGTAGTATGTGGAGCAACATTACTGCATCTGTTTGCACAGCTAAAGGTCGGAAATGTAAGAAGCAATATTCTCTGTTTACTTTCGGTTATGGAGCTGTCTGCCAAAGAAAACTCATGATTCACAGACCATGGCTGAAAAGCCGGATGTGAACTGAGACGACTTTCCCTCCCCCCCTGTTGCACCCCAGCCCCTCTGACTTCTCACCGTTAGTTGTCGGAGAGGTGAAACCCATCTCCAGGAACTTATTTGTAACATGACAGTGCAGATAGCTCGGTGAAATACACTTACAGATGTTTGTAAGTGTCGTAAAATGTACAGCGGAGGGTATACATCATGATGCAGATTTACTAACATTTCACGAAACGCAGATATTTACCATATTTACAGAACTGTGTGCTGTCTGCCGCCAATGCAGACACCCTTGCACCACGGTCCAAGGGTGCCTTTGTTACACTGATGGACACATCACACACACAAAAAGGAAGTAACAAGGAGAAACTCGTTTTTGTTATGCCCGGATAAAGGAGGTGTTCCATTTTGAACATTCCCAGTTCTGCAACTCTTTGTGTATCTGTGAATGTACCAAAATTCATGGGCGGATGTGTGGGAACTCCCACAAACCACCCATGGAAAGCTTCTCTCATGCAAAATAACACGAGGCTCCAAAATGTGCTGTCTTGTGTTTCTTTAGCTTTATTAAACCACACAGAGCCACGCAACGTGGCTTTGCATGGCTTGTCAAATCCAACTTAAGGGTTTGTGTTATCTTGCGTGATGCAAGTGCAAGCCAAGCCCTTAGTATATTGACCCCCATGTTTTTAACAAGAAGTATCTGCAAGTTCTCCAACCACTCCTGCTGCACACCCCAGGGGATGACAAAGGAGACATTTAAGAGAGTGCGTTAATAACTAACACGTGTAAGTTATGTGCTACAGTTTCACTGATGTATACCAGTTTTTTCATCCTTGATAACTATTGTGCCACTCATACAAGCATATGCTTTTCCAGTTCTCAGACATAAGTCAGTAATTCAGACAAAGGAACTCATTTAGAGTTTGGTGGTCAGGCTACTCCATCACAAACATGACGGATACTCCATACTCCGCATTACGATCTCCATGGGCTATAATGCGATCGTAATACAGCGGACAGGATATTCCTCATGGGTGTCAAAGAGTAACTCCTCCTCCAAACTCTGCCCAACTCTAAATCAGGCCCAAATTGTTTTGATGGCTTCAGAGTTTATTCGAAGCATCACTATTAAGAATTTTTCTGCACTAGTTTAGGGTTGGAAGATAACTTCTGATCGCTGCGTAATACAGAAATCTGGTTGTAAATTGTACGAAGAACAAAACACACCCTACCCAATTAGCCAGGTAAATATTTGCAGGCAAGCACTATGGGATACATTCTGACACATATGGAATTAGGTGATACTAGAATCAGAGCTATTTATCACACTTGGAAAATACCTCACCCCTATGTAACGTTATTTACTTTGCACTAAAACCTTGGGCCTTAAAATCAGGTCTGAGCTATTGCGTCAAACCACAAGTATCTGGAGCAGGGACAGTTATTTTGGTGTTATTCACATGTACTCACAGTCTATTGGATTACCATTAGATCTGTGGATTGGGTTCTCCGAAAAAGCTCTGTAAACCTTCCCAAGGTGTCTCACGGTAAAGACAAACAGACTTCCATGGAGTCCAGTACTCAAAGTCCTGCCCTCTCCAGCTCATCTGAACAAACTTCAGAGCAGCAGTGATTCTAAACTCCAATTGGAATCCTCACTGATTCTGTCTTCAATGAAACATTCTCAACTGAACACATACTTGAAGAAAGCACCATACAACACCTGAGTATTGCAGGGGCGGAAACACTATGACGATCATTATGAACATGGCAGTCTTGACCGCCACGCCAGCGGTCATTACCGCCAATGGCATGGTGGTCCAAACCGCCATATTCTTAACACACTAGTGAACTCTACCACCCACCGCCAGGCCAAAATCGACCGCCGGACCGACTGTAGGCACATTCGACCCGGCGGTGGAGGCCGGACCGGCAATGGGATTATGATCCTATTTCTCTCAGGAATTTCCTGGCGGGATACCCCGCCAGGTAATCCCTGGCGGAAAGCATACGTGTGACAGGAATACTTATTCCTGTCATGTGTATGTGAATGCCAGGCCCCCCCTTGCCACTACACCCCCCACCACCCCAAGCCCCTAGATCCACCCCCACACCCTACCCCCGAATTCTGAAAAACGACCCTCCACCCCAAAACCCCATGTAGGCCCCCTAGCTCGACCCTCACCATCCCCCACCCCCTACCCCTACATACAGGTCACCCCAAACCCCAACATCCTCATGCACCCATTCACCTACATGCACACACTCATACATACACTCAGACACACATTCCCTCCACACATACACTCACGCACACACCCATGCACTCGCACACTCACACACACACCCCTCTCCCCCTTCCCTCTCGGACAGCACTTCTCTTCCGTCACGCTGCTCCGGGAGGGAACAGGCTCCCTGGATGCTACTCTGCCCCCATGGCTGCCTCTCCATACACCGCCACGCCTATGAATGCATCATTATAGGGGTGGCAGTGTCTGGACTGACGTGGCGGAGAGGGTGGAGCAGCATCCACCCCCGCCACCGACCACCAGTATGACACATGGTGGCTCTCACCACAATTAATGCCGGTGAGGCACCATGCGTCATTATTTGGCAGGATGCCGGCCCCCACCATTGGTGGTCTTCTGTTGACCGCCGGCATGTTTGGCTGCAGAGCATCCCGCCAAAATCATAATGATGGCCTATGTTTTGCTTGTCTCATTTTTAAGATTGTTTTTTTTTTATGAGCTTTTTATTTTTTTCCATAGAGTGTTTGTTGTACTTGAATGCTGGTGACATGCTATTCCCCTGTTCATTCTAATACACTTTATTTCACTGTGTACAGAGCGTAATCATTGCCAGTGTTGACACTATCTTATCAGATATGGGTTAACCTCCAGAATATATGATGCAATGTGTCCCTACAGATAACAGTTTAACAGCAAAGAAACTAGTCTAGTCAATTCAATAAGTCTTAGAGTCAAAAAGGCTTAAGTTTAGAAAAGTTTAGGGACCTTGACTTTATTATGCAGTGATTTAGCTGGGAGGTGATACATTGTATCAGCCATCTATCCCCACTCCCCCAGCTCATCCCACCACCACACTGGCCTGTCAGAAGCTCAATTATTTCTCTGGCTGCTACTCTGGTGCTTTTGTTTTTAGCCTCCTTAAAACTGCAGCAGTCAACAGTATCTGCAGTAAATACAAAATGACTGCTATTTTGTCTACAGTTCTCAGAAATTCAAAACTAATAGATTGAAGGTAGCACTTACTCTCCTAAAGCAAACATATCAGGTTTAACATAATTCAGCATTAGATGAAATGAGTGCTACTTTGACTCCAGCATCAGCATTTCTCAAGCTTTTGGAGCAGTATGGTTGTGCTGCAGTACGTCAGAACCCAACTCCGGAGGCAAGGAGGATTTAAACAAGGTCAGAGGTGCTAGGACACATAAAAAGAATTGCGTGCTACAATGCTACTTGCTGTTTGTAAGAAATTGGGTTACTTGCTGCAAGAGGGTAAACCCTATTCAATAGGTAAACCACGTTCCGTCGCGGTCAGGCTGAACTTGTGACTTTCACCCGGTCTTGCATCACCAGGTAGGCGTGGAAGGCGCTTTGTGCTATTTGATGCTATTTTCACTTGCGAGAAATCCCTTCTCAAACAGCAATCATAATCCTTGTCAGGGTGAAGTCACAAGCAAACCCCAAATTAACCTGTGACAAACCCTCTGGCAGCTTAGCACAGAGCGGTCAGGTGTAACTTAGCTGCAATGTGTAAAGTATTTTGCAGCACTTCAAACAGCAATAACGTGTATACACAACACAAGACAAATGTAACACTGATGTAAAAAATAGACAGAATTTAATAAATAATTTGACACAAAATGTAAAAAATCGAATTAGTAGAACCAAATATCTATGTGGTGTTGGACTTGGCCCTTTCTGCAGGGTCATCCCCAAACTTTTTGCCTTCACTTCTCAGTGTATTTAAAAAGTTGGTCATGTCCTTTTAAGTTTTACTTGGCCTGGTAGTGGAAAACTCTTAAATTCGTTCTTCACTACTGCAAGGCCTGCCCCTCCCAAGAGTCTAGTTCATGGTGTAGGGGATCCCAAGGTGCAGGAAAGTGTTGTGGATGGTGTAGCAAAGTACCTTCTTTTTGGCATGTTACCCCCATTTTTGGCCTGTTTGTCAGTGTTTTTGACTGTGTCAGTGGGATCCTGCTAACAAGTACCCAAGTACTTATGCTCGCTCTCCTCTAAATTTTGTCACTGCATACTGGTAACCCAGTATTTCTCCCAAAATTGGCACACTGGTCACCCCTTATAAGTCCCTAGTATATGACATACACAAGTGGTACCCGGGGCAGAGGGGTTTTAGGGGATCCCTATGGGCTGCAGCATTTCTTTTGCCACCCATAGGGAGCCCATGCAAAGGCTTCAATAGGACTGTCATTGCAGCCTGTGTGAAATGGTGCATGCACCCTTTCACTGCCATTTACACTGCACCAGGTCACTTATAAGTCACCTATATGTCAGACCTTCCAGCCCTGAAGGTTAGGTGCTGAGTACCTGTATGTGAGTGCACCCCTGCTAGCGCATTTTCCTGGACCTCGTGAGTGGGGGGGCGCCATTTTACGCGTGCACGAGACATAGGTCAATACCTGTGTCCAGTTTCACAATGGTAACTCCGAATATGGTCATGTAAGGTCTCTAACATCTTGGAATTATAAACCAATGCTGATTCTAGAATTGGTTATATGATTCCATGCAGTCTGGGGGCTCCACTGTGGACCACCAGTACTGCCTTACCCGTCTTCTGAGGTTTTCCAGGCAGGCCCAGCTGCTGCCACCTCACAGACAGGTTTCTGCCCTCCTGTTGCTCAAGCAACTTGAGCTCTGGAAGGCAGAAACAAAGGATTTCCTTTGGGAGAGGGGTGTTACTCCTCTCCTATTGGAAATAGCTGTTACAGGCATGGAAGGGGCAGCCTCCAAGAGCCTCTTGAAATGCTTTAATGCAGTGGTTCCCAACCTTTTGACTTCTGTGGACTCCCACTTTATCATTAATTGAACCCAGAGACCCCCACTGAATCATCATTGGAATCTAGGGACCCCCCTACTGAGTCATTACTGGAAGTTTGGGACCTAATTAGTCAACATTTGTCTATATTCATTAATATTTTTTAATTTTCTAAGCAGTCGCGGACCCCCTGAGAAGGCTTTGCGGACCCCCAGGGGTCCCTAGACCACAGGTTGTGAACCACTGCTTTAAAGGGCACAGGTGCCCTCCTTTCATAATCCAGTCTACACCAGTTCAGGGACCCTCAGTCCCTGCTCTGGCGTGAAAGTGGACAAAGGAAAGGGGAGTCACCACTCCCCTGTTAATCACCACCCCAGGGGTGGTGCTCATAGCTCCTCCAGAGTGTCCCTGGGTTTTGCCATCTTGGATTCCAAGTTGGCAGGGCACTCTGGGACCATCTGAGTGGCCAGTGCCAGCAGGTGACGTCAGAGCCTTCCCCTGATAGGTGCTTAACTGTGTAGCTGACCAATCCCCCTTTCAGGGCTATTTAGGGTCTCTCTCTTGGGTGTTTTTTCAGATTCGGATTGCAAGACTCCAGCAGGAATCCTCTGCATCCTTTACTCCACCTTCTCACCGAATAAACTGCATCTGGACCCTCCAGGAACTCTACAAACTGCAACAAATAAGCAAAGATGACTTCTGCAACATTGTATCTTCAGCTCCTCACAGCAACTGCAACTGTTTCCAGGTCATGCATCCTCCGAGGACTGCCTGTCTTCAGCCTGCAACACAAGAACAAAGGAATCTCCCTTGAAGTGAAGGGGTCACTTCCCTACTTCATCAAGCACCCCTCTCCAGCAATGACCGGTGTCTTGGGTCCCCTCTCCTGACAAAGTACATGGATCCAGTATCACGGGTGGTAGACTGAAGTGGTCCCAATGGTCCTGACATCCAGCTGTCCAACTTTGGTGGTGGTAAGAGCTTGCCTCCCCACGCAAGACAGTACCCCAGTGCACTGCGTAATTTGCAGTTGCGAATGCTTGTGTGCAACCTTCTATGAAGTTCTTCATGCACAGCACAGCTCTGGCCCCCAGCACTCCTTCCTGTGACGTACTGCTTCCTGAGTGGTTCTCCAGCAGTGTGGAATCCCTTTATGTAGTGCTGCATGGGCCTCCATTTGCACCTTCTTTGTCCCCATGCTGTGGGACTCCTGTGTGTGCTACCTGGTCTTCTGTGGGCTCTCTGGACTGCTGGGAGCCCCCTCTTTTTCCCCCTCCTAGGTAGAGTCGACCTGGTCCTTCCTGGTCCCAGGCAGCGCCATTTACTGCTAATCGCAACCTTTGCGTTTAGCATGGCTTATTGGGGGAATCCAGCAACGCAAACCACACTGCAATCATCCACTGTAGGATGCTGGCCTAGCTTATAGTGGGTACCTTGTGGTACTTACACCTTGTGCCAGGTCCAGTTATCCCTTATTAGTAGATTAGTAGTGTTCTAGCAGCTTAGGCTGATAGAGGTAGCTATAGCAGAGCAGCTTAGGCTGCACTAGGAGACCTGCAAAGCTCCTACTATACCACTTATATCATATAGCACTATTTCATAAGAAAACACAATACTCAGAATTACTAAAAATAAAGGTACTTTATTTTAGTGACAATATGCCAAAAGTATCTCAGAGGATATACTTCCTTAAGAGGTAAGTAAAATAAACAAAATATAAACACAAACCAAAATCAGGTAAGTAAAACACTTAGAAAAGTAGTGCAAACACTGTAGGACACAATAGAATGCAATTGGAGACAATCAGACTAAGGACAACACAAACCATATACTCCAAAAGTGGAATGCGAACCACGAATGGACCCCAGACCTAGTGTAGTGTGTAGAGGCTTGCTGGGAGTGTAAGAAAACACTAAGGGTGTCAAAGATATCCCACCCCAAGACCCTGAAAAGTAGGAGTAAAGTTACCCTACTACCCCAGAAAGACAGTAAAGTCGATATAGGGGTTTCTGCAAAGACAACAACTGACAGCAAAGCACTGAAGACGGATTCCTGGACCTGAGGACCTGCAAAGGAAGGGGACCAAGCCCAAAAGTCACGCAAGTGTCCAGGGGGGGCAGGAGCCCACTAAACCCCAGATGAAGGTGCAAAAGGGCTGCCTCTGGGTGGAAGAAGCCGAAGATTCTGCAACAACAGAATGTGCCAGGAATTTCTCCTTTGGTCAGAAGACATCCCACGGTATGCTGGAGGATGCAGAGTTGTTTTAACTTAGAAGGACCGCAAACAAGCCTTGCTAGCTGCAAGAGTCGTGGTTGAAGGTTTTGGGTGCTGACAGGGCCCAGGAAGGATCAGGAGGTTGCCCCTTGGAGGAAGAGACAGAGGGGGCACTCAGCAACAGAGAGAGCCCACGCAGAGCAGGCAGCACCCACAGAAGTACCTGAACAGGCATTCAAGAAATCTAAGCACAATGGTTGTCTCAGCACAACAAAAGAGGGTCCCACAAAGTCGGAGGTCAACTCAGCGAGCTGAGCCATGCAGGACGGAGTGCTGGGGATCTGGGCTGTGCTTTGCATGAAGGAAGTCTTGTAAAAGTGCACAGAAGCCCTAGCAGCTGCAGATCATGCAGTACACAGGATTACTGTCTGGCGTGGTGAGGCAAGGGCTTACCTCCACCAAATTTGGACAGAAGGACCACTGGACTGTTGGGGTCACTTGGATCTAGCTCCTGTGTTCCACAGACCACGCTCGTCAAGATGAGAGGGGACCCAGAGGACCGGTGAAGCAGAAGTTTGGTGCCTGCATTAGCAAGGGGAAGATTCCGTCGACCCACAGGAGATTTCTTCTTGGCTTCCAGTGCAGGGTGAAGGCAGACAGCCCTCAGAGCATGCACCACCAGGTAACAGTTGAGAAAGCCGGCAGGATTAGGCACTACACTGTTGCTGGTAGTCTTCTTGCTACTTTGTTGTGGTTTTGCAGGTGTCCTGGAGCAGTCAGCGGTCGATCCTTGGCAGAAGTCGAAGAGAGAAGTGCAGAGGAACTCTGGTGAGCTCTTGCATTCGTTATCTGAAGAGCAACCCCCAGGAGAAACTCTAAATAGCCCTCAGAGGAGGATTGGCTACCTAGGCCAATCAGGAGGGGTCTCTGACGTCATCTGCAGGCAGTGGCCACTCAGAGGTCTTCATTGTACCCTCACACCTCTGCATTCAAGATGGCAGAGGTCTGGGACACACTGGAGGAGCTCTGGGCACCACCCCTGGGGTGGTGATGGACAGGGGAGTGGTCACTCCCCCTTCCTTTGTCCAGTTTTGCACCAGAGCAGGGGCTGGGTGATCCCTGAACCGGTGTAGACTGGTTTATGCAAGGAGGGCACCATCCGTGCCCTTCAAAGCATTTCCAGAGGCCAGGAGAGGCTACCCCTCTCAGGCCCTTAACACCTATTTCCAACGGGAGAGGGTGTAACATCCTCTCTCAGAGGAAATCCTTTGTTCATCCTTCCTGGGACTGGGCTGACCAGACCCCAGGAGGGCAGAAACCTGTCTGTGGTGTGGCAGCAGCGGTAGCTGCAGGGAAAACCCCAGAGAGCTTGTTTGGCAGTACCCGGGGTCCATGCTGGAGTCCCGAGGATGCATGGGATTGGCACCCCAATACCAGATTTGGCTTGGGGGGACAATTCCACGATCTTAGACATGTTACATGGCCATGTTCGGAGTTACCATTGTGAAGCTACACATAGGTATTGACCTATATGTAGTTCACGCTTGTAATGGTGTCCTCGCACTCACAAAGTCCAGGGAAATTGCCCTGAACAATATGGGGGCACCTTGGCTAGTGCCAGGGTGCCCACACACTTAGTAACTTTGCACCTAACCTTCACTAAGTGAGGGTTAGACATATGGGCGACTTATAAGTTACTTAAGAGCAGTGCAAAATGGCTGTGAAATAACGTTGACGTTATTTCACTCGGGCTGCAGTGGCAGTCCTGTGTAAGAATTGTCTGGGCTCCCTATGGGTGGCAAAAGAATTGCTGAGGTACCATAATACTAGGGAATTAGAAGGGTGTTCCAGTGTGCCAATCAGATTTGTAAAATTAGTCACTAGCCTGCAGTGACAATTTTAAAAGCAGAGAGAGCATAAACACTGAGGTTCTGGTTAGAAGAGCCTCAGTGATATAGTTAGGCACCACACAGGGAAGACATACATGGCACAACTTTTGAGCACTGGGGTCCTGGCTATCAGGATCCCAGTGACACAGGCAAAAACAAACATACATACAATTAAAAAAGGGGTAACATGCCAGTCAAGATGGTACTTTCCTACACAACCCCTCCCAAATGAGGGACAATAAGGCTAGCCTTGCCCAGATGAGTCTTCATTGTCTAAGTGGAAATATCTGGAGAGTCCATCTGCATTGGAGTGGGTACTCCCAGGACTATGTTCCACTGTATAGTCCATTCCCTGTAGGGATGTGGACCACCTCAACAATTTATGATTTTCACCTTTCATTTGTTTTAGCCAAAGTAGAGGTTTGTGGTCTGTCTGAACAATAAAGTGAGTACCAAACAGGTATGGTCTCAACTTTTTCAGTGCCCAGACCACAGTACAGGCCTCCCTCTCTATGGCAGGTCAAAACTTGTCTCTAGGGGTCAACCTCCTGCTGATAAAAGCAACAGGTTGATCTTGGCCCTCAGTATTAAGCTGTGATAGCACTGCCCCAACCCCCAATTCAGAAGCATCAGTCTGGACTATGAACGTTTTGGAGTAGCAAGGGCTTTTTAGGATAGGTCCAGAGCACATGGCCTGTTTGAGCTCATGAAAAGCTTGTTGACAGCTTGCTGTCCACAATACCTTTATAGGCATCTGCTTACTAGTGAGGTCATTAAGAGGAGCTGCAATGGAGCCATAATTCTTGATGAACCTCCTACAGTACCATGTGAGGCCTAAAAATGCTCTCACCTGGGTATGAGTTGTAGGGGGAGCCCATTCCATAATAGTCTGGATCTTCCCCTGTAGTAGTGCAATCTGTTCTCCACCTACTAGGTGGCCCAGATAAACCACTTTCCCCTGCCCTATCTGGCACTTTGAGGCCTTGATAGTGAGGCCTGCCTTCTGCAGGGCCTCCAAAACTTTCCACAGGTGGACCAGGTGATCATCCCAGGTGGAGCTAAAGACAGCTATATCATCCAAATAAGCTGCACTAAAGGCTTCCCACCCTTGCAGGACTGTGTTCACCAACCTTTGGAAAGTGGCAGGTGCATTCTTCAGACCAAAGGGCATCACAGTGAATTGATAGTGCCCTCCAATGGTTGAAAATGCAGTCTTGGGTTTAGCATCTTCTGATAATTTAATCTGCCAATACCCTGCAGTTAAATCAAACGTGCTTAGATACTTGGCAGAAGCCAGTGTATCTATCAGCTCATCTGCCCTGGGTATAGGGTGAGCATCTGTCTTGGTTGCTTGGTTGAGCACTCTATAGTCAACACAAAACCTCCTCTCTCTTTTTCCATCCTTACTGTGAGGTTTTGGGACAAGCACCACTGGGCTAGCCCAAGGGCTTTCTAAGGGCTCAATCACTCCTAGGTCTAACATTTTCTGAACCTCTTGTTTAATGCAGTCCCTGACATGGTCAGGCTGCCTATAAATCTTACTTTTGACAGGTAAACTGTCTCCAGTATTGATTGTATGCTCATACCAAGTAGTAGTTCCTGGTATCAGTGAGAAGAGTTTAAAAAACTGACTTAAAAGATTTACACAGTTGTATTTCTGCTCAGCAGTAAGACAATCTGCAAGTACTACTCCCTCTGCTAAGCCATCAGCTTCAGTGGTTGAAAATAGATCAGGGAGAGGGTCTCTCTATGTAGGAGGCTGGCCTGGCTTTTAGTGGATACCAGATGTTCTTACACCTTGTGCCAGGTCCAGTTATCCCTTATTAGTGTAGAAGAGGTGTTTCTAGCAGCTTAGGCTGATAGAAGGTAGCTATGGCAAAGCAGCTTAGGCTGAACTAGGAGACATGTAAAGCTCCTACTATACCACTGGTGTCATATGCACAATATCACAAGAAAACACAATACAAAGAAGTACTAAAAATAAAGGTACTTTATTTTATGACAATATGCCAAAAGTATCTCAGTGAGTACCCTCAGTATGAGGATAAGTTATATACACAAGATATATGCACACAAACCAAAATTATGCAGGTAATAGCAAGAAAAGTAATGCAAGCAGTGTAAAATTACAATAGATTGCAATAGGAGCACATAGGTATAGGGGCAACACAAACCATATACTCCAAAAGTGGAATGCGAACCACAAATGGACCCCAAACCTATGTGAGCTTGTAGAGGGTCGCTGGGACTGTAAGGAAACAGTGAGGGTTAGAAAAATAGCCCACCCCAAGACCCTGAAAAGTAGGTGTAAAGTGCACCTACTACCACCAGAGAGCACAGAAGTCATGATAGGGGATTCTGCAGGAAGAACTAACACCAGCAATGCAACAACAGTGGATTTCTGGACCTGAGTACCTGTAAGACAAGGGGACCAAGTCCAATAGTCGCGACAGTGTCGAGAGTGGGCAGGAGCAAAGGAAATGCCAGCTGAGGGTGCAAGGAAGCTGCCACCTGTTGGAAGAAGCTTGGAGTTCTGCAAGAAAGAAGAGGACTAGGAACTTCTCCTTTGGAGGATGGATGTCCCACGTTGCGATGAAGCTTGCAGAGGTGTTCCTACGCAGAGAGACCGCAAGCAAGCCTTGCTAACTGCAAGGGTGCGGTAGATGCTTTTGGGTGCTGCTGTGGCCCAGGAGGGACCAGGATGTCGCCACTTGGAGGAGGAGACAGAGGGGGCACCCAGCAACTCAGGGAGCCCTCACAGAAGCAGACAGCACCTGCAGAAGTACCTGAACAGGCACTTGGAAGAAGAGTGAACTGGAGTCCACGCAAAGTCACAAAAGGGAGTCCCACGACACCGGACAACTCAGAAGGTTGTGCACTGCAGGTTAGAGTGTCAGGGACCTAGGCTTGGCTGTGCATGAAGGAAATCCTGGAAGAGTGCACAGGAGCCGGAGCAGCTGCAAATCACCCGGTACACAGCAATGCAGTCTAGCGTGGGGAGGCAAGGACTTACCTCCACCAAACTTGGACTGAAGAGTCACTGGACTGTGGGAATCACTTGGAAAGAGTTGCTGAGTTCCAGTGACCACGCTCGTCGTGCTGAGAGGGGACCCAGAGGACCAGTGATGCAGTCTTTTGGTGCCTGCGGTTGCAGGGGGAAGATTCCGTCGACCCACAGGAGATTTCTTCAGAGCTCCTGGTGCAGAGAGGAGGCAGGCTACCCCCAGAGCATGCACCACCTGGAAACAGTTGAGAAAGCCGGCAGGATGAAGTGATATAAGGTTGCTAGTAGTCGTCTTGCTACTTCATTGCGGTTTTGCAGGCGTCCTGAGCAGTCAGTGGTTGATCCTTTGGCAGAAGGTGAAGAGGGAGATGCAGAGGAATTCTGGTGAGCTCTTGCATTCGTTATCTGATGAGATCCCCAAAGCAGAGACCCTAAATAGCCAGAAAAGGAGGTTTGGCTACCTAGGAAGGACGATTGGCTACCATGAGAGGTAAGAACCTATCAGAAGGAGCCTCTGACGTCACCTGCTGGCACTGGCCACTCAGAGCAGTCCAGTGTGCCACAAACACCTCTGTTTCCAAGATGGCAGAGGTCTGGGACACACTGGAGGAGCTCTGGGCACGTCCCCTGGGAGGTGCAGGTCAGGGGAGTGGTCACTCTCCTTTCCTTTGTCCAGTTTCGCGCCAGAGCAGGGCTGGGGGATCCCTGAACCGGTGTAGACTGGCTTATGCAGAGATGGGCACTATCTGTGCCCATCAAAGTATTTCCAGAGGCTGGGGGAGGCAACTCCTTCCCAGCCTTCACACCTATTTCCAAAGGGAGAGGGTGTTACACCATCTCTCAGAGGAAGTCCTTTGTTCTGCATTCCTGGGCCAGTGCTGCCTGGACCCCAGGAGGGCAGAAACCTGTCTGAGGGGCTGGCAGCAGCAGCTGCAGTGGAGACGCCGGAAAGGCAGCTTGGCAGTACCCGGGTACTATGCTAGAGACCCGGGGAATCATGGAATTGTCACCCCAATGCCAAAATGGCATTGGGGTGACAATTCCATGATCTTAGACATGTTACATGGCCATGATCGGAGTTACCATTGTGACGCTGTACATAGGTAGTGACCTATGTGCAGTGCACATGTGTAATGGTGTCCCCGCACTCACAAAGTCCGGGGAATTTGCCCTGAACGATGTGGGAGCACCTTGGCTAGTGCCAGGGTGCCCACACACAAAGTAACTTTGCACCCAACCTTCACCAGGTGAAGGTTAGACATACAGGTGACTTATAAGTTACTTAAGTGCAGTGGTAAATGGCTGTGAAATAACGTGGACGTTATTTCACGCAGGCTGCAGTGGCAGGCCTGTGTAAGAATTGTCAGAGCTCCCTATCGGTGGCAAAAGAAATGCTGCAGCCCATAGGGATCTCCTGGAACCCCAATAACCTGGGTACCTCAGTACCATATACTAAGGAATTATATGGGTGTACCAGTATGCCAATGTGAAATGGTAAATTTAGTCACTAGCCTGTTAGTGACAAATTTGGAAAGCAGAGAGAGCATAACCACTGAGGTTCTGGTTAGCAGAGCCTCAGTGAGACAGTTAGGCATCACACAGGGAACACATACGGGGCACATACTTATGAGCAGTGGGGCCCTGCCTGGCAGGGTCCCAGTGACACATAGACTAAAACAACATATATACAGTGAAATATGGGGGTAACATGCCAGGCAAGATGGTACTTTCCTACACAACACCCCGCCCCCAAATGAAGGACAATAAGACTAGCCATGACCTGATGAGTCTTCATTGTCTATGTGGAAATATCTGGAGAGTCCATCTCCATTGGAGTGGGTACTACCAGGTCTATGTTCCACTGTATAGTTCATTCCCTGTAGAGATATGGACCACCTCAACAATTTAGGGTTTTCACCTTTCATTTGTTTTAGCCAAAGTAGAGGTTTGAGGTCTGTCTGAACAATAAAGTGAGTGCCAAACAGGTATGGCCTCAGCTTCTTCAGTGCCCAGACCACAGCAAAGGCCTCCCTCTCTATGACAGACCAACGCTTTTCTCTAGGGGTCAACCTTTTGCTGATAAAAGCAACTGGTTGATCCTGGCCCTCAAAATGCAGTTGTGATAAGTCTGCCCCTACCCCTAATTCAGATGCATCAGTTTGAACAATGAATTTCTTGGAGTAACATGGGCTTTTTAGGACAGGTGCAGAGTACATGGCCTGTTGAGCTCCTCAAAAGCTTTCTGACAGCTAGCTGTCCACAATACCTTTTTAGGCATCTTTTTACTAGTGAGATCATTAAGAGGGGCTGCTATGGAGCCATAATTTTTAATGAATCTCCTGTAATACCCAGTAAGGCCTAAGAAGGCTCTCACCTGGGTCTGAGTTGTAGGGGGAACCCAATCCATGATTGTCTGGATTTTCCCCTGCAGTGGTGCAATCTGTTCTCCACCTACCAGGTGTTCCAGATAAACCACCTTTCCCTGCCCTATCTGGCACTTTGAGGCCTTGATAGTGAGTCCTGCCTTTTGCAGGGCCTCCAAAACTTTCCAAAGGTGGACCAGGTGCTTATCCCAGGTGGAGCTAAAGACAGCTATATCATCTAGATATGCTGCACTAAAAGCCTCCAACCCTTGCAGGACTGTGTTCACCAACCTCTGAAAAGTGGCAGGTGCATTTTTCAAACCAAAGGGCATCACTGTAAATTGGTAGTGCCCTCCTATAGTTGAAGATGCAGTTTTAGGTTTAGCATCCTCAGCCAATTTGATCTGCCAATACCCTGCAGTCAATCAAAGGTGCTTAGATACTTGGCAGATGCCAGTGTATCTATGAGCTCATCTGCCCTGGGTATAGGGTGAGCATCAGTTGTTGTTACCTGATTGAGACCTCTGTAGTCTACACAAAACCTCATCTCCCTTTTTCCATCTTTTGAGTGAGGCTTTGGTACAAGCACCACAGGACTCACCAATGGGCTTTCAGAAGGTTCAACCACTCCTAGATCAAGCATTTTCTGAACCTCTTGTGTTATGCAGTCCCTGACATGGTCAGGCTGCCTATAGATTTTACTTTTGACAGGCAAGCTGTCTCCAGTACCAATTGTGTGTTCACACCAAGATGTGGTGCCTGGCACAGTTGAAAAGAGTTCAGAAAATTGTCCAAGGAGATTTATGCAGTTGTCTTTCTGTTCTGCAGTCAGACAATCTGCCAAAACTACTCCCTCCACTAAAGCATCATTTTCAGTGGTGGAAAAGAGATCAGCGAGAGGGTCCCTCTCTTCTTCCTGTCCCTCATCTGTTGCCATGAGCAGGGTGAGATCAGCCCTGTCATAGTAGGGTTTTAGGGGGTTGACATGAATCACCCTAAGGGGAGTCCTGGCAGTGCCCAGGTCTACCAAATAGGTGACCTCTCCCTTTTTCTCAACAATTAGATTGGGTTCACTCCATGTGTCCTGGAGTGCTCTTGGGGCCACAGGCTCCAATACCCACACCTTCTGTCCTGGTTGGTACTGGATCAGAACAGCCGTCTGGTCATGCCATTGCTTCTGGAGCTTTTAACTGGCCTGAAGGTTTTTGCTGGCCTTTTTCATGTACTCAGCCATTCTGGATCTTAGGCCAAGAATATAGTCCACTATGTCCTGTTTGGGAGCTTTTAAAGGTTGTTCCCAACCCTCCTTCACAAGTGTTAGTGGACCTCTTACAGGGTGTCCAAAGAGGAGTTCGAAGGGGCTGAAGCCCACTCCTTTCTGGGGTACCTCCCTGTAAGCAAAAAGGAGGCAAGGTAACAGGATATCCCATCTCCTCCTGAGTTTTTCAGGGAGTCCCACTATCATACCTTTGAGAGTTTATTAAACTTCTCTACCAGTCCATTAGTCTGTGGATGATAAGGAGTGGTGAATTTGTAGGTTACACCACATTCCTTCCACATTTCTTTCAAGTATGCAGACATAACGTTGCTACCCCTGTCTGATACAACCTCTTTAGGGAAACCCACCCTGGAAAATATTCCCAGGAGGGCCTTTGCCACTGCAGGAGCTGTAGTGGTCCTTAGAGGAATTGCTTCAGGATATCTTGTGGCATGGTCCACAACCACCAAGATAAACCTATTGGAAGCAGTAGGACGGTCAAGGGGGCCAACTATGTCAACCCCTACCCTTTCAAAGGGGACCTCAACCACAGGTAGTAGAATAAGGGGAGCCTTTGGTGTGCCACCAGTCTTGCCACTGGCTTGGCAGGTCACACAAGACTTGCAAACATCTTTTGTGTCCTCTGACATCCTAGGCCAGTGAAACAGGGGGACAAGCGTTTCCCATGTTTTGATCTGGCCCAAATGCCCAGCCAAAGGAATGTCATGTGCAAGAGGTAGGAGGAACTCTCTGTACTGCAGGGGAATGACCAATCTCCTGGCTGCTCCAGGTTTTGGGCCCCTTGTCTCGGTGTACAAGAGGTTGTCCTCCCAGTAAACTCTATGTGAGTCAGTGACATCCCCATTTTGCTGTTTGACAGCTTGCTGTTTGAGACCCTCTAATGTGGGACAGGTTTGCTGTGTCACACTCAGCTCTTCCCTGGCAGGCCCCCCTCCACCCAAAAGCTCAACAGTGTCTGCTGCCAGTTCCTCTGGTGAAGGTTCTGCACAGGGAGGAAATTCTTCTCCCTCAGAAGGAGAATCATCTGTAGAGGGAGGGATAGTGGGTAGGGATTTACCCTTGCTACCCCTAGCTTTAGGGAGCATTTGGTCCATTGTTCCAGGATCCAAGTTACCATGTCCTTTTTGCTTTTTGGCCTGAGCCCTTGTCAAAACATAAATATGCCCAGGAATGCCCAGCATTGCTGCATGAGCCTCCAACTCCACTTCTGCCCAAGCTGATGTTTCCAAATCATTGCCTAGTAAGCAATCTACAGGTAATTCAGTGGCTACCACAACTTTCTTTGGACCAATAACCCCCCCCCCCCCCAGTTGAGAATCACAACAGCCATGGGGTGGCTAAGTGTGTTATTGTGAGCATCAGTCACTTGGTACTGCTGACCAAGTAGGTGTTGATCAGGGTGAACCAGCTTCTCTATAACCATAGTTACACCGGCTCCTGTGCCCCTGTAGGTCTGAACCTCAACACCATTTATTAGGGGTAGTTGCTTGTACTTACCCATATTAAGGGGACAAGCAACCAAGGTGGCAAAGTCAATGCCACCATCAGAGAGTAAAACAGCCCTGTGGTCTCCCTAACAAGACCAACTCCAACTACACTGCCAATAGTGAGCCCAGCTACACCTTTGGATTGGCTATTTATGGTAGACTTCCCACCACTATCACTAGGGGCACTAGAGGTTGCAGTTGGGGTTGTGGTAGTGGGAGCCTTGGTGTTTTTCTTTGGCCAAGTGGCATCACTTGCCCAATGGCCTTTTACTTTACATAAATAACACCATGGCTTTTTCTGATTGTGAGAAGAGGATCTGGACCCACCACCCCGAGAGGATTTTTGTGGGCCTGATGAAGACTCAGAATGTTTTTTTATCTTTGTCCCCACCCTTGTCAGAAGACTAACCATCCTTCTTCTTGCCATCCTTGTCACCCACTGTATACACCTTTCTGTTCACTCTTGTTCTGACCCATTTGTCTGCCTTCTTTCCCAATTCTTGAGGAGAGGTCAGATCTGATTCTACCAAGTACTGATGCAACAAATCAGACAAACAATTGTTCACAATATGCTCTCTCAGGATTAGATTATACAGGCTTTCATAGTCAGCCACCTTACTGCCATGCAACAAACCCTCCAAGGCCTTCACTGAACAGTCTACACAGTCTGCCCAGTCTTGAGAGGACTCTTTTCTGGTGTCTCTGAACTCAATCCTATATTGTTCAGTGGTTAAGCCAAATCCATCCAAGCGTGCATCCTTCAAGACTTTGTAATTGTTAGCATCACTTTCTCTGACAGTAAGGAGCCTATCCATACCCTTACCAGTGAACGATAGCCACAAGATAGCAGCACACTTCCTTTGGAGGACCCACTGTACCATACAGGCCCTCTCAAGTTCAGCAAACCACTTGTTAATGTCATCCCCCTCCCTGTAAGGGGGGACTATCTTATGCAGGTTTCTGGAATCTTGCTCTCTAACAGGATTGCTATCAAAAACACTGCTGCTGCCACCATGGGGAACTAACCCCAACCTCTGCTTTTCCATTTCCACATCCAGAGATTCCCTGTCTAAGGCCAGCTGCTGCTGTTTAATCTTCAGCCTGGCCTCTTCCAACCTCAGCTTTCTGAGTTCCTTTTCCATTAAGTTATCCTCAGGGTAGGAGGCTTGAGAATTGTGAGACACAGAAGAAATGTGGGAATTGGCAGAGTTGGACCTGTCCCTAAACGTCTGGACCCTAGTAACCTGGCCTTTAGGAGTGAAAGGTACCCTGTGTGTGACCCCCTCTCACTACCAGTGTCACTAGGTGGCCTGTTAGCTGGCAGGTCCTTGGAAGAACCCTCCCTAGCATCTTCAGGGGACTCCTTTGAGCCTGGCTGGGCACCCCCCTCCTCTACCTCCTGATCCTGGGATGGGCCAGACTGGTTCTGGTCACTTTCTAGGAGAAGGCTAAGGAGAAGATCTTTTGTAGGATTCTTACCAATTGCTAAACCTCTTTCAATGCAGAGACCCCTCATACTTTTAAAGTTTAGATCCCCATATGCTGCCTGGACAACTGTGGGAGTAAGCTCTACTGCAGACATAATAGAAAAGGTGTAGGACAGAGAGAGAAAAAACGTTTTAGGAACTTTTAAAAGAACAGAAAAAACTTTTTCAAACTTTTGAAAGTTTTCAGAAACGTTTTAGAACGTTTTAGAGAAGGAAAGTTAAACTGTTTAGGTTACTGTGTATATTCTGAAGTATTTGGTATATGTTTTTCTTATGAAAAGCACCAATGACAAAGTGGTAAAGCAGTTACAAGTACTTATCCCACCGCTGCACCTCCAATGTAGGCTTTCTATGACAGGTGCAGAGCACATGGCCTGTTTGATCTCATCAAAAGCTTTTTTGACAGCTAGCTGTCCACAATACCTTTTTAGGGATCTTCTTACTGGTGAGGTCATTAAGAGGAGCTGCAATGGAGCCATAATTCTTGATGAACCTCGTATTGTACCCTGTGAGGCCTAAAAAGGCCTCACAGGGTACTATAGTTGTACCTTGTGGTACTTACACCTTGTGTCAGGTCCAGATATCCCTTATTAGTAGATTAGTAGTGTTCTAGCAGCTTAGGCTGATAGAGGTAACTATAGCAGAGCAGCTTAGGCTGAACTAGGAGACATGCAAAGCTCCTACTATACTACTTATATCAAATAGCACTATATCATAAGAAAACACAATACTCAGAGTTACTAAAAATAAAGGTACTTTATTTTAGTGAGAATATGCCAAAAGTATCTCAGAGGATATACTCCCTTAGGAGGTACGTAAAATACACAAAATATACAAACAAACCAAAATCAGGTAAGTAAAACACTTAAAAAAGTAGTGCAAACACTGTAGGATACAATAGAATGCAATAGGAGACAATAGGCCTAGGGGCAACACAAACCATATACTCCAAAAGTGGAATGCGAACCACAAATGGACTCCAGGCCTAGTGTAGTGTGTAGAGGGTAGCTGGGAGTGTAAGAAAACACTAAGGGTGTCCAAGATACCCCACCCCAAGACCCTGAAAAGTAGGAGTAAAGTTACCCTAGTACCCCAGAAAGACAGTAAAGTTAAAATAGGGGATTCTGCAAAGACATCAACTGACTGCAAAGCACTGAAGATGGATTCCTGAACCTGAGTACCTGCAAAGGAAGGAGATCAAGTTCAAGAGTCACGCATGTGTCTGTGGGGGAGCAGGAGCCCACTATACCGCGGATGAAGGTGCAAAAAGGCTGCCTCGGGGTGGAAGAAGCCAAAGATTCTGCAACAAAAGGAAGGTGCCAGGAATTTCTCCTTTGGTCAGAAGATGTCCCACGGCGTGCTGGAGGTTGCAGAGTTGTTTCCACGCAGAAGGACCACAAACAAGCCTTGCTAGCTGCAAGAGTCATGGTTGAATGTTTTGGGTGCTGCCAGGGCCCAGGAAGGACCAGGAGGTCGCCCCTTGGAGGAGGAGACATTGGGGGCACTCAGCAACAGAGAGAGCCCACGCAGAAGCAGGCAGCACCTGCAGAAGTACATGAACAGGCATTCAAGAAATCTGAGCACGACGGTCGTCTCAGCACAACAAAAGAGGGTCCCACGAAGTCGGAGGTCAACTCAGCGAGTTGAGCAATACAGGACAGAGTGCTGGAGACCTGGGCTGTGCTGTGCACAAAGGAAGTCTTGAAAAAGAGCACAGAAGCCCTTCCAGCTGCAGATCATTGGATTACTGTCTGGCATGGGGAGGCAAGGACTTACCTCCACCAAATTTGGACAGAAGGACCACTGGACTGTTGCGGTCACTTGGATACAGCTCCTGTGTTCCAGGGACCATGCTCGTCAAGATGAGAGGGGACCCAGAGGACCTGTGATGCAGACGTTTGGTGCATGCGTTAGCAAGGGGAAGATTCTGTCGACCCACAGGAGATTTCTTCTTGGCTTTCAGTGCAGGGTGAAGGCAGACAGCCCTCAGAACATGCACCACCAGGAAACAGTCGAGAAAGCCGTCAGGATTAGGCGTTACAATGTTGCTGGTAGTCTTCTTGCTACTTTGTTGTGGTTTTGCAGGCGTCCTGGAGCAGTCAGCGGTCGATCCTTGGCAGAAGTCGAAGAGAGAAGTGCAGAGGAACTCTGGATTTGTTATCTGAAGAGAAACCCACAGGAGAGACCCTGAATAGCCCTCTGAGGAGGATTGGCTACCTAACCAGGTAAGAGCCTATCTGGAGGGGTCTCTGATGTCACCTGCTGGCACTGGCCACTCAGAGGTCTCCATTGTGCCCTCACACCTCTGCATTCAAGATGGCAGAGGTCTGGAACACACTGGAGGAGATCTGGGCACCACCCCTGGGGTGGTGATGCACAGGGGAGTGGTCACTCTCCTTTCCTTTGTTCAGTTTCGCACCAGAGAAGGGGCTGGGTGATCCCGGAACCGTGTAGACTGGTTTATGCAAGGAGGGCACCATCTGTGCCCTTCAAAGCATTTCCAGAGGCCAGGAGAGGCTACTCCTCTCAGGCCCTTAACACCTATTTCCAAAGGGAGAGGGTGTAACACCCTCTCTCAGAGGAAATCCTTCATTCTGCCTTCCTGGGACTGGGCTGCCTAGGCCCCAGGGCGGCAGAAATCTGTCTGAGGGTTGGCAGCAGCGGTCGCTGCTGAGAACACCCCAGAGAGCTAGTTTGGCAGTACCCGATGTCCATGCTGGAGCCCCGGGGATGCATGGGATTGGCACCCCAATACCAGATTTGGCTTGGGGTGACAATACCATGATCCTAGACATGTTACATGGCCATGTTCGGAGTTACCATTGTGAAGCTTCAAATAGGTATCAACCTATATGTAGTTTACGCTTGTAATCTTGTCCCCACACTCACAAAGTCCGGGGAATTTGCCCTGAACAATGTGAGGGCACCTTGGCTAGTGCCAGGGTGCCCACACAATAAGTAACTTTGCACCTAACCTTCAGTAAGTGAGGTTTAGACATATATGTGACTTATAAGTTACTTAAGTGCAGTGTAAAATGGCTGTGAAATAACGTGGATATTATTTCACTCAGGCTGCAGTGGCAGTCCTGTGTAAGAAATGTCTGAGCTCCCTATGGGTGGCAAAAGAAATGCTGCAGCCCAGAGAGAGCATAAACACTGAGGTTCTGGTTAGCAGAGCCTCAGTGATACAGTTAGGCACCACACAGGGAACACATACAGGGCACACTTTATAAGCACTGGGTTCCTGGCTAGCAGGACGCCAGTGACACATAGGCAAACACAAACATACATACAGTAAAAAATGGGGGTGACATGCCAGGCAAGATGGTACTTTCCTACAGTCTCCTCACCAGTGATAGTTTTGGTCACCCTTTCTCCCCAACTCTTGAGGGGAAATTGAACCTTGGCCTACCAGGTATTGATGTAGCATCTCATTGTGACAATTACTCAGCAGATGCTCTTTCATGAACAAGTTATACAGCTCATTATAATCTTGTACCTTGTTGCCACCTAACCAACCACTGAGCATTGTTACTGAATAATCCATAAAATCTACCCAAGTCTGGCTCTGGTTTTTCGAGCCTCCCTGAACCTTTTGCGGTACTCTTCAGTTGTAAATTCAAAGCCCTCAATCAGGGTACTCTTCATAAAGTCATATGATTTAGAATCTGCCTCATTCAGTGTCTGGAGCCTATACCTGCACTTCTCCCACAATAGTGTGCCCCAGTGTTTTTTCAATTTTCCACCCAATGCAGGCTCTTTCAAAGGCAGGAAACCATTTGACTATATCATCCTCTTCAGAGAAGGGAGAGACAACTCATTTTGGGAGTTTGAGATTGAAAGGTTTCTCTTTCCAAACGTGTATGCTGCCACCATGCATGGGCCCTATGCCCAACTCTTTTCTCTTTGTTTCTATTTCTAAAAGACGAGCCTCCAGGGCTAGTCTTTTGGTCAACCTGGCTAAGCTCAGGTCTTCTTCTGAGGGAGTGCTAATGCTAAAGATAGAGGAGCTACCCTCATCTCCATTATTCACAGCATTATCCCCCCCTGAGACCTCATCATCTACTTCCTCTTTGGGGTTTTCTTTCACATACTGAGTAGGAGGCTGGCCCGCTATGTAGTATGCAAAACACTGTTTGCTATGCAGAGGGTCAGGACACCTACACCTTGGTTTACAAAGGTAAAAAATAGACCACCTAATATTCTAATTTTTATGGTAGCTTGGTTGAGCAGTTAGGCTAATCTTGGAGATGTGCTAAGCATTAGTTGCACTCACAGTATCAATAAAGCAAGGCAGACAATGAAAAGAGTAACTCAAGACCAATTTACAAAAATACTTCAGACATTTATAACATATTTTAGAATGAGATCATCAAAAACGGGTAAGTACTTTTTTAGTTATGTTTTTTCAACTTTTTATAAATATCTTGTTTCTGTGTGTAATTACGCTCCATGGGAATCAATGGAGAAATACTTTAAAAATGCATAGAAAATCAGGTGATGAGTTTACCAATGTCTCCTCTTGGTGGTAAGTCAAGGTCGTCGGTGGGCCCTGTGAACCAGCTGGAGACATTTGGGTGGCTCCTGGTATCAGCTGGAGCAACTGCAGAAAGTCTTTGAAGCTGGTGCAAGGCTACTGAACCACTTAAAAAGAACTGCACAAGTGGACTTCAAGGTGGGTTCAGCAGGTCTCCTTGGGGTGTTGAGGTTGCAAGGGATGAACGACCTTCAGGACACAGCTGGATCTTTGGTGCCGGACACTGGGCGGCCAGGTGCAGAGCAAATTGGTGAGCCAAGAGTTGTGTTCAAAAGTGGCCTTGGAAGCAGGAGGTAGGTCACTTGGCAGGTCGCTTGCAGGTCAGCAGGGGCACTCTGCTGTGAGGTCCTGGTGTTTTCTGAAGTACCTTGACTGGGCTTTCTCCTGGTCCTTTTACAGTCTGGAGTTGTTTGTCCTTCTGGGTGTCTAATGTATTGGGGTAAGGTACAGCTGGCTATTACACAGCTCAGCCACTGGAGGGTGTGGTCCCACCAACCTTGATACACTTGCAGGGTTTGTCCTCCGGGTCCTTCAGGTGAAATTTGGTCAGGCTGTGGTTCTCGGTTCCTTGGTCAGTTGCCGGTCAGTGAATTGGTCTTCACTGGCTTTTGGGTCTTTGATACAAAAAAAGTGATGCCTTCACTCTGAAGGGGGATCTTTGGCGATTTTCAGAAGTGTGGAGGTCCTCTGGGGTTTTGGAGAGTGTCTGATGTATGAGCAACGCCTCAGTGGCAATTGTCGAGGCCTGTGTGCAGCAGGCATTATTTGGCGCATTTTTCTTGGCGCAGCAGGACTTCAGTTCTCGAACCTTGGGTCTTCTTTGTTGCTGGTATTCTTGTGCCCTTGGAATCTAAGTTGGGGACATCATCCAGAAAGTTACTGTAGTCAGGAGCTGACTAACTGAGCTGAAATGTGGTAAAATGAGTGGGACTAGATACTTCAGTGTGTTGGGAGGATGTCAAATCTGGATGGAGAAAAAGGGGGTGTGGGGCAGGTGCTGAGCCAGAGTATTTGCACATGATAGTTAGGTCACTACCTGATTTGTGTAAGTGGTACTGATGGATGAAGCTGTAGCCATCTGGAAAGAGCTCACGTAAGACTTTAAAGTGTTGATTAGCAGACTCTGGCCCTCATTCCGAGCCTGGCGGGCGGCGGAGGCCGCCCGCCAGGCTTCCCCCCTCCGAAATACCGCTCCGCGGTCGTAAGACCGCGGAGGGTATTCCGAGTTTTCCCCTGGGCTGGCGGGCGGTCTTCACAAGACCGCCCGCCAGCCCAGGGGAAAACTCCCTTCCCACGATGACGCCGGCTCGTAATAGAGCCGGCGGAGTGGGAAGGTGCGACGGGTGCAGTTGCACCCGTCGCGTATTTCAGTGTCTGCTTTGCAGACACTGAAATACTTTTAGGGGCCCTCTTACGGGGACCCCTGCCGTGCCCATGCCATAGGCATGGGCACGGCAGGGGCCCCCAGGGGCCCCGCGACTCCCCCTCCCGCCATCCGGTTCCCGGCGGGAGAACCGCCAGGAACTGGATGGCGGGAGGGGGAGTCGGAATCCCCATGCCGGCGCAGCATGCTGCGCCGGCTTGGAGGATTCCTTTGGGGCAGCGGGAAACCGGCGGGAGACCGCCGGTTTCCCTTTACTGACCGCGGCTAAGCCGCTGCGGTCAGAATGCCCCGCGGGGCACCGCCGGCCTGTCGGCGGTGCCACCGCGTCCCACGGCCCTGGCGGACTTGTTCCGCCAGGGTCGTAATGACCCCCTCTGTTCTGCACGGGTTGTCTACATTGTGTACGGGTTTAGCCTGACGGGCATGGATCCTAATGTAAGGAATGAAATTGAGAGCCACTAGTTGATTTTCAAATACTGATATAAATGAGGTGCAATGGGCCCATCACGTATGTGGACCCTGATGTCACTGCACCTGCTACACTGATAGTAGTTACACCATTGAGTATGGGTTACTCATTCTACCTGTCATTCCTTCTTGCATCCGTATCTCCGTCCCTCTCTCCTTTCATCTGATTCATCTCTTCCATGCTCCCCTCCCTTTCCCCTTCCTCTGTCTTTCTCTTCTCCTCTTCTGTCTCTCCCTCATCCTTATCTCCTTTCTCCTCTCCTGACCTCCTTATTTATGGTCCCTTCCTTTTCCCTTGCCCTGCCATTTTGATGATACTTTCTCCTTTCCCTTTTTCCTCCCCCTATTCTTTCACTTTCTCCTTTTCTTTCATCTCTTTTTATTCTCTTCTTTATCTCTTAACCTCTTCTTCCTCTGGTTCCTCTATACTCACAGAGAAGGCAGCAGGCACCATGTATGCCAGGTGTTTGAAAAATATGAACAGGCAGCTTCAAAAATAAGTTCAGATGGTGCAGAATAGATTGGGGCTCCCCTCCCTCGCCCAATGTCACTGCACGATTGCTAGCTATAATGCTGTGTGTGTGTGTGTGTGTGTGAGGTTGTCACAGATGTCAGATTCATGTTTGTAGGTGGCATGTGTGTGTGCATGAAAATGCAAGAGTGGGGAGGGGATTTTGAATTTTGATTGGCTGTTGTTAGGGGTGTTACTCTGGATTAGGTTGGAAGGCGATTACTGAACAATGTTATTAAAACTTCCAAAACATACAATTCCGACGCCGCGGTTGTAGGCAGCTTTTACCGCCAATGTTAAAATGAGGGCCTATGTGTTTCCTTGGCACAAATTTTAATCCCAATTTTAAAATCGAATAGATTTTATCAGTACAGACTGCGACCTATTTTTTTTACGTATGTCATGTACTCCGGTGACGTGTTTTTCAGTTGGTAGTTTTTTAAAAGAATGTGCCATTCTTTTATGCAACCCAGAGCTTTTCTAGGAAAATATGCTTGTAAACCAGTATTTTTTAAACTAATTTATGAATTATAAAACATTTTAGCTTTGATGTATTTGTGATAATATATTGTTCATGGGTTTTGTTTTAAAATCCAAATCATGAGTGATTGATAATTTTTTTCAGTAAAATTTAAGAAATTGTGATGTGTAGGAAAGTATGTTTTTTTCTAAAAACAAAATAAAAAAAAGTTTTGATATGCTAATACAACCTTCTTCCCAATTTTCAGGAACAGACGTACAACATTTCAATTACTATAATTGTTGCATTTTGTGCTTCTATCTGCTTGAAGTTTTTGGTGGAAACGGGCATTAAATCCATGAGTGAACTCGGAAAGATAAACATTTCATGGGTGATGCTGGAAAGCTATAAATTTCTCAAAAGTAGGCACAATTTAGAATTCAGCAAGGGATGTGGAGCTATTCTTTGAAACAAAAAAAATGAAATAAAGTTAACGTGACCCTATTTTCATCTGTATTTTGTACTTACAATGGCTTACTTAGAAAAGCAACGTACCAATATTAACGCCAGACTCCTCCAGTTGCTGGTAGATATAGGGGCATATTTATACTTGTTTTGCACGAAATTTGCATCATTTTTTTTACACAAAATCGGTGCAAAACTAACTCCATATTTATACTTTGGCGCTATTCCCGTCTAGCGCCAAATTTATGGAGTTAAAGTCATTTTTTGGACGTGGAATCCTGCTTCGCGTCAATGAGATGCAAAGTAGGAGTTCCTGTGCAAAAAATTATTCTATGGCCTTAGTGGCATATTTATCCCCAAGTGCTAAAATCGCGCACGGGGGGAGGAGGGGTCAAATATCATTATTTAACGCCTGGGTCAGGGTAGGCGTTAAGCGACCTGTGGGCCTATTTCCATGGTCAAACACCATGGAATAAGCCCACAGATGCCCTCCTCAGGCCCCAGGGACACCCACACCAGAGGGACAGCGGAGGATGCGGGACCCTGTCCCAGGTAAGTATAAGTAAGTACAGGTAAGTATTTTCTTTTTTTTTAAGTGCCATTGGGGGCCCTGAAGTGGGCCCCCCTACATGGTACAGTGTGCAATGGTCATGCCTAATGTCATTTTTTGGTGCAAAACCCCCTTCTTCCATACCGCAACTCCACCTGGCTAACGTAATTTTTTTTTATACTAGCCTACCCTTGGCACCAGCTTGCACCATTCCATAAAAATGGTGCCCAACTGGGGCTCAGAAATGGTGCAAGTCAGTGCTAAACTTTTTGGTGCAAAACTGCGTTGGTGCAATTTTGCACCAAAGAGTATTAATCAGGGCCACAGTGTTTGTTGGTTGTCCAAAAACCAAAAGCCATCGGCCGGGCTGCAGCTTTTCCCTATGTTTCATTGTGTATTAGCCATGCATAAATATGTAAGGTAAAATCTAATGAATAACAAGCATTGGCAATGCCTAACGGTCTTGGCAATCTGAGAGCTATAGGCGTTGGCAATATTAATGCATTTGAGTATGTCAATAAGAACAGCACAAGAGACATACACAAATTCATTTACATTGATAATGCATGTAGCTCTAGGAGTGCCAACACCTATTGGCCTTGCCAGTGCTTGTTTTAAGCGCTACTCATATTTCACTCACAGTTGTTTGATCTGTATGGTACACATTATTTGCAGCAGACACATTATCCCTCTGTGCTACTTGATAATGAGTCAAAATTATCAGTAGACAAAATTCGGATCTCTCCCCGGCAGTAATATTAACACCAGAGTTATCTTGATGTTTTTATTGTTGCCTGAAAACTGCAGGATGCAGAAGCAAGATCAGTGCTTCTAAATCCAGAAGTTATTCTTAAACATAGTACCGCACAAAAGTCAGAGCATGTAGTGCCGTAAAGAAGGCCCTGCCCCCTCAGGAGCTCTCTGGCCAGGTACCCTCCAAATTGTCTGGGGGACCCACCTGGAGCTTGGTACCTTTAATTTCAACTTCTAGCAGTTTTAAGCGCAGTTGCTATACTTCCATGGTGCAAGCCCTTTAAAGGGTGACACTATACTTTTAATGCGATAACTGGCACTTTTTTAGCACAGTCGGGCATATTTATACCTCATTTGCGCAAAGTTTGCGGTATTTTTTTTTTTACACAAATTCGACGCAAAACCAACTCCATATTTATATTTCGACATTAGACCTGTCTAACGTCAAAATATTGGGGTTTGCACCATTTTTTAGATGCGTGAACCTACCTTGCGTCAATGAGATGCAAGGTAGGCGTTCCCATCTCAAAAATTGTGCTAACCTCATAGCCCTATATTTATCCCTCAGTGCTAAAATTACGCACAGGTGGAAGGAGGGGATAAATAATGGTGCAAAGTTTGCTTTGCACCATTATTTAACGCCAGGGTCGGGACCAGGCGTTAAGGGACCTGTGGACCCATTTCAATGATTCAACACCATGGAATGAGTCTACAGGTGCCCTCCTCAAGCCCTGGTAACACCCCACCCACACCAGAGGGACACCGGAGGATGGGGGACCCCAGCCCAGGTAAGTAGGGTAAGTATAGGTAAAGAATTTGTTATTTTCAATTAAAGTGCCATTTGGGTCCCACTGGAGGCCCCCTGCATGGCACAGGGTGCAATGGCCATGCCCATGGGACACTCGTCCCCTGTGCTGACCACTGGGTTGGTGGGCATGACTCCTGTGTTTTCTTAGACAGGAGTTATGTGATATGGATAGTTTTGTGTCAGAACATAATGCTAGGTTGATTAGAATCATCTTTTTTTACTCTAACTAGCCTAACATCATTTTTTGTCGCTAAACCCCCTTCTCCCACATCTCCAGCGCCACCGGCTAACGCCATTGTTTTTTACGCTAGCCCACCCTTTGCACCATTCCATAAATATATTGCCCGGCTGGTGCTTAGGAATGGTGCAAGGCGGTGCTAAACTTTTTGGTGCAAAACTGCGTTAGTGCAGTTTTGCACCAAAAAGTATAAGTATGCCCCTCTGTATGCTTTGAATGTCCATCTGTCAAATAGTGGCATGTTAACATTGTTGGTGAAACATTGCACAAGCATTGCTGCAATTTATTTTATCCGGCTGCAATCATTGCTTTTTCCATGTTTGTACTTGCAAAGTACATACAGTTACCAAGATAAGAATAATAATTAAAAAATGTATGAAAATAGTTTATTTTGTTTTTTTCCATACATTAGAAATATGAAACCAATTATTCAAGAGGAGAACCTGGACAGGCGTACGCATTCTGAGAAAGAAGTACATGTAATAATATCATCTAACGTAAAAAGTTACTCTCTCTTTCTCTCTCTCTCTCTCGTCCCATAATTTTGCTTTGAAATACTTTTGTTGGTCTAAAATGCGCAATGGCTGCAGAGGGCCGCTGGGTGTCACCATCTACTTAATAGTCTCCTGCTTTTCTCAGTAGTTTTTTATGGGCGAGCGCAAAGCGCTCCGTCCCATGCTGTAATCTCTCTTTGGGCTTCTAACCACGCCCATGTCACGTCATGCACTTTCATTGGTACGTGGGCTTGCCTTTTTAAATCTGCTTGCTTTCATTTGTGAAAGGCATGCATACGTCATGCCTTTTCCTGTCTTCAGCCCACCTACACAGCACCGGTAAACTACTGAAACCATTCGAGGCTCGATGTTTTCAGTATGGTTTCCAGACTTCTTTATCTTTTTATTTTCCACGCAGCGCGATTGCGCTGGGGTTTACATAGTGCAATAGCGCTCGGTTTTTCTGTTTTCAATTTCAGCGTGATCGCGCTGCATTTTTACATAGCGTGATCGGGCTGTGTTTTTTTTATTGTAATTTTTGTGGCAAGAAAAGTCCAGTTAGGAGTTTCCAATGCTAATAGCTCTAACTCAAGCAAATGTGAGACCAGTTGCATGCCACATTTTCAGCTGTGGTAATTTAAAAAAAAAGAAAATTCTGATTAACACAGTAGCGTGTGTGCTCGTTTTTGATTTTTTTTTCCTAATGATAATCCATATATTTAAGTGACTGCAAGATTTTGTAATGTGAAAAGTAGTGTGTGCTTCCATGCTGTGATGCACGAAGCATTGATGCACGTTTTATAAATATTTCTTTCTTTGCTTGTAATACAGGAAGTATTACAAGGAAAGAAAGAAATATTAATAATGCGTGCAGATGCTTTGCGCAATCCAACTTGGGATCATATAAAGTAGCTGCTTACGTAAGTGCCCACACGCTACTTTTTAAAATAAAACAAAATTGCTTTACGAATTACAAACAATTGTATAGGTCTATTTTTGGCAGAAGGATTAGTAAATTTTAAAAACAAAGAATAATTATGTTTCGGTTTGAGACAGCAAATAAAGAAAGATTTCAAATATGTACACAGACACATATTTAGCTGAGGAATAGTGATTTATGTTAATTTACTCCTTTTGTTTGTGTCTGCAGAGTACCCAAGTGCCACTTGTGACTACAATAACAGTCTTTCCAGCCATGCTAAGGTATTGGCAACTATATTTAAGCAGGTCCCTTTGGGAACAAAGCCTGCAAGGATTCTTCCTCCTTAAGTCACCCCTGACGTCATAATTGTGCTACAACTACAGCTGCCCACGGTATACAAATTCTATCTATCAGACGTTCTTAAAGCTTGGGTTGTTTTTTATCAGAATTTTTTTTACTAACTGACTAGTTTATTTTTACATTTCTAATTAAGTGCTTTTGATGCTCTTGCAAGGCAGTGTGCATCTTATTTTTAAATAATGTATGTGTTATGTTGGGAAAAGAGCTTTTGTAGTCAGCGTTTAAAAACATTTGAATGAGGGTAACCTGTGGTGAATGGTCAGAGTAGCGGAGTCACTTAAAATGTAAAACAGTTTGCAACGTAAGTTAAATAACTTTTCCCAAACAAAGATTTCATGTAGCTATCATACGGAGCATGTTTTGTTTTACAATTATGTTTGCTCAGTAGTAGTAATAACGACCTTTGTGTGGGACATGTCCATGAGTTTTAGCTGTTTCTTTAGAAGGTGATAAATCCAACTCAATGGTTTGTCTTTGCGGTTTTACCTAGATTTACCTCATTCCCAAAGCCTTGGAGCATTTTACATGACAACCAGTTACATTACACAGGGACACATTCATTTTTTCTTTTACAGCACAGGTCAATTTGCACTGAATCACAAGATGTTGAGCTGCTACAGTAGCACAGTCCTTATTTAAAAAAACTACTTTTGGTTACATACATACAAAATATGCTTTTAGCCCAACATGTTTCCGTAGAAATTAAACTATATCAGTGAGCCGCCATGTATGGCACTGACTCATACTACCTCTTGCTGGTTAGGGTCGAGCGCAAAGTGCTCTGTCCCTGCTGTAATCTCTCTATGGGATTGTTACCACGCCCACCGCACGCCTATGAGTTTGGTTGCTTTGTGGGCTTGCCTTTTAAAATTTGCTTGCTTTCAACCCACCGACTTATCTCGCGGAATTCATGCCCAAGCGTCTCCCACTTCAGTTCTGCTACTGGCGCACAAACCGACGGGGGATGGTTTGGCCAAGGGGAGGAGGGTGGGGATAGAAGAACAGGGGGTGAGAGTTCACTCAACGAAACGGCAGCGGCAAGCAATTAAACAAAAAATAATAAAGTCAGGCTACAGCGCTCCTAATGTGTGATGGTCATCACCCATTTTGGAAAAAAATAAAGTAGTCCTGAAACAAAAGCTAAAAAGTGGCTGCTGGGTAGCTTTACAGTACTTTGGTGGTGCTCTTGGGGAGGGCTAATCACCTGAAGAGGCATGACGTATGCATGCCCTTCTCAAATGGCGATATAGAAAATGAAGCAATGTTGGTGCCAGCAAATGGCAAGCCTATGGGCCGGCTGAAGCCCCAGTTGTAGATAAAAGCAGGTCTTGATTCGAGACAGCGCATGTGCACCGTCTAGAGCCGAGACCTAAAAAAATGAGTCTGAAGGAAATCTATGCATTGAAATGAGAACAGGCATCTGAGTTTTGCAATAATGGTTATTTCTTTGATGGATTTGTGGTTACCACTAGTTTTATGTGATTGAGAAGGTTGACTTCAAGAGCATTCCTTCTTCCACACTAACTCACATTTAGAGGCCACAAATTAATTAAAATCCATTAAATACAAGAAAATATTCTACTATTCTGTGTTTTCACACTTCTACCAATTACAACTGTACTCCATTAGGTGCCCGCAGAAAGCTCACAACCCAAGAATTTTCTGAAAGCTAGAACACTTTTTTTTCTTCTATTTTTAACCCTCATCTGTGACAAGAGGCAATAGGTGCCATACATGTGTGAGACACAGCCCCATCCTGTAGGGGTTATAGCCTCTTAAGCCAGACCTCGTTCAACATCTTGAAGAGAAGAGAAGCAGACACCGCCCACAAATCCACCTTTGTTGAGCCTTGTCTTTAATCATAGCACCTCTGGAGTTTATTACCCCTGCAGTGAGGATTACATCCATTCTTTAGCTAAGTTGCTAACTTGTTGAGAAAGAAAGAAAAGGATCCCACATCTTAACCAATTTTTCTGATGGATACAACTACCTGTGGATTCCTCACCTGATGAATACTCCCATGGCGCCAGCATTCGACGGAAATCTTCTTACTAGTCTCTGCACGTCGACGAGGACGTCACTCTAGCCCACGCGACGCCGTCTGACGTCATACAGGCAATAAGAGGTCCTCGCCGACGTGCCGATGACAGTTCCCTTTTTTCCGTGCATTCGAAACGGTTATCTTCGAGGGAGCTACTGTTACCTTCGTGGTTACAGTGTATTGTCTGCTGCGTAGTCTTCTCTGCGGTAACAATGTCTCAGAGGAAGTCGGGTTTCAAGCCCTGTCGAGAGTGTGGGGGCAAGATGTCAGTTACAGATCCTCACTCCGACTGTCTATGGTGTTTGAGCTCCGACCACGACGTCTCGACTTGCGATTCATGTCAACACATGAATCCGAAGGCCCTCAAAGAGCGTGAGGCCAAGTTATTCATGGCAAAGTCAAAGAAGAAGGAGAAACATCATAAGAAGTCTTCTTCGCCAAGGTCTCACCGGCGTCATCGAGACTCCCGGCGCCGTAGAGACTCACGACGTCACTCCAGCAAGGAGTCTCGTTCGAGGTCACCTTCGGCTCGGCGTCGGAGGACTTGGGAGGTCAGCCCCACGGTCACGCCGCATCCATCGACGCCGTTGCCCTCTCCGGCGTCACCGACTTCGCCTGGTCAGGCGTCAGTGATTGAGGTGGTGCAGCCTCTTGTGTTTTCTCCGGCGTCGCAGACGTCGAGGCCGGCGTCGGGGTCGCCCTCGATCCAGGCACCCCAGTATCCGGCTTTTCCCACTCCTGGAGCCGATAGTACCGCGTTTCTTAATGCGATGTATACCATCTTTCAGCAGATGGCTCCAGGAGCTGCTCCGGCTGGTCCTTCGGGGCCCTTGGCCTTTTCGTTGGGTGATCCTGCGCCTCTTCGGCCGGCACCCTTTATGCCCTTTCTCCCTTTTGGGAATGTGGGCTCGGCGCCGGTGCCGGCGTCGGTGGCCGCTCCGGTGGCTTCGGATGTTTCGGCCCCGGAGGTTGCCCCTCCGTCGAAGTCAGGATTTTGCCCTGTGACTCCGGTTGGTCCATCGGCTCCAAGACCTCGTCCTCCGGCTCCTGCCTCGGCGCCGAAGCTGCCTGTGGCGCCGGACGCGGCGTCAGATGCTTCTGGAGATCGGCGCCGTTCTTCGACGTCGGCAGAGGCCATGTCGACTCCGCGTATCGAGGAGAGACTTCATTCGAGGAGGCGTGCTCTCCGTCTTTTAGAAGAGCAAGAGTACCAGCGAGTCCTAGAGGAGGGAGAGATTGAGGACTCTGGAGACGGACTGCATGGTCTGGATACAGCCAGTGGGCTGGACACTTCCCCTGAGTGGGACCTTTCATCTCCAGGGGAATATACGGAGGAGGCTGCTTCCTTTCATGCTGTGGTGAGGAAGGCAGCGAGCTTTTTGGACCTGCCTTTGCCGGTGGCAGAGGCAAAGCAGAATTTGCTGACAGAGGTATTGCATCCGGCCTCTGCTGCAGCTGAGCCTCTCTTGCCATTTAATGAGGCTTTGCTGGATCCGGTGTTGGAGGTGTGGAAGAAGCCGGTGTCTTCCTCGGCCGTTCATAGGGCTGTGGCCAGGAGGTATCGAGCTGCACCATCTGACCCTGGCTTTCTCTCTAGACACCCTACGCCGGAGAGCTTGGTGGTGCAAGCCTCCTGTTCCTCAAAGTCAGCGCCTGGTTCCTTCCCGACGGTGCCTGGAGACAGAGACTCCAAGAAACTGGATGCGCAGTCCAAGAAAATATTTTCGTCATGCAGTTTGGCGTTGAAGGCCACCAACGCAACGTGCATTCTGGGGAGGTACATCCATGCGCTGATGGATGATATTTCGTCTTCATTTACGGAGCTTCCCCAGGGTCTCTTGGATGTGGTCTCGGACGCCCAGGCTGCCGCGACCCAGATTATCCAGTCTGGGCTGGACACGACCGACTCGGTGGCCAGGGCGATGGGCACGGCTGTGGTGGCAAGAAGACAGGCCTGGCTCCGAAACTCAGGGTTCTCTGCGGATGTGCAGTCGACCCTGCTGGACCTCCCGTTTGATGGGGACAGACTGTTTGGAGCCAAGGCAGATTCAGCCTTGGAACGATTTAAGGAGAGCAGAGCCACAGCCAAATCGTTAGGACTGCGAGCTCCTTCTTCCTCTGCCTCTTCTAGAATTTTCAGGAGGTTTCGGGGATTTGGGCGTGGCTCTTATTCCTCTTCCTTTCGGGGGAGGTTCCAGCAACCCGCCTCTTCCCTCCCCTATAGGTCATTTAGAGGGAGGGGGAGGGGTGGGGTCCGTACCAGAGGAGCCTCTCAACAGCACTCTGCCTCTTCCTCTGGAGGGGTGCAGCAGGGGAAGCAGCCTTAGGCTTCCACCGTTTCCCACTCACTCCTCTCCTGTAGGGGGAAGATTACAGCATTTTCTCCACAAGTGGAAGTCTATCACAACGGACACTTGGGTTCTCGGCATTGTGGGAAAAGGCTACGCCCTTCCCTTTCGGGAGTTCCCGCCCCTCATCCCGCCCCGCCCATCTTATTGTTCAGAAGAACACCTCCTGTTGCTAGAACAGGAGGTTCAAGTCCTCCTTTCAAAGGGTGCGGTAGAGTTGGTCCCAGAGCAGGAAAAGGGTCGAGGTTGTTACTCAAGATACTTCCTGATTCCCAAAAAGGATGGTCAGTTGAGACCAATCCTGGATCTGAGGATCTTGAATTGGTTCCTCAAACAGGAAAAGTTCAAGATGCTGACCCTAGCACAGGTGCTTTTGGCGTTGAACAAGGAAGATTGGATGGTGTCTGTCGACTTGCAGGATGCTTACTTTCATATCCCGATACTCAAGTCGCACAGGAAGTATCTCCGGTTTGTGGTAGGGTCGCAGCACTATCAGTTTGCTGTCCTCCCGTTTGGTCTTACTTCAGCACCTCGAGTCTTCACAAAGGTGATGTCAGTGGTTGCGGCGGAGCTCAGAAGGAAGGGGATAGCAGTATTCCCTTACTTGGACGACTGGTTGATCAAAGCCAAGTCCCCGGAGCTTGTGTCGCATCATCTGCAGTCAACAACCCAGTTGTTGTTCGACCTGGGCTTTTCGGTGAACGTGCCCAAATCTCACCTGGAGCCCTCTCAGCGCCTCCTGTTCATAGGGGCAGTACTGGATACAACATTGAGTCGAGCCTTTCCTCCGCCTCAGCGGATTCAAGATATTCAGGAATTGGTTCCAATGTTTCGAAATGGAGCGGTAGTTCCAGTCCTCAAGGTCCTTCGTCTGCTCGGTCTGTTCACCTCCTGCATTCTGTTGGTCACGCATGCTCGCTGGCACATGAGGGCTCTTCAGTGGTGCCTCCGAAGGCAGTGGTCTCAACACAAGGGAGATTTAGAAGGTACTGTCAAGATCTCCAGAGATGCTGCTGTGGAATTGAGGTGGTGGATTGCGGGCAACAATCTTTCACAGGGAAAGCCGTTCGCGCAGTCGCCACCAGTGGCCACGGTAATAACGGATGCCTCCACCCTAGGATGGGGAGCTCATCTGGGG
The DNA here is from genome assembly GCF_031143425.1 of Pleurodeles waltl. NCBI lineage: Eukaryota > Metazoa > Chordata > Amphibia > Caudata > Salamandridae > Pleurodeles > Pleurodeles waltl. The sequence goes on along the minus strand of NC_090446.1, from coordinate 1,502,423,576 downwards.
GATCTGGAGATCAAAGGGCTTTGGTCTCCAGAGGAACAGGTGTTTCATATCAATCTGTTGGAGTTACGGGCTGTACGTTTGGCTCTCAAGGCCTTCCTCCCATCCCTTCGTGGTCAGTCGGTACAGGTCCTGACGGACAATACTACCACAATGTGGTACATAAACAAACAGGGAGGAGTAGGGTCGTACCTTCTCTGCAGAGAAGCTCTTCGGCTATGGTCCTGGGCAAAGGACCATCAGATTTGCTTGGTGGCAAATCATCTGGCCGGGGTCTTGAATGTACGTGCGGACAGTCTCAGTCGCCAATTCTCGGCAGACCACGAGTGGCGTCTCCATCCAGATCAAGTCTGTTTAATCTTCCAGATGTGGGGGTTTCCTCGGATAGATCTGTTTGCCACTCGGGAGAACGCGCATTGCCCGTTATTCTGCAGCCTCCAGTATCCGATGCAGGGAGCGTTGGGGGACGCGTTTCAGATAACCTGGTGCGACCAGTTGCTTTACGCGTTTCCCCCCATACCCTTGATTCCTCGAGTGTTGAGGAAAATTCGCCAACACCGGGCCCAAGTCATCTTAATAGCTCCGGATTGGCCAAGGAGGGTATGGTACTCCGACCTTCTCCAACTCTCACGGTGCCCTCCGCTCCGTCTCCCTCTCAGGGCAGACCTCCTCTCGCAGTCGCAGGGGCAGGTTTTACACCCCAACCTCCAGAGTCTGCACCTACATGCTTGGAGATTGAACGGGGCAACCTGAGTTCCTTCTCTCTCCCGCCTGATGTAGTGGATGTTATCTTAGCGGCCAGGCGACACTCCACTAAATCTATCTACGCTAATAGGTGGTCTAAATTTGTTATGTGGTGTGGAGAGAGACAGATTGATCCCTTACATGCTCATCTGTCACATGTTTTGTCTTTTGCACTGTCTCTAGCGCAGAAAGGTTGTGCAGTAGCTACCATTAAGGGTTATTTGTCGGCCTTGTCAGCCTTCATTTGTCTTCCAGACCAACCATCGTTATTTAAATCCCCTATTGTTCTCAGATTCTTGAAAGGTCTTCTGAATCAATATCCTCCAAAACCATTCGTTATGCCTCAATGGGATTTGTCCTTGGTCCTGACTTTCCTTATGGGGTCCCCTTTTGAGCCTATGCATTCTTGCCCCTTAAGGTATTTGGTTATTAAAACAGTATTCCTGGTAGCTATAACATCTGCAAGGAGAGTGAGTGAGTTGCAGGCCTTATCGGTTAAACCCCCTTATATAACGTTTTATGGGGATAAGGTGGTGTTGAGGACCAAGGCTGCTTTCCTTCCGAAGGTTGTTTCACCCTTCCATTTGGCTCAGACAATCACTTTGTCCACGTTTTATCCTCCGCCTCATCCTTCAAAGGAGGAAGAAAGACTACATCGCCTGGACCCAAAAAGGGCGTTGAGCTTCTATATCGACAGAATGAAGGATATCAGGCTGGAGGATCAGCTGTTTGTCGGATACGTGGGCAAGAGGAGAGGAAAGGCAGTCCACAAGAGAACACTCTCCAGGTGGGTTGTTCTTTGCATTAAAATCTGTTACTCTTTGGCAAAGAAGGATCCTCCTGAGGGCATTAAAGCTCACTCCACCAGAGCTAAGTCGGCCTCTTCGGCCTTGGCCAGGGGTGTTCCTGTGGTCGACATCTGCAAGGCCGCAACTTGGTCGTCCCTTCACACTTTTGTGAAACATTACTGTTTGGACTCTGAGGTCAGAAGGGACGGTCATTTTGCACGGTCAGTGCTGCAGGATTTCTTGGTTTGACCATTTAGGCACCCACCGCCGGGCGTGGTACTGCTTTGGGACTCTATTCATCAGGTGAGGAATCCACAGGTAGTTGTATCCATCAGAAGAACGAGTTACTTACCTTCGGTAACGACTTTTCTGGTGGATACATTAGCTACCTGTGGATTCCTCACGGTCCCACCCGCCTCCCCGTTGCCTTTTTGGTCTCTCCAAGCAATCCTTGAGTGTGCTCCTTTTGGTCTTCAAAGTTGCAATACATTTTGCATGTATGATATTTGTATATATGTGTATATTTATATATAAATCTATATATATATTGGGTATATACATGATTCGTATGTATAAAGATATTTATTTGTTTAAAAAAAAAAAAAAAAAAAAAGAAGGTTATATTAAATCTACAACTATTTTATTGCAATGTTGTGTGATTTACAATATTAAGAGATGTTGCTTTGCTCTTTCATTGCATTGGGTTATTATTATTCTCATGCACGTAAAAAATGTTGGTACTGTCATCGGCACGTCGGCGAGGACCTCTTATTGCCTGTATGACGTCAGACGGCGTCGCGTGGGCTAGAGTGACGTCCTCGTCGACGTGCAGAGACTAGTAAGAAGATTTCCGTCGAATGCTGGCGCCATGGGAGTATTCATCGGGTGAGGAATCCACAGGTAGCTAATGTATCCACCAGAAAAGTCGTTACCGAAGGTAAGTAACTCGTTCTTCTGAACCATTAACACAGTCTAACCTGCCAGTGTTCTTTGCTCAATTAATCCACTCCGAACAAGCGGGAGTGAAATTTGATAACTATTCACCACAGATTTCTCTGCCTGCAATTAACAGCAAGTTAAATATTAGATAAGACTGAAGCTTTCCTGCTTCTCCTCTCAACCCTTCACCTTTTTGTGTACCAAATATAATCAATACCAGGCTTACTTTTATTTCTCTTCTCATTGCTGCTGTTAAAACCTTACCCACGCCTTGTCAGAAAATTTTGATCTACAGACACTGCCAAAATAGATGAGCATCATCTAGGTTCTCCAGGGTGCATTGTGGGCAGAACCTCTTCCTCTGCCCTCCCAGTTTTGACAGCTTCAGACTTCACGGCAAACCAAAGCATAGACACTGATACTTGTCAGAGGTGTGGGATGTCAGGCGATGGCACGTCCGCTTTCCAAACATCTTCCAGGAGTGTGGGGAGGCCATCCTCCACCTGTACCTGTCGCGTAGGCTCTCATTATCCTAATGAGACTACTGGATTTTGAGTGGCAAGATCGTCCACAATGTGGGAGACTGAGTCTGACCCACGGTGGATGATGCTTGTCACTCCAAATCCGGGTTTTGCTCCGGCTAACTAGCAGTGCCTCATCTCTCCCAAATGGTAGAGACAATTGGGCAGCCGAGCGCATGGCATATCGGTACTTTTCAGGGAAGACGTGGTCACTCAGGTCACAACCGATTCTCTCAAACACAGTGCGATCTCATATATAAATGACAATAAAGGCAGTATAAGTTTTAAAGATTGGTTTAATAAAACAACTTCATTTTGGATAGCAAAGCGTGAGCTGCAACAACCAGAACTACACAACACAGTAATATTAAAATAGTAACGATGAGAGTGAAACACAAGAATAAGGCTATCATAGCGCCGCTAGGATCTATGGGCTATTCTCTCTCTAAGTTATATTTTGAGCACAGCATGTTAAGCTCTCAAGCCTGCCTTTCAGGTTTCCCCGGGAGGACATCAACCCTCATACCTGAGCAAAGGCCTGTAATCTGCGTCAGCATCTGCAACGGCGCATTCAGCGTACAGTTGTGGTTCCCTGGCTGGAATCTCCCTCTTGACGTGTACTAGGACTAGAAAGTGTTTTTATAACTAACACAGCAGATGTTCTAAGAAAATGTCCCTACGTGAGGATGTGTATTTCCTACGAATGTTGGAGACTAAAAGTCTACCACGTTTACCGGCAATGTACCAGTCTGTAGCCTTGACTGAAGCACAGGGTGATCAAGAATGCATTGTTTGAGAACACAGTGCTGAACTAAGCTAAACAGTTTGATAGAAGAAACTAAAACAAGACCGTAAAAACTGGTTATTGTAAAATAACAGTGGGAAGCTGAATAAAATAGATCCAAGGCAAAGTGCACAGCGGCCTAGTATGTCAAACTAACGTGCATGGAGCTATACTTAAAAAATGGCTACACAACACCCTCCCCTTGTCGGTAGAAAGTGGTTCAAGCCAAAGCTAAAATACCCTAACCTAAAATATATTAAAAACTCTACTTAATTTTGACAAGTCAAGAGGACACACAAGCATACTACTCGACAATTAAAAAAATTAACATGCGGCTAAGAGCCGAATTCAAAGAAAAATGTAAATTTAGGACAGTTCCAAATCAAGCACTAGTCATGGAGAGCAAGAGATCATCCACTTCGGCAAATGACAAAACCGGTAAATCCGTTCCAAAAATGACTAAGGAGCAGGTTTGTTCCGTAGCCCCAGTATCAACCAAGGCGGCATCCCGTGCAGTGCCCATTAACGAGTCGATGTCAACTTCCTCCAGGAAGGGTAGCTCGTAATCAGCTTCTCTCAGCAAACACAGCCGCAGTGCGCATGTCTGGTAATGAACCCTCAACGAGAACATCAACAGATCAGCATCAATCACTGAGGGGCATTGCTATGATGGATAAACTTCCAGTGCATGTTCAAAAGAGCACCAACCTCACCGAAACACGGGCTGCACACAATCCAAAAATGGTCTGAATGACAAAGACCAGTCACACCCCAAATGTTCCAGGAGTGGTGCTCCAAACTGCTGCATCATGCGTTCACGACACAGCTGCGTCGATGGGAGCGCCTTCATTTGTCCTTGTTGCGGCGGGACAGCCATTGCGGAAAAACAACAGCAACAGCAAAATGCCGGCTAATGAAGCCAAAGTTATTGGAAATGCCCCAAAAATGCTTCCAAAAATTGAGTGAATAGCTGAAGGTATCAAACCGAATATAGATGAGAAGGTGTGAACAAAACCAATACCAACAGCTTTAAAAAAATGTGCTAATCCAGCCGTGCTGGATGCATTAAATATACGTCCCACGAGTTCACCAAAGTGTCTAGGAAAGTTTGTATTCAACAGGGACTGTATTTCTACTGACGACCTTGCCACTTGAAGCGTGTAGGTCTCATGTGCAGATGTAAGGGCCACATGCTTCTGAAACAATAAAGCCTTGAGTCTACTCAACTTGTCAAAATTCACCTTGGAAGTAGCAATATGAGGCCAGATATCAGCTACCTCCCTCAATTTAGTGGGGGGAAACAACATGTTCCCGCAGCATGTAACAACCTTAGAGACCGAAACCACGTAAACTATTCCGGCCCGCAGCCACAACAGTCTTCACTATTTAGAAGGACGTAGCTGCCGTTTGAAAGCACCTGGAATGTGCGTTTAATCAAGGGGACTGGAACTCCCTTCAGATAGCAAGCCAAGTTTGCAACCGCGGCATTACACGCCCCAGGCAAGGACAGCTGCATACAAATCATTGAATGGCTGACTGAAGTCTTGCATTCACTACTGCTAAGAAAGACCACTTTCAAGCCATTGAGGCATTTGTACGAGAAGGGAAGCTCCCACACCTCATGGATGTAACTATCTCCCAACTTTTCATATCTGGCTTCTGGAACGTGTTTCAAACAAGAAGTGAATTGTAATGTTTAAATAGGCAGATTAATAACCCCGTGTATTACCCACTCTTCCAAAGGAATCTCGGCCACGGTAAAAGGCAGTCTTTCTATTTTTCAGTGTTAAGCATGACATACGTCGCTTCTTTTTTAGCCATTAGTTGTTGTTGTCGCGTTAAATTAAAGGAAACAAATACTTCCCTGGCACTGATGTGCTGCTATGGAACGCGACCCGCCTTCAATGTGTGAAGCGTCCAACCCAACTGCATAATGGACCTGGTCTGACTTTGTCCATGACATAAAGAAGACATATCAGATCGTATAATGTCTATAGCAGAAGAAACAATGTTGTTAATTGTATATATCCGGTCAGAAAAGGTGTGAATCCCATTATCCACAATAGCTAATGCCTTTTCCAAATTTTCCTGATCTATTTGCCTTAACCGGGCTGCAGTCTCTTGTTGAGAAAGTTTCCATATCTCATTGTATACTTCATACAAGAAACACATCCTATGTGGTAACATGGGGCCTGACAAGAAATCTTGTAAGTCAGTATTGTTAGACAAGAGACTGAGGTGTGCCTTAACCACCTCTAGTGAGGATGATTTTTGTCACTGATGGCACAATTTTCCTACACTATATGTTGTGATTATGTCGGTATGTTCTGGTGATATATAGCGAGGGTCCAGCCTATTGGTCCTAAAACCCCCCGACGAGGTGACAAAACGTTGATGACACCCATTGGTATCTATGGGCCACAATAACCACCCACCGGGACATGTCAGTGAAGCATTAAACGTACCATTCTGGACCCACTCATTGAGCTCGTGTATTGTTGCATTCGTGTATTTTTGCCAGTTGTTAAATTTTGCAGGGGTAGGTATACTGGGCATGTCTAATTCTCTGATTGTTGCTAAGCCTAAACAACTTGTTTGCTGCACTGTTTCATTTAAAAAGATCATTTGAACAGGGATGAGACATGCTCTAAACAATGTTTCTGTACCCTTGGTCTGCCAATTGTTTGTTCCCCAAACACTTTTCAAATCAATGTGTTTTGACCAATATTCATAACCTTCAATTGATAACTGGGAAACAAATGATTCCGAATATATAAATTTTGTGTTGGTCAATAACATATGTATATCCTTAGTAGGAGTTACTTTAAAATAATATAATAGCATGTTTTTGAGGATGCCCAGAAAAATACGCAAACTTTTCAGTATAAGTTTTTGAACTCCCTTGTGGTGGATTTGGACAATGTTCCCATTGCGTGTAATTAAATATCGTTTTGGGACTACTCGCTCTATGTATGAAGTGGGGCCCATAATAATTATAGCAAAACATATCACCATCATTTTCTCTAAACTGGTAAACATCTTTGTTTTCATAGACAGCATAATATTGCAATTGTGTCATCATAGAAACAACTGTTTTCACAACCCAGTCATCAGACACAATGCCTGGTATGACTATATCATTCATAGATAATTTTAACACATACGGTGTTTGAATGATTTCCGTGGGATCATATATATCAAACATTACTTTGTCCCAAACAATCCCATCAGGAATTGGCACTGCGGAAATGTTCACAAAAGATAAGTCTCTTCGGACCTTATGTGATGAAAAATGTGTTTTCAAAACCTCCTCCACCTGTTCAACCGCTGATCTCTCGGGAAGAAAATGACCATGTATCAACAAGAAAATGTTAATAACAAAACCAATCCAAAGCAGAAAGGCTAGGACAGTCAAGGAAAGCCATACATAGTTCCATGGAAAAATGAAATATGTTTCTTTAAGCCAATGTATTAGCTTACATGCACCTGATAGGTCAGCTCTCGAAGAGTCAAACAAGTCCGATAGACCGTTGTTGAATTCAGCAAAGTAACCAGAGGCAGTTCGTGCAAATGGCGTTGCCGTGGTTAATGGTGGAGTTGGTGTTTCCTGTGGTGGTACACTGTAGACAGCACCATCAGTCTGGCTAGTAGTTGTATTGACTTGATCACATTTTTCTAAATTGCTTGTTGTTAGTGGAACTAATGCAAGATCATCATCATCCATCTTCCCCAAGCTCGGAGAGGTATCGGTGTTGGTATAAACAACTTGCAGCAGAACTTCTTCTCCAGTAGTGAGAGGGATTCAGGAACTACTGGATGTTTCTCTTGTTCGGCTGTGCAGAATCGGCCACATGCTGTAATTTGATATTGTCAATTGAAACAAAACGATTTTCTTTGGCACCTGGCAACAGTGGTAGAATAACAGTTCTGGTACCGTGTATCCTCAGTACAGGGACTGGTGCCCGATAAGAAGGGCCAAATTCTTTTTTCACTGTGACCTTTTCACGTACAAGATCCCCAACTCTGGGAATCCAGCCGGTAGATGTTACAGGCACATCCTAAATTCCTGTGGAGGCAGCACTTTTAGAAGAGTTATCCTCACAGAACTGTTGTAATTCCTGTAAAACAGTGACACAATCATTTACGTCAAAAGGTGTTTCTGCTGCCTCCACGCCAGGACCATCAAGATTCAGAACAAACATTTGAGTTCCGAACAGGCACTCATATGAAGTACGACCCCCAGGGTTCTTCTAGTCAGGTTATTTAGTGCTCTCTGAACTCCATACAGGTGGGAAAGCCAACTACGACCCGTACCTAAGACTCTGGCTGTTAAGGATTGCTTTAAATTGCAGTTTAATCACTCCACGACAATATTTCCCTTGGGATGAAATGGAGACGAGTACTGCAGTTGGACCCCGAACAAAGCCATGGTGTCCCTGAATGCCCTTGAGGCAAAAGCAGGGCCCTGGTCCGGTGCTGAACTAAGCTAAACAGTTTGATAGAAGAAACTAAAACAAGACCGTAAAAACTGGTTATTGTAAAATAACAGTGCAAAGCTGAATAAAATAGATCTAGGGCAAAGTGCACAGCGGCCTAGTATGTCAAACTAACATGCATGGAGCTATACTTAAAAATGGCTACACAACATACCAAGGTCCAGTACCATTTAGATTCTTTAGAGGACAAGTCCTTTGTAACTTCTCTTCCCATTCTGTTCTAATGCCTACTTTGTATTTCCCCTGAAGCCAACTCACTATTTAGAGGTACTTAAATCTGGATAGCCTATTGTTCGTAAACCTTGCTAGGGAGTCCCATGAATTCAAAGTATCCTCCTCAAACAACTGACCCCTTTTAATATTCCTACGTCCTTTAACAAGATGGCCAACATATCTTGCAAGCACTGTGGAGTTCTAGGGGAGTTCCATGTTGGGGCCATATCACTCTAGTATGGGATTCCCAAGATCCTTCTGACTTGAAAAAATACTTCACATGCCACATTTAGCACTCTAAGCCAAATTGTTTTTTTCAGTACTTAGAATGGCCAAATTTGAATAGGAAATAGTTGCCATCTTCCTGAAAGCCTTCTGTCAAAGCATGATAATGTAAGGACACCCGCTGATAGCCTCAGTAAAGTAGTAACCTGACATCTTTAATTTGAAAGGCTTAACAGTAAAGCTAAAAATCTGGAAAAGCTATACGACCATCTATTTTTTTTTTGCATAGTTTCTTTCAGGCAAATATCTTGCTTTTATTAGCCCAGACAAAACTAGCTAATTCCCCCTGTAGTTTTTTAAACCACTCTGCCTTATAGTCTAGAGGTAGAACATTGAAAATAAAAAGGAACTTTGGAAGAATCATCATTTTGACAAGATTATTTTTTTCTAGAATAGAGAGTGGGAGGTAAGTCCCTAAGTGCAGACGTTTCGGACATAATCCTGCTGAAATTTACTTGAGCTATGCTTTTGCGGTCTATCACCACTCAAATTCCTAAGTATAGAATTTCTTTCTTTTCTAAGGGGTTAAAACGGGACCTTTCCAAGTCACCAGGTTCTGTTTTTTTCTGCATTTACGAAATAACCCAAGACATTCCAATAGTAATTTAAGATACCTAAAACTACTGGGAAGGAACTTTGGAAGTCTTGTGTGTAAATCATTAGGTCATCTGCATACACAGCCTCTTTTTTTAACCCAACTGTGATATTGAAAGGGTAAGATTCTCTGGTCTTGCCTAATCCTTCTGGTGAGTGTCTCAATGTATAAGTTGAACAGTAGCAAGGACATTGGGCACACTTGGCGCGTACCTCTTCCAATTTGAAATTGTGATGTGAGATTACCATTAACTAAAATCTTTGAGGATGGTGTTTTGTGAATAGTCTTTATCGTCTTGAGGAAGTTTTCTGCTTAATGACTGCATATAAAGAATGCCAACTCACTGGCTTTCAAAAGCCTTAGCGGCATCTATGGTTATTATAGTCAGAGGGGATTTAGTTTCAATTGCAACATCTATTGCGGTCACCAAGTAATGGGTCAGCTGGGGGAACATGGCAGCCAGCTAGCACGCAGGCGGGGAGCTCTCCACCTCTCCAGGGCCAAGACTGGCGATTGCAATAGATAGTGATTCTCTTAAATCTGGGGGCCTAGGCAGCTTTCTGGGGAAACTCATTTGGGCTTCTCTGACCAGCGTTGTGAGGTTGGATTAGGTGGCCGAGGTCCTGGTTTCCACTTTTCTTATTGCAGTCCCTTGAGAGCTGGAATGCTTTGGCTTCTGTGGTGCGAGCAGCCTCCTGGCTTCGCTGGGATTGGTGTGTCTTAGCCTGGATAGGCTTCTAGAACACTGCTGGCAGTGTCAGCACAATTTGGCATCTGCATTCTCCAGCTTCTCCAGGGATTTCAATTACCCCAGCAGCTCAGAACACTTCATTATCAAGGCTTGTAAGCCCTACACAAGGTGCATCTGGGATAGATGTTAAAGAGCTACAAAGTCTGCTACTACCAGGAGGTAGACCCCCAGCAAAAGGACATCCCGGTCGGGCTCTGTAGGGTTGTCAGAACCAGACACAGTGCCTTACACATTACAAACATATCACAGTGACAGACATCAGACTACGGTTCAACTCATTGGACTCAGCAGGTCTCGGTTTGCATGACATGTGCTGCAGGTCAACACATAAAACACATCAAATATCTTACTGGCATTATTATGATCTATGACATGCAGGCTGTGGTCTGCATCAGACTCCCCACCTCCATAGCTAGGTTATTGCCAATGCTTGGCCTGATGAGCTTAATTCACATATCTATATACTGCCATATGTTCTAAAACTCCAAACATTTCACAATGTTTGCATACATTTGAAGGAGGTGATTAATGTTTAGAATATATTGCTTCCTCCTTCCGGCACTCATGACCCTCATAACCTTCCCAATAACCCTCTTGATTCCTGCACTTCACCCTGTGCCTATTGTTGAGTACACACCAGTGATTTTCAGAGGCTGTTAGATTCACATCCCATAATTCTAATGACTAAGATACTCCCTTTCAAATCCTTAATTCATGATTCCCAGGAGAGCAGAAAAACTAGGGCCCGAGATTGGGGGTATCAGGGTTGCGAGAGACTTTGGCTATGTCTAGAGGCTCCTTCCCCTCCATCCCTGGAGGCTAGTTGGTGGGTCTCTCTCAGGGAACACTCACCTGGATTATGAGGGGTATGCAAGAGCCTCATATAAACCCATAAGAACCAATCATAATGAAAGCAGCTGCAGATTAAGGGCTATGGCTGCTTTCACTTTTACAAACTGTGACAAGTGTGCATCTGTACATCAGAGTAACACAAATAAACATCTAAGGCTGTAGTGAAGCTCGACTCTTCAGGCTCGATTTAAAAATTGAAAATTAAATCCCTCTGGTGCTCACAAAGACATTTCCTCTCTTCAGTCAAAGGACGAGACATTCACCTCCTCTTTGGTAATGTTAACATCTCATCCCCATTCTAAAGGTGTTAATGTGATCAATTTACGATTAACACATATTGCTGCATCTAGTCACAGGTCCCTACTTGATGCTATGGTTAATTAATAGTTCCTCTGACAGTGACATGTTATTGTGAAGAGTTGCTATTCCTAGTAGCACATCTATTCTCAGTGTAGCTCATGTCTACTCTCATCCACCTCTGGTCTTTCTCATTATTGACTGCTATTTCCAGTATTTGCACTTTGCAGTGCCATTCAGAATGTCACCCTCTCATGGATGACAGGAGTCACGATCTCCAAGTTGCTGGTTGCCACATGTGTGCTGATCAGTTGTTAACCCCCCCAACACTGTCAGTAGTATCTACAGGCAGGAACCCCAAAAGTCGTGACAGTATGCCCTGAGTGGCAGACTACTGTAGTATTTGAGGTTCTACCACAGCTTCTTGGCATTCTAGGATTTGAGGATCTATCACAGAATTTCAGAACCCAACAGTATGTAAAAGCCACATTCAGGGTAGATAATTTTTTGGCTTTCCTCCCTCTTGAGATAGGCTTTGCTTAGGCACGGCTTTTCACCTGTGCTCCTCTGCCTCTAATCTGGGCACTGAGTTATCATCTCAGAAATGTTCTGCTTGTGGTGCATTTAGGAACTTCTTCTGCAACACCACTTCAAATAATATTCTTGCATCCTTAAAGTCTTTAAAGAATCTTTTTGCATCCTTGGAACTCTTCAACCTCTTCTAGCACTGTCTTTAGAGGACTCAGGATATTGATTATTTTAGGAGAGTAGAGTAGATTTGGTTGAACTGCCCATTGCTCCTTCATCGCCTTCCATTTTGTGCTGCAAGAATTGCTTCTTGGGCTTTCACAGACTTATTTACAAATCCTGAATGAACCTTTGTTTTTATTTGATACCTCAAGTTGTGATGGTTTAACAATCAATTATACGACATTGGAATAAGATGCTACAGTGATCCCCATGGCGGAAGTAAGATAAAGGTACGCTATTATTGATAGATTGACTATGTCATATAGTGCACCTGTTTCTAGGGTGTATCTTGAGTAATTTTTCAGTTTCTGTAGAATGCCCTCATTCATGTGAAACCCATGTAAAAAATATAGATGCAGGCAGTTGAAATTGATGTAAGAGAAGAGAGTAACAGTGGTCTGGTCTTCTGTTCATTGTAAAAGAGCTGTCACTCGTGAGGTCTCAAGTACCTTCTCCATCACAATCTTGGACGTGTGCAGCATGGTCGACGGGATGGAGACTGGTGGGTTCCACATCCTTTCTGTAGTAATATTAGAATACAACATTAGGGTTGACTCATTAGTGGTAACCTGAGTCTCAAACAATGTATATTATCGAAGACTCAATGTTTTACCAGGTCGAATCATGTTTTCGCCTTGTGCCCCATCACATGGCATGACACATACCACTTGACAAATACCCCTTCCACAAGACCAGTTTAAAAAAAGGTACACTTCACACTGTAGACATTTTATCATGAGCAAATACTATTTAATACAAAAATAAACAGTACAGCTCTGCATTAAATAAAGTTCTCTTACAATATTTGAAATCGGTTTATGTTGACTTTAGTTCATTTTAAGAGATTTGATGTTTGTGTTTGTTTTAGCTTTTTATAGCAAATATTGTTTGCTCTTTATGAAGTTGCTTAATTCCTTGATACCCCCAGGGTTGTACAATGCTTAAAGGAACCACCTTTATCCACCACTGACTCTGGCTGCTGTGAAAGCACACAGGAGTGGAGTGGCCATGTTGGAGGAAAGGTTGGGGGAAAGGAACTGTAGGGAAGAAATCTTGAAATAAAATTGATACTTCCAGTACACCTATGCTCTGTTATCAACTATCTAATGTAATCTTTTGTAAAGGACCCCTGACCTCCTCCCAATGCAAACACATAGGACCTCATTACAACTGTGGTTGTAAATGCCCCCTACCGCCGTGCTGATGGCTGGCAACATACCATGACCGCAGCGGTATTCTGCTACGGGTATTATGACCCACACTGAGAAAAACGCCACTATACAGACACCCACACAAGTCTGCCACACCAAAAGTCTGTGATAAACGGGCGATAGCAAAACCCACACCGTTACGCCAACAGGAATACGCCCACAGCATCACGACCCACAAATCACCGTGGCGGTCTTTCAACCGCGGTAAACCATTGGCGGTACACACTGCCACGCTCAAAATACACACACATTTACAAAACACCACCACATTGAACAATTCAAACTACACACACCTGACACATATAGACACACAACACCCACACAGTCACACCACTATAAAACACACACTCACATTACCCACAACCCCTTACAGTGAAAAAAACGATAGCACACAGAGAGAGACAAGGCAGGAGCACCCACTAAATTAGAGGCACAGAACACCATCACCCATACACCATACAAGCACATCACAGCATACACCACAACACATCACCCCACACATCCACACACATATCACTTGCACTACATCCATGGCACCCCAAAGACACCCCAGGTTTTCTGAGGAGGAGTTAAGGGTAATTGTGGAGGAAATCATCTGGGTAGAGCCACAGCTTTTCGGATCACAGGTGCAGCAGACATCCATTGCTAGGAAGATGGAGCTATGAAGGAGAATATTGGACAGGGTCAACGCCGTGGGACAGCACCCCAGGACAAGGGATGAAATCAGGAAGAGGTGGAACGACCTACGGTGCGCTCCGTGGTAACAAGATGCCAGGTAGCCGTACAGAGGACTGGTGGTAGACCCCCACGTCCTCCCCACAGCTAACAACATGGGAGGAGCAAGTCTTGGCAATAATTCATCCTGAGTGCCTTCCAGGAGTAGCAGGAGTACTGGACTCTGGTAAGTCATATCTTTACTATTATATCCCCCACCATACCTGCATACCCGCCCTTACCCTCACTCCCATCACTCCATCACCTCACATATACCCCACCATCACAACCCACCCATCCCAATAGCAAGCCCTGCATGCAACACCAATGCATGGGCCCCCATC